>NC_051177.1:45718669-46318669 GCF_013339695.2 Rhipicephalus sanguineus
CAGGCTGCGCTATTTCTGCAAGTTTTGCTGCAACTTTTTTACGTACAAATTGTACTGTATGTTTAACTTTTTTACAGAAAATTCGTTGTGCAACCTACGTGCGAATACCGCCTTGAAGTGTGACTTGACGGCAGTGAGAGCTGTGCTGCCGTGAAGCACCCTGCTTGGCGTATATCAATTTGTCCGGTGTTAGGATGAAAGCTGTACGTGTTGACAAAAGTTACGGCAGGTGACGACATCATTTATAATCCCAATGCTATGGTGCAGCCGAAAACAACGAACTTTTACTATTCAAGTAGCCAAGCGTTTACATTAAGTGAGAAAGAGCACTTGACCTCCACTAAGACGACAAGTTTGGCATTGCAGTCGTGCGGAGTTGAATTATAGCGGCAGCCGTCGAGAAAGAATAAGCAGTTATATTGGGTGCCTTAAATGATTCTTCAGACTTAATCCCCTAATCCAGTGACGCATACCTGTGAGAGCGAACTATCATATTCAGCTACGAAACTAGCCATTTCTGACCAGCAGCGGGAGAGTCCACCAGCCGCTCCGCTCAAAAGGTTTGGGAAAAATTAGGAATTGAAGGAAAACTGGCATGACAATTGCTTGGGTGGTGCCACTTCATGAATATTTATAATTATTTACCTCCTCATAGTCTAAATTTCCGCGTGGCATGACCTGCGAACACGTCTGTGTGTAATCAGGAGCACAACCGCCGTACTCCCAGGTGACACCGCTGACAATCTAGAGAACACTTTTACCAGGCCACCAGATCCTGTAATCTGGCTTCTCTGGAGAGGTTCCCGTCTTTCGCGGTCACTCTGTGGGACGAGATTACATCACCAAAGAATGTGGTACCAGTACACTTAACGCAATTCACCCTGCACTGCAGCTTATCTGTCTGAATGATTGGTATACTTCCAGAACCCACACAGCTCTTCGCCTTCGGATGCGTTCAGTGCACGTCCACCGTAACGTGCCGAGACCTAGTAGTAGACAACGGCGGTACACACTCTCTCTCTCTCTCTCTCTCTCTCTCTCTCTCTCTCTATATATATATATATATATATATATATATATATATATATATATATATATCAACGTTTATTTTTTGTTTTTTGTGACGCCACTGTCAGGACACGTGCATGCACACGCATATACACGTCTTAAAGCTGATAGCAAAGCACGGATGAGGAGATACATCACGAGACCCTTGTGTCTCGACAACCCCCTGCTGAGCCTTTCTTCGTCCGACATTGCACCCCTACATATTTCCTATAGCTGCAGGCATCAGATATCGCGCTTCTTCTCGTAAGACTATATAACACAAAAGTAAACAGCGAACCGTTTTTAAGCGAGGTCCGCTTCATTAAACGCGAAGCGCGCGGACGGACTCACTTTAATGGCGAAGGGCGAGTATACGGGATGGGTAAAAAAAGGATGGGCTGCAGGCTTTGCGCGAGCGCGCCCGGCCATGCGCGCGCGCGTGAATACGAGATTCACGGCTCGCGGGCGTCCTGCCGCAGCGTTTGCTCAATGTATCGCTTCTAGCAGGGAGACGAGAGGGTACCGCCGATCAAACGCCGCCCCCTCGTCTCGTCTCGCATGAACGCGTCATTTACTAGCCGATATGCCGGGGGCAAATAGGAGACGAGAGCCTCCTGCGCGCGCTGTAAATTTCTGGCACGGCCTATGGCTCGATCGGCTGCCCCTCATGACGGGTCCGCTTTAGGTAATAAAGTCTGTCAGCTTTGCACTTACGACATTCGAGGGATAAAAGAAGCGACACTGGCTCAACTTCAAGGCCGTCATGGACGGCGCAGCGGAGATTGAACGGAGGTTCAAGAAACGTTTAAAAACACCATCTCCCGCTAAAGGGTACAATGAGGCGATGCGAAGCAGTGTTTCGGCATGTAGAGCCCGCGTTTCATTGTGGGAGTGGTGAGGGAGGAAAGGGGAGAGGGGAAGTGGAGAGGGGGGAGAATGGGGTGGAGAGGGGAAGTGGAGAGGGCTTGCGCATGCGCAGTAAGGGTGGTCACGCCGCACACCACCACCACCACCACCGGATTGAACTCCGCTATAAGATGCTTCACATCTAAAAAACGACGCATGGAAGACAATGTTATGCAACGCACCTGCAGCAGAAAATTGATCAAACAATTGTTCACCATCAATTGCCCTTTCCCGCGAAGAGTTATCCTATCTGCGTAATGATACGTAAGATTTTTGCAAATAGTGCATGCATGATGATCTATGCTAAAAAGTTGTCCATATATTGAGGTTCCTGGCTCGTAATAAATAATGTTGCAATTAACGCCTGCTTGTTTGTCACGTTCCGCTTCATCCTCGTCTTTACATGCGCTGTAAGCTCCATGCTATATAACGTTTCTTTTTTCTTTCTTCTACTATCAACTGCCTTTTAAGAGCGGAGCTCTTTAAGCTTTTCGTTGCGACGTGTAGTGCGAACAGAAACTATCATCATCATGAATCGGCACGCGCTCTCTTCGTACTCTTCTTCATCTTCGCTCCCAAAACACGTGCGCCGATTTCTCCAGCGCGGAATGGAATAACTCTGATGGGTGAGAGTACGAGTACAGAGAGAGAGAAAGAAAGAGAGAAATTCCTGTCGAAAAAAAAAATTCCTTGGAGAGGAGGGATTCGAACCCGCGTACCCATGATCCGAAAGCGAGCGTCCTAACCACTCGACTATCCAGGCACGCTGTCGGAACATAGCATAGCCTTGTGTAGTACAGTGTAGCAATGTGGCGGGAAAGAGAAGCGAGAGTGAGATGTAAGGTGTGAGGGTGAGCAGGAGGACAAAGAGGAGGGGAGATATCAAAGCATGGCGTACAAAGAAAGAGAAAGGCCGAAATATATCTAGATAAAGAAAGGGAAGAAAGACAGAAGGAGAAGGTAAAAGAAATACATAGAGAGAGAAAGGAAGAAATAGAAATAAACAGAGACAGGAAAGACAGAAAAAAAGAACAGAGAGTTGAGAGGAAAAGAAAGAAAGAGAGGACGAAAGAAAGAGAAAATACGGAGAAACAAAGAAGGCCGCCCAGCTCTGCACTTCCTTCAGGATCGGCTCTTCGCAACTACTGGTGCCTGCTAAACAAGAAAAAAAAAAGTGCAGATGCAGCCCATACGATTCGTCTTGAACAACTTCCGACACAAGTGCGAAGTGCCAGCTCCGAACCAGGAAGACCACAAAGCCTGACCACACGTACGCGTTGCAGCGCGTCAGCGCGTGGCTTGTAGACGCGGCGCCGCGCCCTCTCCCTATGGAGAGAGAGGGCGCGCGGCTGCACGAAGCTGCGCGCCCTCTCTCTCCATGGGGAGAGGGCGCGACGCCGAGTATGCAAGCCACGCGCTGACGCGCTGCAACGCGTACGTGTGGTCAGGCCTTTACGCTGCAGCTTCACCTACAGCGGAAAGGCACGAAAGAAGCAGAAACAGCAACTCCGGGAAATAAGCGGGCAACGTCCCAGCATTGCTTCCTGTGTCATGCGAAGACAAAATATCCGCTAGCTCAATGCACCGGTTTCGCAACTATAGAAACGACGGAGGTCGCACAAAATGCTCCACGCGAACGGGACAGAAGTCGGCGAGTGGCATCGATCGCTCAGACAGCGGCGTTTTTGCCACCGGTAAAGAACAAGCGAAGCGGCGAGGCTATTCAGCGGCGTGGTTGTCCCGTATATTACGCGCAGCGTACTTGCAGTATAGGCTGCGCTACTGCCTCACCCCGACACTTTGAGGGCGTTATAAGTTTCGATCGACTGAGGCGAAATGGCACTTCTTTTTATTTTATTGTTCTCGCCACTAACGTCAACCGTTTCCTTCTTTCTTTTAATGCGAAACAATTCTTGGAAACCATAGTCGCATTAGTCATATCTATCTATCTATCTATTCTCCAACACTGGGATGCCATCGTTCTCGTCTTATCGGATTTATAAATTGGATGTTATCAAAGTACCCACGACAATGACATGCGCACATGACCAAGACTAATGACACGCCATGCACATTAATGGCGTGACATGAATGTCATGTATATCACGGTATGAATGGCATAAATCAGCTGATAATATCATTATGGCGCAATGAAAAATGAATGGATGTGAAGCCGTCGTTGTTTCAGTATACTTGGTTTATACCATGCCGTTGTAGTTGTTTCTTGAAGCCACAAGAAAATCCATACGGATTTCTCAGAAATGCAGCCTTTTAAATTCGTCCTGGTCCGGGGTTCGAACCCGGGACCAACGCCTCTTAGGGGCCGTCGCTCTACCAATTGAGCTAACCAGGGAGCTAGCTATTGGCAGTGTGGGAACGAATTCATCGACAGCTCGAAGCACATGGACACATATTGCAGAGCATTTCTGCGGAATCCCGCAAGGGTTAGGAAAGGGGAAAATTTTTCCCTTTCTTAACCCTTCCGCCACCTTGCGGGATTCCTCAGAACTGATTTGTAGTAGTTGTTTCTGTATGTCTGATCATGGCCTCCGAGATTAGCCGGCGACGCGCTGTTGCCATTGTTTGGTGTATACCATGTTGTGCATGGCATGACGTGCCTTCAAGATAAAGACGAATGACATTTCATGACATGACTCTCATTTATGTCACCACCTGAATGACATGCATATGACGAAATACCTTCGCGGTCTTTACTGCAACTCAATATCATAAACAATATCATAAACGCGTAGCAGAACTGACGTGACATATATGGATTATACTGCACCGTTTTAATAGCGCGGGGCTGTTTAAGCCTACCGCTAGTCCGTGCAGAGCGAACAGAAAACTATCATCATCACCATGAACTTGCACGCGCTCTCTTCTTCATCTTCTGCTTCGCTCCCAGAACGCGTGCGCCGATTTGTCCGGCGTGGGATGCAATAACTCTGATGGGCGATAGAACAAGTACAGAGAGGAAGTGAGAAAAAGAAAGAGAGAAGGAGATAAATTCTTGGCCAGGCGGGATTCGGAGCCGCATACCCACGATCCGAAGGCAAGCGACCCAACCGCTCGGCTATCCAGGCACGCGAGCAGAGCATAGCACTGCAAGGGGGTGAGAAAGGAAAGAGAGGGTGAGGAGAAGGGGAAGTAGGTGGGGAGAGAGTAAAGCACGGCATAGAAAGAGAAGGAAGTCGAGAGAAATAAAGGAAAGAAAACTAGAAAGAGAAAGAGAGAATGAGAGAGAGAATGAGAGACAGAAAAGAAAGAGGAAGCGAGAAATAGAGAGAGATACAGAAAGAAAGGCAAGAAATAGAAAGAGAGATTGAAAGAGAAAGAAATACATAAAAAGAGAAGCAAAGGAAGAGAAAAATAAAGGGAAATAAAAAGGCCGCGGAGCTCCGCATTTCCTTCAGACTTGGCACCACTAGTACGATGCTGCCTGAATTTTTTTTTATTTCCAACGTATAGAGGCGCCGTTCCTTTCTTGATGCCTGTCTTGTCCCTTCGTGTGTGTTTTCGTGGTCGTCAGCAGCGCGCGTACCGTACACTGATGTTCCTTGTTTCGCACAGAAAACAGAAGTTCAGTGGAAGACGGAAGCCTCAGGTAATCAGAAGTCGTCGTACAAGGCCTGTCGATGGAGCAGGCCTTTCGGCAAATGGTCTTGTCTTCGTCTGGGAAACGGTGTTAGAATAGCTTTAACACCATGTTCTGGGTAGCATCTGCCATGACTCATGGAGTCATGGCAATAACTGCCCAGACCACGGTGTTTAAGCTGTTGAACCCCGACGAAGACAAGTGCCCTTGTCGAAATGTCGGCTCTCGAGACAGTCTACGTTCAACGACATCTCACTGTGTTGCACAGAGAGCGCGGGCCTCTAAGGTTAACCGACGTGGTCCGTAATAAGATCTGGGGTGACGCCTTCTCTCGGTATAGTACACTTCGCACAGGCTCTTACCTTGCTATTTTAGCCGGCTGCTATGCCCACCAAGTCCAATAACAGTAGTATTCGAGTGGACGGAGTGGTTCTCGCGAGTGGGGCTATACGCTAAAAAAAACGAAACTGAGCGCCTGGCAGGCCATAAATTCACCGGTGGGACGGCCCGTTTATCGTGCGTAAACTAATAAGCCTTGTCGGAGGACTGTGACAGCGAGACGTGGTTTATATCGAAGTCCAAGTGTTCCCGACATGAATGTTTTACTCCTCGGGGGTAGATCTGTCTGTTCGCTTGTTGTTACCGTTGTCGCATGGAGTAAACGCAAGCGGTAATGTTGTTTTAGGTTAGTTTAGGGTAACTATTGAAGTCGCAGCGTCGGCGCAAGCCTTGGTTCATGCATGGCCACTGTCTTTTTTTTCTTCTTCTTCTTCTTCTGAAATATACAGGCATGGACGAAGTAACAAAGTACAATAAATGAAAACCAGTAAATGATGAATGGTAGATAATAATATCTGAGCTTTTACCTGCCAAAACTGTGATATGATTATTAGACACGCCGTAGTGAACGGTTCCTGAAAGTTTGACCACCTGGTGTACACGGGCACAATACACGGGCCTCTATAGCATTTGGCCTCCATCGAAATGTGGCCGGCGCGGCCGGGATCGAACCGGCGACCTTCGGGTCAGCAGGACCCTCACGGTGGTCTAGTGCTTATGTTGTTCGACTGCCGACCCGCGGGTCGCGAGATCGAATCCCGGCCGCGGCGGCCGCATTTCCGACGGAGGCGAAAATGCTTGAGGCCCGTGTACTTAGATCTAGGTGCACGTTACAGAACACCAGACGGTCAAAATTTCCGGAGCCCTTCACTACGGCGTCTCTCATGATCAAATCATGGTTTTGGGACGTTAAACCCAAACAAAATTATTATTATTCGGGTCAGCAGCCAAGCACCGTAACCGCTACACCACCGCAGAGGACAAAAGTACGGCAGAGGTGACCGAGGAAGGGCTAGAAGAAGCACGTACTATAACAATAAGACGTCCTATTCCTTTGCATCATTTTATTTATGTGTTTATTTACTTATGGAAATTTCACCCCATCCCTCGACAGTACATTATAGAGGTAATGTCGAGTCCAGCCTCAGCACTACGCTCGTAACATCACCAAATAATACCTGAGTGAACAGTAACTATAATTAACAGTAACTGATATAATGTCATGAGTGATCGCACAGCGAAATTTAATTGAATCGCATACCGATATTCGAGATTTATAACCTCTGCGAATACGAAATCAAATACCTAACGTTTTCTACAGCAGAGCTGTTATGATCGAGGTTTGCCGTGTGTCGTAGATAGAAAACTATCATCATCGTGAACCGGCACGTGCACTCTTCGTCCTCTTCTTCAACTTCTGCTCCGCTCCCAGAACACATGCGCCTATTTGTCCGGCGTGGCGTGTAATAACCCTGATGGGTGAAAGAACGAGTATTAAGAAAGAAAGATCGAGAAAGAGAAATTCATGGCGAAAAAAAAAACTTATTGACGAGGCCCGCGCGACTCGTACCCGCGACCCCACCATCCGAAGGCGAGCGTTGGAACCACTCGGCTATCCAGGCACGCTAATAGAGCATAGAATAGCATTTTATAGTATAGTATAGCAAAGGGATGGGAAAGGGAAGTGAGGGGAGGGAAAGGAGGAGGGGAGAACGAGTACAGAGAGAGAGAGGGAGAAAGAAAGTGAAACAGAGAAATAGATAGGAAGAAAGGGAAGAAAGAGAGGAAGAAAGAGAAAGAAAGAGAGAGAATCAAGGAACGAAGCATACCATAGGAAGAAAGAGAGAAATAGAGAGAAAGAAAGGGAAGAAAGAGAGAAAGAAAGACAGATAGAGAGCGAGACAAATAGACACAGAGCGAAAGAGATAGAAAGACGCGCAGACTCAAAAAAAAGATATTTAAAAAAGAAAGCAAGCAGAGCCATGCATAAGTATAGTATAGCAAAGGGTGGGAAAGGGACAGTTGAGACAGTAAAAGCCTAGCCAAGCCAGGACGAGCTAGGTACCCACCAGCTCTGCTAGTGACCCAGCCTTGCGCGACTTATTGCAAGCTGCGCTAACTTTTCTTTATCTTTCTTCCACGAAGTGAAACATGTAAACGTATCTGGATTTTTGTTTAAAAAAAAAAGAAAAGGCTTTATGCGTGACTTGATACGCTCGTGCAGTGTGCATCCTCTGTCTGTCTCTCTCCCCGGTACGCAGCTCGACGTTCAGTCAAGCGAGGAGCTTGCAAATGGTCAACTTCTCGCAATCACCTGGCCAGCACAATGCCAAAAATAATGAAAAAAGAAAACATGAGGACCGCGTAATATGTGCGTAAGGTGAATCTAGACCCCGTTGAAGGAGATAGGGGCATGTAATACTAAGAATACCGCGCAGGACTATTCTTTATATAGGATGCAAGTATGGTGAGACATATACGTAAATTTCTCTCAACCAAGAAAAGAAAGTTTGTAAACTGACGAATAGTGAGACATTCTCATTGAATACTCGGAAGATACTAAACGCAAGTTATTTGTCTAGCGCATTCGATCGAAAACTGGTTTCCCTGCAAAAGAAGCGCGACTCTCCTGCAGCGCACTTTGAAACAGTTCCCATTGACTTATCAGTAGTCTTCTATATAGGCTCTTAGATGCGTTGCTATCACATTTAATAAAAATATATTATCCGTAGAGCGAATTCTCAAATAGGAATTGAATGGAAAGTGTCTGTTCGATTGGTAGTCGGGATTTCGCATCATCCTCATTAAAGCGTACGAGAATTTCAGTAGCCCACCTCCAGTTCTTTTAAAAACAATATATAACGGCTAATATAAAAGTCATCGTACAAAATAACATTTCCGTCTTAATCTCGGCAGCCAAAGGTGCGCAGACGTCCTTAAAATATTTTTTTTTCTTCGTGGTGGTTTAGTGTCAGTCTTTTTTCTCTTCTATGCCTCGGCGCTTTCTCGACACTAAAGTTGAACTAAATATACCGAGTATTCTTTTGTCCTCTGTTGCACTTCGTCCGGAAATATATAGAACGTCGAATTGCGGAGCTGTACAGTTTTCTAACTCTCATTTTCTTGAGCGCTCTAAACAGATAAGGCTGGTTGATACTGGTTAATGAATGCCATTAGTCATAAACATGCGCGGTCCGCTTGCGTGGTTAGCATAACAGCGACTCAAACTGGAGCCTTTTTATTACTAACGTTGCTGTTCTTTTTTTTATAGCTATTGAGCGCAAACGTTGCGATTTGGCGGTGTATATGTGATATGGTTCAACGTTTCAGGCATGAGAAACACGTTATTGACAGTTAATGGCGTTCCAGGTCAAGATTTATCCTGGCACGGTCATTTTGACCGGCATCTCTATATATACAGATAGATAGACGGATAGCTGGAAATCTTTAATGACGCCCGATGTTTATTCTAAGGTTGCTTGTCAAAATATGTGTGTGTGTGTGTGTGTGTGTGTGTGTGTGTGTGTGTGTGGTGTGTGTGTGTGTGTGTGTGTGTGTGTGTGTGTGTGTGTGTGTGTGTGTGTTGAAAATCATGAAAGAATGACCGCTAGCGTCACCCAACGGCGATGTGGTTCAATCTACTGGTAGGACAGGAAATCCTCGCAGGTAGACTCATTTTGCTTAAAAACAAACATCAGGGGCGTAGCCAAGGGGGGGGGGGGGGGTTGGGGGGGTTCAAACCCCCCGAAATTTTTCAGTTTTGCTTGCGTATATATACACGCACACATACAAACGCACTCACGAACATACATAAAGTATGGTTGAACCCCCCCGAAAAAAATTTCTGGCTACGCCCCTGACAAACATGTATAACTTCAAATTGTATTTTACGCACTTGAGGCAACTTTGCGTTGCGTCAGAGAGTAACATTTTGCCTTTTTTTTTTCCTCACGCGTCTAAAAAGGCGCCCGGTGGCGCTGCTTGCGCCGCCGCCTTCGATTTCGTCTGCTTCACCTCATGCGCTATTCCATGCGGCTCTCCGCGCTGGTCGTACCATGCCGCTGTATTGCTGTTAGGATGTCTCACATGTGTTGCGCTGTGAATGCGTGCATTTATAGTCCCCTTTTGATGAATCAACTTGGCTTAGCTTGCAGCAGTAGTGCTAAAATAAACGCATAGACTGCGATTACAGCAAAAGAAGTGTTTTGTAATCGTATAATAAGGCTTCATTTACCCGCGCGCTGAAACGACTGTCAAATTCGTAACTTTAGTGTTCAGCGAAAATAATGCAATCGTACAGAAGTCACATGTGCTTTCGGTTTTAATTTTTACCGGCACTACAATCATCATCGCGTCCACCAACCAGTGTTGTGGGCATATTTCACGCCAATGGAAGAAGGCCAAACGCAGATCGAAAAATTCTATTTTAAAAATTTCTACTCACTTTCCAGAGAAACCACTGCAGGGTTGGCCACTTCAGGCTGTATGCTTTCGATTGTGGTACAAAACAGAAAAGCGATGAAGGACGGTAGATGGTCCCTTTAATAATTCGTTGAAGTATGTTCCAAAACAAAATTGAATTTGCGTTTTTTTTTTCTTTATTGGCACTGACTACGGTGACGGGGCCCGTCACCGTAGTGTAAATTGTAATAGTGACGGGGCCCGTCATAACAGCGACGTGCTTATATAGTGACGGGCCCCGTCGTCGTAAAGCGGTGATTACAGTGACGGGGCCCCTTTACCGTAGATTTTTGGTCGTTAGACGCCCACGTTGTGTGGTGTTCGTGGCGTAGATGGTTGGCGCGCTCTCCATAGTATTATGGCTGCAGGTCGTCAGTTCGATTCCTCCCGGTTCTTTTTTTGTCAGGTTATGCGTCAACGTCAACGTTACTGCTCTGACGGAGTCGTAACTTTTTCGTTCATATCTGCGGCGGTTAGAGAGCCCCAGCGTTCCTATGCGACCTCGGTTCTAATCGCGCAGAATAAGAAAATTTTTCCGTCTTTTTTCTTCTTTTTTCAATATTGTTTCACAATACCGTCCCGAGCTTCCGGCTAGTCAACAAGAGTTACTCATTCGTAGTAGCACGGCTCAGCGTGGGAGAGCGGAGCCCGTTAATTAGCATGTCGCTGCGCCGCTGATGCTGCATATCAGCATCCCCCCCCCCCCCCCCCCCGAAATGTTTTCGTATTGACGTGCACCGCCGACCACAACAGCCACCTGCGCCTGAAGTATTCCTGTGTTTTTTCTAGAATTGCTTTATATGGTCGAAAGACATCTCGGAGGGAACATTGCTGATTTGACTGGCTGTCCTCGCTGCGCCCATGGCGTCCCTGTAACTGGCTGCGCAGCGCATGACCGTCAGCGGCGCAGCGACATGCTGGTGCGGGCTCCGCTCTCCCACGCTGAGCCGTGCTACCACGAATGAGTAACTATTGTTGACTAGCCGGAAGCTCGGGACGGTATTGTGAAACAATACTGAAAAAAGAAAAAAAAAGGAAACATTTTCTTATTTAGCGCGATTAGAACCGAGGTCGCATAGGAACAACTAGGCTTGCGCGAATATTAAATTTTAGGTTCGAAGCGAATTCGAAGCAACTTTGACTAGTAGCAGGATTTGACTTTCGGTTGAATGCAAGTGATAACCTGTAAAATATGTTAATTAAAATTTACTATAATTAGAGCATATAAGCCGGTATAACAAGCTTTTAAACTTAAAGAATGATGAATCGATGTGAGGGTAATACAGTAAAACCTCATTAATTCGAATTTTTATTTCGAAATCCCGCATAATTAGAAGGATTTCTATGGCCCTGTATTTTGCAATGTAAATCTGAGTGGATAATTTGAAGCAGCGGTGAGTACCAGCCCGGTTAATTCAAAAACTTTGGGTGCCATGTGCCAATTCCCGATCCCGATTTAGCCATAAGTCCGCAGAAACGATGGCCCTTAGGAGCCACAAGGCAATGCAATGTATCGATACTAATGAGTGACAAGTGAAGCATCCCAGCCTCGCTGCTGCCAGCGCAAGAAAAAAAAAACAAAAGGCGGTCTCGTGGTCAACTGAAATGTGCGCCTGCGGAAAAGAAGACGTGCTTCACTGCAATACAGCAGTGACACGCGGGCAGCATGACGAATGCTTCTCTTAACGTCAGTGCGTCATGATTTACCCATTCTTTCAGGGAAAATAGAGAAATTAATAAAGGGCGGTCTGACGGAATTCGCGATGTGTGTGAACCTCCGGTTGGCGGTTGTTCCGGCAATTTGCGTACTTGCACTGCTGGCGGAGTACTTGCCCGCAACGCCTACTTCGAAAACTCAGTTCGAAAGCTTCAATGATCCTCTTTTTCCACCCAGAACACATCGCGAATTCCGTCACACTGGTCATTATTACATTCTTTATTTTACAAGAAATGATGGGCGAATGGCCGCATCATGACGCACTGACGCTGCGAGGAGCAGGTGACATGCTGCCCGTGTGTCACCACTGTGTTGCAGCGAAGCACGTCTTCTTTTCCGCAGGCGCGCATTTCAGTTGACCACGAGACCGTTTTCTTCCCCTCTTTCTTTTTTTTTCTTGCACTGGCCTCAGCGAGGCCCGCCGTTTCCCCGGTTTAGCGGCAAAATTCGGACCAAGTATTGCTGGAAAAAACCCTTGTAGCCGCAAACTAGGAGGCACAGCAAACGACCACCTCTGATTACTTCCAGTAACACAAAGTTCCTTGCATCCCGCCTTTTGTATGTTTTGTTATTCGAGAACTCGCTTAATTAAATTTGTCACAGTCCCAGTGACTCTGAATTAACAAGATTTTACTACATGCTCATTTAACCTTGAAGTGGGGCTTCGCGGCAGTGCGGATTTCTTCTGGAAAGATGTGTTCACGGTATAGCACAGTTCTACTGCAGTGAAACCACCTTTACAGGGGGTTACATGCGGTTTATATATGTCTACTCGTTCATTTCGAATACTTCGAAATTTCCTAGAATTTAAATTCGTTTCGAAGCGAATTCGAATACTGTAATATTCGTTCGAATATTCGAAGTGCTCGAATATTCGCACAAGCCTAGGAACAACGCATCATCCGAACGCTAGGGCTGTCTAACCGCCGCAGACATGAACGAAAAAGTTACGACTCTGTCAGAGCAGTAATGTTGATGTTGATGCATAACCTGAAAAAAAAGGAAGAAAAAACGGGAGGAATCGAACTGACGACCTGCAGCCCAAACACTTCATGGAGAGCGCACTACACCATGAACGCTTTTTTTTTTCTTTATTGCCTCACACAAGTAACTACTACGCCACGAACGCCACACGATGAGGGCGTCTAAAACCACCAAAAATCTACGGCAAAGGGGCCCCGTCACTTTTACGATGGTACTGCGTTGACGGGCCCCGTCACCATAGTCACCGCTTTAAGATGACGGGGCCCGTTACTATAAGTACGTCGCTATTATGACGGGCCCCGTCACTATTACCATTTACACTACGGTGACGGGCCCCGTCACTTTTACGACGATACTGCGCTGACGGGCCCCGTCACCGCAGTCAGTGCCTTCTTTATTTCCTATCGGGCACATCGTCACATTATTGTAGAATACCTGTTCTACAATAATGTGGCACTGATATGGAAGCTAGATATACATACTATACACACACACACACTGTGCAACGTGCTCCTGGGGTCTACGCACGAGTCCAAAGCTGTATAGACGATGCTCTAACGCGAACGAAAGAGCGGCGTCGGCACGCATGCAGCCTCGCCAACCTGCTGCTGATGGACGCTGACACCCGCCGTACATCTCCCACATCGCCACCACCGTCATTGTGAAACAATCCCTCTGGGCCCATCATATATGCCAGCATCCTTTCGGACGAGATACGCTGTGCTTGCGCGATGCGCCGCGCATGTCGGGCGATGGTCTGCGGACGATTAGAAAGAAATGTGATGCGACGGCTAATTTGTCACTGAACACATGGGGTATGCACTACAGACACAAAGATGATAACGATCTCTGGTGCTTTTCTACTCACGCCGAAACAGAGTGGCAACGCAAGGGATCACGAAGCCGAGGCGTTCACTGGTGTACGCAGGACATTGTACGAAAGAAGGGGAATGGATCGTGTAGGATACGTTTTAGAGCGTTTCGTTAGGCCGTGTGTCTACACCAGAAAACTGTCATCATCATGAACCGGCACGCGCTTTCTTCGTCTTCTTCATCTTCTGCTTCGCTCCCAGAACACGTGCGCCGATCTCACGGCGTAGGATGAAATAGCTCTGCGTGGCCGAGACAACGAGTACAAAGAGAGAGAGCGAATTAGATATTAAAAAAGAGGAAGAGAGAAAGAAAAGGAAGGAGAGAAAAAGGTAGAAGGCTATAGAACGAGTACACAGAAAGAAAGAAACAAGAAATTTTTACAGCGAAAGCTGTTATGAGATCACAACAAGGGCCGTTTTTGGCGCCGTAGTTGTCCGCCGCCGCCGCCAGTGTCCGTAACCACTATCGCTCGAAATAAGAAAAAATTTCCAGGATGGAACGAGGTTCGAACCCTGGCCCTCTGCCTGGGAGCCCAGCGTTCTACCTCAGGGCCATGCCGGTGCTTGAAACTATGTTGCAAAATGACCCTATACAGGCTTCATGTCGGGAAGGAGCCACATTAACATGTGTAATGCAGCGTGGTAGAAGAGTAAAGTAACAACCAAGTGTTACACAACGCGAATTCTGTAACCAGGCGTCACACAATGCGAATTGCGCAACGAGTAGGTTGTTGAATGCTTGCAACCCATTACAAAGGGTTCTGCCATAATTTTTCATCGTCATTAGGCACAGCATCAACAAAGTGCGCATAATGCCTTACATGCGTTTAGCAGGTACCACGGCTCTTCATAGAAGGACGAAAAATGGCATAGTGCCTGCTTCCCTACTTCTCAAAAATTACAATGATTTATAGCGTAGTAGGTTCCTCGCACGTGCACTTCTATGGGTTGCCAAGGAAGCCCATGAGGCTCCCATGATCCATTTCCTCAGGGTCTCAATAAAGTTAATTCCCTCTCTCAATCTCTTTCTCACGTTAGCGTATGTTATAAAGTGTGGTGGGAGAGTGAAATAACGACCAGGCGTCACACAATGCGAATTACGTAACTAGTGGGTCCTTTAAAGCTTCCAACCCATTACAAAAGGCTGTCATAATTCTTCATCGTCATCAGCCGTCGCATCAAGAAACCGTACATAATGCCTTACGGATGGTACCTCGCTTCTCCCCAGAATGACGAGTAATGTCGTGGTGGGTGCTTCCCAACTTCACAAAAATTATTATTTGTGGCGTAGTGGGTACGTTGCTGTTGTAGTTGTGTTAGTAGCCACAAGAGAGTTTATAACGGGCTCTAGAAATGCCGCTCATCGAGCTTTCGCTGTGACTGTGCTGCGCTTTCCGCGCAGGCCTGGCGTTTTTTATGTTAGTCATAACCACATAAAGCGTAAGCAGGCATATGGGCCGTAGTTTTCATTTTGTAATTGAATTGTAATTACGAGATCAAGAGGAATGAAAGTGCACGGATAAACATTTTGCGCAGCCGGTGAGAACGGAACCCAGAACCTTCACATCACAGCTTGTTGCTGTAGCTAGAGATAAGAAACTCTAAAAGGCGCTTGTGCGTAATTGTGTCGCAGTTTGCGGGGCACCGCAAACGCCACAACGGGCCGCAACGCCAACAGCGCACAACCTTGCGCCGATGATGGTGATGACTTCCTGCTCTTTTCGTCAATACGCAAAACATGTCTTGCTGTGACTCTCCCATTAGCTTTGGACCCCATGCAGCGTTTCAAAAGCGGTGGACGTTCCTAACAGCACTAAGCCGACTGTACACTAGCCGAACATTTTCCGAGCACATTATCTAAGGCGAAGGTTATTGGACCATAGCCATATTGGTCGATGGCCAGGATTCGTGCCCTACAGTAGCTTTCGAGAAACACCTTTTCAACCTCTTTTCAGACCCCATACCATAGCCCCCAGTGTATATACAGTTAAAAAGATAGGATGTCTGTGTGTATATATATATATATATATATATATATATATATATATATATATATATATATATATATATATATATATATATATATATATATATATATATATATATATATATATATATATATATATTGTGTGTGTGTGTGTGGTGTGTGTGTGTGTGTGTGTGTGTGTGTGTGTGTGGCCACTTAAAGGAACACTGCTACACTTTTTGACCATGGTCAGAAAACGGGGTATTCGAGGCTTCTGTGAACATATCAGCCATATGTTATAGCAGTGCACGCAGCAGGAAACTTTACAAGTACCGTTTCAAAGACAGCTAGAAATCGTTCGCTCTTCTCTCGGCAAATCGGGTCATTGACGGCCCGACACGTCAGCGCAGGGAACGATATGGCGATTGGCTGATTTGATGATCGCGAGAACGTGCTTAATGTCGTGATGAGCGCCGACGTAGCTTCTTGCCCCTTTGTCACCTCCCCACGTGTAGCTTCGGGATGAGAGGAAAGGCGCTCAAAGCGTGCGACGAGTGCCTGTATAACTCCGCTCGTATACTTGAAGGAGTCGCAAAATGAATGCGGCAATCGGCTCGTGAAGCAATAAACTCCGATACTGACGTCATTCGATGATTACATGGGAAAATGTTGCAGGGCCCCTTTAACGTGGCGTTCACCGGAGTCATCTTCGAATTTTCGCTCCCGTGGACACACGCCTTATCACGTTAGGAATAACAGCTCCCGGATGTTAGCCAGATCGGGCGTCAAATAACAAACACTACCCTTGCTCAACAGTGCTTGCGCCGCCATCACATGACGCTGACGTCAGGTTGAGCACACGGAAATGCAATTCACGCAGCGATCATGTTTCACACTACCGGTTATAATGCAAATGCACTGGAAGCAACGATTATCAGCGTATTGTAGATTTTGTTTGTTTTTTCACTTCTGTGAATTCTCACAAAAGTGAAGTGAGTAGAATAATTATACACACAAGGTATTTCTGATGGCGTTAAAAGCTTTACAAGTTGGCGCTATCATCACTGTTGCTGCAGCCGTGGGCGTCTCCCATGTTCTGGTGTTAATTACGCAAACTGTAATCCATTTACCAGAAAGCCAGAGAACTATATCATCGCCCAGCACAATAATGCCGATGAGTCCGGAAACCGCCGAACTGCCATACAACAAATCCTCGTTACAACGTACTCACCGGAACTTGTAATTAGTTTTGTTATAAACGGTGCTTTCTTAAAAGCGAGGAGGCTACCATGGAGTTGTGGCAGCTCCGGACCACAAAAAACTTGAAATTCAGCGCAATGTTTCAAAATAACAAGACTTTGTTATAAGAAGGTCTTTTGTTCATCGATAATCAGGCAAGGACGCTGGATGTCGTCATCAATGGGAAGGAAGCGATTCTCGGCTTTTTTCGTGATGTAGCCACGAACACGACCGAACACACGTGCGAAACAGCAAAAGCTTGCATATGTGCGAAAAGTTGCCGACAAAATGTGCGCGTACGATAACCACGGCCTTTCACGGTCTAGTATTATTTTGTTTTCTTACTAGGTAAAAGAATGTATGTTACTATAAAATGAGGGATTTGACTTAACGAAGTCACTTTCAGCGCCCGTCCACGAGCTTAGGCGTCGGTCTAACTGTATTAGCTCATACAGGGCACGTCTAAGTCCTTGGGTCTTCGTCCCATCAGTTTCTGTGCCCAGCGAGGCACACGATCGTGCCGCCGCTCTTTATTGGGCGAAGCTTGTCGTTCTATGACATGAGGGCCTCATTTCCGCTTTTACACCCCTTTAAAAAAGTTCTAATGCCACGCTCTTAGCCCCCGAATGGCTCGGGGTTTAAGGCGAAAGAGATGTCACTGTCCAGTCCTAACAAGGCCCGTTACACTTATCCGATACAAAAAGAAAGAAAGAAGTTTAAAACTGTCGTCCTTATAAGCGAAGGCCTCGGGAAGGGACACATGTGGCAATTGCTCCGACCTGTCGCGACATGCCCGCCTCTCGGAACACATCCCCTTTTTAAGCGAGATCTGCAGATCACGTGGGCGCGTTTTGAAAAAGAGTAATAAAGAAAAAAATAAGGCGTAGTGTAATCAAAATGTTGTGTCGCAATCTGTCTTTCGAGTGTCATACGCTCGGGAGACGGAGGTTTAGAAAACGAGGCGAAATCCGCATCGCTGGTTGCGTCCCGAGCAAAAAAAAAAAAAAAAAAAAGCTATTTGTATAGTTCTTGTTTGCGAACGCGTATATAGTGCACTCCAAAGAAGACGAGACAGGAGCTTCGACCGTGCCCTTGGACTGGTGTCTTCGTTAGTTTTGTGTATTTACGGATAGCATATACGAAAAAGGGTTGGACAACGAGCAAACGAAGACGTATACCCCTTTAAACCGATCTCTCTCTCTCGTTCTCTCGTTGGAAACATGTTCCCCCCTTTTTTTCCCCAACTTTTTGCATTCCTCCAGCAAAAGCAGATGTCCGGCTGCCGGAGTGTCTGTTCGTGTTATCGAATCGATGGCTCTGCGCGGCGGAAAATAAAGTTGGCTGTCAGACAGCCTTGATGTTTGCGCCAGGAATTCAATTTTCTTCCCCCTTTCCAACACGGTGCGGGGAGTCCAAAAGTGCGGCCGAGCGTGGAACACAGCTCGGAGAAAAGCATGGATCGACGCAGTGAGAAGTGAGAAAAAGATGTCCGGAAAAGAAATAGCTGCGAAGAAAGAAAGAAAAGACTGGGAAATATGGCGCGACAAGTAAGCAAGTCGACAAATACTAAAAGTGCCTCGAGCACCTCCAGTCTCTCTTTATACTTAGATCTACCAAGAAGCAATTTCTCGTTTGCTTGTTTTTTACATATTTTTTTTTTCCTCTCTACAGCGTGTACGGAGGGACGGCGGCTCGCGACTGGTGGTGGTGGCCGATGCAAGAATGCTTCCTGATGGATGCCGAATGCTCCCGGTTTTTATTTATCTTTTTCGCCTCTGTCAAAACCTTTCTTCATTCGACAAAGAGCCTTCTTCTGACCGCTCGAGAAAAAGAAAATAACGAAAGAACGTAATCGAGAGATTTAGGAGGGAAATTTCTCCTGTGTAACACTTCTACGTAGAAGCCCTGTTTCCTTTTGCTTTTTTTTTTTCTGTACTCTCGCACTGCTTTCTTTCGCTGTACTACGCTTTTTCTTTACGGGACCGTTGTTTATTCCCGGTGATGGGTTGCGTCCGAATGCATCGCGCACACGCGGTAAACACGCTTTTCGTCGCTCAATCGCTTTTTCAGCCAAAGTGGACCACACTTTTCGCTCCTGCCCTTGCCTGTGAAGGGTCGTGCACTGCCATTGTGCGTATATATTTTTGTCACCTTCGAATTGGATAAACAGAGCGCCACCATAATCGCGTCAGCTGTCGAAATGGAAAAAAGGGGCTTCCCCTTTTGTTGTTCTTATTTAATTCTTCTTCTTCGGCGACCTCTTCGATGCCCCCTTGCTTTTTCACGTGCTTTCCAGATTCGCCGAAAAGATCTCGGCCACGCCTGTCGAAGACCGTTGCGCGCAACACCCAAAGACGAGACTTTAAGAAGCGCGGGCACCGTGTCTTTTTATTTTTCTTGCCGGTGGTTTTCTGTTCTGGGACGTCAAGCTCAGATGCGCACGCTGTGCTTGGTTCACACGCTCGTCCGTCGAAGATAAACCGATCTGCGTTCCAGTCTCTGGCACTTTCTTCTAAGTAATTTTAAAGTCACGTGACGAAACGAGGTCATCGTTAAGTACAGTTATCGGCAATGTGCGTCAAGCTGAAAAAGCTGCTGAGGTTCAAAATCTTCTTAGATTACTTTCTTTTAATTTCCACTCGAGAAATCTGGTGTAAGATTACTGGTTGGCGAAAACTTTTATTGAGTGTCCGGCAGTTTGATTACTCGGGCTTAGGTCTCCCACGTCGGAACTTCCTGGCCTTACCTAGTCATCACTTCGCGGGACTGCTGGACGGAACCAATTAGGTCGCCAAGCTCTGAGCTGGGCGAGGCGTCGGCCCACCCCGCCGAGAGAACATCGGGATTAATGCCTTTAGTATTTGCTTAACAATCCGCGGAGCACGTGTTTGAGTGTAGCAGGTTCCATCGCAGACCTTGCAGGTACTGTTGTGATAGGTCTCGGCGTATAATTTATCATACGCTAGCAGGTTTCCGACCTAAAAAAATTGCACTTCGCAAAAGGGCATCAAGTATGTTCCTGCAGCTCTGTTTTATGCAGTTGCTGTGGAAATCAATCAGCAGATTTGTTGGCGTTATGCATCGCCTAAGGCTCATTCAAAACATTCAGTTTCTTGCGTTCTTTTTCTTAATTAATAAATGCAATTTTTTTTAAAATGAGGCATGTGGCCACAACTATAGGGCTCGTCATTCCAATGTGATAGGTAGGAAAAATTAACGGAGTTATAACCTTAACACACAAAAAAAGAATAGGAATAACTGTCATGTGTCCAACAGAAGGTCGGATAAAAAAATGTTATCGACGATTACTATACTCCGTAATGCGAAACTTGATCGCAGCAGTTTAGGTGTTTTGATTTTTCTATATATGTGACAAAAAAAAACTCACAGGGCCCCTTCTGCACTCGCATAAGACGGCTCGTAGGCGAAAGCCATCTACCTGTTTTTCTTCTCAGTCAATGTATCGACCCTCCCCTGTCCCCCTTCGAAAGCTATCTACACCTGTTTTGCTCTGCCTCCAGGATCGAAGGCATTGCAATCATTGTGCACTTCACCTGGTTTTTGCACTGCCTCCATGATCGGCCCACCTTTGACCGATCAACGATCATATGATGACAACATCATGTGATGTCATAGTGACGCCATGATTGCAAAATCCGAAGACTTCGTTCTAAGATGAGCCGGGTTTTAAGGACAATACGCCTGAAGAGATAGAGCAGCGCATCCCAATACCGTTTATTCCAGTGAAAGCACCAAGATCCCCGTGCGGCGCGCCGTTTCTCGTTTTTCTCTTCTTTTATCGCGCGCTATGTTTACTGTTATTAATAATTATGGCGTCACAAATTTTGGTGACCGTGACGTCAATGTTGACGTCATCACGTGATGATGATTTTTGCATCACTCGTGTTGAAGCCGACGGTCAATTTTCGCGTTTGATGAGGCATCTAAGGCTTCCGCCTTAACATTTAATGAATACATGCATGTATGTCTCAATGGCGGCGGTGGCTTCCTGCTTCGGCGGCGCGAACGGCACGTTCCTCTCGAAGGCGGCCAGCGCTTTGGCACTGCTCCTTTAGCAGCAGCGGCAGACAAAGCCCTTCAACCGGTTGCCTCGCACATGGTTCGGAAAAAGCTGATACTTTCTTGTATTGAATGTGAGCAGCGTGGCTGCCGTGGACAATATATGTTGCGCGGCACATTGCATTGAAGCGTGAGTGCCTTTTTACAGCGGTTGCTGCAGGCAGACATTCGCTCGCGTGAAGCTTTGTTTTTCCAATTAACTTAGGCGTGCGCAGGGTTCTCTGTTAGAACGGACCAAGTTTAACTACACCCCCCCCCCCCCGTCCCGCCCCTGGAGATTGAAATAAGACAAGCCCCGCAATTGATGCAAAAATGAAAATGAAGTGATGACGTACACGTGCTTCCCACAAACGTCTTCCATTGGTCCCCGGCTTGCTGAGGTAAAGGTGAGAAGTGAACAGTTCTTTGAAAGCAACATCAGGGGCCCTTTGTTTCCATTATCATAAAAAAACACACGAGTCATAACCCTGCGCATTAAAGGAATGACGTGAAAGCGCCGACCCATTTAGAGTCCTCTCTCTCTTTCTCTCTCTCTCTCTCTCTCCTTCTGTGAGCACGCCCATGACGCACTCACCGCACACCCTGCCATGGCCTCCGAGATGGCGGACGCGCGCCCGTTATCTCGGAGGCCATGACCCTGCAGACGAAAAGTCATCGCCGAACGTTAGACGGCGCCGCGCGATCACTCCAGCTAGTGTGCCTCGATGTGTGCGCCCCCCTTAGGGTGTTGCCATTCTTTGAAGGGGCTGATGCCGCCACGACGACATTTTTTGCCCCGCGTCTCGTGCCTCTCAGCGCAGCTGCCGTAGAGGAGTGAGACGCCGGTAAGAAGCCGTGGGCTAAAATATGGCAGCCGCGCCGCAGTAGACGCCGCAGATTACCTCACCCTGGACAAAACGCGCAACAAAACGCGCATCAAGGCACCCTAACTCCAGCGCCACATCTCACACGCCGCAGACGGACCTCCGCTCATGCAGTGTTTCGTAGTTTCGTTACCTCGGCCGCCACACTCCTCCTCCGCTTTCCTCCTCTCACCCTAGCCTCGTTCACTGTCATTCATTCTCCGCAACACGCTTCGCGTTCGCTTTCGTTCATCCTTGTCTGCGCAATTTGTTCGCTCGGTGACGCCCACGACGCGAAAACGCACGAACTGCCGCTTAGCTCTAAAAAGTACAAAGATATCTTTCTCGCCTTCAGACTGCGCTGGAGAGATCGGTGATAGATCACTTGTAGGTCGCGTCGCCGCCAAACCTGATTTATTTCTTTAGCAAACGAGTGAATTATGCGTACTCACTTCCGAAAGCACATCGGTGATGCTCCGCATCAGCCCTCACGTCTACTGTCCTCTATGTGAACACAATCCCATTTTTTTTTTCCACAATCTGTTTTAATGAACATAAACAGCGTGCACTCGATCGTTGCATAGGGCCGTGTTTTGATGATTGATAGTCCAGCTTCGCGTAACTGTAACGACGAACTATACACGAAGAAGCGGTGCTTATTCGTCTAAAACTATAGCGGGGACATAATACACCTCGCCTGTTTCTTCATTCTTCGGGGATCTTCGCAGTGAAAATGATAATCGTGCGAAGCCGCGCAGGTGTCTCCACCGCGTGTAAGAACACATACACGTGTGACACGACCATAAAAACGAAGCCGTATAACGCTCAATTTTTTCCACGCGATTCACATCCGCGGGAACCGGGCCCCGGTGGGATTTAACGAATCTCCGTAGGTAATTGAGACCGCGGCGCCCGCGTTCCTCCACTTTCCTATGTATATAAAGTGCGCAGTAAACGAGAGTTGGAGAGAGAGATTTGCAAAATAAAAAACAGGAGAAGAATGGCATATGTGCGTAACTTATACGGAAAAAGGTATTGCTCGTGCCTGCAGCACTCGCTGTACTTGTTATCTTCGCAGTGTCGACTCGCTCCCGCGGGATGACGACGATAGAATAAAAGAGAGATAGATAATAGGAAATGAAAAAAGAAATTTATAAAGGATAGAAAACAAGCGCCAAGCCTTCCGACACAATCGCCAAAATAAGGCCCGAGAGAAGCGATGGAGGGGAAAGACAAACTTTCGTGCCTGCGATGGAACCGATTGAAATTAATAAGGGAAGCCTGATGTCTCAGCGCATAAGCGGCGGTGCGAGCGAAGGCATCCGGAATTGCCGTTTTCTTTCTTTACTTTTATATATATATATATATATATATATATATATATATATATATATATATATATATATATATATATATATATATATATATATATATATATATATATATTTAACACCGCGATTCGCGACATTTCGCGCCCGGGCAGAAAAGAAGCTTCTTTAAATGGTCAGGAAAGATAAATGAATTAAAGAGCAACGAATGGCTGTGGGGTATAGGTTCTCGTGGGGGAGCGAACCATATAGGGTGTATCGCACGAAAGGAAAAAGCACGAAGGAGGATGGGGAATAAGGAGAGGAGGCGAGGCTTTGAAAGAGTAAACTGCCGCTTTCCCTGGGCGCCTCGCGGTGCGCGCGCGCGTCGCCTCAAATTATTGCGGTGCGACGTAGCGCGCTGCCAGTGCGGGATCTTAATCATCATTAACGGTCCCTTATTGGATGGCATTTCCGGCGCTCCCGCACTTTCGGGCAGAGGATAACGCGCGCTGCTGCTGTCTCTGTCGCTGCGGCTTTGAATGTGTGTCCCTGTGTTGGTGGCTCTTCTCTTTTTTTCTTTGTTTCTTTTTCCTTCATCCCTTAGTTCCTTCCTGCATTTATTCTCCTCCTTCTATTTATTTCTCTTTCGCGTCACCATCGACGGAAGGAAAAGTGCAGAGCAACGGAGGAAACGAACGAACACGTTCAAGGACAGTGCCGACCCGACTTGTAGAGAAGTATACTAGAACTCGCATATATCGAACCCACATGTAACTAATTGTTGTGTATGTCGAACAATTGTAAAATCCGCTTGGATATATTTTCGATATATAAAGTATTTTATACAGTAAAAACTCGTTAAATCGACCCCGTTAATTCGGAAAAAAAGGATAATTCGGATGTGTTCGCTGGTCCGGGCAAGCATACACAAATTGTTTAATGGCATCAAACTCTCGTTAATTCGGTCATATTTGGCCTCAGGCCGGTTAATTCGGACGATAGCTGGAGCGCGCCGAGAGCGAAGCGCCGCAAATGTGCGACGCAAAGGAGCGAGAACTGAAACGGCCGCGAGCCTTCACAAAGGTCGATGCGTCGCTCAGTAGTTTTGTTTTGATTTAGTGAAGCGCGCGCGCAATGTTGCAAAAATCAAACATGGTGGAAGCTGTTGAAGAGCTTCAGCCGCTATCCGCACGCTGGCATAAAACTTGCCTGCTACAGCGTGATGGACAAACGATCAGCCGCCGACCAATTTTTCGGCGAAAAAAGTTGTCGTCACGCGCGTGGTGGTGGTGTTGGTGGTGGAGGTACTCCACGTAATAAGGAAGGGGTGTAGGGTATACGTTTCGGTTTATTTAAGACACGGGGGTCTTGAGCCTCGGTCACACTGCGAACGAAGTCGCGAAAGACGAAAGTTGCTGCTTTTACACGCACTGCTGTTACGCAAGATAAGTACTATAGATTTACCTATTCACAAAGAAAATGAAAGCGTATTGCTGTAATCGACATTTCTTGAATGCTTTCTTGATTCTTTCGATAATTCGACATTCGTTTAATTCGGACATTGTTTTCCGATCCCGTGAAGTTCAAATTAACGAGCTTTTACTGTATATATAAGAAGAACACAGGGAGACGATCGAGATGCGTGGGGTGAAGCCAGGAGCAACAAATGTCTTCAAGACGCGGATCCGGCACGAGGAGTCGGTGTCAAAGCAGTCCTCGATTTCTATACAAGTCATATATAGGTTTCTATTTATACATGACAATGTAAAAAATACCGAAGAAAAAATAAATAAAAAAGATGGGCCAACTTTACCGACGCAAGGAGCGAGCGTGCTACACGCAAGCGGCATGAAAGAGAACGTCGTTGCTGTTAGACAAATAATGGAAAGAATACGATGGTTGGAAAGTTCTTAACGTATACCTTGCAAGTGTTTACTTTTTCTTTATTTTAACCTTTCCTCGGTGTTATACGTGGGGCTTGTACTTCCTCCGCCTGAGCCTATGTAGCTTTCATGAGCCGCTTTCCGCGCAGTCCCGCAATATTTTTTTTTTCGCTCGCTGTATATGATCGATGACAAAAGAAATTCATACCGGAATACATAATGTGCTCCTGACACTTATAAAGATGGACAATATGGAGTGTGTGCCCGCGCGTTAAGAGACATGTACGTATATGTATATGTAAGCGCCACGCGTGCGCCTGTTGGAGTTCAGCGAAAAAGAAGCCCTTCTCTCGCGCCTACGATCCTCAACGCGAAGTTTCAGAATCGCGCGCGCGTGAATCCCAAGACGGCCGGAAAAGAAAAAAAAATGTGAGTGCTACACGTTGAGTTTACGCCTATTGCGCCCTTTGAAGCAGCGTTGAAAAGAACTGAGAAATGAGACCGCTCCTTCGTACGCGGAAATACCAACGCAATACATGCACGACGAAGACGTGCAGTCAGAAATCCTTTGTCGTGCGAGCGTTTGAAAAGAAACAAATGTGGTTTCCATTTACAGGAGGGCTCATGTCGTCGGCGTTGTTTTATTGATTGCCTGTTCTCACCGCGATATGCAGTCAACTTGCAGCCGCTTTTACGCCGTCGTCGTACATACACTGAGCGAAAGTGCGTCAAGAGATGTTGTTCGATTTACATAACTTCCATTCTCGACATCTATCTATCTATCTATCTATCTATCTATCTATCTATCTATCTATCTATCTATCTATCTATCTATCTATCTATCTATCTATCTATCTATCTATCTATCTATCTATCTATCTATCTATCTATCTATCTATCTATCTATCTATCTATCATTGGCCTTATGTACGCACTAGGTGGCCTTACATACATACATACATACATACATACATACATACATACATACATACATACATACATACATACATACATACATACATACATACATACATACATACATACATACATACATACATACATACATACATACATACATACATACATACATACATACATACATACATACATACATACGCGCACACATTTTCCGCCTTGTACTTGGAAAGCAGTTTTAGTACCCAGAGCACCGAAAGCCACACTAGAGAGCCGGGAGCATACGATGCAGGAGCGACGGAAATATCTCGTAAGTGTTTCTGGCGCAGTTGGTCTTCTGATATAAACGTACGGGAAAGCTCTCGACGCTCTTCTGCTTCAGCTTCGCACAGTGTACTAGATTCTGTGGCGTCAGGGCTGTAGGGAAGTATGGTGTCCATTGTGAGTCAGGCTCGCGTCCCCATAAAGAAGGAAGAAGGGGGAAGATCTCGTGGTCGTCTGCGTCGTGGTACTGTGAGCATATGTCACAAATTGTAGAAAATGGTCCCAATATGCCTTGGTCAAATGCGTCTTACATGGCCAACACGTCACCAAGAGTGCGATTAAAGCGCTTAGTCTGCGAGGGATACGCAGTTGTGGTTCGGTAAATTAGACGACAATCTTTATCGAGCGCTTCTATAGCGTTTTGACGTCGTATAGAAATACACGGCTTATATCGCTTAGTAATTCTCTTGGATATGCATGGCGAGATATGATGTGGCACAGGAGAAACCAGGCAACATCACGTGGAAAGTCACTGGGCAAAGGCGAAGTTCTCGCATAATGCGTGCTATATGGTCTGTGGCCACGATTGCCCACAGGTTGCAGTATGGAGTAGTTGGTTGAGGCCCATAAATATAAATATGTGTGCGATAAAATACGTGTCTTGGGCAAGGCAAAGGTTGTAGTGGGACCAGGCCCGTAGCCAGGAACATATTTTTTTTTGGTGGGGGGGGGGGGGGCACTTGCTGAAGGCCTTGGCTATTTTAGAAAAACACCTATTCTCATGATTTATTTTCGGTAAAATACTCCCCTATATCAGAAATTCTGGAGGGAGGCCCGGGCCCCAGCCCCAGCCCCACCCCCCCCCCCCGCTTCAGGTCTGAGTGAGTGGGACTGCTGAACGACGAAAAGGATCCTTACAGCGTTGGCAAGCAAAGAAAAGCGTGAGCGTACACAATGGCGGACGAATCAGTGCATCTCGTGCCAGTAATAACAAAGTCGTTGGCGTGTGTACATTTCCAGTAAATCTGCATGCGTGCACCTAACATTTATATTTTACATTTCCGACTGTGTGTTCTCTATCTGCAAAAATTTGAGCAAGAACAGATTTTGTTTTTCTGTAATTTGAAGAACAAAACGTGCATCTTTCTACAAACTGTAGCGCTATAAAAACACTACATGTAAGCAACTTCGCAACCGCAACACTTATGGAACTTGATCCCTCTGTAATACATATTCGGGCCTTCAGCCTGCCCTTCGTTTCTCAGAGCCAACCAAACTTCCCGCTGAAAATGCGCTTGCAAAACCAAAACCGAAACCTAATTTTATGTGGCAAATATGACGTTAATAATGTTTCTAACGTATCACATCAGAGAAATTAATGTTGAAATATTTATAAATTGAATTTGTGACATATAATAAGCAATTTTTTTTCGAAACTTCTCGTTTGTTTGTGTTTTTTTATGGTGGTAAAGTCGGTAAAGTTTAGTTGCGCACGGCATGGTTGGCGGTACATTTTAGTCTGCATCATGGGCGGGCCGCGCCAACGTTAGGCTGCGCAGTGCGTACTCTCTAGCAGCCGCTAAACTAAGCAAGTTAACGTAGTTTGCGCCTTGCCGCTTGCCTAATTACGCGACTGGACGTTTGCTTTGAAGGAAACTGTTCTGGGAGATGTGCGTGCGCCATGTCGGTGCTACGGCGACCGCTTTTCTGCTTGGTGCTAAACCACCGGTGTTTCAGTTTGAGTGCCTGCACTGGCAATAAGCCCAAAAGGTACTAAGTTAATTTGGTGCGTAAAAGCGAACGAATAACAGCAGTAAACATTCGTGTTGCTTTTTTCAGCAAGCTGAAGGAATGGGAATCCGTCGTTGGCATTGAAGTCCATGTTCAAATAGCGTCCAAATCGAAGTTATTTTCTAACTCGCCATACAAGTTCGGCGCACCTCAAAACTCCCAAGTTTCGCCTTTTGATGCGTCCATACCCGGAACACTGCCTGTATGTTGCATATTTCCTTTGTATTCGTACTTTCACGGAGCAGGTGGATGCTTAGATGAAATGCATCTGTGCCTTCAGGTCCTGAACCGGAGATGCGTCGAAGCAGCGGTCCTGACTGCGCTTGCGCTAAACTGCGATATCAATACTGTGTCACACTTCGACAGGAAGCATTACTTCTACGCAGATATGCCAGTAAGAACTTCGCTATTACTTGATCATTTTTAAATCGAGGAAATACATCTTGCTTCGGAAGAGTGTCAATCAGCGGTGATTAACACTGCGTCGGCAGGGGGAGTAAAAAGCGGGCACATCTCCCCCCCCCCCCCCCCAGCCACACCAGCACTTTCCCCCACCACAATGCAACACGGGTTTGCACCCATCAAGACCAAATCCTGCTGACGCCCACGCATGATGTATTTAGTTACAATAGCAGAAGGTATTGCATGCAGCAACATCCTAGAGTAATAGCTGTTATGGGTGTACTACCGTGGTCGCTTTGATGTCAACCAGTTTCTGGTCATAGGAATCCCACAGCGCTGTGCGAGAAGTTTCAAAGAAAAAAGTGTCATATATGGAACCCAACTAAATTTCAATTCTGGTCCTGCACATCAGCAGTCAGTGATGCTGCCTCTCGGCAACTCAGTTGATGCCAAAGCAAGAAAAAAAAACGCTGCAACTGGTAATGTCAGACGTTGGGCTAGTCGGTTATGCATAGTAATAAGGAAACAGCACAGCTTCTTCAGATGGGGACCAAACCAGAGGTAACAATATGGACAGCACTTGTCTATGTTATTCCCTTTGGTTTTGTCCCTGCCTGAAGAAGTCTCATTTTTCCTTATTCCACTGCAACTGGATAGGGCTGGTGGTCACACTGCTACTTGTTATGAGTGGCTGATGCCGTGCTCTGTTATCTATAAACTAGCAATGATGTAAAATATTCTATATGAAAGCAGTAGTAAAGTGCCAAAAAACAATATATAAAGGACAAAAAAGAAATAGCCATGTCTCTCCAATTCACTGCGGGGAGACTCGCATCAACAATGGGCTCAGTTTTCTTCTTGACAGAAAATTACTCCATGTGCACCTGTGAGTGTTTACTCCAAACGATACCACACGAAACTTTGCAGGACTTACGCGAAATATTGTGCTTCTGGCAATACTGCATTAAAAGAAAAAAATGAGACACTGCTACAGCTACAATTGGTTGGCAACGCACTCTGCCTGCACTGTAAGACAGCACTGAATTGAAAGAATTAAGATGGAGCCATTGGAAAGAGGCAAAAGGTGGGACAGGCAGAAATAAAATATGCTGCATATTTCCATTTCTCCACCATCGAGGAGCGCGACCTCCGCGAACAAGGATGACACGAACTACAGTCGATGCCACAGAAATTTTTTTCTTCTCTAAAGTAGGTTGTCCACACATGCCCGCAAATGTTTAGTCCTACCAGTACCATATGAAACAGTGCATGCAATATATATGTGTGACATTTGAGATTATGTAGGCCAATAAAAGTAAGTGAAGTGCTATAATTTGAGGAACATTCCTTCTATTCAATAGGCAGGATACCAGATTACGCAACAAAGGTCGCCTTTGGCCACCGGTGGCTACCTAGACTATGTTGTCTTTGCGCCTGGTTCTCAGGAAACGTACTCTAAGCGAGCAACAATGATTCAACTTCAGCTTGAGCAGGACAGTGGCAAAAGCCTGCATGATGTCACAGGCGCCAGGAGCCTTATTGACCTTAACCGTGCAGGTGAGTCCCCGATTTTTCATCTCTGTGTGGTAGCTGAAAAACAGTGAAAAATAAAGGCAGGTGCTAAGAAGAGGGAAGACAGAACGAGTGCCGATTTCACCCATGCAACTTATCCAATGCATCCAACTTGCTGCATTTATCAGTCTAATTTCTGTCTGTTGTCGATTTCTGCTGCAGCAAAAACGGAAAATCATTGCACTTGAGGCACATAGCAGAAACCCTCTAACACACTTTTCGCAGGACTATGAGAAAAAAGATGCAGTAGCCAGGAAACATATAATGCAAACATGTGGTTAAAAAAAAGGAAACAGCTAAATAATGAAATGAACGCATTGCACAAATCTCGACCTCAGGATAATTTATGCATCAGTTTATGGCTTAAACAAGTCCTTGAAAAGCTCTCACTCTTGACTTACATTTCTCCCTGATGTCTTGAGATTTCCTGTCCTGAGTGCAACCTCAAACCACGACATCACCAAACAACAGCAGCAGAAGCAAATTGCATAGGCCATGCCTTTGCGAGTTGCATGCACTATGGTTTCATCCAGGGTATCACACACGTCTTTCTTCACATTTCTCACGTTATAAAAGCTACACACAATATGCTTCTTGTAATTCTACAGCAAGCTCATAACGTGTCTGGTAGGAACGCTGCGGGAACAACATGTGAAAAGGGGATTCTAACACATAGATGTCTGTACATTCTTTGCTGGGACCGGATGCCGGAAGCACTAAACGTGGGAAAACATCTAAGTGAGGAACATATAACCGGGGTTCTGTTGAATACAGGTTAGCACTTTGTGATATTATTTACTGCTTCTATCAACAGGGGTTGGCCTCATGGAGCTCGTTTTTGATGCGTGCCTTAAAGATGGTGAAGAGGCAGCTAGCCTTGTGAAAGAGTTGCTCGCCACGTTACGCACTCTTAATGTGTGCAGTGGCAAGATGGAAGGTGGGTTGCAAGAATTTCTCTGCATGTCCAACATTTTCAACTGTAGCTACTTCTCGTGAGCTGTCAAATGCTGGAGGGAAGTGCCATGCTGCGTACGTGAACTGTCGCTATTGTAGTTTGTCGAGGCACGGCCATGAGTTTGTGTACTGCACATAATATGCCAACACATGTACAAGTTTACTGTACAGCTTCTTTGTTCTGAATTACTTTTCTTTTATGCTTGTACTACTTGTATCCCACTTTTGCAATAGCCCTGAATGGGGCTGCGTTGCCCAAATATAAGTGCATAGACATTTACATTGCCCACGCCTCATAATCACATCGTCTTTTGGGGTCATGAAAGCCGCAATTTGAATTTCTTAAAAGACTGCTAGCAGCATTACATTGGGATTCCCACACCACTTTGCCATAATGTCACAAGTTATGGCAATGTCTCTATCGGTCTAGTTAATTTTCTATTGATTAAGGTGTCCTAGATCATATTCAAAAAGCTCAAATTGTCATACTTAGTAAATTAGGGCTTAGCAATTTTTCTCAGCAAAAGTATTTTGGGAGAAAGTTTTGCGCAAGACAGTAAATAGCCACAGTTTTTTTTTCCAGAAAATGTGGGGTGGTCACCAGAACAACCGGGACACTTATCAAGGAATGATTTGATTGATGTTTGTCCTCCTCTCCCCAATTTGCCACACTCCATTTTCAGAGGGTGCTCTCCGTGTGGATGCAAACGTGTCAGTAAATCGTCCAGGTGAACCATGGGGCACGCGAACTGAAGTGAAGAACCTCAACAGCGTGCGTGCCGTCGCTAATGCTGTAGGTGAGACCATAAATTATAAATGCCTCATGTTTGCTGTCTGCGAACTATAGGCATTGTGGAACCTGCACGGTGCACTCATGCTCATTTCCTCCAGCGTACCACATCGATGCGATCGCACATTGTAGCCTGTATTGAGAGTGGCTGGCTGGAACGAGGAAAGCATGCTCTACCACTCGTCCCAGTTTTGACGCCACTGTCACAACATCACAACACATGCTGGCCCACACCAGACTCATTGGTTTTGGGAAGGTATCCTCAGTTGACATCGAGAAAGGGTTACCTGTCCTTCTGACGCTCTTTTATGCATTATTTTTTGTGAAGGGCTTGTCCTCCTCATGGAGAGACTGGTACCTTTCCTCTTGACCACTAGTCTAGAAGAACGGAAGCATTCATCACAATATCACAATAGTGACATGAAAACTGAGAAAAAGCGGGCACAGTGTGACTTCCCCGCACTGCACAGGCCGCACCGTGCGATCATTCCAAAATGTCGCATGCTGGAGAAAACGGGCATGTGTGCTCTGCAATCAATAGAGGTATTTGGTTTCTCTTAAATTTCTCTTAAATTTGCAGATTTCGAAATTGCAAGACAGATTGAAGTCCTTTCATCTGGTGGAAAAGTTATAAACACGACTATGTCCTTTGACAGCTTGAAGAGGTGACGTTTGTTTTACTATCTCATTTGCACTGTTTATAAGGATGCCAGCATTGTATTGGCTGGTCTGTCTTTGAAAACTGATGTGCCTTGCTTCATTTTGCTGCGAAACTCTTGTTTAGGTGCACCATTCCGATGAGAGACAAAGAAGTCGTTCAGGATTACAGGTTTATGCCGGAACCCAACTTGCCTCCTTTAGTGATTACTGTGCACGAGACTGATGACCAAGCCACGGTCAGCGTTGAAAAGCTACGCAATGAAATGCCCACTCTTCCATGGCAGCACAAGGAAAGACTTATAAAAGATTACGGCTTGACACCACACCAAGCTCAGACGATAACGGTGAGTTGAACATTGATGTTAATATCTAAGGGTGTAGCGGTACCAACACGTACGGTATAAAAAGGTGCTGTGGAATCTGCCTTAATCAAGCTGAAATTTCATTCAAAGCGCGTTCAGCTTAAAGGAAGAGCATGTAAATGCTACAGTGAGCTTTTTTTTTTTTTTTCATGTCAGAATGCGACATGATTGAAGAGAAGTGAAAGTAGCCTTCTGTGTAGTATATGAACTCTCAAACTCAACAGAATGTGTGTACCCACAGAGGAAGCCAATAGAGAATTCGAAGCAATGCCAGCTACCCCTAATTGGCAGCCTTCATTCGTCTTGTAGACTTTTAACAGCCTTTTTTATATGTGACATGACTGATTTGAATATCGCATGTGGTGTTTCCACAGTAGGGTGAAACTTTGGTGCTCTGGCGCTTAATCAGAGGGTGAAATTTCATTTATCAGAAGAACCTAAATTTAATTTAGCATTGCAAGTGCAGAGTATTATGTCGAGAACATGCAATTCGCATGTTCTTGCATGTTCTCGACATGCAGTTTTGTGATAGAAAGCTCTGTTTGCACAAAGTTTCTTTACATACAGTACAGTTTGCGTAGCCTGAATGATAATTTTCCAGTCCGAGGTGGATGCTTTGGTGGCCAGCCGCACAGTTAGACATTTTAATATCTGAAGTTACAAGCCCTTTAGCCCTTTTTTTGCTTTGTTATCTCAGAGATTTGTGCTCTTTTTTCTTTCTTAAAATATTAACACGAAAGTGTTTTATGACGGGGTCCACCAAGCACATCTGTTACGGATATGACGTTGATAATATGGACGCCAACGGGTGAGAAGCAAAAAATTAAGAAAAAGATCCGCCGCTGGGAATTGCACCCACGACCTTGCGGCCACGACGGTAAGCTCCCGACACTTAACCGACTAAGCTACCTTGGCAGTAGCTGGACACCTGATGAACACGCTTTGTATCTTTCGCACATTCTCTCTCACCCGGTGCTCTCTGTTGGCGGTGTAGGTATAGGCGGGGCGGAGCATGGTGGTGCCGCCGTCTGTGAGAGGCGAAAAGAAGTAATGCATCACGATCGACACTTACTAGCGCTTACTCCGAGATTGCGCACAATTCCGGAGGTCATGGTTAAAGCGTCTCGATACCATCGAGGGACACTGGACGCGCTGGCGTCGCTGAGGCATCTTATACACAGTTACGTTCTTTGCCTTCCGCTTCGTGTTAGCATGCGCCGGCTAATTGGAGTAGTGCAGCTTCCACATGCACCAACGGGATTTCTCCGCCGCCGACTGCTTCGATTGCGAGAGCATCGACTAACAAAACTGCTGCAATACGCATTGCAGAAAGGACACGGTTTCAGCGGGCAAATGTCGTGTCTTGGTGGAGCGAGACAGAGGCCAGCGGGACACATGCGTTTGCGGCTCAAGCTACAAACCTTTGCCTCCCGTGTCGCTGAAGCTCAGTGTGGTAGTGTATGCATGAGCACAGGTGTCGGTTACCCATTACTAGAAAGGGCACACCATGCCGTTTCTCTCTTTAGTTGATGATGTTTTGAAGAAGTGCATATCGGGTACCAGCATAGGTCGGCAAACTCACTCATGAGTCGACTCACTCAGACTCACTCAGACTCATATCGAGACGTGAGTCTGAGTCTGAGTGAGTCCGGGTGGGTAAAGTTTTTGTGAGTCTGAGTCCGAGTGAGTTCGGTTGGGAAAAATTTTGGTGAGTCTGAGTCCGAGTGAGTCTGGTTGAGGAAATTTTTGGTGAGTCTGAGTCCGAGTGAGCCCTAAGGGCAAAATATATTGCATGAGTGAGCCTGAGTGAGCTCCACAATTTTTGCCGACCTATGGTCCTATCTACTCAACTTTAGCATTACTATCAGCCCTATGTCAGCTCACTTTTATACTCCCGTATACTCCCGCATACTTCTACGCGCTACCGTTCATACGTCAGCTCAATATTTATTGATCAGAGCCGTGATTTGAGGAGGGAGAGGGGGAGGAGGTGCCTTGACCTCCCCTCGCAAACTTTTTCACAGGAAGTTACTGGTAAAAATATCTCTTCTGAGTCATGAATTTCAATAAAAAGGTCCTTATTGAACTGCAAACTCAGATAACTCGTATTTGAAGGTACGAGATCAAAAGGTGCTAAGTAGCGCACCGATTATGCGAGATATTGGCGTTAAAGAACATTGACATTACGGTAGAAAAAGGATAATTTAATGCTAACGGACTCACGAGTCGACTCACTCAGACTCACTCAGACTCAGATCCAGCCGTGAGTCTGAGTCTGAGTGAGTTCGAGTGAATAAAATATTGGTGAGCCTGAGTCCGAGTGAGTCCGGTTGAGAAAAATTATAGTGAGTCTGAGTCCGAGTGAGTCCGGATGAAGAAAAGTTTGGTGAGTCTGAGTCCGAGTGAGCCCTGACAGTACGACATGTCTCGTGAGTGAGCCTGAGTGAGCTCCACATTTTTTGCCGACCTATGGGTACCAGTGTTGATTATGAGCTTGTTGATGTCATCTTTACTCGGGATTCACGATTCGCTGTGTCCAAATATATGTTCACAACTTCAGTTACCACAACGGTTTAATCATCATCATGGGCGTTAGTCGTTGCGATGGAGACATGCCACTAGGTGTCAACATGGGTGCATCCACATCAAGCGGTGCTATAGCTGCCAAACACGAATAGACATTGTACAAGCTCTCATATGTCACTGCACAATAAGCACTACTTCTGTGAAGACACGTTTTACTTCCGTGTTATGCCAATTCCGATCACGGAGGGTTCAGCCATGTTTTTATGTCAAGACTTTACTAAGTAAAAAAGGTACAGTGCAATCCACTTATAACAATGTGCACAAAATTATAAGGCATTTTGCACCAGGCAACGAATGCAGCGTAAACGCAGCAGTAGGTTGTGTAGTATGCACCTAGCGGATAACTGGGCATTACACTAACTAGAGTGCAATGCACGCACTCAATGAAATTCCTCAACAGAACATAATGGAGAAAACTGAGCATACTTTCCTGTATAAATGAAATGCAAGCACAAAAATGTAAAGTGCATCTCTCACAAGTAATGACCTAAAAACACAACCACAGATCCATGCTTATCGAGCTGCCAAAGATGGTGCAGGCCCAAAACGAAGCATACAAGTAAACATCGTCTCAACATTACATGACTTGGCAAAAGGTGGCACGCAGGAACATGCCAATTCTTGTTCACCAATTTCTCATTGGTATTTTATTTACCCTTGACTGTGTATGTACCAAACAGCTGTAGTAACCATCCATACTGCGTTTCATGAGATGTCACAAAATACGAGCCATATAGTGCATCAAAATTTCATTAACGCCGTTACAAACCTTTATCAAGCTCAGTGTACAGATGCATAATGTCAGGGAATTTTTAAAAACGTGAAAAACAAATTTTTGTGTGCATTTGTTTTCTTTTTCTGGAAAAAAATTGAAAATAAGCTCGCTTTCAAGCTGTCCACTACAGATATTTGTGCCAGGACAATTTTGTATGCTATACAGGTAAAGAATATTAACATACCACCAATCTTATTCGTTTGACTATAAATTCATGATTCAATGGATCCGTCTTGTTTAAGCTGGTGAGTGTTGAAGAAAAGTGTCATTTGGTTTCGCAATCACAGTGTCTGATTCTTCTGTCATGAAACCAGATTTTTCTACAGCCAAAAATCAGTCACTCTGAAATTGAGCATGCTGCTAGTGTGTTTGTCTCTCTACTTTGCCTTGATAGAATGAAGATGGCTTCCTGGAGCTCTTTCTCAAACTGGTCAGCTTTGATGATTGTGAATTCAAGCACATTGTCAACTGGCTGCTGCTTCACTTGCTCGCCCAGCTAAACAAAGCAGACATCACATTGCCATCCAGGTACATGATCATCATCATCAGTCTATTCTTTGTGCAGTGCAGGACAAAGGTCTCTCCCAACAGTCTTCCAGTAATATTGAGATATCCGACTCTTTCCTACGCCTGCAAACTTCTTTATCTTATCGTACCACCTAGTTCTCCATCAAAATAATGCTGTCAGAAGTGCCACCTTGCCTAGGAAGTACCCGGAATTATGGTTTAAAAGAAGCAAACTGTGTAGATGGCAAGGCCAGTGATAGAAGAAGACAAGAAAAATGTACCTTTCTTCACTGCTCTTTATCGTCCACAGTGATTACTTTCTTTAAAGTTGTACCAACTTGCTCAACTAGCCATTTTAATGTTGCAAATATGAGATCTTTTGTATGTACAAGATTGTTCAGTTCGAGCCTTGAAATACAGTGAATGTACAGATAGTAAGCTCAGCAATTAACCTGAACTAAAGATTTTTCTTACTATTCTAGTTTTGTTCTGAGGCACGAGATTTCAATTCGATTAAGCTTATACGAAAAACTTTCTTAGATTTTCAATTTCTCGGTTCTCTTTCGGTTTGACACGCAGGTGCATGGCAATGTATTACTAGTTACAGTGGGTGCACTGCATAGACATATTACAGCTTTCCGCTTAACTCACCTGCAGCTAATTAACTGCACCTATTGACAAACCCATCCTTTCTTTTTCTCAGTTCCTTAGATGCAGCAAGATTCCACGAGCTGCTGATTCTAATACAGCAGCAGCGGATTAGCAACACATTAGCACAAGAAGTTTTGCAGCTCTTGATAAATGGCGATCCGAGGACACCAGCTAAGGTAAAATACTCCTTCACAAAAAAAAAAAAATATTTACAAGGTCTATGAATACCTAAGCCAATTAGTTTGTGCAAACTGAGGTTACTAACAAGAATATATATATTTCTTTATGTTGTACAAAGCTTTTTTTTAACCAGTGTCTTGCAACTTTGTTCCATTATCAAAGTCTCAATCTTTCTTATAAACATGATGTGAGCCAGTATGATTTGTAAACGTGGTTAGCACCCCGTAAAATTTCTTATTTTTACAGAGAATATTTATTGTTTGGGCTACCTAATTACAGCAATGTCACGAGTGCAACAATAACAGACATTTTCAGCCGGCACTTGTTTCTTTTTTTTTTTTTCAGATTATTGAAGAGAATGACTGGTGGCAAATAACCGATGTTGAGCAGCTGACACAGTTATGCCAGACTGTCATAAGCGAGAACCCAAAAGATGTAAGCATGCTAGTTAATTAATTCATTTGCTTGTACAATTACTGTGTTTGCCTGCAGTGCTCTTGGACATTGATGACTGCATGACAGCATAGTATAAAAGGAAAGACTAGCGCTGGTTTCGACATTTTTTGCCAGTAAATATTGTGCAACATATCAAATGGTGTGAAACATGTATTGCTCGCATTAGGTTGCTAGAGAAGTGATGAAAGAATAGTACCTCCAGGTGATTTCTACTCCACTGCTGGAGTAGCTCCAGCACTCAATTCGTGCATAGTGTCTAATAGTATAGAGTCTTAACTAGGCTTTCATTATTACAGCATAGACAAAAAAAAACTTTAAGTTACTTCTTGAACATTTTGTAAATAACTACTATATGCAGTAATGTACAAGCTGCAGCCAACTACTATTAATGTAATGCATGTTGATTTGTCTCATAAATGATTCTGATGGCATTGAATGATCAATATGGTATGAGACTATTTTGGGTTTAGTACATAAAAAAAACGCCAGGCCTGCGCAAACACACAGCAAAGTCACAGTGAAAGCTGGAAGAGTGGCCTGTCTAGAGCCCATTTTAAACTCTTGGGGCAACTACTACAAGTACACTTGCAAGGTACCCACTATGCCATGAAACATCATAATTTTTGTGAGGTAGGGAAGCACCCGCTACACACCTGTAAGGCGTTATGAGCACTTAGTTGATGCTGTCACTCATGGCGATAAAGAATTATGGCTGAGCCCTTTGTAATGCGTTGGAAGCTTTAAACGACCACTCGTTACGCTATTCTCATTGTGTGACGCCTGGTTGTTATTTTACTCTTCTGCCACATTATATTACATATGTTAACGTCATTCCTTGCCTGATATGACACCTGTATGGGGTCCTTTTGCAAAGGAGTTTCAAGTATCGGGTGGCTCTGTGGTAGAGTACTCGACTGCCATGCAGAGGGCCTGGGTTCAAGTCCCATCCGATCCTAGGGTTTTATTTTTTTCTCATCGCGCAATTGCGCTTACGGGCGGCGGCTGACACCTACAGCCCCAAAATCGGCTGTTGTCATGATCTCATAGCAGCTTTCGCTGTAAAACAAGACTATGTTAGCCTGTGGAATATGCCAACAGGTGTATTACAAGCACGACTGTAATTGCTAAATGTTCTGGTTGGGAACAATTTTGATCATGTTGCCAGCACTGACATGCAAGCATGTCTACTGCAACACACATAGTGTACCAAAAATAGACAGATTTGAAGAGGACTGCACAAGCTTCAGCAGGGGCCCATGTTCTGAGTGAAATTGTTTTACAACGAAAGCTGTTATGAGATCATAACAACAGACGATTTTGGTGGCGTAGTTCACCGCCATCACCACCGCCAATGTCCGTAGCCGCTATTGTGCGCATTGAGAAAAAAAAATCCAGGACCAAGCGGGATTTGAACCCAGGCCTTCTACAGGGCAGTTGAGTATTCTACCACAGAGCCACAGCAGTGCTTGAAGCTCCTTCACAAAAAGACCCTATACAGACGTCATATCCGGCAAGAAATCACGTTAACATACGTAATATAGCATGGTAGAAGAGTAATATGACAACTAGTCATCACGTAATGCAAATTGCATAATGAGTGGGTCGGTTAATGCTCCCAACCCATTACAAAAGGCTCAGCCATAATTGTTCCTCGTCATCAGCACAGAAGAACAGCTATGGGCAGTCCAACGGGCCCGCGACGCAGCAGAGAGACTTGGTCTTTCTGTTCCGACGTGGGAGCGGCCCACAACATGCTAGGGTGCGTTCTGAGGGACCAAAATAAAGTTTATTCGTCCATCCATCCATCGGCCACAGCATCAACAAAGTGCACATAATGCCTCACAGATGTGTTGCGAGTACCTCGCTTCTCCGCAGAATTACGAATAATGGCATAGTGGGTGCACAAAAATTATGATTTATGCCATAGTGGATACCTTGCAAGTGTACTTGTATTAGTTGCCCCAAGGGAGTTTACAACGGGCTTTAAGAAGGGCGCTCTTCCAGCTATCGCTGTGACTACGCTGCCTGTTCTGCACAGGCCTGATGTCTTTTTTGGAGATATTTTCACTTTTATACTATGTGTAGCATGACACTTCACGGGAGCAAGAGGTGCTGAAAACAGCAAGCTCCAGCTGCATATCGCGGACAGCAGAAGTGCACTGGCTGTATAGCCCAGTGGCTGTGATAGCGATCCCAATGGCTGTGATAGCGATCATTTGCAAGAGGCAAACCTGTAAACCGTATAATGAAACCTCGACAGCCATCCCTTAAAAAACCAATGCTCAAAAGTAGCTAGGGCCATGATATTGAAGCAATTTCTTTTGCTTTATTCTGTAGCACGGTGCACTGTTTACGTGTGTTTGATCCTAGTGAATGGTAGGACAACCAGGACTTCTCTTGAGAGGGGTGGAGGGTATTGGATAAGATCATGAGATTGCAGGGGGGGGGGAAGGCAAGGAAAGAAAAGGGATCAAACTGCCAACCCATGAAAGGCGAAAATGAAATCTTTTTTCGCCTGAAGCTGCTTCAGTGCAATTGAACGCAGGGCCACACAGCATGTGTTTGCGCTCTTTCAGATTAGGAGGGGATGAGCAAATACAAAGTAAATACAACACATTTCAGTTCAGTTCAGTTTATTACTTTAAAGGCCCCCCTTTCTTGGAGGGGCATTACATAAGGGGTGGGGTTTTATTTAGGTTAGCCGTAAGCAGTGAACATTGTTTTAGTATTGAAGATTATCAATAGCACGGTGTTGAAAGGCAGATGATGAGACGATGGTGACGATGTCCCGGGGGAGGCCGTTCCAGTCTGTTGCTGCCCGAAAAAAAAACGAAGCAGAAAAAGTAGTGGTGCGCGATAATGGGTGGTCAACCTGAAATGGATGACTGCTTTGATGAGATAAGTGCGCTGCAGCTGTTATATAAGGTGGCTGATTGAGCGGAGAATGAAAGAATTTGTGATAAAGCACCACAGTTGCAGTGCGGCAACTCAAAGGAAGGCAGCGCGGATTTTGCTTTCAAAGATGAAATGCTGATGTCGTATGAGTAAGATGAGTGAATGAATCTGGCGGCACGATTTTGTACCGCTTCTAATGCATTGATTAAATATACTTGATGTGGGCTCCATGTGGCAGATGCATATTGTACTTTCATTCTAATTAGTGATTTGTATGCAAGTAATTTTACATGTGCAGGGGCTAGGTGGAGATGGCGCTTGAAAAAATCTAGTGCTTTATTGGATGTTGAAACTATATTAGCGATGTGGGTACTCCATGATAAAACATAAGACAAGGTTATTCCAAGATATTTATAAGATGGTACTGATTCAACTGGGGTGTTAGCGATGGAAAAAAGACACAAGTTTACATTTAGAAGGATTAAGGGTCATTAACCATGTGTTACACCAATTAAGCACGCTGTTAAGATTTGTTTGGATATCTAGGTGATCATGCGGGTTACTGATAGTGTGATAAATGGCACAGTCGTCGGCGAACATGCGAATGCTGCGGGATACATGATCGGGCAAGTCGTTAATATATATTAGGAATAGAAGGGCACCAAGGACAGATCCGTGGGGAACACCTGATGTGACTGAGAGAGAGTTAGATAGGTAAAATTAACGAAGACTGACTGAGGACAGTTAGTGAGAAACTGTTCAGTCCATTGAAGAATGTTAAGGTGTAGGTGCAGGCGTGAAAGTTTTAGCAAAAGGTGGCAGTGAGGAACTTCATCGAAAGCTTTCGCACGGTCTAGAAAGATTACATCGGTCTGCATGTTACAGTCAAGGTTAGTTGTGAGCATTTCTGGAGTCAGTCGGGAGCCTCAAACCACCTCCTGAACTACAATGACAACATCAACAGAACCCTTGAAAGCATACATTGGACCGTTGGTGAAAAGGACGAGAGGGCATTAAGGGAGGTCAAGCTGGCCTCATGGAGCTTCTGTAACCACCGAAATACCCACCTTATCCACCAGTTGGTGCGTCACTGCTAATGACCATGTACTGACAAAGTGCAAAAGGAATCGGAAGTAGAATCTTTAAGCTATCTTTATCTGGGTTTCTGTTACTTTCTACTTATGTAACAGTAGATGGCAATGTGTGCCTGTAGCATGACTGCTCCATCACAGATTTGGCTAATTTCTTCAATTATTCAATTCAATGCATTGTTTACTTATGTTTCAAAGAAAGAAAGTTGCAGTCACAAAAAGCTACTGCAATAAGTAGCTTGACGGGTGACAGCCCCCTTAGAATGACAGCAGCAGACAGTGTGTAGGACAAAAAATTCCTCCACCATAGGAATCAGTATAACACGAAAGTGAAACGCGTCGTCACAGAGGTAGTTGATATTTTATAGTGAATTGGTATATGAGAGCTCGTACAATGTCTACTGTTGTTTGGCAGATATAGCACCGCTTGATGTGGACGCACTCACTTTGACGCCTAGTGGCACGTCTCCGTACCGATGACTAACGCCCGTGGTCATGATTTAACCCTTGTAGTCGCTGAAGTTCTTAACATGTACATGGGCACCGCATACGGGGGTGAATCCCGCGCAAAGATGTCACCACCAAGCACATAATGAACACTGATACCCGATATGCACTTCTTCAAAGCGCCGTGAAACATGAAGAGAAACGCTACGTGCGTCGTGTCTTCTCTACGTTAATTCTCACAGGTCGAGCGGGGAATGCGGTGAAACAGACAGGCGAGCATCAGAGAGCTATTTTTCTATATGGATGGATGCTATAGTGAGGTTTGGGCTAAAGCCACCACCTCGCGGTGTTTAAAGCGTTGACGAAATTACACTTCTAGTGGAAACGCGCCGAATGGGACAGTCATAGCAACAATACCTTTTTTTTTTCTAGCGCCTGTTAGCACACACGTCACCACCCCATTATAAAGGGGACGCTCATAGCATCCATTCGTCCATCCATCCATCCAAGAGCACTGTGAGCGGAAAGTGTGAAAGATAAAAGGTGCTTTCATGTAGCTTCCATAACGTGTTTGGCGGTAGCTCAGTGGGCTAAACGCCCGCCAGCAATCGTGGCGGAACGAGAGGTCATGGGTTCAACTCCCGTCAACAGAAATTTTTCTTATAGTTTTTTTTCTTTGTCATCTGATGGCATTCATTTTGCTGACGTATTTCCGTGACGGAAACACGTCATGAAAGTCTTGGTGGACCACGACATAAAACACTTTCGTGTTAAAAAAGTAATAGAAAGAAACATATTGAACCAAAGATACACAAGAAATAATGATACACACTATTGGAAGATTGTTGAACATTGGTATAACAGGAAACCTTGATGTAAAATGTTTTAGCTAGATGAAACAGATTGCATTAAAAAAAATGACAACATAAATAAGGCAACATATATAACCATCGTGAACATTTAAAGGATTTGTACAAATAGAGAGTCTGATAATATGAACAATGTTGTAGGATATTTATATGAACATATCACGAAGCTCTTGTAATGTTATGTTTGCAATTTCAACGCCATTCCTTTGTTGTAAGTAGTTTAACAGTGATGGTAGCTGGTAACGGAGCATTCGCTTCCCATTGTTGGTACGACTTCGTGCTACTTCCCACTGCTCCGGATTACGTGTGTTGTATACAACTGCATTGGTCTTAAGATTGGGTATGTTTTGCAAGGCGTCCTGGTTTTTTGTGCATACCATGAAATCCCAAGCAAGCGCCCCCCTCCCTTTTTCAGGAGATTTGAAATATCCGCTAATGACCAAGCAAGCGCCCCTCCTGCCGTCCTGCCATTTTCGCTGCTTCATTCAGTGTTTTTATTCACTTGATGAGGGCTAATAACGACAGTGAATACATGCCTATTCAAAACCTCATTTCATTGGAAGTACACGCGGCTCTTTCACCGCCACCTTGAATTTTGATCCGTGACCGAGCAAGCGCCCCTTCTCCAAATCTTGTCCGATTATCTTTAACCGTAGGGGGGCACTTGCTCGTGAGTTTACGGTAGGTTGTAATAACGGAATAGCCTGTATTCGTAAAGTGATAGAAGTCTTATGACGTGTAATTTTGCAGACAATTTTAACTGCTTATTTATTATCTTCGTCTGCCTTCACATCTTGCATGACCTATTATTACAGGCAAAGAAGGCAGCCAGAGGAAAAGAGAGGGTCCTCAACTCACTCATGACAAAAGTAAATGCATTGTCAAACAGCCGAGCCCAAATGAAACTTGCCAAGAAGATTATGTCTGAGCTTCTCGACAAACTGAAATAAAAGATGTTGTTTTCACGATGAGGCTGTTGGTGGGACCAGAAGTGCTTGGAAGCATTACATGCATGTTTGTCTAACTGTTTTTGGATAATTAAACATGTTGCACTGAGTGTGCAATTAAAGGAAGCAGGGGAGCATGTGGTGTTGGGGCAAAATCGTGTGCAATAATTATGACCTTTGGAGACAATCGCATATAGGAGCACTAGAAAGGCCTTATGAAACAGGTTGCTTTCTCTGTGTCGATCAATGACCAAATTGGGCACCAACTTTTTATTTATGAGAATTGGGAGGCAGGCCATGTCAGGCATGATGTACAGGCAAACTGAATGTTTGAAGGTTATATATTGTGACCTTTATAGAAAACTGCTAATTAGGGGTGTGCGAATATTCGGAAAATCGAATATTTTTCTAATAGTGTTTGCTATTCGATTCGCACTGGAATTTTGCTAATCGAACTTCCCAAAAACAAGTGCAGTCAACGTCCAATTGAAAGTGACCCTTTCAAATTTTCAATATGCTTCACCTCATTACATTCTCGTATTGCGGCAAAGCTGTCTTTCAAGCTCCGTTACGGTCGAACTTTGCCAAGAGACAGTCAACGTCCGATTGGAAGTGGTTCCTAGATTTTCAATATGCTTCACCTCATCACACCCCCGTATTGCGGCAAAGCTGCCTTTCAAGCTCCGCTACGGTTGCAAATGTATTAACTCAAGAAAACGCTGGTTCCAACATGGAGATGAAAGATGTGGCAGAGTTGGGGGCTAAATTAATGCTGTTTTGGGCCTGAAGTTTGGGCAGGAAGTCCGAAAAATCGGACGCCGAAGATTTTTAGCATCCAACATTTCAGATGTTATTATATATCGACGTTTACAAGGCAGATTTTGAACTCCGGACTTGAAGGGAGCACACTCTTGTCTGTCACATCAATTGGGCTTCCACAGAAGTTGAAAGAGGAGAAGAGGCTGAGGAAATGGCATCTTTGCCTATCACGTGTAAAGTGTTGTCGGCAACACTTTGGTTGCACCAAATCATGTACATAAATATGATTCGGCCTCTACATTGCCTCATTCCTGATAAGACTACTATGAAACACCACCCCGCCAGTGCTTCATCAACCTAGCGAAAATAAACACTTTCATGTTGCTATCTCATAAGAATACGCTTAGGAATCCTCTCCAACTTTTTTTTCTGCAATTTTGCTTCGAAGTATTAGAAAAATATTCGATTCGCACTCACACTTCAATATTCGAATTCGCTTCGCACCCAAAATTTTGCTATTCGCACAGCTCTGCTGCTAATACAAGTTCCCGAATTCAATATCGTTTCCTGAAATTAGGTTAAAATTTTGCAAGAAATCTGCATTCGTTGCTTTGAGGGGGGGGTGCAGGTGGAGGTTTTTATATGGTGTTCACGTAATCAGCAGCAGTATATTTCCACTGCAGTACGAAGGCCTCTCTCAACAATCTCCACTGACACCTTTCTTGTTTGAGCTGATTTCGTGTTATCCACTAAGCTTCAGAAATTCATTATAGCAGTCGATTCTCTGCTGACCTCAGCCGCGCATCCCTTCGCTTGGCACCCACTCTATCGCTCTCATAAACAACTGGTTATCTTCCTTGCACATTGCATGGCCTTATCAGCGCCATCTTATCCCCTTAATGTCAGCAAGTATATCAACTACCCCTGTTTGCTCTTCAATTCACACTGCATGTCTTCATCTTGTTTAATGTTAACATTGCTTGCTGCATGGCCCTTAACTTCTCTAGCCCAGATGTTGGCCTCCAAATTTATGTCTGATACGTTAATACCAACAGAAAGCAATCATTGTACATTTCTCTTTTCAAGGATAGCGGTGAGCTGGCGGTCATATGGTTTGGTAGTGCCTGCTCTATGCATTCCAACCCTATTTATTCTTCTATATGTTTCCTTTATATGATCAGGATCCCCTATTACTAATTCACCTGGATATATAAACATAGTCTTGCGCAGATTTTGTATATACCTAACTGCCAGTCATGGATTCTTGTTACTTCTGCCTTCTGCATGTTATTCTCCAACCATATTTTTAGGCTTTCTTGGCTCCATGAGTGGTGGAATCCCTACAGAATCAAACACCTTTTTGTACACCTATGAAAGCCATATATGTAAAGATGCCACAACTTCCAACTCTCTGGTTCAGCTGAAGTCTTGATACTTTTCCGAGTGTATAGAATCCTTTCCCTTTTTGACATGTAAAGAACATCTCAAGGCATTATTGAAGGCCTTTCTTTGGAGCACTGTGGAAGAGAGTTGCTGGTTTATTCATGCATTCCTGATTTATTTATTATTTATTTTATTTAGGATATACTTTGCGGTCACTGAAGACCAGGCAGGCGGGGAGCAGAACAATAAACAATTATGCAAACATCAACAAAAAAAATCAAAGGAATAATCAAATTTATACAATGGATGGTCAAATACAAAACAGAGGATATCAGAATGAACAGTGATACAATGGAAGCGATGTCTTAAAGCACAGAGAAAGCCACTATACAGAGACAGACAGACAGACAGACACACACACACACACACACGTACATACATACATACATACATACATACATACATACATACACAGACGCACACTTCAAGTAATGTGTAAATGTTCAACAATGGCAGTTCGAACAAGTGATACTGCATAGAGACAAAATGAAAGCTTTACATGGAAAACATAAGACTGCGCCTCCATACAGGACACAAGAAGAAAGAAGTGGACGGGACCAGCGCAGTCCCGTACACTTCTTTCTTCTTGTGTCGTGTATGTAAAGCTTTACAATAAACAGTACAGAAAAACTCGAAGTTCTATCATGGTTCAGATATGCTCTGAGCAAAATTTTTTGCATTTGATGAAAAGAGAACTAGAAACCATGCTTCGTTTCCATCTCTTTCGATAACTGGGCAAGCCTGTAACCTTGTGTTTCATTGTCTCCTTCGGCACAGGAGGAAGTCGGTCAAATTATTCACATTAATTTTCTCCTACGCCAACCATTTCCCGCCGCAACGCGGTCGTGCAGAAATATTTTGCCCGAACCCTTCGTCATTTAGTCGATCTTTCGACGTCGGGAACACGACGTGCATAGGCAATGTGACCAGCGAATCGGAACAGTCGAAAACGTGCGCCTACAGCATGACCTACAGAGCCGCCGCCGCACAATTTACCGCACAAACGCTCAGGGCGCCGCGTCGTGGCGGAATAATCTTGGCAAGCGGTTTGCCCAGTTTGCTCGGAGTTGGTTGGCTAAGTGATATATTTTAGCCAGCACTTAGCGGCTTTTAGCGGCTTTTATGTGAAAGGAGTGACGCATGAATGGACGTACCCACGTGGGTTTGTTTTTGTGCGGCTGAGCACGCGGCAAGCTGGCGACTCGCTGCAGATTGGGTACATGGTGATTTATGATGAAAGGTGCGCGCCTGCACATGTTCGCGCTACACGGAAGCACTCGTGTCGACAACAGCTGAGCCGAGGCTACCGAGGATAACGGCGACGATGATTCGCCGCGTGTTGGAGTGTGCGGCATTCCACATTGAAACTTGGTTCAAAGTTCATCTCATTGCGGCGGAGTACTTTTTCAGGGAATGTGCGCAAAGGTTCAGAGGTGTGTTTGCTCTTCCGGCACCGAAAGCGGCTTGTAAGTACTTGCAATACTTCGCGCTTTACTCTATAATAAACGTAACTTGATTGCTGCGCTCACCTGCTCGCTTTCAGACAGTTCCGTGGAGAAGAAAACTGCTGTCGTTACCGGTGGGACGCAGGGTTTAGGATTGGAAACAGTCAGAGCATTGCTATCTCTGAACGCGCGAGTGATTGTCGGTAAGTATCGTACTTTCGCTTACGAGAGGTGGCTGATATTGTTCTGAAACTGGGGTGAATGTTGCAACCTTTGAGCTCGGGAAAAGACCGGCATTTAAGAATTTGATCATACTTGTGCGAGTGTGAAAGTTTCACGTTCGTACACCGGTGTACTTGTGGGAGCCGAAACGTAAACCTCGGTCGGCGTTCTGTTGCGATAGTAGTACGTTCGTACCGATTGACATGAAAAGGAAGCGAGAGAGAGTGTGTGCGTGTGCGCGCGCGCGTTCTATCTTCATAAGCACAACGGGTCACACTTCCATTGTCATTAAAGATTGTTTGCTATGGGCCTCTCAGTTTGTTTTTGTTTTTCTGTTTCATCTTTTCGTGGTGGAAGAGCATCAATGCTTACTCCCATTTCTGCGTATGCACATTTATTTTGCATAACTGCACAATGTTTTCAGGTAGTTCTTCACCAGCGAGATCCATAAATGTCAAGAAGTACCTGGAAGAAGCCATTCCTGGAAGTGAAGGTGTGTTTTGAATAACTGTTTATGCCACGAGCAGCATGAAAGAAAATTACAACATATGCTTTTATGCAGTGCTTGTGGGCAAGGTTCAGAGGTGTGCAAGGGTGTTTTTCTCTTCTTCCTGCCTGAGAACAGCCCAATTGGAAGTAATGTTTACGTTGATAAATAGGTGTCAGAGTAACTTTCCTGTAAAACATTTAGCATCATGGAATAATGTTACTTTTGCAACAGGTGTGTGGTACATGTTTCAGAAAATTAACGTGTTAAGAGAGCTTTAGAACAGGGTGCCCAGGACTTTTATTTCTTGGTTACGTACGCCATTTTTGATAAATAGGGTCACATATGCCAACCCAAGGTGTGGCTTGCGTTCTCACATGCACAGTGGTGACAATCTAAGGCAGTTGCATACGTGAATCTCTCTGCAAACTGTATCACAATTTATATTCTCTAAACCCACTCTGTCTACTAGAAGCACTGTACTCTGGGGGATGTAGCTAGATTAATTTTGATCGGCAATTTTTTTTCTTAATGCATACCCAAAGCTTGATAAATGAGGTTGTTACCATTTTGTATACGCCTAATGGCAGCCCTTGCAGCGATGGGTCAAACCTACTACATATAGTGCAGAGCAGCAGAGTGCTGTATAGGTACTTCACTCCTACCCAAAAGGCAAAGTAGAGCTATCATGGCGTATGAGCACAGTTATGGAGGAAACTGCAGTACAGATTTGGGCATTTTCTTTCATATTTCTCGCAGGTGTACATAGAAGAATTTTAGTTTCTTCACGGCCTTAAGATTTCACTTCGCTATTTTACAGTGGAAATACTGCCACTTGACCTGAGGTCGATGTCATCGGTTGACAATTTCGCGCAAGAGATCCTCAGGCGCAATGTCGTCATAGACATCCTCATCTGTGGTGGTGAGCTCTTGCTTTGCTTTATCTGTACAGCAGCGGCACTAGTGTATTGAAGTATGAGCTTCAGAGTATATGCGTGCACATATTGCAGCGGGGGTCATGTTCACTCCATACCAGGAGACCGAGGACGGATTTGAATCGCACCTAAGCACCAACTACCTTGGCCACTGTCTGTTGACAGCTCTGCTGCTCCCACGGTTGATATCTGCCGGAACACCAAAGAGGATGGCTAGAATAGTTAATGTTTCCTCGTGTGTGCACAAGGTGGCTCGCATAAACTTTGACGACATGCATAGCAGGTACGTTGCCCCGCATATTGTCAGTGTAGCGTTTGATAACAGTCTCACGCACTTATCATTACTTGGGCCGTAATGCTGCATTTTGTTTTTTTCACTACAGAAGCCTGTATTCAAGTTACTTCAGCTATGCACAGTCAAAGCTAGCCCAAGTGATGTTCACTCAGTCGCTAGCACGTTATTTTCATGTGGAACACATTCCTGTGACAGTTAATTGCCTGCACCCTGGAATCGTTGATACAAATCTCTACAAACGAGTCTTCTGGGCTCCTTTAGTTTCTGGAATTTTCTTCAAGGTACGGTCCCACTTTTTTATTTTGTCTGTTTGCATATCCTCCTTTGCCACTGATGGTGCACTTTTATGAAGGTGTGGCATAATCGCCCCATGTCACTTGTCTATATGTAAAATAAAATCGCCTAATGTCACCTGTCCGTGCACAATGTGACCTTAGTGCGAAGTCACCTTGTTCACCATTCAGTAACTTCTCTTGGCCATTGATTAAGCTGACATGTCCATAAAAAATGTCAGCAATGGCTTCTAACCTTTATTGTTTTGTGGACAAGGTTTCCATACGGACACAAAGACGTTGTTTTCATCGCTTGTTAGTCATTGAGACTATTTGTAATTTCTATACTACCATTGTTGTAAGTATGTTTGAGGCATGAATGTTTGGCTCTAATAAGGTGGTCTGCTGCTCTCCACAGACACCTGAGGAGGGAGCACAAACAAGCCTGTACGCAGCCTTGTCCTCGGACATGGAAGGTGTCAGTGGTGCTTACCTGGAGGAATGCGCCGTAGCCGAGCCAGCACTGCAGTCAAAAGATCGTGCCTTGCAAGATAGATTGTGGAAGGAGACCTGGGCCTGCTTACAGCCTTGGCTTCCTTCTGCATCATCACCACTTTCCACTCAACCATTTCTTCGTACCTAGCTATCGGGATGCGGGGCCATTGGTTATGGTCTTCAAGTAGGCTTCAGTCTTAACAACTCACAAGTATAGTCCAGGCTGTGGAAAATGGCAACACGGCACATACACTCATGGTGCATTTTGCGTGTCACTTTCATGCGCTCTCGAAACGTGCTTTACAAGCAGCCACCTTAAATCAAGCTTTTACAATGCCATCATCTAGTTCATTCAGAGCGTCATGCAACAGCTCGGAGGTGATCTCGTTTTAGAGCTAGGAACATTTAGTGATGTCCGCCTGAATCCTGGTAACATTTCTCCGAGAACATCTGGCTCTTGCTTCTGTGTCTAAAGAGCTCCACATCGCTGCAAGCAGAGTTGGTGCTCTCTAGGAACCAGTTTAACATACCACTCGTCATAGTGTGAAGGAGAAGTATGCAACATATAAGGCGCTATGAATTGTTGAATTATATTCCAAATACACATTGAAACAGTTTTTGCAGACAAGTTTTGGTGAAATCTCCAACTTGTTAAGTACATATAACAAAAGAAAAAAAACAGCATGCATTATTGTTGTGTGATGTGAACTGTGTAGTGGGTGTTATGCCTGTGTCACAAATTGTATGCTGCCTCTAACTCATTCATCAAGAATTCAGATGCATTCCAAATGTGGATATAGCTGTATGCAGGCTATTACAGACATTGTGGCTGCAACTTTGACATAAAGCACCTAGTCAAACTACTCTCGTTGTCTCACGACGGCGTGAAACTTACGAAGCACCTTTTTTTTCCACTGTCTATATATGCTGCTGCACTGCCAAATATTACAAGGCTAGATAATCTTGTCACTCCTGTTCTTTTTTTGCAATGCTTGTACCTAGAGCAGGTCATTTGCAAAGAGTAAAGAACTAGGTGGATAGTCAATGAGATACATAAACTAAATGTCAAAGACTTTTGGAATCAGTGAAAATTGCTGTCAAAAGGGCTAACTTGTGTGTTTTATGAATTGCAGGGCATTAATTGAAAATTGCAGGGCATTAATTGAAAATTGGAAACATTCCTCATTCAGCAAATTCTAAATACTGCTCTAGCCATTGAATGAGCAAAACATTGGGAATGAACTGCAAACTGTAGCTCAGTTATTCTGTTGAAGCTTATTAATGCTTTGTGACATCCCTCTTCCTCTCTTCAAAATATTGTTGAGACTGCTAGGCACGCAGTTTGAACACATTCATTGTTTGGTCAGAGTGACTTTTAAAATGTTTACCAGTGAGTGGATGCCAACATCAACAAAGCATCATCATCATCATATACTGTACCCTTAAGGGCCGTTTACAAGGCATTACATAAGAGAGGGGTGATAAGAAATAACAAAGGACATGTCATAACATCAATGCCATATTTGACAGAAAAGCTCAACAAAGCTATGTGAAACAAGATAATATCGAGAGTCGACACGCACATTCATTTCTCGTCATGCTAAAATAAATTTGTCGCGAAGACTTGATCTGTGTGTGTTTTTATTAATTGCGTACGTTTCTAAATAATGAAGTCGGGCCGTCGCACTACACAGCATCATTTTTCTCACGAGAATCATGCCACAATTGTCTTCAGCCAAGGAATGCTGTTAATATGCCACATATATTGCATATAGTTTGTCTCGGAAAGACTTAAGGCAGCGTCCTTCAGGTTGTCTTCTGGATCCACTGTCCACTGCAATGGAAGCAAACAATCCATTTTTGAATTCATTGAATCTCTGTCAGACTGATGAATGCACATTTTTAATGCTTCAGTCCTCATAGAAACTACTTTGTGCTTGTAGGTTGTTGCTTAAAACGTTGAAGGGGCCCTGCAACACTTTGTCAGCGTGGTGAGAAAAGGCTGCCGATTGGTAGTCGAGGCTCCCGAGAACACATGAGCCAAACATTATAGCGCAGCACGCAGCCTGGGATTTACAATAAATTCTCAAAGTCAGCTAAAAATCGCTACCTCTTCTCTCAACAAATGATGATATTTACTCAAAACTACTGCGTCACTGACTCAAGTTCCACGCCATTGGCTGCTTTGAACATGGCGTGCTCTTTAGTAACTGCGGCCGCCGTAAGAGGCCGCCACTTGCCCTCGCACGCACGCGATCGCACTGAAAGTACGCCGCTTGTTCTAAGAAAAAAGAAAGTACTCAAGTTCATGAGGCGCATGTGACGTACCTCCTTTCTCAGTGCCATCCCTCCCTGCTTGGCTTCCAGCGCTTTCGTCGGGCCAAGAGAAGAAAAAAAGCAACTGCAGCATGCGACAAATCTTTGTAACTCCGCTTGTACTGGACAGATTCTAAAAATTTTTGCGGCCGTCGATTCGTGAGGCAATAAGCTCCTTTAGTGAAGCCATTCCATGGCTACTTGAAAAAGTGTTGCAGGGCCCCTTTAAGCATTCAGTCCAGGGTTTGTACAGGTTCTTGAAAACTTTGAAAACTCTTGAATCTGAAAAGTACATTTTCAAGACCCTTGAAGGTCCTGGAATTATATTCTGTCCTTGAAAACCCTTGCATTCCTGTACCAGTGCTGTCTAAACTCCACAGCGCGACCTGCTTTGTGTTGTAGATTAGCGCTGATGCAGCAAACTTTCCATTTCAGAAACAGTACACCGTGCGAGTTTGCATGTATTCTGTTTGTTCATGCCTTGTCCTGTCGTTCATTTCACTCCTCACCCGTCAGCACATCTTGTCACGCTTTCTCTCTCTTTCTCTCTCTCTCTACTTATCTCCTTACAACTTCACTCTTGTCTCTTGCATTTATGCTGCCTTTTTCCTTGTCAAGCAAACGGTGCATGCGGTTAGTACATTGTGATGATGTTAAGCCTTGCTAATACTAGAGAAGTCTCAGCAGTGAGCCAGGGTGGCATCAAAGTTGCACAATAGTTCTCTGAAACCAGCAGTCGGGTAGATGAAAGTAAGGTTTCACCAGGCATGTGCTTGCCAATAAGTACTGTACGCAGCAAACGTGTCTGGCTCATGTGCATAGAGCCAAGGTGTGCATAAACAACTTTTTGCTAGTGCAAACAAAAATTTGTCCACAGGTGTATTAGTTCATGTTCATGCACTTGAAAGTAAGTGTCCTTGAGAGGGATCTGTCTGGAAATAGTGCCAAGCCACAGTTTTTAGGTAGAAACCAGTGGCATAGCAATGGGGTTCGTTCAGGGGTTAACCCCCACCGCCCCCAAAAATATGTATATATACGTGCACACATACAAATACGTGCATGAACATGCATAAACATTGGGGGGGGGGGGGGGGGTCGAGCACCCTGCTACCCCCTCCCCCCTTCGCCCGCCAAAAAAAAATTCTGGCTATGCCCCTGAACCTGACGTTTTGGGGCCCATTCAGTCCTTTCTTCACGAGTTGACTGTGAGTGGCGTTATTCCAGCATGTAGAATGTCCGTACACATGCAGTATTCTCACCAAGTCTTGGCAGCATAATCTGTACAAAATTTTTCATAGAAGTACCAAAAGTTCTACAAGAGCTAAAACATTTACAGATAACTTGACAAGTCATGCAACAGTATTGTCCACAGTGGGGTTAATGCAAAGGATAATTTTTACACAGACGAATGGTATACTTACTTCACTGAGCATAGTCATCCTGCTTAATGTCGTGGCCGCTTGGGAGCTGGACCTGGACCACTAGACATAGCACAGAATAAAATTTAGCTATCCATGCAGTAGCTGGAAACCCTGTTTACTCATATACAATTCGCATGGAGGGAACTTATTAAGGGACCATAGAAATTCAGCAATAGCTTACATCAAAAGTACAATTTCACACTGAGCGCACCATGTACACTGGCAGGAAGATTTCATCAAAAAAATAAAGGGTAACTTATGGTCTGACGTAACGTCAGCCCTCACTTTAGAGCACAGACGTGAGTACTATCAAAACGAAGTGCACTTTACAATGCGATGATGTGAATATCATACGTGACCTTCCTCCGGGGTTGAGCAATGCTTGAATATAGCTTGCTGAATCACAGGAATACAAATGTGGTGTTTATTTGACTTCTATGAAAGCGGAGCCAACACTTTAACCACAATTCACGTTAACCCAGCATGGCGTCTGTATCGTAGGAGTACATATGCAATGTTTATTGCTTTGTTATAAAATTGGATAGCCAGCACTACAACCACAATTGATGCTGCATCAACGTTACGCCTGTATAGTGTCTTTTTATAAAGCAGTTTCAGGACGTGGCGTGGCTTTGTGGTAGAATACCTGACTGCCACGCAGAATGCTTGGGTTCGATTCCTGCTAGGATCCTAATTTTTATTCTTTGCATTCGTGGGGTCAACGCTGCCGATGTCTGTTCTTCTTTAAGCTCTGGCATTTATGTTATGTCTGTTCTCACCATTCCTGGGAAAATATAAACAGTCAATCACCTCTGGCACATACCCGCTTACCATGCTCCGTTGTAAACGTTATGTGCCACATGTGTCTGGAGAAAAGGGTTTGGGACGTATGCGACAGCATTTTCATGTCATTCATGTCATGACCAGACAGTCGTATTCATCAAACCCTCTTGCACTCCCATGCCACTTTTGGTCTACACCAGGTGAAGGAGGCGATCACAAGAGCACCCAGACATGGCAGCTAGATAGATAGATAGATATGTAGATAGAAACGTTAAAAGTGCCTTGGGTTCACTAACAAATGCTTTGCATTTAATAATTTCACTAAAACAACATTTTACTTTCTAAAATCTAACCATACTCACATGTAACAATCTTTGTAGTGTGTACATACTGATTCAGTGCTGCCTGACCATACCAGCTTAAAGAATTCAGTGCAAACCCTGCTTCTGCCCTCTGCAGCTCCTACTGCAGAACATCATTCCTGAGGGGCATCATTCTTAAAAGAAATTTACCGCTATCACTGAATACTGAGGAACAAAATCAACTGGCACATGTACACGTTTTCTTTGAGCAGGACAGCAGTATATTTGCCACTGCTTTTGTTCGGCCTTGTCACCACCGGTGGATTATGAAATTCCTCTATATTTTAATTCTGTAATGATGGCATATTGAGCCAGTCGGAGAGGCCGAATTAGCCTTCTGCTACATCAAGAGCTGACAATGCAGAGCAATTGCACAGTGTCCAGAATAGCAGTCCCAGTATCCCATTTATACAGTTAACCAGACTGAAGACTCAACGGCTACCCGCACACGCATTCAGGAGCGCACCTTTGCGGCGTGTCATCCGACCCGTCATCCCAATCTGGAGGTGGCCACTGAAAGCTCTGCAACATGAATTCGGTGCGATGATGAGCACCCTCCTGCAGTGCTTGGATTTGCTGCGCCTGCTGCTGCAACAGGGCTTCACGCTGGCCCAGCTGGGCACTGAGGCCACCCATCGCATGATCCATGCGGTTACGGAGCTCTTCGGCAATTTCTAGCTGCCTGCAGAGCGGGAAAGAAAAGTGTCGCTGCTCATTTCTATATATCATAGGTCCGTGGCTATTACTTGTACCAGCTGCTTGCGCAAATTCATTCATTTTCGTGGCATTTCCGTGACCAGGAACTGTTTTGAATCAAGAAGACACCTTAAGTAGGTGTAGTATAACTTTGTTTGCAGTGCTGCAGTGATGCCTTAGGTTATTTCTGAGCAGGCTAGGTGGTTGCCACATCTGTCAATTTCACCGTTAATTTTTCTCCATCTTTTAATGCGCTGCAAGGTTTGACACAGACCGAGAAAAAACAAGGGGCCACACAGGGTGATGTGCAAACTAACAGTTACTTTATTTCGAGAATGGACACTTATGTACAAGAAAGAAAGAAGGAATACGAAAGGAGGGGCTGGAATGCAGTAATCAAAAAATGGTAGACGAAAGATATATATATATATATATATATATATATATATCACTCTCCTGCTTTTCCGCAACTCGTCGACAGTGGACGACGTCATTAATGAATGCCGACGCTTTGAAGAAGCGAAAAGTCGTCGGATTACGACACATTTTTCACGTCTTCCCAACACGGCTGCGACGTCTACTTGCGAGGACATCCGTCCACCACCTGCTCCTGCTGCAGCTGAGAATATTGTACGCCTCGTCCGTCGCGAAATTGAAGCTGCATCTACGGTCCCTGCGCAAGCTCGTGCCCCCGACGATTCACACACGATTACCCTCATCCAGACCGTTGTACGCCAGGAGCTCGCCAACGCAGGAATCCAGACACTCTGCCCAGTAAACAGACCCGACTACCGTCCACCCGCCCCACCTGATCTGCCCCGCAACTCGTACGCCCGTCCTCGTTACCGGAACTCGGCGGAATGGCGAACCTCCGATGACAGGCCCATCTGCTTCTGCTGCGGACGCGTCGGCCATATTTCTCGCCACTGTCGCAGTTCCTGGAACTCACAGCCTTGGCCGACCTATCCCAACATCCGACGTTCACCTGGTAGTTCCCGCCAGCCTGCGCCCCTTGACGACGACGCCGCTACACCCTCATCGCCCGCAAGACCACACCGCTCCCCTTCGCCGTCCAGTCGCCTGTCCCGCTCTCCTCTGCGTCGTCGCTCACCTTCCCCCTTCTACTCCCGCCGCTCCTCGGAAAACTAACGGGCGCAGCTCCTGGAGGTGAGCCTGCCTTGACGACCCGACCCGAAATTCCTCTGCTTACACTACCTGGACACAACAACCTGCTCAAAGTAGATGTCGACGGCGCACCTGTTATAGCACTCATCGACACTGGCGCTCACGTATCGATTATGAACTCGAACCTCCGTGCAAGGTGCTCACTCCTGCTCCGATCACTGTGGTCCGTGTAGCCGATCGTGCAACTCCAGTTGTCACTGGGATGTGTACTGCTCGCGTCACTGTTGCTGGGCGCCATACTTGTGTTTTGTTCTACGTATTGGAGCAATGCCCGCATGAACTCATCTTAGGACTTGATTTTCTGTCGTCCCATTCAGCTCTTATTGACTGTGCCACGGGTGTCGTCCAACTCGCCTTACCTTATGCCGTTGAGCCTTCTGATCCTGCGCCTAGCAAGCTGTGCTGTGCCGCTTTCGTTCGCGTCCCCTCTCTGGCCGTTACGTACATTGACGTCTCTCCCGATCCACCCGTGGCCGACGGAGATTACGTCGTGTCACCCAACGCTACCGTCCTCTGCTCGCAAAATGTCACGTTCCCGCACACCGTCATCCGTATTCACGCCAATGCCGCATGTCTCCCTATCGTCAATTTTGGACTATGCCCTCAGGCGCTGCCCCAGGGTATCTCCCTCGCAACCCTTGCCCCGGCCTGCGACTACCACATTTCCGCCTTAACAGGGGATACACAATTGCCGACCAGTCCTGATTTGGATCCAACTTCATCAGAAAGCATGACGAAAATGATCGCCTCTGACCTCCCGGCCGAACATGCGAACGCCCTTCGTGCCCTTCTCGCGTCGTACCAGGACATCTTTGACCTCAATGACCGGCCACTGGGCCAGACAACCGTTGTGAAGCATCGAATCAACACCGGCGATGCTAACCCGATCCACCGACGACCCTATCGTGTTTCCCATACTGAGCGCCAAGTCATGCAGAGAGAAGTCGACAAGATGCTTGCCCGGGACATCATTGAACCTTCTTCAAGCCCCTGGTCTTCCCCTGTCGTGCTCGTCAGGAAGAATGACAACAGCTGGCGCTTCTGTGTCGATTACCGAAATCTCAACAAGGTAACAAAAAAAGACATGTACCCCTTACCGCGGATAGATGACGCCCTTGACTGTCTCAGTGGTGCGAAGTATTTCTCTTCAATTGACCTTCGTTCCGGGTACTGGCAGATTGCAGTTGACGACATGGACCGTGAAAAGACCGCATTTGTTACGCCTGATGGCCTTTATCACTTTAAAGTGATGCCGTTCGGGTTATGCAATGCCCCAGCTACCTTTGAACGAATGATGGACGCTCTCCTTCACGGTTTTAAATGGTCAATCTGCTTATGTTACCTCGATGACGTCATTGTCTTTTCGCCGACTTTTCAGACACACCTCGAGCGTCTCTCGACAATTCTTTCTGTGTTCCGCAAGGCCGGACTTCAGCTCAACTCGTCGAAATGCCACTTCGGCCGCCGGCAACTTACTGTCCTCGGACACCTTGTCGATTCTTCTGGTGTTCGTCCCGATCCAGAAAAAGTTCGCGCAGTCAAGGATTTCCCTGTGCCGACCTGTGCGAACGACGTTCGCAGCTTTGTAGGCCTGTGTTCCTACTTTCGAAGATTTGTGCGCAATTTCGCTGACATTGCGCGCCCTCTCACGGATCTACTGAAGAAGGATGTGACTTTTGCCTGGGGTCCTGAACAAGCCAGTGCTTTCACAGAACTGATCATGCGCCTCACGTCGCCACCGATTCTCGGCCACTTTGATATGTCCGCTCCAACGGAAGTGCGTACCGACGCCAGCGGCCATGGCATTGGTGCTGTTCTGGCTCAACAACAGCATGGTAGCGACCGTGTCATTGCATACGCTAGCCGACTTTTGTCACCCGCGGAACGCAATTATTCGATCACGGAACGCGAATGCCTCGCGCTCGTCTGGGCGGTGGGCAAATTTCGCCCATATTTGTATGGACGGCCGTTCACCGTTGTCACCGACCACCATGCCTTATGCTGGCTCTCATCGTTAAAGGATCCTACTGGACGGCTGGGTCGGTGGGCCTTACGGCTGCAAGAATATTCATTCACCGTTGTCTATAAGACGGGTCGCCAACATGAGGACGCAGATTGCTTGTCGCGTCATCCAGTAGACCCACCAGATCCTCCTGAGAGCGGCGAGTCTACATTCGTGTTGGCACTTTCAGCGTTCGCCAACATCGGAGACGAGCAACGACGTGATCCTCACTTGAGAGACATCATTAACAGGCTGAGTGGCCCCACAACTCCTCCGTCTCTCCGTCTGTTTGTGCTCCAAGATGGCATCTTATATCGTCACAACATGCATCCTGACGGACCTGACCTGCTGCTGGTTATACCCACACATATGCGTCAGACTGTACTCGCACAGTTGCATGACATTCCAACCGCTGGTCATCTGGGCGTCTCAAGGACCTATGACCGTGCTCGACGTCGCTTCTTTTGGCCCGGCATTTATCGCTCCGTTCGCCATTACGTTGCTTCGTGCAAGCCTTGTCAGCACCGCAAAACACCAGCCACCCTTCCAGCAGGGCGCCTTCAACCCATCGAGATACCAACCGAACCATTTTACAGGGTTGGTCTTGACCTCCTCGGCCCTTTTCCTCTATCCATCAGTGGAAACAAGTGGATAGCTGTTGCCACAGATTACAGCACTCGGTACGCGATCACACGGGCTATCCCTACCAGTTGCGCCACCGACGTCGCTGACTTTCTCCTCGAAGACGTCATCCTTCGTCACGGCGCTCCTCGACAGCTCATTACAGACCGGGGTCGATACTTTCTATCCAAGGTAGTCCAAGACATCTTGCACTCTTGTGCTACAAAACACAAGTTCACCACAGCATATCACCCTCAGACCAACGGCCTAACTGAGCGGCTGAACAGAACTATAACAGACATGCTCGCCATGTATGTTTCTCCAGATCATCGTGACTGGGACGAAGCTCTGGCGTTCGTAACGTTTGCCTACAACACGTCTCGGCATGATACCGCAGGTTTCTCTCCATTTGTTCTCCTCTACGGACGAGAACCCACGCTGCCTTTCGACACGCTCCTTCCTCCCATTCTTCATACGACATCAGAGTACGCTCGTGATGCCATCGCTAGAGCTGCAGAGGCACGCGAGGTTGCCCGTCTTCGTCTTAGCACTTCGCAGGACAAACAACGACGCATCTACGACGCCCGCCACCGCGATATCCACTTCAATCCTGGTGACATTGTCCTTCTTTGGACGCCGTCACGGCGAGTTGGCCTGTGCGAGAAGCTGACTTCTCCGTACTCTGGTCCGTACCGTGTCTTGCGCCAAGTCACCGACGTCACGTACGAAATCAAACCTCTGGACACTACCATAGCGCGACCCCCTGAAATTGTTCACGTCACTCGACTCAAGCGGTATCACTCGGACCATTCAAGCACCGGGTCTGTGCCTTCGCCGCCGGGGGTGATGCTACGAAGCGCTACCGAAGATGAAGAGGGAGACGTGATGAAAGAGGACGACGTTCCCTGATCCCGGCGCGGACTTGACTCCATCTTGTATGCCTGGCTTTGTCCTCTGTATATACCTTGTAAATATAACCTTCAACGCCTTTTTCTCCCCGTAACAATATATATATATATATATATATATATATATATATATATATATATATATATATATATATATATATATATATATATATATATATATATATATATATTGTGGGAATCGAGCGCGCCCTTCCCTTTGGCGCCTCGTTCCCCAGCTAGCGCGCGTGTTGGCCCCGCGCGGCTCGAGCGCCGGGAACCGCCGTTAATCGGCAGACCACGGCGGCAGCGCCAGGCCTCTTTGTCTGGTGCGAGCCATGCGTCAGCTACCCGTCGTGCGGGCACGCGTCCGGGCATGCCTCGACATGCTCACGCCACCAAGCTAGCTTACGTCACTGCGCAACGCCTGTCTTCATTGGCCGCCAGCACGGTGTAAGAATATACTCAGGTGATGACACTTGTCCCCCAACGCACGGGAAACCGCAATCCACGTGCGTCCAGATAATGTTCGGGTTCTTATCAGATGACTTGCAGAGGGCGCTACGAAAAGCGGGGCAGTCGTCTCCATAGCAACGCGCATGCTGCTGATAACGTGCATTTTTCTGTGCCATTTTGCTGGATAATGTGCATGCGCCAAGCGGCGTCGAGGGGCGAAATCGAGAGAGCAACAGGAGAGGGCACGGCGGCGATGACGTAGCACCACCGTGATAGATGGCATCTTCGACAATTCGCACCGGTGTGCACCGGGGCGCCCAGGCGCTACGATGATTGGACTAAACGGCGTACCAGGGCGCCCCGGTGCGCACCGGTGCGATTTGTCGAAGATGCCAAGAGTGTACTAACCGTGATTCGGCTACTCGCGGGCGCTCTCCGTCTCAAGCCATTAGATGGCGCACCGCTCAACGGACCGACGACCGAACATTTTCTGGCCGCTTAGGCGAGCGCAGTGTCAACACCTGAATATTCTTACACCGTGGCCGCCAGTGACAACCCCCTTCCCCCTTGAGCTCGCTTCTGTGCTTCTGTCTTGCGCGGGCTTGCCCGCGAGAGATGCTCCCAGGCTAGCATGAGAGGTTGACGCGCTGCTCTAGCAGGCGGCTTCTCGTTCGTGTGCTCGACTGCTGCCCTTTGTGTGATAGTCGTAGCACCGCTGGCAAGCGTACTCGATCGGTCTTGCGGAGTTCCCTTTACGGCCTGTAAGCCCGTGACTTTCGTACTGTGCTGCATCTTGGGTTAATAAACCCGTGTTGTTTGTTGACATCCTGCCTCGAGTGCCTTTTCTGCGCCGTGCCGGAGTCGACGAACCCGGCCGTAGCGTCTTTGTTCTCTGCGGCAGTGGAGAACGTCGCGTCCCTTCACGGTCGCCTCGTAGGGTAAGCTTTGTGATAAAGCTATCTCCACAATATATAAAGCATATCAGCCTGTCAGTGCTACCAACAAGTGTCAAGAATTATGTATGCGGTAACATGGTTGCCTTCTAAAAGTTCATTTCTTTTCGAGATAGGGTGATTGAGGGAGTCCTGCAACTAGCCCCTCTTGCAGCGTTATTATAGCATGTATTTCGAGTTCATCGGGCTTCTTTGTTCCTAACATCCCTCCCATACCACGCATCAACTTTGTCGACACCATCTCTGAAGAAAGGGTACGTACTCACACCCTGACGTTTGCTCTCACGGAAGGCCTCACTACGCCCATCCTGTCACCTATGCTCGGTAACATGGCACCTTTGGAAAGAAATGCTAGAAGATTTTGCAAGATTCTATGGTCGGAGAGTTGGGGGAAGATTAGGCTGTACCGGCTTCACATAGGCATAACGTACGAGGCAATTTTCGGCAAGAACTCAAGGATACATGACAAATGTTTTTTTGCGATTCGGCGGAAAAGAAAGCCTTGCTAGCATGGGAATGTGTAGCCAGAACCAAGTCCTGAATTTGTCTGGACGAAACATTCTGGAATACGTCATGGATACCCTGGGGAAAGGGCGCCGAAGTTTGTTTTTCCTCCTTCGCCAACACCAGCCGCTATACTGGCAATGGCTCATTTGTTGGCCAAGAAGGTTCCCGATGAAGCAAAACTAGGGTGCATTTCGCATGTAGTAGAAGTGGTGAAGAATTACCCCAAGCCAAGAGGTTTGACCACAAGGACGACAGAAACGGGCCGAGAACCGGTGTCTATTAATCGCTGACAAGATAGGGTGATTCATTCTCCTTGATAAGGTCGAATTTAAGATAAAAGACTTGGAAGCCATTCACAAGAATGTTGGAGCGGTAGAAGAAGGAGGAGTAAGAAGATTGAAAAAAGCAGGGTCGAAAGCTGTACAAACGTGTCTTGCGATGGGGCTGGAAAAATTGGCGAAGAGCATCAAGACCTGCAAGCAGCTTTCACTAAAACCCTTGTTTCGCCGTTAAAACCCACAAGCAAGGGAACCCTTTCAGAACCATCATTGAAGACGGAGGGACCTGGCAGAGGCAGATGTCATTAATCTGCACTGAGGACCCTTTCCGCATCCGAAGCTCGGAAGAACTGATGGCGTTCCTCGCCAGGACCAAGACAGTGCAGTGTGTTTTAGTGAATGTTAAGGACATGTTCTTCAACATCCCCAGGCAGCCTTTGCTCAAATCTGTGAGGAATGCTATTCAGGACTTTGGCGATGCCAGATTTGTGGAAAAAAGCGAGACACAATTGTGTGACTTTGTAAACCTTTTGAACCTGTATCTAACTTCCCTTTACATAGAATTCGAAGGGTCTTTATATTCCCAGAAAGACCGTATTTCCATGGATCTTGTACAGCGCCTATTTTTTCAGATCTGTATATGGCCGAAGGAAACGGATCCCTGGAACCGCTTCATTGTGAATGAGGCGTTTGTGCCTGCTTTAGGTACGTAGACGATTATGTTCTTTGCACCCCTATGGAAGAAGAACATCGTTCAAAGCCAAATTGAAGGGCTCAAATTTACGTTGGAATTCCCTACCGGTTGTGCTATACAGTTCCTTGATGTAAAAATAATTTCGAACAATCGTCGTACGTGCTGGTTATATAATCCTAGGGGAGATGGGGAACTACTTAGGTTCGATTCTGGGCAGTCAAAACTGGTAAAAAGAGGAGTAGCTTTGCTTTGTGTGCAGCAAGGTATCGTAAAGTCTCTGACACAGTATATCAGGTTAAAAAAGGCACCGTACGTACCCGGATGAGGTTATTTGTTCAGTTGCTGAAAAGGCCCTTGCAATCGTTGCTGCTGGTAAGAAAGCACAATCCTCGAAGCCTAGTGGGAGCTTGGAAAGACCTCGTATTCATAATTTCTCTCATGGAATTAAAGTAATGTTGAAGTTTGACGTACGTTTTCTTTTTCAGCGCCAAACAAGCTAAAGGGGCTTTGCAAAAGAGTCAATAAATGTGACAGCGTAAGGAAGGAATCGGAAAAACAAATTTGTCGGATGCTCAGAGGGCGTTGTGTATGGCATTCCCCTCTCCTTTAATAGGAAGTACATAGGCCAGACTGGGAAGTGCATTAATGAGAGACTTAAAGAGCATAATTACGCTGTTTCGCTGTTGACGCACCCTGGCCATTTGGCTTCTCACAGCGCAGAATGTAAGTGCACGGCGATATTTCATGACACAAAAGCTTTGGCGCGCTCTTTTGATCTGACAGAGAGGGAAATTACCAAAGCGTTTCATATGTGCGTCAGTGAAAGGTGTGTTGCACTCCCTTGATAGCCCTCTCTCAAAACGAAATAACTTTTTCAAGGCAACCATGTTACCACATGCATAATTCTTGACGTGTTGGTGGCACTGACAGGCTGATATGCTTTCTATGTATATTTTTCTTCTACCATTTTTTATAACTGCATTCCAACACCCCCTTTTCGTGTTCCTCCTTTCTTTCTTGTACATAGGTCTGTCCGTTCTCGATATATAGTAGTAGTTAGTTTGCGCATCACCCTGTGTTGTCCCTCGTTTTTTGTCTTGTGTCAAACCTTGCAGTGCATTACAAGATGAAGACGTACCAACTAGCCCCTGTTGCAGCGTTATTAATTTTTCTCATTTAGCATTTATGGCGCCACACCATGTACAACCACTAAGCCATCAAAGGCGGGTTACCTTTTATTGCTATACAAAATAGAGGGACACTCTGGGCAAAAAATCACAGCATATCCACGTGGTGAATGATGATGAGTGGGGCGAAGCTCCGGAGGAAATCATCGGTAAACCGTGAATCTTCTGTGTAACGCCTCATCAATCATAAAGAGTGAGAAACACTGTGTGTATATTACAAACATCAAACTTTTATTTTTCTTAATTAGATGATGCTTGGCTTGCGTTGTCCCTTCATTATCACGGCTTTATGGTCCGTGAAATGAAGGGATAGTGGTTCCTGTACGAGTTGCAATTGGAAATTTGAAAATACCAGGTCTATACACGGTCCCTCGGATGGTCGTTGGTTTCATATGATGAAAGGACGTGCACGTGAGAGCACATTTGGCTGCCATATGTTGTATTAACCACTCATTCTTCTTTTCGGTAATATCGACATACAGGTCACCAACTAACACAAATGGTCTATTCTTGTACTTGTCACAAATACACAATGCCGTGTCAATGAATGTCTTGATATTCGCACTCGACAAATTGGGTGCAAGGTACATGGTCATGATGATGCATTTATCAAAATCGATGGCAGCATATTCACCGTTGTGGCTCTGTGTCGTTGGTAGTAGTTTCAGATCTTGTGCCTTTTCTGTTTGACGTATACGGCCACACCACCTGCAGGACGCTCTGCATCATCGATGCACACGACTGGAACGTATATATCCTTTGATATACGGTCTTTTGGCGTTCCACGTCTCGGTAAGACAGAGAACGTCCACCGCAGTAAGTATGGGTTCCCGTTCCACATCGTCTACAAGCTTGACATAAAACCAGCCAGGCTTACATGGTAGTCGGGAAACTACAGAAGGCAACAACAAGTAAAGAAAACATAAGAGAACGGCAATCTTTTGCCAAAGTTAACGGCTATCTCGTGGGTGGGTCTCTGTAGCCTTGTCTTCCATCCGGCGACTCTGAGCGAAAGAGAAAGCGCGCCAAGAGGGAGCCTCATGGCGCGTTACTTCTGAAACGTTGTCTTCGGGCGTTGTTAAAAACACGAGACGTGGTAAAGAAGAAAACGCCACACAGGAGAACATGCACGAGTCTCACTCATCAACGTCGTCTTCTTCTACTGCATACCAGAATGCGCGCTTCTCACGAACTAGAGGTGGCTGCTACAAACAAACGGAAAATGGACAGACCCACAGCATAAGGAGCTTCGCCCCTAAAAATGTTTCACCGTAATGTTCCACATCGGAGGCATAGCCAGAATAATTTTTGACGGATGACAGGGGTGGGGTTGGGGGGGGGGGGGGGCGTACTCGTTTCTATGTGTGCGTGCATCACATGCATATTGAAAAATGTATATTGCATACATATGCATTTTTCACATTCAAAATTGAAAAGTTTCGGGGTAGGGACCTTGATGCTCGCCCCTTGCTATGTCAATGTTCCACATCTAAAATCTTATCGCGGCCCGCGCACGATACGCTGGGAGCGAGGGAAGGCAGTATGGGCGTTGCTACGATCCATTGGGAAGGTTGAATATAGTGCGCGATTTGATGCGCCAGGATTCCCGCATGCCATGTATTGGCCACATGCTCTCCCTCTCTGCCGCTCCGAAGGTGAGGAGAGCATTAAGGTGCACTCCTTCCTCGTCGCCAAAACGCTGCCCTGCTTCGGCGGCTCCTCGCACAAAACCAACGTTCAAGCCGCTGGCGCCATCGGAAGATTCAATTTGTTTCCTTGGACCCCTCTTAGGAGTGAAACTTCGTTATATTGAAATCGCAGATCCACGTTTCGTTATGTTGCGGCAAAAAATGCATTCGGTTCTATGGTCATGGGTTATAAAAGCGAAAATACTTCGTTATATCGAGAATTTCATTATATTGAAGTTCAACGTCCCGGCCTTTCTGAAGACCTATCGCGGGAAAGGCAAGGCACCGGCTGCAACGTTCGCGTTGCCCAAATAAACAGTTAAGGGTGCGAGCACGTTACAACGCGAGCACAAGAGGAGAAACGCACAAGACGAAGGCCAGTGGGCGTTTCTCTTGTGCTCGCGTCGTAACATGCTGGAACCCTACACTTTGTGATGTACCAACTGGCCCAGAAAATGACACTGCTAAGCCTAAGGAACAGCTTTTTTTTTTCTTTTGGAAAAGAGTGCATCAACATTTTAATTGACTTGCCGTGTCCCACTACAAGATACCGCCGTGACGCGCATTCATTCAAAATTCGTAAAAGGGAAGTTCCGGTCGAACAGTCGCCTTTGCGCGCCCGGCTCGATTACAGTGCACTAAAAGGTGTACTACAGTGTACTATTCTTGTATGCTGTAGCTCGATATCGCCGCGCGGTTTCGATACCGCTTGGATCGGTACCTTAAAATTCGATTATGAATATCAAATTACGCACGGCTTTATTTCTAAGAAAGTGGGCATGTCATAAATTGTAGCGCCTTGTACAACTTCAGCCTTCAATGTCTTTTCAAAGTAACTTTAGCAGTGGCGAAGTATTTCCGCCTCGACGAAGACGTCAGGCGCCTTTAAATGTCAGAATTTTTTAATGTATGTAATATGTAAAAACAAAGTTTAAAAACTAATATATCGCAGACCCACCGATCTTTTCATCGGTTATATAAATACATACGTCTTACCTTTCCCTGTTGTGCAGCTCATGCTGAAGGGCTAAGTTCTCTCTGCGAAGGATCCTCCTGTCCCTGACTTCTTCTCTCAGGTCCCTCAGTTGCGTCCTCAGGCGGCTGTTCTCGCGCAGCATGTTGGCGTACTTGGAGTTGTACATTCGCGCGACGCCTTCGATCCGGCGCACGTTACTGCGTAGCGCGTAGGTCTCCTCTTGCTGCCGCTTCTCGGCAGCAGCGGCCGCTTCCAGTTGTGACCTGGCCACGCCTAGTTGACGTTGAAGCAGTCGCAACGGGCCGCCGTCGTTGTTAATGCAACCGTCGGGCAGCAAGTCCGCCCCGTCAAGAAAGAGCTTCACGATCCTTTCACCACGGAGCTGCTTGCGACACGTCGGGCAACTCCTGGACGCTGCCAGCCAGCGACGCAGGCAGACGTCGTGGAAGACGTGGCCGCACTCGGTAGCGCTTACGCTGTTGCCGTCGCTACTGCTACTGCTGCTGCTGGCCTGAATGGTATCCATGCAGATGCAGCAGCTCGGTCGCATAGCGCGACAAGCTTGGCGACGATCAGGTCAGCAGACCCACTGGGTCGGCGAGACCCTCCAGTGCGCTCAGCAGTGGCCGACTGCTGACCGTTGGACGCCGAGCCTAGTGGGCCAGTTTGAAAGAAAGCGCGTTGCCACGTGCCCGTCCCGACTTCATCGTCGTTTTCGCTTAGCTTGTGGGGCGCGCTTCTCCATCACCTTTATACACGTCGAAGCCCCATATATGTAAAGTTAGATCTGAGCTACTAAACAACAGGACCTAATAAAAGTCGCGACAGACCGCGTCGCTTTCGCTAAAATGTGGCATCAACCGGTTGCGATGCATGCTTTCTCACTTATGTTTAACCTTTTTACGTTACTATGATTCAATCAAGGAAAAGCGAAAGATAAGCAGTAACTCAATGCGAATTTCTTAACTCTTTTACTTTTTATTTACATCGCGTTTCGTTCTTTCCTTTTGATGTTTCATAGGGTTTACATTTCGCTTTATTATTGTCAGTGCGGCCAATCCCCCTCGTGGGTATGAGCTACTCTTCTTTAGGCGACAAACAAACAAACAAACTATGCGAACGGTAACTTCCAACTGAGCCAGTCTCCTTTAGGCGACAAACAAACAAACTTCCAACTAAATTTTATTCCGTGAGTAAGACGTCATGTTATATTCGGTGAACCGCACGGTGATCAATATCACACAGCAAGCAAGAAGTTCGTCTACCATCGTGAACAGCTCAATCTACACGTGCCGGCAGGCCATGCATGAAGGAACAATTTCTTATTTGACAGTGCTGAGATCACATGCGCACCTTGTCAACGAAGGCTTCCCGCGGGATCGAATCCCGACCGCGGCGGCTGCATTTTCGATGGAGGCGAAAATGTTTGAGGCCCGTGTACTTAGCTTTAGGTGCACGTTAACGAACCCCAGGTGGTCGAAATTTCCGGAGCCCTCCACTGCGGCGTCTCTCATAATCATATCGTGGTTTTGGGACGTTAAACCCCAGATATTATTATTAACGAAGGCTTCCTGGGGGCTGCCATAATTTTTGCCTGGCCCCGCAAAAATGCAGTGCCGAGGCTGTGACGTCAGGCTTGTATTCCCGCGCAACAGTCCAGAAAGTAGGTGATCGTCGCCTAAATTATCTCGCGCGTGACCTAGCTGATTCAAGTTGCGACCCAGAACAATAAGTAACGCATCTTTAGATGCATGTGGTGCGCGGCCACAAGTCTTCTGGCTGACAACTTGTTTCTAACGTCGTTGCAATGCTCGCGCAGTCTATCATTACAAGCTTGGAAGCATAGGCGTGCGCACATGGGGGGCAGGGAGGGCGGCCGGCCCCCTAATCACCTAAGAGGGGGGTCGCAACATCTGCCCCGTACATTGCCCCTTCTAGTCCCCTAAGAATGAGGGGGGGGGCGCAAAATCTGCCCCATACATTGACTTAGTAGGGTGGGGGGACGCTGCGAGGAACCTTTGGCCCCCCTAATGGGGAACCCTGCGCACGCCTATGCTCGGAAGGGTGGCGTCACGTGGCAGTTGTGTTGAAAGGCTTATGCGCCACTGGCCGGGATGGCCTAATTGACATAAAGCAATTGTGGGAATGGGGCACTTTTGAGAGGCCGTGTTTAGCAAAGCTTTCCTTTCGTTGGGGCAGTTTCTTTAATCGGTAATGGTGCAGAGCGCTGCGTCTACGGCACGGTGGCGTCTATACGCATAGGCGTGCGCTGGGTTCCTCATCAGAGGGGCGATGGTTCATCGCAGCGCACCCCCCCCCCCTCTCTCTCTCTCTGAGGGCCCCCTCCTCCAATGAACGGAGACTTTAAGCCCTGGCACCCTACCCCCCCTCGTGCGAACGCCTATGTCTATACGTGCGTCTACGACAGTGAGATCATGTGTGGTTAGGAAAGCGCGCGAGTCTAATGATTGGCTAGCGAGATCAAGTGATGTCGCGTCGCCAAATTTGAAATGCGCGCGCTTCCACCTGAGTGGTCAAAGCGAGATAACGTGACCTGCCGGCTCAGCCAATGGTATTTCAGTTGACTCCGTGATGTGAATCCGCCGCTAGATTTGAAATACGCGCGCTCACACCTGATTGGCACAGGTCAGCCTAAGAATGCTTCGCAGTAAAAATAGTCATCGTGGCAATCATATCTAGGCAGGCGCGTAGGCAAGGGGGGGCCCCCCCCCCCCCCGAAATTCGTCCGACCTTCTTTATCCCCGGGCAACTTTTGTTTTATTTTTGCCATGGAAATACTTTCTTTCGAACAATTAGGCCTTGGCCCCCCCCCCCCCCCCCCCCCGAAAAAAAATCCTGGCTACGTGCCTGTATCTAGGTACTAGCACAAAGTGAAGTTGTGTCTGTGACGTTGGAATTAAGGAACACAGAGTCCAAGCTTCTGCACTAAGTCAGTGACGTCACGTAAAAGCTGTCTAAGTGTGGTGCTAACGGCGATGCCAAATTAACGGGCTTCGTCGCATGCCCAGGACCGAGTGTCTGTATGCGTGTGCATGATGTTTGCTGCCTTATTTCACCAATCATTCCAGCGAAGCTCCATAAAGTGCACAGTTTTCACGTAACATTGCACTATAGTTTATTTGCTGCGTTCTACACATGGGGCTCGATGTCTTGTTCATTGCATGGGCGGGTGGTCACCATTCAGATTCAGCAGATATGCGCGCGCGAAGCTCCTTCAGTACAGTTTACCAAATCACGTAATTGAGAGAAAACGACAAAAAGCGGGGACCCCTTACTTCCAGAGAAAAGTAGTTGTTTTAGTATGCCTTTGGGTGATTAAAGGGACCCTGAAACTGTTTTGACGATTTTGTACGAACACATTCGGCCGGTAGAGCAAGTCGTAAGGATCATTTACAGATCGATTTAAGCTATGTGCGTAAACTGTGTAATTTATTACAAGGCTTCAAAGCTGCGAATCGCCACCGATCACAGCGGCTCAGCTGTGATTCCCGCCCACTTCCAGTGCGTGTTGCACTGGAAGCGCGACGTCACGCAGGCGGCTGATCTGATTGGATATGTCCAGTCCACGTCACTGAACCTCCTGTGGGCAACGAGCGTCGTCTGCTTGTGTTACAACGTGCTCTGCGTTGACGTAAGCGAGCGACAGTGCTTATCTCGAGGTTTCTTTTCTTGGACAAAATGAATTGCCCTAGCCGTGTTGTGTACCACATATCTAGCAATTAGTGACTTGTAGCTGCGACATCGTGCAATGTTTGTGAGGCATCTGGCGAGCGGAATCCCTTCAGCTCGTCGCTGCAACGAGCGTCGCGCTCTCGCTATATCCGTTCAATGCCACGATCCACATGTCTGCGGCTGTATATTCACCCCTGAAGACACAACCACATTGTCAGGGTTTACGCTTATCGGTGATCGTTCTCGAACTCTTTCTTTGTCCGCATGCTTTTGCAGGTTGTCGCCGTACAGGAGAATAAAATAAAATCGGCTGGTAGTGTGGCGGCACCTGTCGGAGCAAATATTAACCACTCCGCGAGCGGCGTGCTGCCGGGCACACCGGGCCTCCGAGATTGCGCGCAACCTGTCGGCGCGCAATATCGGAGGACATGACTGGGCGAAGCTCAAACCGTGCGCTTATGACAGCGCTGCGATCGCCGGCGATGCCAGCGTGTCTGTGAGTTGAGGGTGCAAGGCAGGGTGAGGAGGAGGGTATATATATATAATTGTCCGTAGTGGCCTTGGTACACGGTGCGTCGCTTAATTTCTGGTGCGAATGATTTAGGGATGCTCTTGCCTAAACGCTGACAAAACTTCAAAAAACCGTTTCAGGGTCCCTTTAAGCATGAGACACCACAGAAATTTAGTAATGATAGTGGCCTCGATAATGCAAAAAATTTCTTTCTGAAGTAGCACTGTTTTAAAATAGAAATGCAATGGTACTTTAAAGGGGTCATGAACCACTTTTCCAAGTAATGATCTAATGACCTCAGTATCGGAGTGTACTGCTTCCCGAATCGATTGCCGCAAAAATTTCTCGAATCCGTCAAGAATCAGCGGAGTTACGGGGGTTTGGCGCACGCTCCCAGCGCTTTCTCTCTTTTCTCGTGCCGACGAGCGCACTGGAAGCTAGACAGGGAGGGATGGCATGGGGGAAAGAAGTTACGTCAGCGCGCGTCATGAAACGCGATCGCTCTCCCGCTGCGATTCGCTTGCGCGAGTGCGGCTACCGTGTACTGAGGAGTGCGGCACCGGCAAGTGGCGGCACCCCGCGGCAAGAAGCGCATCTGATCCGAACGCCGCTCTCGATTTACGTCGGCTATCGGCCAATAAGCGTACTATGTCTCTTGCGACGCAAACGGACAGATCCGCGACGTAAACGGACAGACGCCCCGCCCACCGACGAGTGAGAACCGGCCTCTGTTTGAAAAGAGGGTGCCTGGGGAAACGGCAACTTCGCGCTCCGCCTGTGGCCATTACGCGGCGCGCACGACTGTAATATTTGGCAGAGCAGTTCAGAGCCGTGTCAGCTTTCCACAGGATGTGTTTTTTCAACAAGCCCAAGGGGTGCTTCATGACCCCTTTAAAACATGTGAGTGATGAATATACATACTTACATAAAACTTTTATTTTCACAGTAAATAAAAAAATTTTCCTTTCATAAATGAAGAGCCATGTAAACAGGTGTCAAAATTAATGTAAAAAATGTGAAGCGTGAGTTCATTTATACACTTCGGTATCAATTTAAGGAAATGTAGCACACATTTGTTCATAAATAAAATACATATTTACACAAAACAAAAGAAGCCAACAATGGCACGTGCAAGCACCAAAGTAAACGACAATTTGAACCTATAATTTCTTCAGAGATGGCTTTGATCCAACTACGTGCTTTGAATGACCACCTAAACCATTGTAGCCTGTCCTGATGACTGACTTGAATGTGTCTGTAGCGGCAGGTGGACGAAAAAAGTTTGCTTTCCGTGGCAACAGTGGTTCCCTCGTTGGCGTCGCACCATCTGGAGGCTTTGAATGCCAAGCAGAGGTCACAATCTGAAAAGAAATTAGTTTTGCTCACAACATACATGCCCTGACCATGCCAAATGTAGAGAAAAAAGTAACCAAATGGATATATAAAATTCAAGTGGTATAGAAAGGCACAGTGATGTGATCGACCGAAGCCACTTCGGCGCAGCTAAAACCTCGCTTTGGAGCAGCACAACCTTTTTGGAGTAGTCACCAAGTGCACATTTTGGAACATAAATATTCCTCTCTAAACTAGAGCAGTTGTACCACATATTTAACAAAATCAATTTCTGCATAAATATATGGATGTTTACTCAGAATACCCCAAAAGATGAAATTAAATTACTGCTCTTCGTTCTTCTGCGGAGAGCCCTCGGGTTCCGTAGTACCATGACCTCAGGCCAGCTAACATTTTCCCGGAATCCACTTAATATCTGTAAATGAATATGGCTTTCCCTGGTGCTTGAGTTACAGTACTGGAATCACAAGTTGTATAAATTTTCCATGCATTCTGCTTACTATCCAGAAGAACTATTCTAATAACTTTCGTGCTTTCAGAACAACCTAGGCCTTCCCTGTGTGGTGAAGTGCCCGCTTTTGTGCTTTATGGAGAGAATCGTTAAGATCCTGGTTCATGGGCGGCTAATAATATACAGGGTTTAATAATTAGTCCTTTGTGCCCGAAATCTAAATTGTGCTTTATAAAATTTGCAGTAATGGGAGGCTTCGTATTTAACTTGGACAAGTTCTCAAACACGAACTGTCGCTGCAGTCAAGAAAGAGAACCGAGATACCGGGATGTTGTGACATCATCCTTTCTCAGCAAAACTGCAGTACGTGGAATTGTTGATAAACTCTGGTCACTGTATGGTCAGACTTAAAAGAAGGCCCTGCATAAACTTTTATGGAATATATTACTAGTCCTACATTTTTTTGTAAACAAGCAAATAGTATATTCAAGTACATACACGTACTGCTTACCGTAATTAACGGAAGAAATAAAATAGAAAGCTGTTGTCCAAAAACTTGTAATTGCACCAAGTATTTCTATAGCTTCATCCACAACAGTTAGAAGCTATATTACGAAACTTAATAATGTAACCTCGCAGTATGGTCTTGCAGAGGAAGAAAAACTTACTATTTACGCAGTATGGGCCAGTCTAAATTGTTTTGCAGGGTTGAACCCAGCAACTACTTCAACTATATAGCACTTGCCACTATGATACAATGACCACTTGAATTTACAGGGTCACCTTAAATATGGTTTGCAAGCACATTCAGCCTTCGTTTTCTCCAAAAGACCACAAGAACAATGTCGTGGCGCACGCTCGGCACAAATTATGAAATCTTCATAATGTAGCAGGATCTAGCAGGTATCACCTCTTGGCACAATTTGGTGCAATTGGTGCAGCTATCACATCACTGAAGGCAGGATAGCAGAAGAATAAGAGCTGCAATTATCTGACTATAAATTTGCACAGACTGCAGAGCAGACATCTACCAGCTATATCCAGTCACTTCTGTATCAGACAACTCCATTCTATGGCTGAAGGTTTACTAATCTCATCTCTCTATATCCAATTCTATGCCACCTTTGACTGTTTCTCTCCAGCTTGGCACTCACTTGGGTAACAGACCAGCATTATGTAATATTCTATCCATATCCCAACTTGTGTATCAGTTGTCCACGTCTGTCCATGTTCGTGCTGCTATCTTCTTAGATTTTAATGTAATATCCAACAGTGGCTGAACGATCCTTTCTTCCTTTTAAGTTTATCTGTTATCCTCCAAGTTTCACCATGACGATATAGAATGCATTGACAATAGGAGCTCTGCATGTCCTATGCCAACATTTTTAAAGCAAAGCGTTCTTTAAAGGGACATTAAAGAGCAAAACGATTTTTCTCATATTAGTAAAGTACTCTTTCACGATACCAAAGACACCACGCTTGCTGCGAGAAGACGCTTAATAAGCGAGAAAACGCGCAAAAACAAAATGTGGGTGGCGACGCCACCTTGAAGTTTCCGCACCATTCGCCGTGATGTCAGATGCTTTGACGGCGCCTACTAGGGAGTACGTACTAGTTCCTAATCCGTAAAAATAAAGCACATTGCCCTCTGAGGGGGCCATAGGCTTAGCATACCAAGTTTGGGGTAATTTTGTTGAGCCAATGGCGCCAAGATACGATAAATACACTTTGAAATCCGTGACGTCACGCGGGGAGATTTCGGCGCAAAATTTAAAAATAAAACTTTGAACTTGATTTGCTCCTCTATTAATGAACCTACGATGGCAAAATTAACGACATTAGAGTTCTCAGAGCACAATTTATCGATCTAAACCGATTCATTGTTTCTCTTTAGTGTCCCCTTAAGTGCTGTACCAGATTTGCTGCTCACAATGGCAGTGCACGTGGTGCAACATGATCACATGAAAGTTTGGGTTTTCTCGACGACAGTACACACAGAAATGCGTAAGTCATGCAAGACATGAAGTCAAGCGCAATAGAATCAAGCATCAACACTCTCAAATAAAATTGTTTACAAAAGATCTTCTGGCATGAAGCCATGTTATGGTGAAATGAGGCTCCCGAAAATATCTAGGCAGACCCCCCAAAAACAAAAAGTAACACATTAGTGTCAGGCGACATCTGCACAGATGCTCCGAGGGATGTGTATTCTCACAGTTCCAAAACAGCTGTTGAAGCTGTACAATTTTTTTAGCAGACCTTTAGGTGGTAACCAAAGTGGTTGCAGAACTAATGCATGAACACTAAACGGAAGTCTGGGCTAACATGCGATATCTTAATCAAAGTGGCTGTCAAGCTTACACGAAGAGCTGGAGAGGCAACACCCGGAGAAGGCGTTTCTTCCGGGTTTGTCAAGCGTGGACGTTTCAACCGTTCGGGTGCTGGGCTGCACGTAAAAAGAAAAGTAAAATTAGGGTGTCGTGATACCTAAGGAAGGTAATAGAAATCGTATAACATGTTTACTGAGCTCAATGCTGAAATTATGCTGCTGGCTAAGCATTCCGCACATTCTTGCACAATGCTTGTGACGTTTTGCACAACACACTTCGTCTGCATTAAATGTAAACATTTAGACAGAGATCCATCTGTCTGGGTTCAAGAATTCTAGAAGCCAAAATGGCTCCAGCCAAACACCGCGTTTAAAGCCAGTACAGTCACCCCCTGCGGAAGAGATTGAACAGGCCTCGAAACGTCGGGTTCATTTAAAAAACTTTGGAGCCATTTCAACTTTAGACTTCATCTGCATGTTCATCCTAGCAGCCCATATTTCAGGTTTTTGTAATAGCTGCACAAGCCTTGCCGTTTATTAGCAAATAGTGCCAAATTTCTGTACTCGCGTGTAACAATTAATTTTTTTCAATGTTACTAACACAGAAGAGTACCTAGGATTAAAATAACCATGCTTCGAGAATAACATTTTTTCCCACCAAATTCACACATCCATACAAGAGAAATGTGACCACGACACACTGTCTCAAAAACTTCATGCATTACAATGAAAGCTGCAGGTCCTGCCAGCTATACCAGAATAGAGGCTTCTTTATTGTCTGCATGTTATCACCCTCTACATGATGCAAACTTAATGAAAGCTATCCAAGAGGATTAGCAGTGCACAATGGGGGAGTGCTCCTTTCTTCTCAATGCGCAATGTGTTCTTGTTACTGATTGGTTGGCACAAGCCCTAGCCTATGCTTTATTGCACAGAATTGTCAAGATAAAATGAGAGCGAGTAATTACTGCACGAGGCGATGGTGCAAAGGTGTTGAATTACGGCAAGAAGACTCATCTATGGACTTTATAGGGACAAATTATTGGCAAGGGATTTCTCTGTTTTTCGAAGTAGAAGACATAGCAGTGAAGCATGCTGATAGTGTCAGGTACAAGATTCCTGCCAAAAGTTCACTGCGGAATAGGTTTTACGCCATGCACTGGCCGTTTAGCAGGCAATAAGGATATGTTATCATGACCAGGTATTTTTTTTTAGTATAACAAATGAGTTTGACAGTATTTGGATGGAAAGGCAACAGATCAGAACCTTTCCTGTGCCAAACAGTCCAGTTATATATATGAACAAAGAGATGTGAAATCCATTACGTTACACAGACATAACTGGCTCTGTGCTGATGAAAAATTAACGAAGAAAAGGAAGCTTTAGCTTTCATCTTTTCCTGCAGTCAGCTTTACTGGCGAATGAATGAAAATGGAACCATGAAAAAATTCTTTACCAGCTTGAACTACATTAGCGTTTAGCTCCTTTAATAGTTGTCTTTTTTTGCCTCTGTAAAGGTGGCCCTGAAGCTGGAAGAAAAATGTCTGTCAAGATACGAACACTGTTGCTCACCTTTCTGCAATTATGCTATCATTGGCATTTGTGCTCGCAGAAGTGCTGCTCTTCTCTGCCTTGAGTTCAGCTCTGTGGAGCATCTCTTTGAGGTGACTCACGTCCCCCTCCAATGAACGTATGTGAGCTGCTCTCTCTCTCGACAGGACTTCCAAGTAGGCCACCTTCTTCCGTAAGTCAAGTGCCTCTTTGTTCAGCTGTGACCGGCTGTCTGTCACAGTGTGCAGTTGGCTGTTACATGAAAAACAAGTACCAGAACTACCGTAATTTGCAACAGTGCGTGCCTCTAGTAAGCGGGTGAACACCATTAAGTTTAAACTCACTTTGAGCTCACCACAAACAAACAAGCATAAGTAGGCATAATTGTGCTCTTGCAATGCCAGAGAACAATCAACAAAGTAGTGGATATGTCACGACACTATGTCCACCTTTACAGAAGAATGTATGAAAGGTCTGCAGTATAAGCAAACCTTATATATACAAAAACTCACTATTCAAACTACTTGGCCTAGCAAAATATAATTTTTATGCAGCAGGTGTCCGAGCTATCTTTGTTTCTTAATAAGGAAAAAAAGAAAAAGATTGGTGAGAAAAGAGAAACAGCAGTAGACCTGGATAGCTTACAGGTCTCAGAATTCATTGCCAACCTCTGTATCAGAGTACAATGACGTTTGGCTTGAAACTGTGCTACAGTTACATTGGCAGATAGAGAATACCAATGCACTGTGTTCAACGAAATAGTTGTATAGTGTTGGAACGCAGATTGGAAGACATTTACGGTCTGGATCCTCGTGTGATTGTTTGGATGCTACGAGCAGCAATGAATCCGGGGTTGACAACAGGTCATGGGAGCCTAATTTCCACTTTAGACACATGTAAACCCATGTCAGCTGTTCCCATCGAGTTTCATTTCATGCTTGTTGATAACTGACTGATTTCTGGTGGTGATTGAGATGTCAGCAATGTTATAGATCTTATTTAGTCTTTTTAAAGAACATGGTGAAGACGTGCTATCACGGGTCCAGCAGAGTGTGACGTTCTGCCCAGTATTTGCAGCACCTTTCAGAAAAAGGCAAAAACCCATTAGGCAAAACCATTTTATCTCAATGGCAGTTATGCAGGCATGTAAGGCGTGTCGATGCTGCCACAACATCAATGACTCAAGTCCTGCTTGTGCATGGAAGACTGGGCCTCAATGCACATGCAATGCATTAGGCTACAAGTACGACGAAATCAAGTAAATACTCTGTCACATTCTGATCGTTTGGCTCTGATGGAGCCAGGAGCAGAGTTATGGCTTGCACTGCCTTGTGCACATACACACTAGTGTTCCTAAGCAGCTTTGGCACACCACATTCACTGGTTCGAGTGGAACATACAGTAAACACCATACTAAATCTATCCAATCCTATTGTTGGATGCTGACAAACACTGATGTTTTTCATCAGGCTGGCCTCCTACAGCATTGAGGCATGACACTTGTAATGCCATCGCTGGCATCCATAATTGTGACAGTATCGTTGCATTACTAGTACTATGTAAGGGTGCCGTTCCTGCTACAAAGCAAACACTGTTTAACACTCTATTAAGAGCTAGAGTGCAATGCTAAACTTTGATATCGTTCTAGACTCAGCGACAACTTATCTTGACTGTGGAGCAAAGGCTATGGAGGCGGGGCTTCCGCACATTCGTGTTGCTCCGCAAGTTGTGTGGCAGCTGATTTCGGTTATGCTCGCTCGCATCGTTAACGTGTTTAGAAAAACATATACACAAAAAATATGAATGGGAGAGACATTTCGATTCTTCAGTATACATTTTAGTGTTATATTACAAGTATATATTTTTTGGAGAACTAAACGGCGCATTTGCAGCCACACACTGACCCACTACATCATGGACGACATGTTTACTCTGAAAAACGGGCATGCTGAAAAGGTGGTGCTGTCTAAAAAAAGGAAAGAAGAGGAAGGCATTCTTGCAAAGTGAACAATAACTGTATTTAACCTACGACTTCCTGGAACTGTTTGAGTCTCATAATAAATAAAGCAGCGTTTATTTCAGCAAGGCAAATGAGAAAATTATCAGCAACGTTAGGTACTATTTTCTGGCACAGTAGCAGGCATGCGCTTCGGTTCTGTAGCATCCACACTGCTGTCAACAAAAGTTGTCGCCGAGTATAGAAGCTTTATCTCGAGACAAAACTTGTGTCCTGATCAGCTGGAACATTCAAGCTTTCACGTGGTATATGCAATTAAAATTTTTCTTTTTTATGTTATCCGTGTCTCTCCCTATATATTTTTTTCCATCTTTCAGTAAACTTTGCCTTTGACAAATTGAATGACATAATGCACTTAAACATGTCTCCCTTAAATTTGTGTAGTTAAAAATGCATCTTTCTTTATGTTTTGTTATATAATGCAAACATCATACCTTCAGAAGTAACACCATTACTAAGGCCTTCAATAAAAGGGACAGTTTTTCCCATAGCGTGGAATGAGTTAAAGTGGTAGTGCAAGAAACTATGGAAACAGGATCATCATCACGTCTTACCGTTTCACCAGGCAACAATACGTCGACAAAAGCTTCAGCGTGCCGGGTCCTTCTGCATAAGACTTCAGAAGCTCTTCCGCTTCCTTTGCATTGCTGTCTATCAGTTTTCTGAGACTAGAAAAAAAAAAGACAATAATTTTTAATAACGTGTGCTTCTGTTGCGCACACTCTCGAATAAATCGCGGCTGTGCAACTGAAGCGGAGGTGAGCCTACCTTTCGTAGTCCGTAATTCGAGACCGCAAATTAATGTTCTCGTCGTACAACTGGCGCTTTTCCGAAACTTCCTTTCGCATAGACTGTATCTTAGCTTGCAACTGGGACTTTTCGCCGATGGCATTCATGTACTTGTCCTTAAACTTCTGAACTTCTTCTTCCCGCTGAATGAGGAAAGCCTTGAGAGTGTCGGCTGCTTCTTGCTGTTTGATTTTCTCAACATTTGCGGCCCTTAGCTGCGCCTTCGCGTCGTCTAGCTTGTTCTGAAGATCTCCCACGTCGACTTCTTTAGTTTCGGACACGTTAAAATAGAGTTTGAACACTTGTTTGGGGCGCAACGGCTTCCTGCAAGCCGGGCAGGTCTTGGACATCTCCGTCCAGTGGAGAAGGCACATCTCGTGGAAAACATGGCCGCAACCGGTGGCATTTATGTTGTCCACATTCTCGCTGCTGAAATTGTCCATGCATATGCTGCAGGTGAACTTCATTTTCAGGAGGAAAACCGAAATCAACTCGCCAAAGTAAAAGGCGCGTAATGTTCGCGCCACATTGTACTTTCGTATTTTCCTGAGTACAGTGTTACTAACCGAAACTCTCGCCTGCGTCACAATGAGCCGAAATTCTAGTTTTTGAAGACACGTGCGCTGCGTTCTATCAAATTACACTACAAACCGTCCGAAAAAAATTATTTAAGCTATTTAGCATAATAATATGGCATTTGTTTTGAAACTGTACTTTTAAAAATACATATATACATTTTTTTTTGATGCTGCAATGCTTCTGAAAAATTTTTGTTCGCAGTTTTTTTGTTGTTGTTGTTAAGTTTATTATGAAAGTTCTAGTAGGGTCCCATAGTTCTAGCGTTCTCAAAGCAGCAAACATCCAAAACCGAAACTCAGAACAAGACACGGACGAAACCTTTGATTTTCCTTTTTGCTGGAGCTACTAATTAAAAACGCAGATACGAGCAACCGATTATGACATTCTGATACTGATTATAATTATGATAATGGCTGTGGGTGAATAAGATCACGTTTTATTGCATTACCGGCGACGTTTTAGCGGGCCACCTTATAATCGATCTAGCAACAAAGGTGACCTTTTCGGCCGCTCGTCGAGTTTCTATCGCGATCGCTGCAATCCCTCGTTGCTGGTGGCGGCGTGTTCGCAGAAGCTGCGCATTCACGCATAATCTTTAAATTCCGCTACCAAAAGGACCGTCAAGATGATCGCGCGACTGGTTTCCCAAAGGGCGCTGCAGTGTGTCATGAGTAAGTGTGTTTCATTCTCGTGTTCTCGAATGTGCCCTTGCGTGTACCGCAGCGCGTTTAGTTTCCTTTCGCCCTGCAGGTCGGACTCAGTGTCCGACTTTCTCAAAGTTACACGCTAAGCATTTGTAAAAGCTGTATCGCATTTGCAAGTATAAATATGCCTCTTGTTTTGTGTTTATCTCGGCTTTCCAATCCTAGCGCAACCGGCAGCGTTGGATAGTGTCGTGTCCAAAAAGTGTTTAAATCATCTTGATGTCTTCTTCAATACTAGCAACGTGCGTTGTGAAGAACTCGCAAAATAGTTCCTGCTTGTGCCCCTTTCATTCTAGGACAGTCCCGAAGCGGCGTGCGATCGTACCACCCCCCTACCGAGTTCAAGCAGGTGACCATGGCTGACATGCCCACCTTCATCGGGCCATGGGAGGAGAACTTTAACAAAAGACAGGCCCAGTTCAACATTCACCTGGCCGTCGGCGTCACCTTCTTCGTCGTTAGCTTCATTGCTGTAAGCATATCTGCGCCACAACACTTTCGTATATCATCCTCGACTCCGTGTGGCGAGTAGTTGATCATTTCGGTAATGCTGCTGCGATGTGTAGTTTCTAGGCTACAGGAAGTTGTAAGGCACACATTTTTAAGTGCTATTGATTTGCATTCATGTTAATTCATATATGCACAAAGAGAGAATGGTCTAGTTTCCCTTCTACTCGTATACAGTAAAACGCCTTTATAACAACGTGTTCAGGACATTTATAATACCTCATTATACAGGTGACTTCATTGTAAAGGTTACGCACCATAATGGTTGCATTATAGAAGGGGCATCAGTAATCATTTGTTATAAAAGTGATTTCGTTGTAGAGGCGTCCGACTGTGTACGAGTTAATGAGCAGGCACTGCTCCTGAAATGCCAGAAATGAAGCGTGGAAACTTGGGCAAGTTGGTAGGTCATAATTGAATAAACAAACAGCGCAACGGACAAGGACAGAGGTGTGTTGTTACCTTCCTCTGTCCTTGTACATTGCGCTGTTCGTTTATTCAATTATGCCAGAAATGTGAGTGTACTTGAACACATTGTGATATCCAACATATAAACACCTTGAGGGTCCACCTACAGAAGGATAAATATTGCTTTAATGGATGTATTGCCCGATTTGGTCATATACGAAGCTCACTAAGTTCAATATTAAAATAGCAAGACCCGTATTGCCGCCGCAGTGGCCCAGTGCTCAGCAGCTGACGCAAAAGACACGGGTTTGATCCCGGCTGCTGCGGTCGCATTTCAATGGAGGCAAAATGCTACAGGGCCATGTACTGTGCGATCTCAGTGCGTGTTAAAACACCCCAGGTGGTCGAAATTATTTTCAGCGTTCCACTATGGTGTCTCATAACCAGAGTCACTTTGGGACGTTAAACTCCATAAAGCAACCAAAACTCATATTCAAAATAATTTTTACTAAACAGCTATAACCATACCCATCATATAGTTTTCCACAGAATCTAAAGCACAAGTATACAGTGAAACCTCGGTGATACGATCACAGCTCATACGAATTTCGGGGTGAGACGAATTTTTCGTTGGTCCCGGCCAAGGCACATTGGCCTCATTGACAATCATTCAGGATTCTTCCTGACGTTGCCGCAGCCCTGACAAACAATATATGAAAATGTACGCCAGCTTTCTTTTGTCACATGCTAATTTTCCACGCTTTCTGGTGATACGAATATTTTTGGTGGTCCCGTGATTTTCGTATCACCGCGGTTTCACTGTATTAAGCCATGCGAAGTATGCCTGTGGCACCTAAAAGGGATAAACGTGATATTACAGTATGACTCATTATTTTAAAGGGATGCGAGCGTGATGAAACTGGCCAAATAATTACTTGCTTTCTCCTAGTCAAGACAACAAATTCACATAGGGCTGTGTAATATAGTGAAGTAGTATTTTTATTAAATGACTTTTTATTAAAAGTAGATGTTATCTGTGCTGTGTGTTCACTCGAAAACTGGTGCCTCCGTGCAACAACTGCAACTTCCTCGCAGCATGCTAATCGGAAATGGCTCTCATTTGGATCGATCTCTATACCGCTCTGTTCCGAATCAATGAATGTTCAACAACTTGTAGTAATACATTGTTGATACGAATTGAATAGACTGGATGACTTGATTCGCATTTGAAGTTTCGAATATCCGCACACTCCTATTTTACAAATGTTGAATTGCTGTGACCTGTACCAATTATCTTTTTCCAGGCGGCATCCATGGGTACTTTGGACTATGTCGACGCCCCACCTATGAAGAACTAGATTGCCTAAGCAAATGTAACTTCTTGTGGGTGCAAGTAATAAAATTTGAATTGTAACAAGTGAACATAAGCGTTTTCTCTTCTTTTACATTGAGCAATAAAGGAAACACAGAGAACACACGGGATCCTACAAAGTCCGCATGCTAGAGTCCCTTGGCGCTTTATCTGGTCTGGTTGCTAAAACTTTAGTATTCTTGACATGAGCCATGGCCCACTAGCGATGAGTTGTGCAGCAGCGAACGTTTCGGTAAGGAGCTTCTGGCCATATAAGGTCGCAATTTGTCAGAACACTTGGTATGTGATTGTATGCACATCTGCATTCTGCAGACCATTTTGAAATATTACATTTTCTATTCATCTTTCCTCGCTGCAAGTTTCATCTTGTAGGTGTAGCTGGCTGCGTTAGGGCATGAAAACACCTTATAACTAGAGCTGTGCGAATAGCAAAATTTTGGGTGCGAAGCGAATTCGAATATTGGAGTGTGAGTGCGAATCGAATTGAATATTTTTCGAATATTTCTAGAATATTTTTCGTATACTTCCAAGCGAAATTGCAATTAGAAAGGATTCCTAAGCATATTCTTAGGAGATAGCAACATGAAAGTGTTTCTTTTCGCTAGGTTGATGGAGCACTGGCAGAGTGGTGTTTCATAGTTGTCTTATCAAGAATGAGGCAATGTAGAGGCCGAATTGTATTAATGTACATGATTTGGTGCAACCAAAGTGTTGCCGACAACACTTTACACGTGATAGGCAAAGATGCCATTTCCTCAGCCTCTCCTCCTCTTTCAACTTCCGTGGAAGCCCAACTGATGTGGCGGACAAGGGGGTGCTCCCTTCAAGTCCGGAGTTCCAAATCTGCCTCGTAAACATCAATATATAAGAACATCTGAAATTTTGGATGCTAAAAAGCTTCGGCTTCCGATTTTTCGGACTTCCTTGCCCAAATTTCAGGTCCAAAACAGCATTAATTGAGCCCCCACCTCTGCCACATCTTTCATCTCCATGTTGGAACCAGCGTTTTCTTGAGTTAATACATTTGCGACCGTAGCGGAGCTTGAAAGGCAGCTTTGCCGCAATAACGGGGTGTGATGAGGTGAAGCATATTGAAAATCTAGGGACCACTTCCAATCGGACGTTGACTGTGTCTTGGCAAAATTCGACCGTAACAGAGCTTGAAAGATAGCTTTGCCGCAATACCGGGGTGTAATGAGGTGAAGCGTATTGAAAATCTGAAGGGGTCACTTTCAAATTTTCGATCGGACGTTGACTGTATTTGTTTTTGGGAAGTTTGAATAGTTCGAATAGTAAAATTCCAGTGCGAATCGAACAGCAAACACTATTCGAAAAATATTCGAAATTTCGAATATTCGCGCACCCCTACTTATAACACATGTAATTGTTTCACTGCATGCAATGATAAAATAATTCAGCAGGTGTTATACTTTTGTAACACAAGAAGGTGAAAGCCTGGCTGCACTCGTGTAAAATAAATTAATCTGTCACTGATTCCGTTAACGGGAAGGAAATCACCGGGCAGATTCAAAGGGCTGATGTATCGGCCCCAGGAAAGCATGGAAAATTTAAGGGTAGGTCCTTTTAGTGCACCAGCGAACGCCGGTTGTGGTCCAAAGACCGAGTCGGAGCCAGGAGTTGAAAACACACTTTGTGTGTAAACAAATTTTTCTAACCAAAGGCCACCAGTAATATTTGCCACACAGACATTAGTAGCTGGTTTATTTGTACTAACCAAACATGGTCAGGCATTGATCAGTGCTCTATGGAACAGTATAAAAGAATAGGTGAAGTTGTATATCAGTATGGCAATTAAAAAGAGAGCTCCTTGAGAGAACGTTTATTGAACAATGCAGTGCCTACATAGAACAGTGATTTGACCATCGCGGGAAGGTCACCACATCCCTAATATTCTTTATAGCAAAAAAATACTGTAGCATTCGGTCAAAGCCCAGACCGAACCCTCCATGTGGTGCAGATCCATATTTCCGAAGGTCCAAGTACCTAATGAAAGAGCAAGTGGCTAGGTAAGTGCATCTGGAAGTGATAGGAAACCACAAAGCCCAGCTCCTACAGACACTAAAAGTTAACAAAGGGGAAAAAAAAGAAAGCTTTAAAGCAGAATAAAACCACTCCAATGCACACCAATGCCTTCATTTTTTCAAGGGACAGATTTTTTTATTGGCAGGAAATTATATCGTGGACCAGAACAGTAACACTGCAGCAAGTGAAATGCAGACAAGAAAAGATTTTCACTCATGGGTGCAAAAGGAAGAAAGCACAAGCTTTTCTCAACATAAGTCGCCATACATTACATTTACTTTTTTTGTTCTGATTAGAACTTTCTCTGTTTACATTTGTTGCTAACTGTAGATAACGAAAACAGACAATACCATACATGTATAGAACATCACCTATACTATATTCAAGTGCCATGAGTACCAAACGAGGAGAGAGAGCTTTTGTGAGGAAGGCGGCAAAGGCAAGAGTGAAGTTGCTCATTTGCTTAAGAGTTAAAAGTGGTTTAGGGGCCCTTTAATGTTGCATTGCAAACTAGTCGAGTACAAACAGAACAATGTCAGAAAACTGTCTGCAATGCTACAAACGTTCAAAGAGGCAAGACAGAGGGACAAAGCGAGGTAACGACTATGTGTCTGACTTGTGCAGCACATTTAGGCACTAAAGTGCATCACCGTTTGCTCAAGTCAGTGCATTGCCTCGTGGCGTATTGGGTCTGCCTTACCAAGGGAAAGCCTCGGCGATTCCTAGATTCCGCAGACGTTCCTCGAGAACAGTGTGGTCATCCTCCCTCAGACTCCCACCACAAAGCTCGCCTCCAAAAGGTGCCAGCAGGTCAAATCCTTCCACCTGTGAGAGCAGGAGCAGTGGGGCACCCCAATATGAAAGATTTGCACTTGCCACTCAGTTGTCCTTGTGTCTGACAATGTGAAAAGTGGCTGCAATCAGCGAGTTATAATGTGCATGCTCCTGAAGAAGCACACATGGCCACTCTAGAAGGCCACACCAGAAGAGCATCATTAAAAATAGTTTAGGTAATGTTAATTTCCGATACTCAGGCAAAACTTAAACGTCTGCTTATCCTTGCAACTGCACCCCTTGTAGCCCATGAATTTATCTGAAACTGAAAACTGGTAAATCACGTTTGTACCACAGCATTCATGGGCGGGAGACTTCTCTCGTACATAATGGGCAGAGCTGCCCATGACGTTTTATTTTCTTGTGCAAGAATTAGTAGATGCAGCTACTGCCTTTTATTTTACTTGCATATTTTATCAAACAATGTATTTGCAAGCAAAGGATGTTGCCCTAGTGATTAAGGTAATCAAGGATTAAGGTAAGTGATTAAGGTAAACTAGAGATTAAGGTAATGTTGAATAGACACCTCTTTGGCATGCAGTACCATTTAATGTAACATAGCTTTCCTTGACAGAAATAAACTCAATGTACATGTACATAAAAACAACACTGGGCTAACCTAGTCTAATTGTGGCATAAAAATACCCATGATTGGAATGATGCTTGTACTAAAAGTAAATGAGGTTTTGGTTACTGAAAAAGAACTGCACATACTTCGTCTATAAAAAGCTCTTTTTTTTTTTGCATCCGTATATACCAGGCCAATGAGCTTGTAGACACAAACGAACGTTAATATGTATACCATGAATATGCCACCAAAATGTCGGATATTAATGTATACATACACACGCAATAGCATGCCCTATTCCAATGATCGCTACACTTCAAGGGATCTTAAAAAGTGGTTGACTAATAGCGTAAGATATTTTGTGATTGATGATAAATAGTTAACCGTCATAGGTGTTGAACTGACTGATAAAATGCCCCAGAAAAAAAAACAACTGCGATCTTATGACAAAAAAAAACGGCCACTGGGGGGTCTTAGGTACGGACCGGCAACCGACCCGCTATATAAGAAAACGGCCGGGCTGGTTTAAAACTAGACAGCTGGCAACCCTACTGATGCCAAGACACTACTTGTACTAGTACTTTTACACTTCCATAACCATAGTGCTTACAAGCAGGGTGCCGGAACGAAATGTTTATCGTTTCAGTTTTAGTTTCGTTCCACCGCAAAAAGTTCCGTTCCGTTTCTGTTCCGGAACAAAAAAAAAATGTTCCATAACGGTTGGTAACGGTTTTTATTTGTATGCAAAAATTTGAAGTTAAAGTAATAATAAAGAATAGCCAGGCCCTTATGGAAAGCACAGCGTAGTCACAGCGAAAGCTGGAAGAGCGGCATTTCTAGAGCCCGTTATAAAAACTCTTGGGGCTACTAATACAAGTACACTAGCAGGGTACCCACTACGCCATAAATCATAATTTAATTTGTTTCTCATTTCCTTTTTTCTTATTTCACGCGATAGCGGTTACAGACACCGGGGGTGGTGGTGGCGGCGGCGGACAACTATGGCACCAGATTCGGCTGTTGTGATTCTCATAAAAGCTTTCGCTATAACAAACTTAGCGCCGACGATGCCCTCTCCATGCTGGCCTGCATGACACGCACGCAAAAGTCGACTTGTGTTAATATAAACATCTATGGTTGACACTGTTTTCGTTTTTTGCACAGCTGGAACATATCTTTGCTTTGGGATTCCTGCCTGAGGTGCGCGAATATTGTACCCTGAGACATGCATAATTGCTCGCACTGCATAACCTCAGCTGTTCCGGATTGTCAGTATTCTCGTGAACCGAAAAACGATTTTAAAAATTTCGGTTTCACTCCGGAACAAAATAATAGATAAAGTTTCGGTTTTATTTTTGTTCCATTCCGACACACTGCTCACAAGTGAGTATGAGAAAGTGCTGCAAGTTATTTTTCTTTTTATGCATATATAAATAGACTTTTTTTTTGCATTTAATGCCATGCCACAACCCCATGCCACCTTGACAGATAATTTACATACAACAAAATTAATGGTAAACCCAAGATAGCTTTCTTGTAAAAATCGCCTTGCAAAAGGTGGCCAGCGTATATTGAACTACTCACCATGCCAGACTGACGAATAGAGTGCTTCATGTAGAAAGGCTTGAGTGCTGATGGAAAGTGCGTCACGAACAGTGGTCCTCCATTGCCACAGTGCTTCACCAAGTATTCCTCGTGGTCTGCTCCCAAGTCCTGGCCCCACTGCAAAATCAACCGTCAGTATTGTGAATGGAACGCTCGTCATGCAAGGGTGATTAAGCAACACCAACAACAAGATACTAGTTCTCTTACAGTTTTGCTTCACGTTGCACAAGCACTTATAAAAGACAAAGGGCTTGATCCTATTCATTTGTTCTTGTGTGCTCGTGAATGGATCCATACTGACATGCTCTTTTCTTTGTTAACCTTGCATAGAAAAACTCAACATTCATGGAACTCATATAAGCATGACACCGTAAGAGATCTCTAATGTGAGAGAACATGCAAGGGTTAACAGTTTTTAACATACAGGAAGCACTTGACCAAATGAAATACCGTATTTACTCGCATAATTAGAGCACTATTTTTCGCAATTTTAGAGCTCCAAAAAGGGGGTGCGCAAATTACGCGGAGATTTCGCGAACACATCCGAAAAAACGTGCAACATATGGTAACATGTGCATTATACACATTAAAAAAGAAAATAAATTGTAGCACAAATGAAGGGAATTGTTTATTTAACAATTAGCACATACTTTTTTAACCAGCCACATCCGGTCATGCGCGGTCTAGTCAGAATCACTGGTCAAGAGGTCCGACTGAGAATCATCGTCACGGCCGCTGTCACGGCCCTCCGAAAGTGCATCGTCCTCAGTTCCATCGAGCGCGTTTGACAGCCCCATCTTCCTGAAGCTTTTCTCGACACTGTTGGGGGAAACCATGTCCCACGCTGCGAGTAGCCACTCGCAAACCGTTTCCAGTGGCGGTCTCTTTATTCGGCCAGTGGGAGTGAGCCCATGCTCTCCGCTGGCCATCCATTCCACGTACACCTTGCGCACGTAGTCCTTGAAGGGTTCATTTACGGATACATCCAAGGGCTGCAGAACAGATGTTAGTCCGCCCGGGATGATAGCCAGGTTGGTCCTCATAACCCGCAGCTTCTCCTTTACGCTATCCACGAGATGGCCTTTGAAACTGTCGAGCACTAACAGCGATGGGAGTCGTAGCAAAGCTCCTGGTCGTCTACCCCAGACAGTGTCGAGCCAGTCGTTCATCAGTTCTTCATTCATCCAACCTTTTTCTTGGACGCGGATGTGAATACAGCCTTCAACCTTCAATTTAGGCAATGTCTTCCGCTTGAAGATCACGAACAGCGGTAGTTCACGGCCATCAGCTGTCACGGCAAGCATAACCGTGCAGCGTTGCTTTTCACAGCCAGTTGTCTTTATAGGAACGGATGAGACACCTTTCTTGCTCACTGTTTTGTTAGGTGGCATATCAAAGCTTAACGGAGTTTCGTCTGCGTTCCCAATTTGAGACATGACAAAGTTTTCAGTTCTCCGTAGCCCAATCACAAAATGGTGAAACAGAACAACCTGCTGCTCGTAATCCTGTGGCAACCGCTGACAGAGGGTCGTTCTCCGTCTGACAGACAGCCGATGGCGTCTCATGAAGCGCATCACCCACCCTCTGCTTGCCTTGAACGTCGCAGCAGGGACCGCTTTCTCCTGCGCTATCTTTCTTGCCTCGAAATGCAGCATCTCGCATGACACGGCGATACCGGAGGAGCTAAGCTCTCGCGCATATTTGAAAAGGTCTTCTTCAACGGCAGGAAACTTTCCTTGCTTTGGTCCTCGGAACGCTCTCCTTCCAGGTCTTGTATTTACGAGCAAACTCTTCTGCTTTCTCCAGTACCGAACGTGACTGTCATTCACGCTGAAGTGCTTGGCGGCGGCACGGTTCCCGTTTTCTTCGGCAAACTCTATAACACTGAGCTTGAATTTCGCCGTATAGTTATTGTAGCCCATCGCAAGCGAACAGTAACGCGACTGGCTGATAGCGAATCCTAAACTTCCGAATTCAACCGTGCTGCAGCGCGGACGCAGAGAACGAGCGGGAAAGTTGGCGCGACTGGCCCTCGCATGCCTCCGATGCAGAAATAGTCTGTGTCATGTCACGTACATGCATTCTCACAGCGGGAGAACGCTTGAGCAGTTCTGACAACCCGTGAACAGGTTTGGGTACTCGGGTACGGTCCCTAAAATATAATAATCTAGGAACCGTAATTCGGGGGCTTCTAAAGAATAGAACGAAGTAATCGGATGAAGGGACTTCGCACTCGCAGCCCGTTTTGTGTATGACTGTGCTTGCCTGCTGGGTGAGAAGCGCGGCCATCTCTCCGCGGCGCGCGCCAGCGAGCTGGCTCGGGCAGGATGGGGAGCGCAAAGTATGCGAGTAAATATTTTTTTTTAGTAAAACTGGCTAAATATTAGAGGTGCGCAAATTATGCGGGTAAATACGGTAACTTCATTCATGTTATTGCTGCCTGTCATGTTCACATTGCAGTGCATATGTTCTGGATAGTTTTCACACGCACATTTGTTCTGCATAGCTCATCCCTAAACAATATGCTTAATGGCAAGTAATTCAAATCTTGGCAACACTTGTCGCTCACGTGCTACTCAGAGTAACTAAGAAATGACGCACCTGGATGTTCTGAAGCGAAATGTTTTCATTTCTGGCAGACTGAAGAACACTGATGCATTCACTGTATGTCATCCTGCAAAAAAAAATTTAGGTTGACCAATGTTGATTAGAATAAGGCTAGGTTAGGGTGGCTAGAATGGGGAGGTGTGAAAAGCGGCCGCGAAAACCGGTCCCCAAATCGCGCCGATGCCGCAAGGGGCGCTGTACGCAGGGGCGCGGGGAAGATAATTCAAGGGGAAGCGCTTTACTGTTTGAAGCAAGGTCGGGCTGCCTTAGAACGCGAACGCGAAGTTATAAAGCGAGATTCAGTAACGAAGACGAACACTGTACATGCTGCGGGGGAACTAAGGAAACGATGGAACATGTACTGATTGAATGTGGCGATATTCACCCAGGTATACTTGTGGGCACGAGTCTACAGGAAGCCTTGGGTTTTAGGGACAACAATGGAAAGCTGAACACGTCCGCGATAGAAATAAGTAAGAGACGGTTAGAGTATTGGTGGCAGAAGAGTAGAGATAAAGTACAAAAATAAATAATGGGGGGGGGGGGGGGGAATAAGGTCATTCTGCCTTAAGAGGCAGAGAGATAGACCGTACGTGAATTTATAAATTTTTTTTGGTATAATAAGATAGATTTAATCAATGTAGACAAGGTATTAGGCCAGCATGAAACAAGGAAGTTTTTTTTTCTTTTTTCTTCGAGCATGGTGGCAGACATGTCACCGCCCCGTTATAAAGGGGACGCTCATAGCATCCATCCATCCATCCATCCATCCGGGGAGCCGAGCAGACGACGTGCCGCGTAGCGCTGCTCATGTCCGGCAAACCTGTATCGCGCTATTAACTTGCAACAGTTTGCTGCGTTAATCGTCTTTTTCCTTTTTCCTTTCAGTGGGTGCAGTAAAAAAGGGCACACTGTAACATCTTCCTCTCCTAGCAAAAAAAACAGCGCGAAACCTACAAAGACGAGACAAATGAAACAGGACTAGCGATGTCTCGTCCTTGTAATTTTCGCGCTGTTTTTTACTATGAATGTGTACCAACAAGTTCAGGTTCGTAGGCTTCTCATCTTCCTCTCCTTCTTTACTGATTTCCGTGAAGGAATGCACGCGAGAAAGAACATATCGGAGTCAGATGCGGTGCGCACCAACCAGCAAATGTCGATTGGTGTTACTTCCTTGAAAGAAATAAATTCGTTACACACAATATGGATAATTTCAGAAAACATATGAAGCCAAGGGTAGCTAGAAAGTTAGATTAGAAAGTAAACATCGAGTAAATGAAAATGATAAATGAGCAAGCGGTCACACTGTCAGATGGAATTTATGAAAGAGGTAACCCTCGCGGTAGTAGATATCTAGATGTGAAGTAATGCAAAGAATCGATCCAGACAAAATAGATTTGGAACAACGAAAAGGGAAAGAAATATAAACCATCGCGGTAATCTTTTCGTCATATTTATATAACCGAATACAGCATAGCAGACATCCCTCTGAATATAAAAACAGTAACTTGTTGTTAATCATATCTTCTGAAGTGTAGCTACGAGGTACCTTTTTTTCTAATTCTAATATCGGCGACAGAATAAAAGGAAGTGGTCTGTTGTTTCAATTGATTGCAAAATTTGCACAACGGCCGGGGACGCCATGAGACCAGCATTATATAAATAAAAATTCACTCGCTGAATTCGACAGCGTAATCTGCTATAAGAAACTTCTAATTGTCAAGATGCACACCGCTGTTTATTCCAGCAATACCTTACATGTACAAAGTTTTTAAATTTATTCAGCGATAATTTGCCAGTGCCGCTTTGCAAACAAGCATTTCTATACCTTAAAGCTGTCGCATAAGCCGTATCTGGTAAATTAGGAATCAGAGGTCCACATAGAGATACTGAGGCTCATGAATCCACCATTTCATTCAGATACAATCCGCGGAGGCCCGGTACCCTCAGCAACCAAATTTTTTGTAAGTTTGCACGTATTAGATAACGAAACATGCTCAGGGGTGTTCAATTCGTTGCCGTATATAGGAAGTGCTGAACGTACCGAAAGATAATCTGTAACTATAACTGCTGTTCATTCAATTGGCGGGAGCTTGCTAAAACAACAGCCAATATTTCTGGGATTAATATAGGTGTATATATACGATGATAAGAGGAAGATAGAAAAAAAGCGCTAATTTCTGCAACCCAATAGGGAGCACGGCTAAGCGCCTCAGGTGTATGATAGGGAAGTCGAATTGAAAAAGACCAGTGAAAAGAGCGAGAAAAGATGCCTAACCCAACGTTACTAGAATGGTAACCTGGCCTAACCTTGCCATCTATCGATGCATAAGTCGCGGTTTTTTTTTATTGACATAATGAGTTGTATTGCTGATTGTCATGTGAGCAAGGTAATCGTGTACTGGTCGTTTAAATATAGAAATGACATTTGTTTAGCGTTAGGAGAAAAAAATATCACGACATTATGTGCGAAGGATGAAACTGAGCTTACTTGAAGAGCCAGCTATGTTATATTTTTACATTGACTAGTTCCAGCAGCGCTTATGCGAATATAATCTGAGGGGTGTGCACTCACGACCAATGTGCTTCACAGAATAAACTAGGTTTTTAAATGAAAACATATAATGATTACCTCTGATGCGAACTGTATATCTTTAAAAATGTACGTTTGAAGTGTTGGCATCTCTGATCTAATTACAGACCATGCTAATCGCGCTACCAAATCTAACACGCTGTTCGCAACGATCATAAGAAGTCCAAGGCACAAGCGCAAATCATTCCTTTCTAATAGTATTAGAGGTTTCATTTTTTAAGCTGCGTTGCCAGAGAAAAAAACAACAAGAAAACGACGCCCTATACCGTGATAGGGCGTACATACATTTTGTTAATCATTATCATTGTATTCCTTCGCAATTCAGTTCTTTGGTTTCAGAGTTTTCGTAGCAGCCAGGGATGAAGCACCAGCGTTCAGTTCTCTTTGTTTTATAGGGAATTATCACCACAGCTCACTAATGCATGACCCGTGTACAATAAAGAACGCGTAAACGGTGAAAAGAAAAAATCACGCCGCGTTTCCTTGTGGTAGCCTTCCAACGGGCTATCTGCGACAGCGGCGGCTGTACCCGCGCCGCTTGCACCAGCGCCCCTGGCGGCATCGGCGCGCAGAGGGACCCTGTCTGGCAAGGGAAACGCGCTGCGCTGAGCACACCTCCCCATTCTAGCCACCTTAGCTAGGTTTCAAGGCAGCAGGCAAGTGTTACATGCAGGCTTCATGACGTAAGAATTTAGATAACTACATTTGCAGGTAATCATTTGCAATACAAGATAGCTATAGCAGCACAAATATTACGGTCAGTCTAACAAATTAGAAATACACTAGTGAATATACACAGATTGGGCTGGAGTTTTGTGATTCATTCAGAGGTTTTGTATCAAGACAGTGAAATGAAATGAATGCAGTCACAAATAATATGACCCAGAATGAAATCTGCGCTACGAGTCTGAAGTTGTTGTGAACCACCAAAAACCATGTCGTCATTTTGGAAGCAATGATCAACAAAGGGTTTAATTTTTGAATGTCTGCTTTAAAACACCCAGTATATTCAGTCTTTTGGTATGTAAGTGCATGACGCTATATCAAGTGTCTGCTTGATGCTTTCGAAAAAGACCAGCATTAAATATTGCTCACGACTAAACACCATGAGTGCTTGACAAATGAGATGATTAAGTGCTCAAAGTGTTGCTAAATTCCACTGTGAATAAAAATAACCACCAGCCTGAAATGCCAACAATCCTGTTTTAAATTGACACATTCAAAAATGTGAGACATAATAAAAGAGAAAAAAAAACGTGCATATTAGCACAGCTCCCACAAAGAATGAACTATCATTAAATAATGATAAGCACCTATCAGTTCGACAGCCCGCTTTGACATTTTCAAACACACCAAAAGTCTGTTAGATTGTTATACAAATGCACATAGTTGGCTGTTTCTTCATCAACAATATATGACGCAGTAGAAAAATGCTGTCGGTACTTTATGCCTTCCTAATACTATCGTTGGCAGCATCAATTTACATGAGGCGTGATTCACAGGACAACTTTTGCGAAAGTACATATAGTATCTTCAGCCCCACAAAAGTAGCAGTTTGGGCGAGTTGGTACCCCGTGACAATCCGAGTGTTCTGCAACATTGTCGTCTTATCCTCCCTTATTACCACTCCCTGTGTTTCCTTTTACAGTGAGTTGCGCTAAACACTCAGAACTTCAGACCCACCTTACGAAAGGCTTCTCCAGTGCGGCCTGCACCGTCTCAAGGTGGCCAGAAGGGGCATCTCTTGTAATTAATGCTACATCTTGATTAGATGAGTTGACCAGACTGGTGAACAAATTCTTCACAACGTCTTCTGTCCTCTGTAGGGGTTCAACAAAAGGCAGTTTGTCTAAGTGACGTAATGCACACCGTAGTCCAGTTGTAACAATGTTCAGCAAACCGGAAACTTCACTACTGCCACGGTATGCAGACTAATCTTATATATCTCTGATATGGAGTGTATTGAACAGAATCCACCACTATAACTAACCATTGTTACCGTACGAACATGTTACACTATGAATCCAAGTGCCAATGTCTGGCACCTTCTTGTAACGAACGGCAGATAATTATTACGCATCGTAATATAAGCAATATCACTTGGACTCAGGGGCATACCCAGATATGTATGTAGTATGTGCATGTGTTTGTAAGTGTGCATTTACATACATACACTGTACGTAAAAATTCTTTTTGTGGTGAAGGTGGGGCTTTAACCCCTTAAGCGCTTATGATGACCTGAGCCTGTCATGAGTAGTCGTCACTTTCTTGCTTATGACGACCTGTGCTCGTCATGGCTCTTCAGCAATGTTTCAAGATGCTTTTGACGAGCCCAGCTCGTCAAATGATATTTTCCTATTTAAAATGTAGATGGCAGCATGGGTTCTGTGATTGGCGCTTTTACTGAATGAGATTCTGCACTCTAAACGGTGAAATGCGCGCCTTGCATTTCCCGCACATTATAAACAAACATGGCGCTGTGCCGTGCTTTGAACGCTACCACATGGATGGTAGCCTCATCTAGTTTGAATTTAACTAGCGAGGAATAGTGCATTTTGTCCACGGGCAGTCAAAGGGAACCCTTACTTTCTGGAGTTGCAGAAATTTCTTTCGGAATACACATCAAATGCCCTAGGTATGGCGTATTACATGACAGTGCGAAATATGACGAATAAAGCATTTTTATCTACCGTAAAATATTTTTTCCAGTATTTTTCTGTTTTAAACATGTTACTGAAGCGTTTCACGTCATAAAAAAAATTTGGCAAATTTCGAACAATTTTTCGTGATTTAATCGGCACTTAAGGGATTAAACCCCCAAACCCCGCCTCTGACTATGCCACTGCTTGTACGTCTATATAAAGATGAAATATTCAGAGAAATGCTGGCAAATGGCACCACTGGATCCACAATTTCCATTTGCCTCACTTGAGTGAAATTACAAAAACAATAAAACACTGCATCTTAAGTAACATAGTGCAAACAGAGACACAGACCCAACTGAAAGATGCAATAGGACATGCGCCAGAAAAGCAACGGAACGCCAGTGCATGTCTAATTGATTCTTTCATTCCAGTCAGTCTGCTTGTGCTGTGTTAGTTAGGGTGAAACTGCATGAACTATCCCAAATGTCAGTTTTGTTAGGAAAAAGCCACGAAGCCTTGTACTTAAAAAAAAAAATTACCTGAAGCAAGGTGTCCAAAGACGTGACAAAGGCCTCCTCAGCTTCCACCATGCAGAACTCGCAGACATGTCGTCGTGTGTTGCAGTTCTCCGCACGAAATGTGGGACCCACAGTGTAAACCCTCGACAGGGACCTGCAATAGCAACCAGTGTTTACAAGGCATTTTTTGGGTGCTCACATTAATTCTAAGCCAACATCAAGCAATGAAAACGTGTGAAGTTTGGAGGACAACATAATGAGAGGGCGTGCGGTTGCCCAAATTATTTCATTGTGTCACCTGCCATCGTAACTCAGAGGCTTCGTTACCATGACAGGTCATGCATGTGTGTGGTCTCACATGTGTGGCCCACCATGGTCACAACTCCTGTACTTAGAAACTTGTGAGCCCCTCGTTGAAACACGACTCTAAGCTGAGTCTTCCCTTATCTTTGATGCATTTCCAGTGTTTAAAAGAAATAGGAAAAAAACATGCAGACACGGAGAAAAAAAGAGACGGTAAGAAGACCAAAGCGTTCTTACTGTTCCTTTTTCTTCCCATGCCCACACATTTTTCCTATTTCATTTAAGCGCTGGAACTGCATCAATGTTCAGTATTTCAACTAGCCCAGCAAACTGCTTTAGGCACTTCCCTTATATGCCTGCTGTTTAAAAATTCAGGTCTCCAAATTCCTGTGACTCCTTTGTCTCGTAACCTAGAATATGGTAGCTTTATTAGACATGTTTTCCTCACAACGGTACTCACATAGCTATAGCCTCCAAGTGAAGTTGTGCTGATACAGTAAGGTAGACTGGCCTGCCAAAGAAGAGATCCTCGGAGCTTTCGTCAGATTCCTTCTTGGCTGTTTGTTGCTTCATGGGCTGTGCTTAAAGCAGAACACAAGGAACGTTTTCAATTGCATGTGTGAAGGCTACTGAAAGACACGCATCTTTTGACATCTCTTGTAAGGAACGTGGGTGATTTCCTGTGAAATTTGGCAATTCAAGCAATGTGTTATAGTCTTTCTTTTGGTAACATGCTGATACACACAACCCACATGCTGAATTAGTCACAAATCGAGTGTCATCCATTATACTTGCAAAATTATTACTAAACAGAATACTACATATGTCCAATGTGTCGTCATACACACAGAGTTGTTAAGTGTCCACAGCCCTCATTATCTTACTTGCTTTTACTAAATGCATCTACAGACGGAGAACCTCAAGCTCCATTTTTCAGATTGTTAAATGAGCTTGTGTTGGTAACGAAGTGGCCACTACAACCACAATTTAGTATTGTAGTCTATATAGCCATAGCCTGTGTACTTGTAAAGTACTTCCAGATACTAACACTCCTGTTTGCAGAGGTCTAAGGTTTCTCAAATGACTGTCATGCTGCCACTACACACAGAAGTTTCCTGCAATTTCTGTAAAAGTGCTCAAGTCATCAACTTGTGATCATTGTGCAAACCTACGTGAAGCGTAACATTAATAGCATATGTCTGCTTATGGACCACAAGACTTTACAGTATTTATGAGGTTAAAAACTTAATGCTTGCCCAATACTTAAAATGCAGAGAGGAAGGGATAACATGTCATTAATGAGGAAATTAAACTTTAAAATGCTACAGTGGTTCTTTATAACTTCACGCTGCATGCGAGAATTGACTGACGAGGCTAACTCATTCATGATCATGGAGACCAGTGCCATAGGACGGGACAAGATAAAATGTGATCCTTTACACATGCGCGAACAAGAGATTAGGAGAGCGTACCCTGACAGTGAAAACGTCCCCACCACCCTCGCAGTCATTGGATGTCAAGATGGGCGTGTGAACATGAAAGAAGCCCTGAGACTGTAAGTAAAACAGGGCAAAAATGTATTTTCATAATCAGGCAGACACTCAACAATAGTATTGCCAAAAATTAGACCTACTACCACTTTCAGAAGCTACAAGTGATCGACAGCAAATGCCTACTCAGCAATTTTCAGCATTTGCCGTAAACGTCACAGACAGCAAAGAGCCCATTACCAGCTTTTTAACAGCTATAGATTGCAGACATGAACACCTAGTAAACAATTTTTGCAACAAGTGTTCGGAGAGCAAACAGCTAATTAAATCTTTCAGCATCTATACACCACAGACAGCGAACTGCAATTTACCTTTTAGTTGCTACAGATCACACACATTAAGCAGATGCTCAGCAGTTACACATCAAAGACAGCCAAATAGTTGACGACTTTAAGAAGCTACATATCATAGATTGTGAACAGCTAATTGAGATTTTTCAGCAGCTATTCGTCAAGGAGGGAGATAACTATGAGTATCACTTAAACTACAGCCCCCCCCTCCCCCCCAGCTGATTTACAACTGCTTTGTGTGTTGCATCATGGCGTCACAAGTTGCGAGCAAATGGGCATTGAGGCACATAGAGCGAAGGCAACAGTATCAGCATTGGGTATAGCAAAGACAGCTGCAAGTTAGTATTTGAAGAATGCTGGTAGCAAATAACGAAACTGTCACGTACCTGGAATGCAGCATGCACCGCCATTAAAGCAGCACTGCGAAGCCGCAGCATGGCCGCTTCCTTGGCCTGCCGTGGTCTGAAATGGAGGAAGCTTCGCACATACTCAGGAGGGTACGTCTTCCGCGCATGAAACGGGTATCCCTGCACGGTGATATTGCCATTACATTCACTCGTACGCCCAACTTTCAGTTTGCGAGTGACACGCCAGTGGAATTCCACGGCCCGTTGTCTCCAAGAGTTGCACGAAGTTGTTAATAAATGTTTCGCATTGTATTCTAACAGACCTTTAGCAGCTCAAGTAACAAGGACAAAGAACTATATTCGATCATACTAGCACACCACCACTTCAATTACTTGTCCATTTGTGATAGAAGAAATAAGGGAAACAAAACAAGCAAAACCACACAGCGCTCAAGTAGCCTTGAGTCCTGTACTCTATGCACATTTCTAATTAACATGCTGTTTCAAAAGTCACATGTCAGATGGAGGTACAGGCAGGGTGCAATGAATATCACTCATGCTTGCAGCATAGTGTGCTGGAGGCACTATGTACAGTCGCGCTCCATATGACTTGCAACACGGGAGCGCGTGGCCTTACGGGTTTAAAGATTTTGCATTCCTTCCACTAGCCCTTATTTCTACAACTACATACTATTCTCTCACTGGGGGCTGGTCCCAAATAAGAAAATAATATTAACTTACATAAATGAAGCAAGTTGAAGCCGTGCGCGATCATTAAACTCGTGAGGCCACGCACTCCCGTGTTGCAAGTCATATTGAGCGCGACTGTACACTCAACTGCAAATGAAGTGGTTGGTCTCTTTCCATCAGCTACCTACATTCTGAGTGATCATTGTTTTTTCCAGTGCCATAGTTTTTGTAAAAGTCACGAAAGAGTTTAACATGAATCTGTACCTTGTAAACACAGGTCTACAATCTTGGATTAGATTTCTCCCTGCAATTTCATTCACTTGCTCTTTTGTTTTTGTGTGTAAAGCTGAATAACAAACCATACACGACACATCCACTTATAACCACCAACATTAGTGTTGGTGGTTATACGTTTCTTTCTTTTTTCACCTCGCGATTCGACTTTGTAGCTCTTGAAATCTCTCCGTAGCTGGGCTGCCGACCTCTCACAAAATAACAACAAAGCTGCAGTGTAGGTGCATGTTAAAGAAGCTCAGGCAATCAAAAAAAATGTGAAGTTCTTCAGTTAGACGTTTCTTCTAGCCCACATGTTGCTTTGGGACAAACTCTGTGTATCAATCAATCAATTCTCCATTCCACTCTAACCCGAATGCAGCGCCCAGAGCCAAAAATAGAAAGTGCTGTGCTCTACTAGACACAATGCGTCACTGAAATGGATCACCACATCTAAATTACAAACTGTGTGCAGCCCCTACCTCCACATCACAAGGTCCCAACACTGTGATGTCTTCAGCGTGCACTTCGAATTCCTGCCCCTTGTGTGAGCTGGCTACCAGTTTTCCAAGAACCTGGATAGCTGCCCCATATGAAAGGCCTGGCCTAAAATTGACGCAAAACATAAGTGAATGAAAGGAAGTGGGTGACAAGTGTGCACAGAGCTCATTTGGAGACACTGTCCAGGTACTCAAAACAAATCGTAGTCGATTTTAGGTGCTAAAGTATCTGCTGCATATAGCACTTAAATGTGCTCATAATGTCCCAGTGCAACTAAATGAAATCTGAGAGTGCATTTTTTTTTAGAAGTTTATTTAATACCAGCAACGTTGAACCGTGCAGCGTTTCTCACAAGAAACTTTAAATGAGACAGCACGCCTGTTTAGATGCACGATCAAGTGCACCTATAGTTCACCTGAGTACTCCACAAAGACAAGACAGTGAAGCATAAATTACGATCGCGGGCTGATGAAATCAAGAGCACAAAGACAGGACGGTGAATCATTGATTACGATAGTGGGCTGATGAAATAAAGCATTAAAGGAACATACTTTTTTTTTACTTCAATTTTTTTTTCTAGAGATTATTGCAAGTACACAGGCATGTGTATTTTATACTTGTATTTTTGTACCTTTATTTAAGCGCAATTTGTAATTTTCTGTAGGTTCAGCCGTTAAGGTTCAGTAAAACGTACGATATGCTAGCTTTGGGCTAGTTGCCGTTTATTTATGTCTGTGTTTGTGCTAATTGTATAACCAAAGTAAACGCCAGAAAATGCCGTAGTTGTAGTGATTCAAAAGCCCTGCAAGGAAAAGGAAGGTATGGGAAACACGGCACCGCACCTCACACAATTTGCAGGAACAACAACCTGAACTTTGGATGCGGCTGACCCATCTGAAAGATCCAAGAACACCACGTCCTTGTGTTTTCGTAATGCCCTCACCCATCCCTGCAAGAACAGATGAAACGTCCAATGTAGCAGCGAGATCGGACTAGTCGTGGCACTAAACCGAGCCTCACATGTACCGCACCTTGATTTCGATTGCTTTGTTAACGTCTTTAAATGCTAATATCTGTTTCACTGATTGACAACCACGCTGGCTTGACGTGGTCAATGCTCTCCGAAAGAATTTGATGGAAGCACTGCGTCGAAAGGCTGCAGACCACATGATGAAAATTACGACGATGAGAACACCGGGCAGATAGGAGAAGGAGGAGCAGAAGGTTTTGCGCGTTTACAAGGCCCGCAGCAAATTATTAAGACTGGATTATAAAATATAAATATATTTATTAACGTAATTTATTAATATATATTATGAAACAATTTATCGTTTTTAATTAGATTAGCTAGGTAGTCAGTGTTTTGTCTGATTACCGAAGTGCGATCCTATTGTCATATGACTGTGCGTGGGGTCAAAGATGATCCGTGCGGAGTAAAGTTTGTTTACTACGTGCCGTACGCTCTTTTGATCCAACTTTTCACCAATGGGCTGCTGCTTCAGCTGCAACGAAGACAAGCGCTCACAGGTAGAGGTGTCTCGCTGCTGGACGGCGCGAGTGCTGTGCCGAAAGTGTCAGTTACGTTCGTTCTGTCACGAAGCGGTAACATAGGCCGCCGCTGATCGCAAGAATCTCCGTAACACCGGCGCGCTCCATCTACGTTTCCGATATTGAAAATTTGTAGCACGGCAACTGCGGAAACGTCAAGTTTACTTCCACAGTGTTTCAGTGACGCCTACTGTCATGTGTCTTGCCTGCGCAGAGTGGTGATGCGAAGGTAACGCCCACTATCGTGACAGGAAGAGTGACCGCGCCAATTAGTCTTTCTTTTTTTTTTTCTGCGAGCTGTCAAACCCTCCTGCGTACTAGTTGTATAAGTGTGACCTCACGTTTCGATTCCCGTTTCCTGTCGCAGGATGAACCCAGCGAAAACTCTCGACTGCTAGCGAACCCGGTAGGCAACGCATCGCAGCACTCTTTCCAGTAAGTATCGTGACATTTAAACGTGAGGCGCTGCCTGTCCTCACCGCGTTTTCTTGTAATCGCAGAATAGCTTTAAAAGAAACAGCGCAGATAAGCTACAAACGGGAAGTGTGATGCGCCTGCTTTGAAGAGCTGTGGAAGAGAAAAGATAAAAACGTTGGGTGACAAGATGCGAGGAATAAAACAAAACTGATATGGCGGTTGCTTTTTGGAGACGCGGTATTTCGTATGAGTCGGCTCTTAATATCAGTTGCCGATTGCCACTACATAGAGCCATACGATGGCCTAGAGGTACCCTGGAATGGTTTTGACGATTTTGTGTAAATGTTGAGCTGGTAAAGCAAGTCCTAAAAATAATTTGCAGACCGATTTAAGCTCTCTGCGTCAACTGTGTAATTTATTACGTGTAAACGTGAATCGCTACAGATCGCAGCGGCTCAGCCGAACGAGTTTTCAACTTCCCGCATCCTTCCTACGTAGCATTGTTCCTTGTTACATAGTACCGGCGACCGATCTGATTGGATATGTCCAGTCTATGCAGGGTTGCCACTAACTTTCGAGTAAATGTCGCCAAACGACGAGCAAAAAGTCGCCAAAAGTCGCCATATTTTTTACAAATTTCGCCAAAAAAGTCGCCATTCTGGATATGTGCGGCATACCTAGTAATAAATATTCCCACTCACGTATAGTCCCGTAGAATACAGTGCCATCCAAGACCCTTGGATTATATTGACGTTTCTCAATGCCAGTGGTATCGCCCGCTTCACCGTGGGAGTGTATATGGTGCTGCTTCTCCGACTAGCCGCAAGATGTGCATGGTGGCGCAAGGGTGAATGAATGACACGCTCGTGATATCCTTCCATTCCTGTCCGCTCGTTTTAAAGGTAAAAGTGTGGTAAACCTTTGGCGAAAACCGTCAAAGCATTGTTTGTAGACAGCTTTACGTGCCCTTATATGAATTAAAAGGATTAAAAGGTTTATTGAAGGTAACACAACAGAATTCTTACAGAAACTGATCATTAGTGAGACTTACACCTTTTCAGTGTGAACTAATGATACCGGACGCCACCGACCCTTTCTTATAGTCACTTATATCTTACACGCGTCAATCCGATGCGTTATCATTGAACAAGCAGAAAATGTGAAATGTTATATAGCAATTGTTTTCATTGCACACGCTCACCGAGAACAGTGGAAAATGCCTCAATAAATAATTTTTTACTGCACAAATAGCCGCGTATCCGCCTCTCTTCGCTATTCCAAAACAGTCTTTACGAGCTGAATTGGGGGTACTCAAACAGCGAATAAGTCGCCACGCTATTCAGAACAGTTGAAGCTTTGGCGGAACAAATGGTCGGAACACGCGGCCAACCCGTCGTCTAGCCCCTTCAGAAGCGAAACTTCAGAGAAGCGTAAAGCACCTAAAGCTATAAACTTAATAGTCAAACACTGCCCCCTCGCGGTTCTCAAGGCAGTCCGCTGACTTACATTTTGTTATAATGTTGCTAGGGGACGTTCCAGTACCTCCTGCATCTAGATGGGATCTCGGACTAAGGATCCCACTCACTGATCTTCTCACAGAACATCAAATAAACGTTTTCTAGATGAATTGAGGAGATACACACGAGTTACAGGACGGACATACTGAATGACGAGTAATGTGCACATTCTACTCGTGGTTCTGAAACCAAGAAAAAATAGAGAATGTTGCCGCTCATTCGTTGGAGAGACACTGAGCTTAGGATGCATAACTCAGTGGAGACCTAAGCTGAAAATCGCCAAAATTTCGCCATGTCGCCATTCATAATTTTAGGCCGCCACGGGCATCACAAATTCGCCAATTTGGCGAAAAGTAGCCACCATTGGCAACCCTGAGTCTATGTGTAGTGTCGTCTGCCTGTGTTACAACATGCTCCGTGTTGACATCGTGAGCTGCGCAACAGTGTTTATCTCGAGGTTTCTTTTCTCAGACACAGCATAGATTGCCCTAGCTGAATTGTGTGCCGCAAATATAGCGATTGGTGACATGTAAAGCTGGGACATTGTGTAAGGCACCTGGCGAGCGGAGTCGCTGCAGTGAGCTTCGGGATCTTTCTATTCAATCAACGCCAGGATCCATGCGTCTGCGGCTGTAACGTCACCCCTGAGGACACAACCACGTTGCCCTAGTTTACGCTTATCGGTGATTGTTCCCAGAAACTTTTTGTTCGTCCGCGGGGCTCAACGTGTCATGTATGCTGCGGTCACCAGCGACGGGTGGGTGTTCGATGAGTTGAGAAGGCAAAGCTGTGGCGAGAAGGAGGGTATAACTGTAATTGCTTGTAGCTTCCTTGATACGCAGTGCGTCGCTTAATTTATGGTGCGACTGATTTGATGGTGCTGTAGCCTAAACGCTGACAAAATTTCAAAAACTATTTCAGGGTCTCCTTAAAGCTGTGTATACTATGCGTGCTTAACTCGCTTGCACAGCATCGTTGAGATCATAACCTACATTTTTTTCCTGGGAAGTCTGTGATGAAGCCTTGTGAGCGTTACTGAAATGTGTACAGGCTTTCCATGCAGCCTGGCTTAATTGTAGCGTGGATTGTATCTCTCGTGCAGCGACAGTTATGGCGGCACGCAAGGTGGTTCAGCGCATCCTGCCAAAGGGGACGACCAGAATGCTCTTAATAGGATCATTCACCAGACAGCGGCGTAAGCAAGTTCTTTTTTATCACAGAGCGCATTGACAGCATGTCAAATAATTTATTGCTGTCATAAACACACAATGTTAAGGTTATATGACGTGTTTTTGGTGTTTTATGTATTAGTACACATTTGTTGTTGCTTTGTTGCCATTAATGACAGCCATCTCTTTTGTTGCAAAAGTCAGCAAGACACGTATAGTATTGCAAATTGAGCAGATCTATCATAAATTGAACTTGAAGGGACAGCGAGAAGCATTCCGTTTATCTGAAGTTTTGATTGAAGGAACAACACAAGAACCAAGGGTATCGGGTTTAATTAGGAAGTGTCACATGATTTTATATGTACTGCATTGAAGAAACCATCATTATTGTGGTCTGCTTTGGATATTATTACTCATGTGCAAGCTGTTAATGGCTGTTGGTGCAACATTTGAGATTTAATTTTTCAATATGGGGCAGCTGGTAAGGAAATAGCAGTGCACAGACATTTGAACTGCAGAAAAAGTACTTTTGCAGCGAAAGCTGTTATGAGATCATTTCACCGGCCGTTTTTGGCGCCGTAGTTGTCCGCCGCCGCTGCCGGTGTCCGTAACCAGTATCGCTCGAAATAAGAAAAAGAACGAAATAAGAAAAAAATTCCAGGATGGAACGAGGTTCGAACCTGGGCCCTCTGCGTGGGAGCCCAGTATTCAACCACTGAGCCATGCCGGTGCTTGAAACTGCTTTGCAAAAAGGTCCTATACAGGCTTCATGTCGGGAAGGAACCACATTAGCATATGCAATATAGCATGGTAGAAGAGTAAAATAAGCACTAAGCGTCGCACAACGCGAATTCTGTAACCAGAGTCAAACAATGCGAATTGCGCAACGAGTAGGTTGTTGAATGCTTCCAACCCATTACAAAGGGCTCTGCCATAATTCTTCATCGTCATCAGGCACAGCATCAACAAACTGCACATAATGCCTTACATGCGTTGAGCAGGTACCACGGCTCTCCGTAGAATGACGAAAAATGGCACAGTGCCTGCTGCCCTACTTCTCAAAAATTACAATGATTTATAGCGTAGTGGGTTCCTCGCAAGTGCACTTGTATTGGTTGCCAAGGAAGCCCATAAGCGTATGATCCATTTCCTCGGGGTCTCAGTAAAATTACAATGATTTATAGCGTAGTGGGTTCCTCGCAAGTGCACTTGTATTGGTTGCCAAGGAAGCCCATAAGCGCATGATCCATATCCTCAGTGTCTCAGTAAAATTACAATGATTTAGAGCGTAGTGGGTTCCTCGCAGGTGCACTTGTATTGGTCGCCAAGGAAGCCCGTAAGCGCATGATCTATTTTCTTGGGGTCTCAGTAAAGTTCTCCGCCCCCCCCCCCCCGTCTCTCTCCCATGTCAATGTATGCTATACAGCATGACGGGAGAGGGAAATAGCGACCGGGCGTCACCCAATGCAAATTACATAACTGCATGGTGGGCTGTTTAAAGCTTCCAAACCATTACAAAGGGCTGAGCCTTAATTCTTCGTCATCAGTCGTTGCGTCAACAAAGTGCACATAATGCCTTACAGATGTGTAGCTGGTGCCTCGCTTCTCCGCAGAATGGCGAATAATGGCTTAGTAGGTGCTTCCCAACTTCACAAAAATTGTGATTTATGCCGTAGTGGGTACCTTTCTAGTGTACTTGTATTGTAGCCCCAAGAGAGCTGGCTTACAACGGGCTCTAGAAACGCCGCTCTTCCAGCTTTCGCTGTGACTGTGCTGCGGTTTCAGCGCAGGCCTGCCGCTTTTTTTTTATGTTGAGAGGTATACATTCACATCCAGTCCTTCAGATAGCTGGCTTTCCAGGCAGCATGCCATTTTTCATTACCCATGACAACAAGGACTAGTAGGAAACTGCATTTCGCTGTGCTTCATCTCTTGCACGACATCCAATTTTTGCAGCCCGCGTGAGTGCTTGCAGATCCGACGGAATGGAAATGATGTCCATGACTGAAATGAGATGACAGTACCCATATTACTATGACATAATTATAATGGTGAAATGACGATGGTCACACTATGACAATGGAATGACAAATTGCCACAATATAATAATGAAAGTGTGATGGAATGGTGATAATTGTATCACTACAGCAGCACTAAAACTGTGAAATGATTGCAGCATGTCAACAATGGGATGAGTAAGCTCGTATAAGAATAACAAAATGATAATGACCATCTTGTTCTGACGACAGCGGTATTGCGACCACAATGGCGTAAACAACTGACAATATCTTGGCGGCATTTCAATGAGATAACATCACTGAAATTGTGACAGAATTAGGGCAATAAAAAATGGCGATTGGTCTCTCTCTTACAGGCATCTTTCATAACATGTGTAGTGTGCACTGCTGTTGGATCAGTGTTGCAGCCTTTAACATGGATGCACCCTGTTTGACTAATGTCAGCAACCCCCCTGTGGTAGCTGCAGTAATTGACATAGCAGCTGGACACAGTAACTTGCAAATGCTGCAACCACGGGCAATTGCAAACCATATAAGCAAAGCCAAACGGTCTTTCTGTAAATTTCTTCGCGGACTGCGCACTGGTCAGTGGGCATCTTGTGGCTTCCTGTTGACAAGCAGCTCCACCAAAGGTACAGGCATATTACTTCAACTTGGAAGTGTCTGTAGCAGCTTGTTAATTTGTGAGGAGCTCAGCACTATAAATACAAGAAACACAGTCCATAGTATGCACTCAGTACGCACCACTGCGTCGTGCTTCCTTTTCATACGTCTCTCACTGGTCCAACTAGACCACTTTCATGACACTCGCCTGTTTACGTCACTTCGTTTCCGTGGTGCTTCGCAGCACCATTTTTCTTTAGTGCCATTGCAACTGAACCAGTAGGCAGTATGTAAACACTGCTGCAGTGTGTTTAAACTACACTTCAGGGGCGCCCAGACATCATATGCTAATGCAACATTGAAGATAATTCATATGGCAAAACTACATGGTTACCACAGCTTACAGCAGTGGTTCTCAGCCATGGATGTGTCGGGGACCCCTTGTGGACTGATGGAAGTGATGGGGGACCCCTTGCAGCGGAGGGGAGGGAGGGAGGGGGGTACGTAGGTAAATTAGCACAACTGGAGCATGAAACAGGTGCCTTTTATTGATACCAAAAACATCAAACAAATGTGCCACATCACTTCATTTTGGATACTAGTTCATCAATACGTGGCACAGTCGCGCTTAAACAGAGTTGCATATATGCAGCCACATTCAACCTGTTTCGGTATTTACTTTTCAAGTATGCAAGTCTGGGAAAAGCATGCTTGCATGCATACGTCGTAGAAAACTGTAACAGAAGCTTTGCAGCCATCTCATGGAAAAGGGGGAACATTCATGCAGTCCCCAACCAAAATGCCTCAAGGCTCACAGTGGCAAACTTTGCCTTCATCACTGTGTTTTCCTGGGGCTCCATCAGCTGATTTTCAGCTTCGACACATTCATATGTAAAGCAAGCTACGTCAGCCTCAAAAGGGGCCACAAGCCATGTGTCTGGGGCAGATTCTGGGAAGTAGTCCTTAATGTGGCACCTTAATGTGCTCAGATGGGCCGTGATTGTGGCTCTGTCACTTCCAGATACTACCCCAGAGCCTGCAAAACCACCGAGCAGCTTAAAAGAATAGTTGCCTCTGTTTACCCGGCTCAACCAACTTTGAAGCTTTTTACAAAAGCCTCTCACCTTGTCCCCAGAAGAGACAACATTAGTGCCCATTCCCTTCATGCTGCTGTTAAGATGGTTCAGGTGCTCAAACAGGTCACACAAATAAGCAAGCTTTGCCACAAAAGAAGAGTCCTGAAAAGAATCTCCGAGTGCCCTATCTTCTGCCCAAAAAAGACTCAGCTCCTCTCTAAGCTCGAACACCCTTGCGAGCACCTTTCCGCGCGACAACCAACGCACCTCGATGTGCAGGAGCAGGTGTTGGTGCTCGGCACCCATCTCCTCGCACAGTACCTTGAAGAGGCGACTGGCCTTAGGCCTTGCCTCTACACTGTTCACGACTTTGACAACATGTTGCATCACACTCACAAGCTCTGGACTCAACTCCTTTGAGGCCAAAGCATCCTTATGAAGCAAACAGCGTGTGAACGCTACTGCACTGTTCACTTTCTTAACGAGTCCTAAAAAACCTACAGAGTTTCCAACCATGGCTCGAGCGCCGTCGGTGCACACAGCTACACACATGTCCCAACGAACACCGCGCGAAACAAAAAAATTGTTAATGGCATCGAAAATGTCTTGACCTCTCGTTGTGGTCTCGAGTTCCAGACAGCAAAGAAGTTCTTCGGCAATGACAGAGTTATTCACAAAGCGCACAAACACTATACGCTGCGGGCTCCCGGATACGTCGCAGCTTTCATCGACAGCGAGGGAAAACTTCCCAGCGGACCTCAATTTATCAATTACTTGGTCCTGCACATCAGACGCCATTTCTCTGATTCTCCGTGCCACGGTGTCGTTCGAGCACGGTATTTTGTCCAGTTTCTTCACATGCTCTTTCCCTATGACAGCACTGACGACGTCCTTCATGCAGGGCATAAGCAGAGTCTCGCAGATGGTGTGAGGCTTCATCTGTTTGGCCACGTGGTAGCTGAGCATGTAGCTTGCCTTGATAGCATCTGTAGAGCTTGCCAGCTGCAACGAAAGTCAAACTTTGTACACTGAACCGAACCTACAAACACTGCATCGACAGTCTAAAACTGGTGCTTTAACCGGTCGCCTTCCCCACCCCGCGACGCGTTGTATACATGTGGAAATTCGATGGCACATGCACTAAAGCGAACGAACAAAATCTGCCAGCTAACCATGAGGCCGGAGCCTCGCCGATCAGCGTACGCACAGTGAACATAACGCATATCGAGGGTCGCGGCTGCCGCGAACCTCATATGCGCAACTAACGTAAAGCACGTCGAACAAGCATTCGGCGACCGACCGAGGCTCGCTGCCGCAGCGAACATTGTATGCGCAACTAACGTAAAACTGTGTTATGATAATTTCGACCTCACCTTGTTTGGATTATCCAGCTTTTGGGATTCCAACTGTCGTTTCTTGGTTTCGAAGAACTCTATGTCCTTGTCTTGGTAGCTTGGATGCTTTGTCCGAAGATGGCGTGTCAACTTCGTCGGCACCATGGAGCTTAGAGCGAGTACTTCACCGCACAAAGCGCATTGCGGTTTGCCGCCGATATTGACAAAGCCAAACGTCGCATAACTTTCTTTGTAGCCACGTAACTTGGACATGGCTACGCGACTCAGACGAGCACGTAGCTGCGCGACCTAGGCCAACCGGGTGAGACTGCACGGCACAGCCACTGATGCCAGGCGAAAATGGCGATATGATAATCCGGCTGCGGGGCACCGAGACACGTGGTTCGAGAAGGTGTGGGGAAGAGGGAAAGGAGGTGATCGAGACGACCTTGTGCGGATTGCGGATCGCTGCGGCAGTTCCGGGAGCAGGTCCCGGAACTCCAAATGAGTCACGGCCGGACTAAACTCCAAAAATTGTAAAAAAAAAAAGCGGGTGAGGGTTTCGCGGATCATAGAAATGGCTTCGCGGACCCCCATTTGAGAACCACTGGCTTACAGTATATACTGCACTGAAGCCTCTGCCACGCTGCAGTGCTCCCACAGTGCTAAGTGTTGGCACTTGTGAAAGGGACCTGAATGAGCCTTCTAAGTTATCATTGAATGACCTTACTATAGGGCTCTGTTACTTCATGTATCCCCTGCTGCAATAATTTCTCTAATCTGCCGAGTACAAGTGGAGTTATCTTACGATATATGTGCTTTCTTTGTTGCCACAAGCACAATGGGAACTACACAAAGGAGGGGGTGACAGTGCCAAAGTAATGGCTGTGAGGTAACGCTGAAATGACAGTAGAATGACGACAATGAAATGAGAAAAGTGGTGACTGTACAACAACGAATGCATCAGGACGGGGCAGTGTAGACACAGTTATGACGATGGACTGATAATGGCTGTGTGACAGCAATGGATCAGTGATGTCGGAAGTAACATTGAGAGATGGCTATAAGGTGAGGGCATTGGAATGATGACAGCATGACAGAAAGAAACGATCACAATATGATGAAGACTATCAAGTGTTCGTACCATTTATATTGCATTTTTCTTGGAGTTTTCTTCTATGCTTGCATGCATCGTCTCCAAGCGTGGACTGCCTCTGTTAACACCATGGCCAGTGCTGGCTACATATGCAACACAGCAGCCAACACGTGAAAAGTGGTGAAAGCTTCCCTTTAAATGAAGAAAGGTGGTGCAAGGAGGGCTTCCTTCTAAATGAAGGCATAGCACACTTATGCTATTTTCTTATCTACACACTTATTCTGATGGCAAGCATATACACTCCGTTCACTGCGACTGGCGCGCCACCGTGTGGCCGTCAGAGAAGGCAGTCGTTGAGATCCCCAGCAGAAGCGAACGCTTTCCCGCGCCCGTTAGCACGCAGTTGTAGGTGTTCTGTGACGCAGTCATGAACTGCTGCGTCGTCGGTTGTACCAACAGGTACACGTGCCCTGCGGGAACGACGTTTCATCGTTTCTCAACTCGTCCGTCCTTTATTGGGCAGCGGCAGAAGTGGATCACAGCTGTGCGACGAAAAAAGTTCACTTGGTTCCCGCTCCCTCTGCCGTCTCGCGTTCTGTGGTTTTGTTTTTCTTGTGCTGCTAGGATCAGTACATTTCAGCCATGACCGAACAAACTGGGAGCCCTCTCAGCACTCGAAGACATGCAGTGCACATTTCGTTGGGGGGTTGCCGTCCAAGGATGTGTCGTCCCCGTCGTACGTGCCAACGATATTTCCTGACGAGTATCGTAAGCCGTCCGTGCTTGCAGAAGACAAGTTGATAGTCAGCGCTCGTGTCGTCGTATGTGTGTCTTCTACATCCCGTGCTTTACGTTCGCGCTGTTCCTGCAGTCATGATTTTAGTACTGGCGGAAGCGCAGCTGTTCAATTAGAGATGCGCTAACTGGGAGTCGATCCCTTTCCCCCCGAGATGTTGAGGGACAAAAATGTCAGGTGGTCGCGGCTCTTCGGATAGATCCTAGGTTTAAAGCAGAAAGACTACGGCTGGGGTAGCCCTATGGCACTCGGAAGCTTCGAGAGGTCGTGGTCCCGAAAATGTTAAAATGGATAAAAAAAACAAAAAATAGTGGTAAACACAGGACACAGTGCGAGGAAACGATGGGACACTCACTGTGTCCTGTGTTTACCGCTGGTTTTTTATCAATTTTGACAATGTACCAACTAGCCCAGTCCAACGCCTTGGTACCGAAAATGTTTGCGCACCTCTGCGCTAGGGCGTAGCTTGGGTTACACCAGAGTTGGCACAAATTATAAAAGCGTGGTGAGCCCGCGCAGACGAGAGAGCCAAGTGCGCAAGCACTTTAAGTGGTTGATCCTTGTAGTAAACAGCTGACCCTGTAATCATTCGGCGTTGACGAAACAAAGTGTGCAGCATGTAGACAAATGTGCACGCAGAACTAAAACGAGGCTATTTATTTCCATCTTAGATCTGGCCGTCGTTGCAGTTTTCTGCGAATGCTGTTGCGACGGAAGCGCAATGTTTGTTTCGGAAAGAAGCATAAACAACGAAAGGGGTTGTAGCGAATGAGGTAAACTGATGGTGGCCGATCGTGACCGTGCCGTCGTCGGCGCCACATCACTTGAAGCGAAAGACGAAGCGGGGCCAATCGTAACATGTTTATTTCTCGCCCGCACCTCAAGCTCTTGGCATGAGCCGTGCGAGCGGCGAGGTAGAAATGATCATGATGAGCGATGATGATGCTGCAATAAGGTCGTTGCTGCGCGCGACAATTTCAAGCAAAATACTTGATGGCTGCGAATCGACATGACACCAAGCCGCCAACAAATAACCACGCCGCCCGGCCACTCGCCGAAGTTTCCACGGTGAGTGGCCGTGGATAATTCTAAATGTTCTGAGCATTTTGCAAGTACACAGGTAGTGGGCATGCACCAATAATAATCTAAGCATGAAAGAATGACAGCTTGCCTCGATGGCTATGGAATAAGCCTCTTGTGGGACGCCCGCCTGACGCACGCATTTAGCCATCAGTACTGACAATGCCGTAGCAAAGCGTTCACTCACGTCAAAAACGTGGCCGCTCTCGTGCAGGTTTCCCCTTTTTTAATGGTGGCATCACGGAAGAACGATCCCACTACGATATCTTTAAATCCAGCTCGAAGCACTAACGCGCCAGCAACGGGCGCTTGCGCCGCCATAGCTATCAAAGCAATGAGGCACTGTTGTCTGCTAAGGCTCTCAACGTTGCACGCTCGCCGCACCGCAAGTGGCGCTGCGTGCGTCTTTCAAGGTGCCCTCTATAGGTCCCGAACGGAGTGTATAGGCACAGTCAAGTTCCCAGCCGCGGTGGCCACATTTCAATGGGGGCAAAATGCAAAAACAGATTTAGGTGCATGTTAAAGAACCCAGGTGGTTAAAATTAATTGTGTCATGGTTTTGGCATGTAAAGCCCCAGAAATTATTAAATAGTACACACAATGAATGTTTACATGGGCGTTCACCATTGCTGTGCTGTAACTAACCAAATTGGGTGTGAATGCTTGCGCTCCAAGCATTGGAGTTCATGTTATTTGTGGCGAGTGCAGGGGTGAGTGTGTGAATAAGACAGCGAAGGCAAGTAGTTAGGCAATCCGGTGCTTTTAAGTGCATCTAGCTACTTTCTGCACTCATTGTTGAAGAGGATGTTGTGTTCAGAGTTTGGGAGGCGTAGCACAGTGACATTGTAATGAAGGAAGCAGCAGTGGCAAAACTTGACTTTTAGAGACGCATGCTCTTCTCACGGCTGGCACTCGTCACATCAGCATTGTGACCATGAGCACTTGCAGTCATTGAGTGACATCAGTTCATGTGTGTCTTTGGCTACATGACGCTGCACAGGTACAAGGCTTGCTACACTTTCTGTGCCTTGCTTTGTGTATTCTAGTACCATGCTGTTTCTGTCAATGCCTTGCCCTATGCAGCTGTGCAGGCCTTTCCTACAGTGCAAGGTCTCTGCTAAGAATCAATAGGGACAAAAAGTTACTTTTGCTTCCAATTTGACATGTCTTAGTGCTGTGTATTGATGCACTAAAACAAGTTTCACATTTTAGTGTGGGAACAGGAAGACAGTTGCATGTTGATGACACACCTCCGGGATTATTTTAGGTAGCTCAATTTGCCGTACCTTAGTCACCGTTAGAAAGTATCTAAACTCAAATTCAAAATCAGGTACACATATACATTTTTACATCAAACTCAGTCTTGACAAAACACTTGGACATTCGCTTGACATTTGCACACTTTCTGTAGTTGCACACTTTCTGCATTTATGTGAACCAAGAGGCTAGCACTAAAGCTGCAAGTGCACTTATATGCTTTAGTCTGCCTTTTATGCTTTCTGTTGCATATCTCACTTACGTTAGTGTCTCTCAGTACTAGCACTCTTGAAAACTATGAACTGAAACAAATGTTCACCATACGTCAGAGCAGAATCTTACCATCTGTGGGGTAGCTACGTATTTCATTTTGTATTGTCCACTCGCAGGAATGTGATCGACGTATCTGCCCTGGACTCTCAGCTGGAGCAGCATGAATATCTCAATCGAGGCCGGCAGTACGCACAACGTGTCTCGGTGCTAGCACTACCTGCAGTTGGGCTTCCATGCTTGCTTGGGGGAAACAGTTCTCCACAAGAGGTTCTCTCTCGTCCTCCTCTGGCACCACTGCAGTTACAAAAGGTATGCCTTTCTCTGAGCAGAGAGGTGAAGGTTTTGTGAATTATTGTTTTTGGGCAGTCTAATCACCTAATTGCACTTGCCTTCGAGATAAGAACCTCACTTCATAACATATTTTATTTTATTTATTTATCAATACTCTTGATTGGAGGCCGTCAGAGAGCACTTGCAAGACAAAATATGCAAGATAGCATTGCTGACGCAGCCAGGAACAGAGGGAGGCGAATACACAATAAAAGGGACTCTATAAGCAAGAAGTATAGGCAAAAATACATCAGCGTGTTATCAGTTTCACCACATCTGTTAGATGAAATAGATGAAATACAGCAAGGAATGTAAGTTTTAATGAGACAAATTGTAATTGTCATGTAGGAGCTATGTATTTCCAGCTGAAGTAACAAGTTGAGTTAGCCCTGTTTCAAATTTGCTTACACTGTCTACTTTTAGTAGTCCATGTGGCAGCGAGTTCCATTCCCATGGTATTTGTTATAAGCACGCAGGCTAACAAAAAAGAAGTATCTAGATGCGGTATTGTTACTGGGAGATGGACTGTAGAAGACCAGAAGGGGGCACTTGATGTAGGCAGAATGGGTGCTCTGTAAAACATGGCCACGAATGATGTCATAGGGACACTGGTACAGAATGGTGTAGAGAGCCGAGGTCTAGTGACTAACAAAGCTTACAGGTTCAGTAGACAAGCCAACAAAGCAACATGTATACTGCCGTCACCGACACGAACTTTGGGCAGAACTCGTTAAAAAGTATATATAGCAGCTTACTAGGGATCCCAAGCCTGTAGGAAGTGCGGAGCTGGGCTGCCTTCTTTGCTTCTCTTTATTTTTCTCTTTCTTCCCTTGTTTTGTTCTTTTTCTCTCATCTCTGTTTTTTCTGTCTTTTTTATCTCTGTTTCTTGCTTTCCCTCAGTATGTATTTGTTTGTCTTTTTCACTCTTTCTATGTTTCTCTTTCTTGCCCTTCTTTCTCTCTCTATTTCTTGCTTCCTCTTACTTTCTCTCTTACTCTCTCTCTTTCTCTTTCTGTCTCTTCCCTTTCTTTCTCTCTATTCCTCTCTTTCTTCTATTGTATGCTCCTTTCTTTGATTCTCTCTTTCTATTTCTGTCTATGCTATGCATTACTCTCTCCCCTCCTCCTTTCCCTCCTCCTCAACCTCACTTCCCTTACCCGCCACCTTGCTATGCTATGCTATACTACACGAGGCTATGATAGGCTCTGATAGCGTGCTTGGTTAGCCGAGATTTTAGGGCGCTCTCTTTTGGCTCATGGGTAGGCGGGTTTGAATCCCACCTCGCCAAGAAATATTTTTCGCCAAGGATCTCTCTCTTTCTATTCGTTCTCTCACCCATCAGAGTTATTCCATCCCGCGCCAGAGAAATCGGCGCACGTGTTTTGGGAGTGAAAAAGAACATGAAGAGAACTGAGAGGAAGAGGAGGACGAAGAGAGCACGTGCCGATTCATAACGAAACTCCACTCTTCAAACGGGCTTTAGTAGCGGGTGGTGTGGCATCGTTCTTGCGCTGCACTATACGCAGCACGTTTTTGGTACCAAAGGGCTGGATACCCTTGCACAATAATGTGGCAGGGGTACTAAAGAGCCACGCGTAACGCTGTGTGACACAACTCTAACTCTTTGCTTCCTTGAAGCATTGGCACTCTCATATAATGCATACCTGCCAAGTCTCCCGGATTACCCGGGAGACTCCCGGATTTTGAACGTTTCTCCCGGTTGTACGGGTCATAGGAAAATCTCCCGGAAATCCACTTTTGCCCCGCGCATCCAGTGCTTTGTCTGGCCACATGAGCAAAGTTGTCTGGCCACATCCTAAATGTGTCATAGGTTATATCAGCCGTTAATATTTCGTAGATGATGCGTTTGTGCACACAAAATCTTGCCCGACGGGATAACTGGTAAGCAAGCGACGACAGGCCTCGCACCCGGAGCGATGTTATCGCATATGTGCCCTTCGCGCGACGGTGACGGCCGGGTCGTTTCACCTCTGCTTCAACCGCGTTCGTCCCTAGTGCTAGCGCGCTTTTACTCGCTCGTGAAACAGACGATGCGTAGGTGATGTTATCGGTTTGGACTAGGGTTGCCACCTTTTACCGAAAAAAAAACCGGCCTTTCAAGGGGGGAGGATTAAAATAATGTTGAACAATAGACGCTATGTCAATTCTTCGGCATGCAGTGCCATTTAATGTAACATTGCTTTCATTGACCCAAATAAACCCAATGCACAAACAAAAGCCTAAAACCAATTAGCCTAATTGCTGACATAAAAGTACCCGTGATTGGAAGGACGCTTCGCTTATTAGTCTGAATGTGCTGCACTGAAAAGGAACCACAATGCTTCGTCCATATAGAAGCTCTTCTTTGCGTCTGAATCCAATAGGCCACTCGCATTATAGACACAAAGAAACGTTAAAATGTGCCTATGCCACAAAAATGTCGGATATTCATGTACCATACACGCGCAATAATATGCTCTATTCCAATGATCGCTTGACTTGAAGGGATCCCAGAAAGTGGTTGACTAATAGCGTAAGAGTTTTGGTGATTGACGATAAATATTTACCGTCGTAGTTGTTGAACTACGCGGTCGGGGACTGACCGCCGGTCAGTCCCCGACCGCGCAGGTGGAATTCCTCAGTCAACACGTGCGGTCAACACGGAGAAGAGTAAAAAAAATAAAAAAATACTCGGGATAGGATGAGCAAAAAACCGGCCAATGACGGCCGGTCTTAGGTGCGGACCGGCGACCGGCCCCTTGTCAAAAAACCGGCCCGGCCGGTCCAAAACCGGGCAGGTGGCAACCCTAGTTTGGACTCTGTACAGATCAGCGGTGACTGCAAAATCCCGCTGACAGTGTCCATATAATTGCTATCGCAGTACCCCCCCCCTGGTTGAGTAGATCTCCCGGATTCCGTTTCTCCAAACTTGGCAGGTATGATAATGTCATCCACAGTAGAGCAGCTCTTGTACATGAGCAAATTAAAGACGTCATAGGCATTGCCTTTAAGACTGTGGCTGACTTGATCAGCTTCGGGTATTTTGTCATCGACTATCTGACACAGAGCTAATACTCCTGCGTGCATCCTGAATGTACACAAAGTTGACATTTTGCACACAACATGGAAGTTTTTTGGCAGCTCGCTGGCACCCAACTGGCTTCCCATTGAGTTTCTTCAGTTTCTGTTTGAAGGTGTCACAACTAGCCAATTCCGCCTCGTGTGTTTAGAACCAAACACTGGCTGTTCCCTTGAGATGGTAAATGACATCAGCCAGCATAATAGCTAAGTCCCAGTGGTTGAACTTGCCGGCTGACTCGTATTCAGTAGGCCAGTCTTTGACATTCGTGGTATCGGTGCTGGAGGAAGTGCTGTTACAATTGGCCCTGCTCCGAAAGGGAAGCGACGTCCCCTGTTCTTCGAACAAGGCGTCAAAGAGCTGCCTGCCTGCTGATAGCCGTTCAAACACTTGAATTGTCCTCCCGAGACGGGAAGTAAGGCGCCATGCAGTCAGACACATCAAGGTTCGACGAGACGACCGTAATGGCTTTCTGTCACCAAATCTTTCTTGAAGAGACAGCGGCGTCAGCGCGCATGACAACCAGTCCTGCTAATTGAGCACTGAGGTACTTCGGAGCGGCGGACCTTTTGATGCGCCCGGTTGTCCGAGCGTGTGACTCATCACCCTACGCCTTCACACGGCAAGGAAGGACCCCCTTGGTGCCACAGGTGCTAAGTGCGGTGGCCTCGCCCCAGTCGAGGACGTTGACCTGGGCGGGTGTGGGCGGCACCTTCATTAGTGCTGTGTGTTTGAAGTGATTTGACCGTCCCAGCTTGGAGCAATTCCCCCATCTAGGGATCTGGGGAAAGGAGACCCTTTAAAATGAGCCCCATGGGCTCACTCGAGAAAAAATTTTCGTCGTGTAATGAAATGCTCGCTACTTAAAACAGTGTAAATAAACCACGTTAAGTTTCCCTTCAGTCTCATCATGTTACTCGGGATTTTACAGTAGTCTCAAGTAGTCCTTTTTTCTGTGTTGCAAAGAAAACCCGGGAAATATTAAATAAGCCACGTACGTGACAGAGTGCTTACACACTGCTATTGTGCTGCTCTAAAGTGTTCAATTGGTAAACCAGGTCGCCTGCAGTGTTATATGGGCGATATATCGCGCCTCGGTAGCACTTGGCCAGCAGCAGGCATTTGTGCCATCACGCGACAAAAGCCGAAGACCCAGATGCCGGCCACCATCGAAACGTTCTGCCACTTCCCCGTGATGATGCAGGCGATCTGGCTTGAGAGCAGCAGGATAGCAATGCGCAAACGCTCCGTCACGTGGCTTTTCTCAAATTATCGCAGGCTTCCTTTGCAACGAGGCAAAAAGGGCTACATTAAGCATATCATACAGGAAACAATTTAACCAGTAGTTCTTGAAGGTGCTCTACAACTCTGCATATCATCAGGTGGTCTTCAGCCTATAATTAAAAAGCTGGGCGATTAAATACAATTATTGGGTGCCTTTCATTTTTGAAGTCTTGACTCAAGTTATGTGAGATAACCTGTATATTTCTGCCAAAGACTCGCCCGTACTCATGCTCACCAGAATTCTATTCCGTCAGGTTTGCTCGGACTCGATGAGTCGCCAATATCCTGCTCAACCCGGCTTCCTCAGCAACAGACTCGCAAGAATTATAGATACTAGATAGACCAGCACACACTCGTGTTCACCAAAATTACACTCAGCTGGGCTCATTCGGACTTGCCAAAATCCTGCTCAACGCAGCTTACTCAGAAACAAACTCAAGAATTATAGTTGCACTAGAGTCGTGCACGGGCTGCATTTCCGAGCCTGGCCCGAACCCGCTGAATGCATCGAAGGCCCGCCCGAGCCCAACGCCAAAGGGCTGCAACCCCGCCCGGCCTGGCCCGACGTACAAAAGCAAGTGCACGGGCCCGATCCGGCCCGACGTTATGAAGGTTTGCTGTGGAGGCAAGTTATCATTTTCCGATAATGTGCCATTTTATTCAGTATATCAAAGTCAAACATAAGCAAATGACACATGACAGTCACTATATATACAGATTACAAGTTGTCATGTAAAAATAGCAAGCTGTCCAATGATTCGGGCTTCAGTGAACTGCGGCGCCCCTGCATCAGATACCCCGCTGAACTGAAGTTCCGTTCGTTGCTCGCACTGGTAACCAGAATTGCCAATATCTTTTTTGAAAGCATAGCAAGCTTGGAATTCAGCACGACATCTACAGTTTGGGCTTGATTCAGTCTTTATGCCTGGCTCAGGCCCGAGATTAGAAGGTGTCAACCCACCCGAGCCGGTCCGGGTCGGGCTTTCGGGCAACCCGGAGCCCGTGCACACCTCTAAGATGGACTAACACACACTCGTATTCACCAAAATTACTCAACTGGGCTGACTCGGACTCTGTGTCACCAAAATCCTGCTCAACTCAGCTCACTCAAACAAACTCACAAGAATTATAATTAGACAGACTAGCGCACACTCGTGTTCACCAATGTTACTTATTAGAGTGCATAGAAGTCTCGTAAGGCGAAATGCTTATGTATATCGTGTAGGCATACGTACAAGCATTTGATACTGTGCTAGCACAACGGAATAAGCTGTGATCTGAGGACGTGCATGACGTACGCACACATGCGAACATGGTGTGGCTAGCAGGCGACGCAAGGAGCCATCCACACCACGGGGTTTCGTCCACTCGCCGCTAGGTGCCGACTCTGCTCGATCTCGCGGCCAGTAGGGCCAGGCTAGGTTTTTAGTCCATGGCAGCTGGCCTGCCACATCGATGTTTCCACTTCCTGTACTCTGGTTCGTACACCTACTGACCATTTCCTCTCACTGTCCTCCTGGGCGGGGTTTCTGCACAGGTTGTAGAGACGCCTGCTCATTGTGTACTCATACCTTACATAGTTGTGTATCTAAATACGCCCTGAGCCCACCGCTGATTGTTATTAGGTGAAGACATCATTGTCATTGCTTCCCATGTTGCCACTCCTTTTGTTCTGTATGCATTGTATGCATCTATTTCGCAATTTGGCTTCCGATTTTCTTTTACTTTTATGTATTTTATAACAAGAGGTCCTATTGAAGTGTTCACACTAAGGAACCCCCACACAAGTACATTCAATAAACTGAAACGGCTTTCGTAGGCCGCCTTGCTTCGTGTGCCTCATAGCTTGACCATACGAGGTTGCCCTGGACAGCCTCGACTGCTAGACGTCCGTGACATGCCAGCACCAGTCCCCAACCTCACGTGGACCTCTTTCCAACCACTGGTGTGTTGCAGTGGACAGGCAGATGACGGCATTAGCAAATGTTAGCACTGGCACATGTACTGCTTTCCATAATTCGCGCTCCGGTACAAACCCCACAAACTAGGCCGTCACAACACTTTGGCGGCTCTCACTGACGCCTGTCGAACATGCTCCTCTTGTTTGACAAATGGTTCTGCGGAGGTGCAAAAGTTTACGACGAGATACCAGTATTTGTCCGATACTGGAATGCTTCCTCCGTCGACAAGCTGCACATCAATGACCTCCTCCACGCCCAAAAACTGCAGTATGGCTAATTTTTTAGTGTTCAAGTGAAGGCCCAGACTCTTCCGGTGGTCGGCCGCTAGTGTCACTAGACTTTGACACTGCTGCGTTCTGCCAGTAATACGAGATCATCGGCAAACACCTAGCCGGGCAACGTCCATGTCTCCCAGGGTCATAGCCAGGGGGGGGGTTGGGGGGGTTCAACCCCCCCCCCCCGAAATTTCTCAGTTTTGCTTGCGTATATATACACGCACACATACAAACGCACGCACGAACATACATAAAGTATGGTTGAACCCCCCCAGAAAAAAATTTCTGGCTACGCCCCTGATGTCTCCGCCACCTTATCAATCATGAGTCGAAATGCGCAGCCAACTCCAGATTCCGCAAGTAACTGCTCGAGTCCCGTCACATAGAGCATGTATAGCAGTGGAGACAAAGGGCAGCCTTGCCTGAGTCCTCTTGTCACCTTCACAGGCTGTGTTCTGGTGCCTCTGAAGCATGCCACCACTGAGCTATCCGCATAGAGCCGCCAGAGAAAGTCTTTGCACACACTCGGCATCTGCCATTGTTCTAACTGGCAGAAAAACTCATGTTTCACCCATCGTAAGCCACCGTATGCCCACCACGCCATCTCTCGCTCGACAGCGAAACTAATCACTCTAACGACCAATCCACTGGACGCGCATGCCATGCGGTGAAAACTACTTTACAGGAGGTGATAGCACCCCCACAGTTCATAATAGCCATGGCATCCATGCAGTTGCCGTGGCCATTCAACAGCAGAGAGCCTGCAGTTAAATGAAGTGCGATTCTCATTATGCTACACTTAGTTTTACAGTCACTGCGACTAACAGCTATTATGTAGAGCCTGTGATGTATTTCTTGCACTGTTGTTTGCAACCATGTTTCTCAAGCTAGCCTAAATCGTGAACTTGATAAATAACAATCTCTTTCAATACTATTCATGCCATACTACCACAAGTTAGCTTAATTTACATAAATGAAAAACCTGGTGGTGGCGGCGTCAACACGAACGGTACCAAAACTCTCTAGTAGCGCATGCCAACATACCCCAGATAACAATTAAAGTGAATTAGAGGTGAATCAAATATGAATAAACAGTGAATCAAAAGTCGGAGCATAGGCTTTTGCCTGTGCTCTCCTTAGCATTTAACTAGAGGTACTGTCAATTTTTACCACTACCTTGAGATCGGACATTGTGGCAAAGAACTGAGTCACCTGACATCGGAGGCCTGGTGCAATAGGTGTCATTCTCTGCTACCAAATGGCACCGCAACCCTAGGGTACCTTGATGCCTGCGCGCTCCGCTGAGGGTGAGGACAGCTGCGTCGTCTGCTACGACGGCCACCATTGCGCCTCCCACCGCAGCTAGGCAGCATGCGAAACGCGCTACACAATGTTCTTGCGGTGCACGGATACGTCTGGAAATAAGTGCACGCTAGCGAGCTTTTTATTTTTCTTTTCTTTCTTGAAGCTTGGACAGCTTTTAGTGCTGTTGTTGCCTAAATGTTTATTAAGGGAGCATGTAGTTCATGTAAGCTGACGGCCTGTGCATGTATTATGCGCTAAAGGTAGGCGTAGACTCTGTTATGTTGAAAACGGATCGTCTTCCAATGCCGGAAATGACAGAGTTAAGTCTAAAGCCTTACTGAACTTTCTCGTAAATTCTCCATTCCAAATACACAAATAATTGCTTAAAGTATTTATATGCATGTCAGCAATGGCAGTCGTATATGTATCTCAACACACACATTTTAGTGTTGCGAAGCTACCTAAGCGTGATAAAGGTGGCTTATTTTGCTAAGTTTACAAACAATTTACTCGTTTATTATAAATGGCATCATACAGATTGTTCATAGTATAAAGGGCCGAGGGGTAGTATGGTGCAAATATCCTGCTGAAATGAAATAAAAGCTTCTTTATCATTATTATTGCTGACATTTCTTACTCACAATCTGTGGCTGCATTTGTATCGGCACTCGAGTTGCACCTTGAGTCCCTATCAAAACGATGAATACGTTGTTGTTTAGTATGCCATAAAACTTTGCATATGCACAGTACTATCTGTGCGTTTTTCCTTTTCTTTATTTTTTTTGTATGTGCAGTTTATTTTTCTGTATCTGCAGTTTTTTTTTTTTTCATGCTCAATTGCATGCACATGTTATTGAGTGTTTCCAATACTGTTTTGCATTTTGTACGGCAGGTCCACTGCGTCATTTATTTGTCTCTTTTATTAATAATATCTGGGGTTTTACATGCCAAGACCACGATATGACTATGAGGCACGCCGTAGTGGAATACTCCACGAATTTCGCCCATCTGGTGTTCCTTAACAGCCTGCACTGACATCTTACAGTACAGGGGCCTCTAGCATTTTCGCCTCCACCGAAGTGCGACCTGCTGAGGCTGGGATCCAATCAGCGACTTGGCGTCAGCAGCCGAGCACCGTAACCACTATACCACCGAGGCGGACGTTTCTTTAAGGCCGAGAGCCTTAAGTGCCTCATCGAACGCGAAATTTGATCGTCCGCGGTCCCACGTCTGCGGCGTCCCACGACGTCAGAAACGAGTGTTGCAAAAAATCATGATACAAGTAATGCAAAAATCGCATGCACACACACATGCACGCGCGCATGTGTGTGTGTATGTAAACGCCTGCCGTTCCCCCTATTAATATCCAGTGTACAGGTCATTTATTTGTGCGCATTAATGCTGTGCTGACAGAGGCAGTTACACAAATAAAGTGCTTCATGGCATAATTTGCTGACGACTGCCACTAGTCGCTTCACATTGATCGTGAGTGATTAAAAAAAACAAGAACTGCATAATGATTTAAGACAGGATGAAAAGGTAACCTTGAAACACAGAAACAGTGAAGACTAAAAAGATTAACTGCACACATACATACATGGGCATCAGACAATACAGAAGGCGTACTAAACCATGGAGAGGAATATAGAAAACAAGAACCCGCTGCGGTTTTCTAGTGGTTATGGTGCTTGGCTGCCTGACCCAAAAGTCGCGGGATCGAACCCCGGCTGCAGCGGCCCATTCAATGGAGTCAAAATGCCAGAGGCCCGTGTACTTTGATTTAGGTGCACGCTAAAGATCAACAGATGGCAGAAATTTCTGGAGCCCTTCCAGTACGAGTGTCTCCTCGTAATCATCATGGTTTGGAACGTAAATTCCAACAAATTATTAATATTAAAAAAAAAAAAGAAGCACTCATCTGCAGACAAACACGCATAATATGTTCCATGATACATTTCACATCACAAAAAAAAAACGAAAGCAAAAATCAAAGGCAGATACAGGACCAATAAAGTGCAGTAAGGAATGTTCGCGAAGTAAAATGCAGGATTCATGCACACGTGAACCAAATCGTTTAATCACACAGCTGATATAAGTGTGTCCATTTTTTTATGCAAGGTTGACGCCGGTACAAGTTTTGCTTGCATGTCCATTCAAAATACCGGCTGGAAACTTACCCTGCAAATGGATGATGTGTTTGTCGGATGCCACTTGTCACGTTTGATTTTTGCTGTCCAAAGAAGCCTTCTTTTCGGGTCTCTTGGAAGACTATACAGCTTCCAGCATTCTTGAAATGATTGGTGCACTGCGGCACACAACACCCGGCCATGGTCACAGTAGTGAGCGCATAAAACTGGAGGGAAACGAGCACCGACCTAACAGCAGCACACATGCCACGCACAAGTGACCCGGCGGAGAAGCCATGATGGCGGCCACGCTGTCACCAAGGCCGAGGAGGTGGCACCTGCCCTTTCAAAAGCTGACGCCAGTTTAAGCGGGGACACGCACATCGAGGCACTCTACACAAACCTACACAGCAACTCCATCTGTAGTAACGTACCGGCACATTCCGTCGTATACGCGAGGTAGCTCGCACTGGATAAATGTATGTTGCCACCACGATTCACAAAGGACATTATGAGCAGTAATCATCATAGCCAGCCTTTTAGTGGTTGGATTCATCTCTTCTTCGTCGCCTCTGAAAGTTACTTTCTCGACACACTGATCTATGCTGTGGCAGAAGGCTTGAACGAAAAGAATTAAAGCCCTTTGGATGAAGCAGGTTCTGTATGCTTCAAAAGCGTAGGGTTGAAGGCTTTTTCTTTTTCCACTTTAAAAGTGCAATTGGGATTCATGGCAAACCCACACATATTACGTAGTTTGTACAGAGGACCTGTGAAAGGCTAGCGCTCATTGGCATCTTTGTCAGTTATTCACACAGTGGCTTGCCATAGTCCAACACCTCTGCCAAAGCTACACTTTACTGTAGTAGCTGTGCTGTAATAACCTGGTTCGTGTCATGCACCATGTTGCAGATGGATGCCCTGATGGAGAAAGTCCAACAAGTACTAGCCGATGTACAAGTTGAGCACAAGGAGGACCTGGTAGTCCAACTCTGCAGTCCACCGTAGCCATGTCTAGTACAGTGCACCTCCTTTGGCCTACTTGAACTGTTTTCTTGTACATACGCTGCCATAAAATGCCTTCACATTCGTGGTCACCAGTGTCTTTTATCATCGCAATGTGACTGAGAAGGTTGCATTTCGCCATAAATCGGTTGCGGATTTGACCCTCGAATGAAGCATTTATACAAGACGTGAATTTATGTATTGATATCTTTTTCATGTTGGGGGGGGGGGGGGGGTCCCTCTTGTTTGCTGCCATTGAGCATGGTCGAACATTGCATTCCAGCACAGGGGGTCACATTTTAATGGAGGTGAACTTCAAAAATGCCCCACGGTTGCCATTTTGCAACTCAATTCTTAAAATTCTCTTTGTCTGCTTTCCCTTATAGCTATGTTTCATTAAAAAAATCTCCTCTGACAATCGCCCATTCTACCACAGACATAAGCGGTAGAAAACTTTGCAAGAGAGCATGCATTGGCAATGTTGATGGAGGAAACCATGTTAGCTGTTGCCAATACCACTGCCCTAAGAATTAAGAGTTTTAGTTTGTCCGCAAGCTTCTTGTCATTTGCGGATTACATAGTTACCGGGATTGTAAACGGAACGGTGTGGCTCAGAGCTCCAATTGGACATGCGGATGTCCTTGCGCTAATGAAGTGGATGTTACTTTGCTGCTAGTGTAAAATGTACTTTTCTTTTTTACGTCCCAACTCGGACATCTGCAGGACAACCGGTTGATCTTCGTTCCAGGGTATTAAAAATAGTATTTTTTCTGTGTACATCCTGCGGATATTCTCATTGGATTTGTAGCGGATGTTTACAACATGGACCACAAAGGGAATGTCACAGGACGTTGCATCCTCCTAAAAAGACAGGGCGTGCAAACACTGACACAAGAAAGAAGTCGGGACACCACAAACGCGACGTTTTGTGGTGTCCTGACTTCTTTCTTATGTCCGCGTTTGCACGCTCTGTCTTTTTAGAATTAATACTTACAAACTAGTTCAGCTCTGTTATTCTTGCATCCTCGTCACTTCAATGTCTTGGTTTTATATCATATTGTTACAAGAATGTTTCACACTGCCGAAGCAAGGAAGGCACCAAAGAAGACGTGATGTTACTGTGTGCGGCACGCTCTCCGCCATCTTGTCTAACGCTTAAGCGTTGTGTAAATATATTGTGAATACGCACTGCTTCCCTGTGTGCCTTCACGTAATATTTTGGTGGAGGTGCGGGGTAGCAACGCACAACGGAGCTCCGCAGCGGCCGCCAAGTTGCCACTTCAAACATGTCTACCGGCAGGGATCCTGCGTCAACAGCCGCGCCCACCGTACCAACGGCGCCCACCGTACCAACGGCGCCCACCTCGCCTGTGGTCATTGTGGCCGCTCCACCCCGTGATCCTGGCAACTTTTCGGGCACTGACGGCGAGGACGTAGATGAGTGGCTTCAACTCTACGAGCTCGTGAGCGAAAATCACAGGTGGGACCCAACCTTGATGCTGGCAAACCTTATATTTTACTTGAAAGGAACGGCCAAGGCATGGTTCAACAACAACGTGGAAGAGCTCACAAGCTGGAGCGTATGTAAGACCAAGTTACGCGAGGTGTTTGCCCAATCTGCCGGCTGCAGGCGAGCCGCCAAGAGAGAACTTGGTATGCGTGTCCAGACGTCCACGGAGTTGTACCCGGCGTATATTCAGGATGTCTTGACCCTTTGCCGTAAGGTTGATGCCACCATGGCAGAAGCTGACAAGGGTAGCGCACGTGCTCAAGGGCATCGCGGACGATGCATTTAACCTCCTTGTGCTCAGAGGCTGTTCGACCGTCCCAAGATGTCATCACTGAGTGCCGACGCTTCGAAGAGGCTAAAAGCCGTCGCATTGCCACCACTTCGCCCGTCTTCCTAACACTGCTGCGAAATCAAGGTGTGAGGACCTTCGCATAGAGACCCACCCACCCCCCTGTCTGGTGACATTACCAGAATCGTTCGACGCGAAATTGAAGCTATATCGCCCGCACCCTTGAAAGCCCTGGAACCCAGTGATCCTCAGCCGACATATCCCTCATACAGACGGTTGTGCGCCAAGAACTGGCAAAGCGCTGGCCTTCAGACGATCTGCTCTGTGCACCGTCCCGACTTGGTCACTCCGCCTACCTTGAGCCCCCCCTCCGCCTACTACCGCCGCCGCCCTGCTCCGAGTAACGTGACCCAATGCTGTGGAGGACGCCTGACGACAGGCCCATTTGCTTTCGATGCGAACGAGTGGGACACATTTCGCGTCATTGCCGAAAAGCACTTGGACCTCTCCATCGCGGACAAGCTTCAACAACTTCCACTCATCAGCCCGTACTTCTAACCAAGTACCGCCACGCCGCGACGTCTCAGCAAATTACGTCCCGACCACTACGACCACCGCCCAGTACTGCCGCTCGCCTTCCCCACGACGTAGAGTTTCCCAGTCCCCTCCGCCACGTCGTTCCTCGTCCCCGTCCTACACCCGACGCTTTCCTTCGGGAAACTAACGGGTGCAGCTCCTGGAAGTGACGCTGCTGGTACGACCTGCCCTCAAATTCCTCTGTTGACGCTCCCTACCACTCAGAACCTGATCGATGTTGAAGTGGACGGTATACCTGTTACAGCTTTGGTTGACACTGGCGCCCATATTTCTGTAATGAGCTCTAATATTCGTGACCGTTTAAAGAAAGTCCTCGCTCCAGCCCCTTCACGTAGTGTTCGTGTTCCTGACGGCGGTGCAGCTACCGTCATTGGCGTCTGCACAGCGCGCGTTACTATTGCCGGCCACCAAACTTCCGTTCTCTTCACCGTTCTCACCCACTGCACCAATGATGTTATCCTCGGTCTTGATTTTCTGTCTGCCCATTCCGCCCTTATTGACTGTTCAGCTGGTACTGTGCAACTTGACCTGCCGTGTCCGACTGATCCGCCCTTTGTCGCCCAAGGTCGTCTGTGCTCTGCTGAACATGTCCGTTTGTCACCGCAAACAGTGACCTGCATCGCCGTAGCGCCCTCGCCACCTGTACCTGATGGCGACTATGTGCTCGCGCCCATCACGTCCATTCTCTTGACGCACAGTACGTGTTACGTTTCCGCACACTGTTATTCACTTACGTGAAAACCATGGGCGTCCGGAGGGGGGTGCAAGGGGGGGCAGCTGCCCCCCCCTTGGAATTTTGGATAATAATTTTCTATGTTGTAGCAGTAAGCTATAGTATACACAGCTTGATTAGCACACTCCAGTCCGCATATCCGCGTGAAACATCATTCAGGATTACCAGCCAACTTTGCACGTGCTATGGACTAATCTTGCCGGTCATGTCACGGAAATGAAACAAAAGCTGCCTATGCTGTATGCCCCCCTCCCCCACCCTCTGCTGATGCACCCCCCTGGAAAAAGTTCTGCGGACGCCCTTGGTGAAAACCGTGCGTGCATTCCTGTGCTCAATTTTGCTCTGTGTCCACAAGTGCTCCCACGCGGAATTGCCCTCGCCTTGCTGACGCCCTCTGACGAATGCGTTATCTCAGCTTTGTCCCCCTATGATGTTGCTCCCTCCAACTACAAGCCTGTCCGGTCTTGTCTAGCAAGTCCGTCTCCTGATGTGGAAAAAATGATCGCGCCAGACCTTTTGCCGCACCAAGCTGACGCGCTCTTTTGCCTCCTTCAATCATACTGGGACGTATTTGACTTTTGTGACCGTCCATTAGGGCAAACCTGTGCTGTGAAGCACCGCATTAACACCGGCGATGCCTCTCCGGTCCATCGAAGGCCATACCGCGTATCTCCAACTGAGCGCCACATAATTCAAAAGGAAGTCGACAAGATGCTCGCCAAAGACATAATTGAGCCATCCTCTAGCCCATGGGCTTCCCCTGTAGTTCTTGTCAAAAAGAAGGACAACAGTTGGCGATTCTGCGTTGACTACCGACATCTGAACAAGATCACTAAAAAAGACGTCTACCCGCTACCGCGCATTGACGACGCCCTGGATTGCCTCCACGGCGCTAAGTACTTTTCCTCCATCGACCTTCGGTCAGGATACTGGCAAATTGCTGTCGACGACATGGACCGCGAAAAGACCGCTTTTGTGACACCAGACGGCCTTTACCAGTTTAAGGTCATGCCTTTCGGGTTATGCAACGCTCCGGCCACCTTCAAGTGGATGATGGACACTCTCTTGCGTGGGTTCAAGTGGTCAATTTGCCTGTGTTACCTTGACGACGTTATAGTCTTTTCCCCGACCTTTGAAACTCATCTCAAACGTCTTTCCTTCATCCTTTCTGTTTTTCGCAATGCCGGTCTCCAACTGAACTCATCAAAGTGTCACTTCGGACGACAACAACTAACCATGTTGGGCCATCTTGTCGACTCCTCTGGCGTACGCCCTGATCCTGATAAAGTTCGAGCCGTGCAGAACTTCCCCGTCGTGACCTGCACGAAGGATGTCCGCAGCTTTCTCGGTCTCTGCTCGTACTTTCGACGTTTTGTGAACAATTTTGCGGACGTCGCACGCCCTCTCACCGACTTACTGAAGAAAGATGTCCCGTTCTCCTGGGGCACTGCGCAGGCTACGGCGTTCTCTACACTCATCACGTTGCTAACCACACCACCTATTCTGGCTCATTTCGACGTTTCCGCCCCAACAGAAGTCCGCACCGACGCCAGCGGCCACGGAATCGGTGCTGTATTGGTCCAGCATCAAACCGGGTGCGCCCGTGTTATTGCCTACGCCAGCTGTCTCCTCTCCGCAGCCGAACAGAACTACTCAATCACCGAAAGGGAGTGTCTTGCACTCGTTTGGGCGGTAGGCAAATTTCGGCCCTACTTACATGGTCGACATTTCACCGTCACAACCGATCACCACGCACTCTGTTGGCTGTCGTCTTTGAAGGATCCCACTGGGCGTCTTGGTCGCTGGGCACTCCGACTCCAAGAAAATAACTACTCCGTGTGTTACAAATCTGGCCGCTTACACCATAACGCTGACTGCTTGTCCCGCAATCCAGTGGACCCTCCTGCGGATTCAGGTAATAATATGACTGTTTCAAGATCATTCTGCTGCACCGCGTATTCATATGGTTCAGATACATTCACCATTCTGCAAGTTTGGGTGTGTAGCCCACGTCTGTTTGAATTAAATTAGGGCATTAAATAATGAAAAAAAGGTGTGTAGCTCAGTCGTTCAAGGGACTGACAACCAATTTTTATTGTTCCTGTTCTCTTTAGTGCAACAAAACGCTTACATTTCAGAGTGGTAGTGCGGAAAACTCCATGAAACATTTCTTATCAATTTTTCGATCTACAGCGCCGATGAAGTCGTACACGCAATACATACTGCTATCAGTGGTAGGTGAGCGCGAGCAGCGAGAAAGTTCGTGCGCTGCCAGTGTGTGCTCGCCGTGGCTCGGCATGGGTCCACTAGTCTCCACATAGGCAGCGCCCTTCTCAGCGTCAGCTCCGTTTCAGTAATCATAGAACAAAGTGGGAAATCTTCATAATATATGGCATAACTTTAAGCACGAGTTATGGTGCGCCTGAAAACACCAGACTACTTAACAGCAATCCGAACGACTCCTTCGCGTAGTACAGAGGCGTAGCCAGAAATTTTTTTTCGGGGGGGGGGGGGGGGGGTCGGGCCCAAATGCTTTATGTATGTTCGTGAGTGCGTTTGTGTGTGTGCGTGGATATATACGCAAGCAAAATTGAAAATTTGGGGGGGGGGGGGGTTGAACCCGAACCCCTTCCCCCCCCCCCCCTCCTGGCGTAGTACCAAGGCTTGTCCGCCAGGCGATGCAACGTGCCGGTTTTTGTGACCTCCAAAAGCAATCCGCCTTTCTCCTGCGGGAAAGTCTTGAAACGCTGTGGTAGGGTCTCCCAAGCTTTCGATCTCGCAGGCTTTTGTTCTGGTTATCCCGGATCACTCCGCGACTCTTCGCCCCCTTACCAATACGGCAGGGGGTAGGGTAGCACAGAAAAATGGAAAAGGTGGGTTTAGAAATTCAAACCTTAGCTATATAATCGCGCGAAGAATTGATCACTTATGCCACTTGAATTCACAGCGCGAGTACCAGGGCACGGTACTGCACCGCTAAAAAAAAAGTTAATTTTGTTTTTTACATCGTTTGCTTTACCGTGATTCGTAAGTCTTACAGGAGTACGGCGGACGCGCCCTTTTATCGTTGAGCCGGCAGAATTTGCTTTTAGAGTTGCCGGAATGATTCCGTAACGTAGAGTTTGTAGGAAACCCCACGGTTGCGGTCCCTGTTGTCTATCGGCATGGCGTCTTTCATCTGGCTAACGTTCGCCTGCAGCGTGTCGGCAAAGACGAAATTTTCCCGGGGGTGCTATCCTGGACACTGTCATATTCGGCCATCTTGACAAATTTAGTAATGATGGTATAAGCCAATCGGAGAGGCCGTAGCAACCTTTCCGAACCATTCAGACTTGACCAATGGCGCATTTCGACAACATGGCGGAATTTGACATTGTCCAGCGTCATTGATCTGTAGAACGCTCTATGTAGACTTGTCGTCCTAGATAGGGTAGAGCATGGGGAGATAGGGCTTTCATTTCACCAGCGCCATATATTTCAACAATGAATTCAAATAAACTGATATCTTTTTCTTTCTTCTTATTTTTTTCTGTATAAGCGTACGTTGGTGTGTAGTCTAGTGGGTGAGAAGTCCACCTTCGAAGCGAAAGGGCCTAGGTTCAAGACTCAACACTGCAAGAAAAGTGCACGTAGTGGCGTCAATAGAAACACGGAGGGAGAAAAGCCACTTTTTATCCAGTCAGCATCGTCTCGGCGCGCACACTTTTGAGTGGTCGCTGCACATCAACATCTCAACCTTAGCTCGTAAGTAACGCCTCGTATGGCGGGCCGACGTTTACTGAATCAGATTCCGATTCGCCAGTCTCCGAATCGCTGCTAGGCTCACTTTTGCAGCCAAGAGACCGGCGCTCACTTCCATAGCGCAAACTGCGCGGGTGAGCGCACTAAAGAGAACTGTGAAGTTGTAAGCGCGTCCGGAAGGCAAAAACAAGTCCGAAACCTATAATAATCATTCGTCTTATCGCCAACGAAACGTAAGCGGTTTTTGCGAGTCCCCGAAACAGGAAACGCAACCACAACGCCATCGTTTGTGTCAGCCAGCGCCTGCATGGAAGCAGGCGTAATCGCGAACCGGGGAGCAATAAACGAGATAGTAAAATGAGATGGTAACAAATCCGTCATCTTTTGAAAGATTCTAAGCCAGAAGACCATCAGGTTTTGTGGGCGCATCAAGCGGGAACCGGCCGAAGAACGAAACCGAAACTAGCCGGCGCACCGCTGTAGTAAAGCTACAGTAGGTCCATTCGTTTCACCTGCACTTCGTGAACCGGTTCACGGTGGCGCTGCACTCCGGCATTCGTGCTTACAGAAAAGTGCTTACAGGAGCGGGAAATACCAGACAGTTGGCGAAAAGTAGAATGAACTTAATCTATAAAGGCAGGGGAGGAAAGGCATAACATTCGCTCGTATAGACCGCTAACCATTACATCGGTGCTATACAGGTTGGCGATGCAGGCAGTAAATAAAAATAGAAGCGTGGGTAGAACAAAATGATATTTTGGAGAACTTCAGAATGGATTTCGAATCGACAGGCGGTTAGACGATAATCTGTTTGTTCTTACCAGTGTATAGAAATATCGAAATAGAAAACAGGCCCTTATACATAGCTTATCTAGATATCACCGGAGCGTATGACAACGTTAAGCAGGAAATTTTGTGGGATATATTGAAAGAAGTGAGCATAGGGGACGACTGTATACAGCTTTTGAGGGAAATGTACCGAGAAAATGCAGTTTGTATAGAATGGGAGGAATAAGTAGGCAAGGACAGCGTTGAAATTAGCAAGGGGCTGAGACAGGGATGTCCTTTGTCCCCGCTGTTATTCATGCTGTACATGGTGAGGATGGAAAAAGCGCTAGAAGGTAGCAACATTGGATTTAATTTGTCACACAAACAGGTCGGCACGATGGTTGAGCAGAAGCTTCCAGGTCTATTTTATGCTGATGATATTGTCTTATTTGCGGACAGTCAAGATGATATACAGCGACTGGCAGATATATGCGGAAGGGAATGTGAGGCTCTAGGACTAGGATTTAGTGCAACCAAATGTGGATTGGATGGTATTCAATGATCACGAAGACCATGCGGTCTTCATACAGGGCCAAAAAATACCGAGGGTAAGCGAGTACAAGTACCTCGGAGTATGGGTAAATGAGGGGGATAGATATATGGAGGTACAAGAGAAAGCAGTGGTAGCAAAGGGAAAGAGGAATGCTGCAATTATGAAGCACAGAGCTTAGGGGATACAATAGGTACGAGGTGCTTCGAGGGCTGTGGAAGGGTGTGATGGTCCCGGGGCTTACATTTGGGAACTCAGTGGTTTGCATGAAGTCAGAGGTACAATCAGGATTGGATGTAAATCGAAGGACGGTGGGCCGCCTCGCGTTGGGCGCTCACGGGAAGACGACAATTGAGGCTGTAAAGGGGGATATGGGATGGACAGGCTTTGAAGTGAGGGAAGCTCAGAGCAAAATGAGATTCGAAGAGAGGCTGAGGAAAATGAAGAAGAGTAGATGGGCAGAGAAGGTTTTCAGGTATTTGTATAGAAAAAGCGTTGACACGCAGTGGAGAAAGAGAACTAGGAGGCTCACCAGTAAATATACGGCTAGCAGTGCGGGGCGATATGGCAACAGGGAGCATTAAGCGGTAAGGTCAGGAGGCGGAGAGGACTTATTGGATGACAGCGATGGAAAAGAAGCCGGCTCTGAGTAACTACCGAAAGGGAAAAAAACGAAATAAGGAGGGAAAGGTTTTATGATAATTCAAGGGAAGCGCTTTACTGTTTGAAGCAAGGTCGGGCTGCCTTAGAACGCGAAGCTATAAAGCGAGATTCAGTAACGAAGACGAACACTGTACATGCTGCGGGGGAACTAGGGAAACGATGGAACATGTACTGATTGAATGTGGCGATATTCACCCAGGTATACGTGTGGGCACGAGGTCTACAGGAAGCCTTGGGTTTTAGGGACAACAATGGAAAGCTGAACACGTCCGCGATAGAAATAAGTAAGAGACGGTTAGAGTATTGGTGGCAGAAGAGTAGAGATAAAGTACAAAAATAAATAATGGGGGGGGGGGGGGGGAATAAGGTCATTCTGCCTTAAGAGGCAGAGAGATAGACCGTGAATTTGTAAATATTTTTGGTATAATAAGATAGATTTAATCAATGTAGACAAGGTATTAGGCCAGCATGAAACAAGGAAGTTTTTCCTTTTTCTTCGAGCATGGTGGCAGACATGTCACCGCCCCGTTATAAAGGGGACGCTCATAGCATCCATCCATCCATCCGTTAAAGCATTCGTTTCACGAGTTCAACATGGCGGCGTCGGCACCGCGGTATTCGTTTCGAAAAAGCGCAGCCGTGGTGCAAGGCTAGTTCACAAATTCCCTGCACTTACTCATGAGGTAGTGCCGAGTCCGTGCAGCACAAAATGGCTGGAACCGCAGCAGACGACGCACCCGACTGCATTCGTGGCTATTTTACCGGTGCCCAACAAATACGTCAGTGAACGCTTTCTGGTAGTTTGAAATGCCAGGGAGCGTAAGCGTCGGCGACTTTTACGAATCACAACCTCCACAATTCGCGAGACAACCGACCATAGCAGAGGGTTTGCACGACATCTGCACTCTCGTATTCGTTTCGGCATCTCGTCGCTGCTGCACTTTCTGAAACGTTCCCTGCACCACGACGGAACTCAGACGTCACCACCATGAACCAGTTCAGGTAGTGCAGGGTGAATCGAATGGAGCTAGTGGCTAGAATGTAGTAAAGCATTAAAAAACGGCAGAGAGACATCGGCTCAAGGAAAAAATTCCACGTATTCCCGCCGTGTGGCAACACATGCCAAGCAAGAGAAATGATCGAAAAAGGCACGCGTTCTAAACATACAGGCATGACGTACGTACATGTATGTACGTCTTTTACCGTCTTGTGGCTCGTATGTCTTTGACCCTCAAAGGGTTTTAATAAAGATGGATGGAAATTTCAAAAGTCGATAAATGCAAGATTTCTAAAGGCTTGTACCGTTTTGGTCACCCACGAAAATTTTATTAAAATTGGATGAGACTCAAAAATAAAAAATACAAGATTTCCAAAGGCTTACCTTTTTGGTCAGAAATGCACCCACAAAAAGGTTTAGTAAAATTGGATGAAACTTTCAAAAAGCGAGAAAAAGAAAACTTGGAGGACGCTCGAGCTTCGCTTTCAAGGTACGTAGAATGCGATAGCCTAATCGGACCGTGTTCGTATCGCCTTCCCAATCTCTAGCCTGTTTTCGCTTCTCGGTGGACATCTAAACCGCGCCGCAAGGAAAGCCAAAGTGCGGACGCCATCCGGGTCCAATATCCATGCATGCAGCGTGACGAAGCACAGCCACAAGGCAGGACTAGAGTGCAGGACGATGCCGTTTAAAAGCGCACGCACGTTAGAGGCGCCCGTGGGCCCTTCGCACCATCTCGCAGGTGATAGTCAAGCCGCTGAAGAACCTCCGAGATGTGCGCACCACCAACGGTAAATGATGTATGTAGATAGCTCGCGGTTAGTGTGCCAGAGGATGTGTACGTGGTGGCCCAGCGGCTAAACGCATCGCGCCACGGAACGAGGAGTCGTAGGTTCGAATCCTCATTGCCGCTCGTACCGAGGATTTCTTAATTCTTTATTTGCATCTACCTCGAATTTTCATTCACAACCAGCGACGCCCACGCCGACACCGTAATTTCTGCGAAACGAGCTCTTTGACGCTCTCGCGTTAATACAAGATTTCCAAATATGTACAGGCTCCATAATTCTCACCGGCAAAATACATAGTTTTGCACTATCTCTGGGTCGGTCCACTCTGGCGACTATTTCAAATCGACAATCGGAGTTCTGCGCAGTCTCACAGTGTCCTTTTGGTACAGCTTAAAAAAAACATGGCTGATCGCTCTGTCATAGCAATCGGTATAACACGAAAGTGAAATGTGTCTTCTCAGACGTAGTTGAGCGTTTTTTTTTTTTTTGCATTGTTTCGCCACAAGGGCGAAGGAATGAATGCTATAGCAACAAATTGTAATGTCACGCGAAGAACGGCACGCTCGAAACTTGCAAGGCGCTGCTCAAGCAGAAAGGCTGCACGGAAAGTACATACACGGGATGAGCGCGAACCAACAACTGTCACAGCTCGACAGTTAAAGCGCGCTGCTCAAACAAAACGAGGACATACTCAGAAAGAGCGCGAATTGTCACAGTTGTAACTTATTTGTGTGTGAGCAGCGCGCTCCTTTCGCAAAAGCGGCCGCTGCGGTGCGCGAAGTGACCTCCGTGTTCTCTAACTTCAGCGCAAACTTGCGGCGAGAGCACAAGACGCACAAACCACCACCAACACGAGATAAGTGCGCGCGCACTAGCGACCACGCCCTGTTGAGGCGCGCTCATCGCAACGCGTGGGGCGATGACACAAAAATTTTGACCTCGCGTTTTTTTGCTGCAATGTGTTGCTGGGGGCCTGTCAGTCATAACACGGCACATTGTTTGCTGCAGCGCGCGACAGATAATTAATTACAGGTTCCTCATTACCGACCAGTGTCGTACGTCAGTTTCGGTTTCAAAAACTCCGGGTGCAACTATCACCACCTAGCGCTCGAACACGTCAGCACACGTGTGACGTACTTCCGCGCGGTTCGCGAGCAGCCGCTAGCCGAAAAGTAGGTTCTCGCCGCGAGATCGCCGCGTTAGTGTGGATAGGCGGTCGGCAGCGCGTATACAAATGTACGCAGCGGCGCTTCGCCGTAGGCGGTTTGAGTCGATTGTCGGCGAATAAAGCGCGTTGACTGCAGCCTAATGGTGATGTATACGACCTCCATTGCCACATTAATGCACGACGCCGGACTAACGTTCCTGTTACGTGTGACAGAAGCGCCATCATCTGCAAATCAAGGGGGTACTACTAGCCTTCGGTCACAGTCGTGTTTTGCACTGCGCTCGATGTTTTTTCTTGCTTTATTTGTACGTGTTTAACCTGTGTACTGACTATACCACAATATAAATAGTGTTGCGCGACTGAGCCAATTAAGATTTACTTCTTGCTCTAGCGGCTAGAAAAAAAAGCCTCTATTTCTAAGTGAAGTAGAACTTCGTGCACTCTATACTTTTCTGCTTGCGTGAATACGCGTATACCGCTATAGAAATGCGTGGCTTCTTTTTTACCGCTAACCGGCCTTTGCAGACGCTAGTTCTCACTTTGCGGTATCACAGTGATTTCGAAATCGCCGACACTTTACGAGAGGGTGTCGCTAAAATTCTACATTCACACCTCGACATTTAGTACTTCTTTCGTTTAGGACGGCGCCAAATACACTATGTGATGTGCTTGAATGACAAAGTGGCACCCATATTGATATTATTTTGGCGAATGGACGGTACGATGGTTATACATAGCGTCATACCGACACGTGCAAGCACTCACTTAGAGTACATACAAGTCTCGGAAGGCGAAATGCTTGTGTATATCGTGTGTATATCGTGTGTATCATGTACAAGCATTTGATACTGTGATAGCACATCGGAATAAGCTGTAATCTGAGGACGTGCATGACGTACGCACACATGCGAACACGGTGTGGCTAGCAGACGACGCAAGGAGCCATGCATCCACACCACGGGGTTTTGTCCGCTCGCCGCTAGGTGTATAGTGTACTAGAATAATGTCCTAGTGACGCGTCCAGGAGGCAGGGACAATTGGCCTCGAGGCCCACCACTGGAAACGCCGGCGCCACCGTCGGCGTGACGTGCTTGGCAGGATCACGTGGTCTCAGCGGCCGCGTCGGCTGCTTGTGGAGCGCTGCCGCGTGCTTTGAAAACGAGTTTCAAGTACCACATGCGCTGCGGTCTGTTCAAATACGGAAGTTTTCTCGCATTTTCTGCTCAATGGAAACTATTTTAATAGAGTGGCTGCCTCCGAAGGCGATGAACATGGGGCTCTACCGCGCGGTGCCGCAGTGCCGGGCTTACGCAACGGAGCCCAGTGTCAGCCTGCACCGGTAACCGCGGGACAAGAAACTGCGTGAAGCATGGGTTGTAAAGCTAAGAACCGGCAAGTAGCCATCGGCTACGAGTCTTGTGTGCAACAAGCACTTCCGCGACGAAGACTTTCGTTACTGCGTCGGGCCTGCGATGTTCGGCGAGTAGCAGACAGCGCGCACTGAGACGATGGCTCACGCGCGCTTCCCGCCGGCAAATTATGCCTATTTGCCACAGGATGGAAAATGCGCTACCTTTTACCACGTGCGATACCATCTCAGAACCCTCCCATGAGGCCTCTTGATCGTAGGCCCCGTGCTCAGCGTCCACGAAATCAGCTGCAGATGCGCAAGTCACTGTTTAGATCAATGTTGAATTAAAAAAACTCACAAGGTCCCTTATGCATTCGCCAAAGATGACTAGAAGGCGAAAGCGATCTTCTTGTCAGTCGATGTATTGATTCTCCCGCGCCCCCCTCCAATAGCGTTCTGCACCGAACGCGGTTTTGCACGGCCTCCATGACCGATCACGGAGGCAATGCAACGCGACCATGACGTTGAATACGTCTTCATGTGACCTCACGTTATGTAACGTCAATGACGCTACACATTTTGGCGATCTGTGACGTCATGATGACGTCATATGATAACGCCATCACCGATCACGGAGGCAATGCAAAGGGACCATGTCGTGTGAATACGTCATCATGTGACATCACGTTATGTGGCGTCATGGTGATGTCATAATGAAGTTGCATATATATGAGGTCTGCGACGTCATGATGACGTCATATGTTGACCTCATCACGTGACGATTACTTTTTGCGTCACTTGTCTTGGCGCCGCGACGGTCAATCTTCCCGTTTGAAGAGGCATCTGGCTTTCGCCTTCATAAGCTACGCGACGTTTGCTTGTGGACGTACATAGCGAGAGAGTCAAATGCTGCGGCTGTGTGCTGCATTTATGTTGGCAATAACATTTTTTTTCAGTCAAGCTTGCGTTGCCCTGACGCAAACACTATATCCCACATTTATTTGTGTCAATCTCAATGTGACGTTGGGCCTCTCCAACCGCATGTATTTTCTTGGAGCCTCATTTATTTTCGTGGGAAAGATGTCACCCTGTTGGCGTTAAACACGACACTGCTGCCAAAATTGCTGGGTTACTCGTCAAATAGTTACTATCTTGTTTTGCGGCTGCTGCAGTAACTTATATTTTATTCACCGCTATTTCAAGTTCACGTGGGTCCTAGTTCACAGCCGACGTTTGCAGAACAAGTCCGGCAAACGTTACTGTATTTTCTTCCTTTTCCTTGGCGTTGCGTGCTACTACATGCTCTGTCTCGTAGACTATACTTCTCCTTCCACCAGCAATCTCGAAGTGGTGGAGCTTTAGTCTATGAATTTGTTGATGACAGAGAGCGGCAAGTTCACTGGAATGCAAATGGAACGATAAATAAGGAGCATTAAAAAAAAGCGTCGCGATTGCTCACGTTTTGTGTGAACACCAAACGAAACGAATGCACTGGATAAAGAAACAGAAGCAGCGGCATTTGCCCGCTGAGATATGGCCGATCAATACGCAGTGCGAGACAGCTTGTAAAATGACATTGAAAAGTACACGAATTTATACCGAAGACAAAAAAAAAAACTGAATCGTCGGGACGACACTACACAAAGTTGCCATGCGCACCGAAGCCGTAGTTGTAACAAAACTGTTTTTGAACTACTCTGATAGCGTCCGTACAACAGTAGTTGTTTGTGTACTCACAAATTCTCATATTTTGCGGCCTAAAGTTCACAGCGCGGTGCCAAAACGCGCTCGTCGCAAAAGCGAAACCATCAGTATGAGCATACATGCAGACGCTCATACATGCAGAGGCACCGTCAGTCGTCGCGAACTCGTGCGATCGCTGGCTTGAGGCTCTTTCTGGTATGCTCCGTTTGGTTATACGGGCAGTCTACTCTAATGAGATATTTCACATATTGTGCAGAAATAAGTGTCTTACTCTTCCTTTAACAATCACTATATATATATATATATATATATATATATATATATATATATATATATATATATATATATATATATATATATATATATATATATATTGTGCACTCAGCGAGTGGCTATTTTTCACGCAAGAAGCCGGTTCGGGGGTCTCCAACGCGGTGACCGCGTGAAGCGGGTGTTCGGTTTTCTGCAGAGAGACATCGACTGTAGACTATCTTGAGCTTTGAGTTCGTCGAAAATTATTCTTTTGACAGGAAAGAACATATTTCTTTTCGAGAGTACCTACAGAAATGTCCCGGAGGGCTTCCGCGAGGTGATTTTGTAGAGCGCCAACAGCAAAATCTATGGGGCGCGCGCCGGCGGCATCCTTCCTAGCACGCAATCGAGGCGCGTCCGATAGAGGGCGACTCCGTAACTCCTCGAGGCCAATAGGCCGGTTGAAGCAAACGCCAGTAGACGCCACTAGTGGCGTTGCTGCGCTTTTTTCTAGTCGCGGAGCCAGTTCGCGCCGGTTTGGGCCGGTTCAGACGCGCTCTGCAGCTGCTTGCCTCGTGCGCGTCCCCTGCGACGCTACGTTCAACGGAAAAAAAAAATGGTGGATGTTCTCCGGACGCTTACATGTGGGATGCTTCCATGTAGTACGTCTCATTGCATGCCGTAAAATGAGGTAAGGAAACGCCGGAATAACCTTGTTTAGCTGCGTTTCTGTAACCGAGAATAAATCACGAAAAGTTTACCACCATCAATATGCGTCCGTCGAGGCCGTTATTTCATCGTACGCCTTCTGGCATAGCAACGCAGCGTAGACGTTGCTGAGCACTTTTGTGTAGTTTGCGATGAGCATGCGATTTAAATGTTGTGCTAGATATTGCGCAATAGAAGCAAAACATGCAGAGTTACTCATATGATGGGTCTGTGCAAATGAATGATAAAAAATGCGAATAGATACTGCTGCAGGCGATGTCCCGAACTGCAATGAATCCGCCGGTCTGCGGCATTTACGCTAGCAGACGACGTTGTCGATACTAGTATGTTGCTGCGGTTTTCACAAAATTTCTTTACACTATACTATAGTAAATGCAGTCTTTTTGCGCAGCAGTCGAAGAGTCCGGTGCTTAAAGGCTAACTCCGGCGATTTTTTGGCCATGTCAAAGTAATGGTGCTTTTATGTTCCTGAGACGCTCCTGTTACGGGCCCGATAGCAGAAATACTCGGCAAATTGGAGAATAATTTTTAAATGAGCAAAAAAGCGCAACACCGAAACCGAAACCCAACCGAGTGTACTGTCTACGTATGACGTAGACGTTGTTACGACCGAACCGGAAGTCGGGCAAGGCATGCCGGTCACGCCGGCGCGGAGTATGAAAACTGTGACAGCCGGGGACGACCAGCGAAACGCCGGCCAAACCAACGCTGTCTGTCGCCTTGTGCACAGCAGACGCTCGCTGTATCGGCCTAAGCGTGAAGTTAGCGGTGCCCTCGGCTGCGTCACTTCCGCCGCCTTGCCAATACTGACGTCACAGACGCAATGTTGCCAATAATTGTGGGAAGCCACGAGGGCCTTTGCAGACAATCTTTAAAATTCATTTGCAAACAATCCGCGCATGTCTCAAGCCTGTAATTTGGCATAAATGACGGAAACGTGCAAAGGAACGTACCCAGCGAATTTCACTGAGATCCATCGACCTCGAAAAATCGCCGGAGTTGGCCTTTAAGTTAGGGGTGTGCGAATAGTGGATTTTGAAACCGAATCGAATACGAATCGAATAGTGATCACACCGAATCGAATACGAATACTAATCGAATACTTTTCGAATAGTTTTCGAATAGTAAGACAACCATTACCAAACGGTCCTAGAACTCCGCAGCGTTTTTTTTTTCTTTTTTGGAAGAAATATTCACGAACTTTCACCAAAGAGCGTTGCGCTTACTTTGTTTAACAGACTCAAAATACCACAGATGAAATTCTGAGGTAAGCTCGTATACAGCAGCGACCACAACCTTCGAAATATTGTCACCAGGCTAACTGATAGATGGTATAACACACAGGGTGAAGAAACAAAACAGGGACGTTTACTCCAGAAAAAGGCCGACACCCACTTCTCTTCCCAGGGGCTGGCCAGAACAGTTGCCAGCCTACCTCGCGTCAATTCCCCCCTCTCAAGAGCGACCGTCCCGGTCGAGGGGTTCGGGTGCAAGAGCACTACGGAGAAAGGTGGTTCCGTGAAGGAAAAAAAAATAACAAGGTAACAGTGCAATATTCGAAGGGGTTGCGAAGTGTCGGTTATCACTCGCGGGAGTGGTACGGCTTCATCCGTACGACGTGGACAACCTCAGCGCGTGCACGTCGTCGGCTCAAACTCGGGTCAGAGCTTTGGGGTACCACCTCGTAATTGACATCACTGAGGCAGCGCACAACTTCGTAAGGGCCAAAATAGCGTCGTAACAATTTCTCCGAGAGCCCACGATGTCGGATAGGTGTCCACACCCACACGTAGTCACCCGGTTGGTAATGAACGTTCCGTCGGCCCATGTTGTAGCGGCGAGCGTCGTTGTTCTGCTGCGTGCGAATGCGGTTCCGAGCAAGCTGGCGGGCTTCCTCAGCTTTCTGAATGAAGTCGTCAACGCTGTCATTTCTGCTGGTGTCGTGTTCTACTGGGAGCATAGCGTCTAACGGTGTTGTGACGCGACGTCCGTAAACAAGCTCGAATGGTGTAAGCTCGGTGGTCTCTTGTACAGCTGTATTATAAGCAAACGTCACATACGGCAAAATTTCATCCCACGTTTTATGCTCCACATCCACGTACATAGACAGCATGTCGGCCAGTGTTCTGTTTAACCGCTCAGTCAAACCGTTGGTTTGGGGATGGTAGGCTGTGGTCTTCCGATGGTTGGTGTGCGTTAGCATTGCGACCTGTAGTAATAACTCCGCAGTAAACGCTGCACCGCGATCAGTGATCAGAACAGCAGGTGCACCATGACGCAACACGATGTCGTGGACGAAGAAGCTGGCGACTTCGACAGCAGTTGCCCTGGGCACAGCTTTTGTCTCCGCATAGCGAGTTAGATAGTCGGTTGCGACGATTATCCATTTGTTTTCTGAGGATGACGTAGGAAATGGACCTAGAAGATCCATTCCCACTTGTTGGAACGGCGCTGGAGGCGGATCCAAAGGCTGGAGGAAGCCAGCAGGCTTGACGGGTGGAACTTTCCGCCGCTGACAGTCACGACAGGTCCTGACATAGCGCTGAACTGACGAATATAGCTGTGGCCAGAAGTATTTTTGGCGTATGCGCGCTAACGTCCTCGCAAAGCCCAAGTGACCGGAAGAGGGGTCGTCGTGGCAAGCCTGCAAAACTTCCCCACGTAGTGCCGTCGGAACGACGAGCAGAAAGTTTCCTGGCTGTTCTCGAAATTTCTCTTGTAGAGAACATTGTTTCGCAAGCAATAAGAGGCCAGTGCTCGTGAGAGCGGGCGTGGGACGACAACGTCAGCTCCCTGAAGATAGCGGATGATAGGGAGCAGCTCAGTGTCCTCACGTTGATGCTCAGCCCTCCGCACCACGTCGACGAAGCCAAGAAACGGCAGACCTTCTTCCATGTCAGATGATGTCAAGGGAATAGGGGCACGCGATAGGCAGTCAGCATCGGTATGCTTATGTCCGGAGCGGTAGACAACAGTTATGTCGTACTCTTGAAGACGAAGGCTCCAACGAGCGAGACGTCCTGATGGATCTCGGAGATTGGCAAGCCAACAAAGCGAATGGTGATCACTGACCGCTCGAAATGGCCGACCGTACAGATAGGGTCGAAACTTGCTGATGGCCCAAACGACTGCTAAGCACTCTTTTTCGGTGGTGGAGTAGTTAGCCTCTGCTTTTGTGAGACTGCGGCTCGCGTAAGCGATCACACGTTCTGTGCCGTCCTGCCATTGAACTAGAATGGCTCCGAGTCCTACGTTGCTGGCGTCCGTGTGAATCTCAGTTTCCGCAGTGTCGTCAAAATGTGCCAGCACTGGAGCTGTTTGAAGTCGCTTGCGTAGCTGTACGAAGGCCTGTTGTTGCTCTTCCGTCCACACGAAGGGTACATCTTGTCGCGTTAGTCTCGTAAGAGGTTCCGCAATTTTGGAGAATCCTTCAACGAAACGACGGTAGTAGGCGCAGAGGCCAAGGAACCGCTGAACAGCCTTCTTGTCTTCAGGACGAGGAAACTCGGCAACAGCAGTCAGCTTGTCTGGGTCTGGTCGAACACCGTCAGGGCTCACCACGTGGCCTAGAAACTTGAGTTCCTGGTAGCCGAAGTAGCACTTTTCGGGCTTGATAGTAAGGTTTGCCTTGCGTATTGCTGTGAGTACGCTTTTTAGCCGTGTGAGATGTTCGTCGAACGTGCTTGAGAACACAACGACGTCGTCCAGGTATACAAGACACGTCTGCCACTTTAGACCAGCGAGTACAGTGTCCATCATTCTTTGAAATGTGGCGGGAGCGGAACAGAGACCGAAAGGCAGTACTTTAAATTCGTACAGCCCGTCGGGAGTCACGAACGCGGTTTTCTCACGGTCGCCCTCGTCAACCTCAATTTGCCAGTACCCTGACTTGAGGTCTAATGATGTAAAGAACTGAGCGTGGCGTAGACGGTCTAAGGCGTCATCAATCCGCGGCAGGGGATAAACATCGCGTTTGGTGACTCTGTTAAGTCGGCGGTAGTCAACGCAGAAGCGAAGTGTGTTGTCTTTTTTCTTTACTAGTACCACAGGCGACGCCCACGGACTTGTCGACGGTTGAATGACGTCATCGTTCAACATTTCCTGCACTTGACGCTTAATCGCCTCCCTCTCCTTTGGGGACACGCGGTATGGATGCTGGCGAAGAGGCCGCGCCGACTGCTCCGTAACAATACGGTGTTTGGTCACGGAAGTGCGGTGAACTTTCGATGCTGTGGAGAAGCAACCGGAGAATTCTGTCACAAGGCTTAGCAGGCTCTCCTTTTGCGCATCTGACAAGCCAGCATTAACGTGAATGCGGTTGCCTAGGTTAGCACGAATTGTTGCATCCGATGAAGTCAACTCTAACGTTCCAATGTCAGTTAATGCAAGTTAATCACGGCTCCGTTAGCCTGCAGGAAGTCCATCCCAAGAATTAGGTCTCTTGAGCAATTCGGCAGTATAATAAAATCTCCTAGATACGTAAACCCACGAATGCTTACTCGTGCTGTGCATCTTCCAGCCGGAGTTAGAAGATGGCCTCCTGCCGTCCGAATCTGTGACCCAGTCCACTGGGTAGAAACCTTCTTCAGCTTGCAGGCAAGCTCCATGCTCATAACTGAAGTATCTGCCCCAGTATCGATTAGCGCCGTTACTTCTTCGTCGTCCACGGTTACAGTAATGTTGGAGGTTACTACTTTTGGTATCGAATCTGGCTGCATCTGTGTGTCTCTTTTCTGTCGGCGATGTCGTCGTAATGGAGGATCTTCTGTGCAGTCAGCGTCAGCGGCCTCACCTCCGGAGGTCGCTGAACTCAGTTTTCCCGACCTGCAGGACTGGGCGAGCGGCGTCTCGGAGCGCCGCGTGAAAAGGCTGGGCTTGGGGACCTATAACGAGCAGGAGACGATGAACGGGGGTTCATGCCATCGATTCTCGACATTGCGACGATGGAGATGAAGTTCTCGATTTCCAGTGGTCGCTCACCAGGTCGTGGACGAGGGGCATTCGGCGAGAATCCACGGAGACCCACACGGCGGTAAGGGCACGTTCTGTAGATGTGCCCGGCTTCGCCACAATGAAAACAAAGGGGACGGTGGTCCGGTTGTGCGCCAGACATCGCTCTTCCTTGATCTTGCTTCGGCGATGAACGGCGGGTTGCGAGCACTGAAGCCGACTTCCATTTGCTGGACGGGGTGCACCACGCCGGGAGTACTGCACTGTGGAGGACGTCGCACTGCTTCCGCGTAGCTCATCTCGACGCACTGCCGTTGTTGTGGCACCTCGTAGTGTTGGGGAGCGTGGACAGCGTGACGTACCTCGGCGCGAACCATCTCCGCAACGGAGAGCTGCCCTACGGTTGGAGCAGTCATCTGCATCTTTGTAGCTCCTCCTTGATGACAGTCCTGATGAGCGCTCGCAAGGCGTTGATGTCATTGCCGAGAGTGACCGAAGTGACCCCTCGCTTGATTGTACGACATCGCGGTTATACTGTCTGGCGCGCTGTTGAAGGGCCCTCTCCATAGCAGTGGCTTCATCGTGGAACTCCGCAAGTGTCGCAGGCGGGTTTCGAATGAGGCCGGCAAAAATTTCTTCTTTGACACCCCGCATTAGGTGACGAACTTTCTTTGCTTCAGTCATAGAGGGGTCCGCACGCCTGAAAAGCCGATCCATGTCCTCTATGTATGTTGTCACCCTTTCGTTTGGGCCTTGAACTCTGGCCTCCATCGCACACTCAGCTCTCTCCTTCCTGTCTGCTCTGGCAAAGGCGCTGAGGAACTGCCGACGAAACTCATCCCACGACGTTAGCGTTGCCTCGTGGTTCTCAAACCATGTTTTTGCGGAATCTTCGAGAACGCAATACACATAGCGTAGCTTACGCTCTTGGGTCCAGTCGTTGATGATGGCAACCCGGTCGAAGTGCTCAAGCCAGTCGTCGGCATCTTCAAAAGCAGCTCCGTGAAATGTCTTCGGCGTCCTGGTTTGGTTGACGACAAGCTGCGCTGGTGCTTGCACGGTAGCGTTAAGAGGTGTTTGATTCATATTTCTCGTGCGTTGAGGTAGCAAACCGTGCTGTGGCTGGAGGCCCTGGAGACGACGACTGGTACGTACGTGCACAGGGGTAAGCTCGGTCGAACTACTCGGCGGGCTTGCGTCTGAGGTACGCTCTGGAGACCGTATCATCTACCGTACCCCGCACTTCCACCAGAAAATGTCACCAGGCTAACTGATAGATGGTATAACACACAGGGTGAAGAAACAAAACAGGGACGTTTACTCCAGAAAAAGGCCGACACCCAAAAGCGCGCGCACACCGATTAACTTCGTTCTTCTCTTCCCAGGGGCTGGCCAGAACAGTTGCCAGCCTACCTCGCGTCAATATTTCTAACTGTAGGCTGAAATAAAGCAGTGACTGCAGATACTTTGTCGCCTGCTTTAAAATAAAACTGAGACATAAAATCTGAACAGTTTTGAACCGAAGACTATGCATACAGCTAAGGCGGTAATGAAACACATAAACCTGCCATCGCAACATGGTCCTCGGCACTGAAGGCATGTACACATCGGTGTTGCAAGCTGTATCTGCAAGAACAATTTCCGCAAACACAACCCTTCCATCTATTGCAATTCATGAAGCTGAATGCAGGTGCACCTTCAGTTCTTCCAAGATGAAGACAGGAACTGATTAATGCGATGCAGAGGCAGCATAGTAAAAACTGAACGAGTATGGAGCTTTCATAAAAAAAAAAACGGCCTTCATCCGGTAATCAATATAGCGTCGGTAGTTTCGTAAAAGCTTGCGCTGCATGCATACTGGTAATTTAGTGATTAAAAGAAGAAAAATGGCCTTTAACTATTCCAATGTTTCATTGTTTTGGGGTTCTCCCGTCGGCGCTAATTATTCGAAAACTATTCGAAAAATATTCGGTATTTCGAGTATGTACTATTCGATTCGAGTACCGAATCGAATAGAATGCTATTCGATTCGTTATTCGAAATTTTCGAATATTCGCACACCCCTACCTTTAAGGAACGCCTACAAACGCGGAGAAGGAGAGCGTTAAACGCAGCGGGGGAGAGAGCGACCGGTCTACTAGAAAAAGGCGCAGTGGCGGCGCCTGGTGGCGTCTACACAAACGGGCACGCGCGCTCCTTCTCAGACGCGTCACTAGGAAATTATTCTAGTACACTATAGCTAGGTTAGAGTGACCTAGAATAGGGGGAGTGTCCAAAGCGCCGGCTCCCGCGTGGGCCTTTTGCCGTGAACTCCCGCGCCGCGCCGCTGCTGCGCCGGACCCGTGGGCTTTCCGCGCTCGGGAAGCGCGCGGAGAGCGAGGGGCGTCTGCTACGCGCTGTAGTTTTTTGCGCCGCGTTTCCACACAGGGCACTTCAAGTCTACTTAACTTTTATGATGCGGTGCGGAATGGAGCTTGTCCATCTTTAATCGTTGTGTTAGTGCTGGGGCAACAACAGAATGCAAAAAAAAAAAATCATGTGTCAAGCGGCATCAGCGTGGCCTAGTTCCGGTCACAGAGTTCGAGAACGTTGGTGCGTGTGTAAAAACGCGCAAAACGGACACGCACAAGCCAAGAACGAAAAAAAAAGAACCCTATTCGCACGAGTAATCGGGCAATAGCATCACGCACGCACGAATTAAGAGTAATAAAGAAAGTAAATTGCACGCGCAGTCAGCTGAAATACTTGGGCGCAGTGACTTCACGAGCTTTTTCCTCATAGTCGCCACTGGTTTGCTAGCCATATGCACACCGCTTTATTTGACAATTCATTAGCCTCCACAAGCTCTTTATTATGTACGGAGCACACCGGGAAGACGCAAGGGAAACAAAAAAAAGGTAAAAAAGAGTAGAGACGGCCATACGACCGCAATACTGTTGGCTTATTTTTATTTCTGAGGTAGCGTACAAAGAGGCTCACCGTGCGCAAACATTTGAAAGAAAAGCAATGCCAGGTAAACTAACCTTATTCCACAAGTTTTTGCATAAAAGGCGCAATATAGAAAATGCTTTACAAATATCCAGATATCATGAAACAAAGTTGCAAATGCCCCCATTCTTGCTGTACAAGCTGCCTGAACGAAAATATATACGGTAAGAATATATATATATATATATATATATATATATATATATATATAGATATATATATATATATATATATATTATCGCATGTTGCATTGGATCGCTGAACGTCAGTATGAAACGTTCGCGCGAGATGCGTGCACTGCTTCAAGCCTTCACCATACGAAATGAAAACAGTTTCAAACAGCTCATTCTCAACTTCAGATGTCTTCATGGTTCTCGGAGGTTAGCGTTCACCCGGTTCAGAGACTTTACGAAAAGATGTGGACGGAGTAGTTACATAAAATACAATTGTTTCTGCGGCAGTTGAGTGCGTGCCAACAGGGCACCCGACCGCAATTTCCCGCTTTTCCTGATGACCTCAATATAGCGTCCGCCACAATTTCGTGCTGAAGCTCCGAGAGTACTTAAATAGCGAATCTGCTCATCTCTTGAATAAATATAAAGAGATGACCAGACGGGTAAAGCAAGCCTCTTTTGTCCCGCAGACGCGTGCAATCAGGTGCTCTGAACTGAGAATCACGTTTGTTTTTTCGGTCGATCGCTCGTAACATGAAGTGAGGCATACACGACGTTGCACTGTTATCGTTTCATTTTCTTTGGTTTGTCTTTTTTTTTTAATGCTAAAGCCTTAGATGCCTCATCAAACACGAAAATTGACCATCGGCTTCCCGCGTAGCTAACACGAGTGATGCACAAAATCATCACGCGATGACGTCGACAGAACTTGTGACGTCACTATTGACGTCATTCAACGTGACGTAATATGTTGACGCCATCACATGACATGGTCGCTCTCCATTGCCTCCGTGATCGGCTCTCGATGTAGGCAATGTAAAAGCAGGTGAGGTGCAGAAAGCTTGCAATGTGGGCAGTCCGAAACCACGTTATGTGCAGAAAGCTTTAGGAGAGGGGCGAGGGAGGATCAATGCATCGACTGACGAAATAGATGGCTTTCGTTTTCGAGTCATCTCCGGCGAATGCATAAGGAACCATGTTTTTTTTTTCATGTAATTTTTTCGCATACATTTACCTATGCGGTCTGTTCTTCAATATGTAGGGTAAGTCTAACATGTTGACATCGATATTGGTGACCACCACGTTTTTTATAACCTGGCGGAAACAAATCGTCAGACACACATCGTCAGAATTATTTCTGGCTGAAAGCGGGTTTGCGTGCCAAACACCATATTATTATTGTTAGCCTTTACGCAAATGGCAAGCATGTCAAGTTAGTGATGCCATGACCTATCGATCGTGTTGGGCATACGTACATTCGTGCCCCTCCGTGCCAATTTTCGTGTATACCAAGTGGACGAGACGCGAGTACCGCGAGCAATTTTTTACTTTTTGGTACCGCGGCCACGCCGACTGACCATTCGGCTTCGCATGAAATGGCTTGAAACAGCAGAGCGCCGGAGGCAGCCTTGTAAAACAAATCGAATGCACGAAATAAAAGATAGGATATGAAGGGTGCAAACGCGTTAGCATGCATGAGCTAGTTAATACGTGCATATGTGCTACGTTCTCCTGGTTATCTCCAGTTTATTCTCTCCTGCAGCAAGTTACGTTCGTAATTCCACACGAAGTAAGCTAAGCGCCTTTTCTCACGATGAAGTGTGCGCAGGATGCGTTCCTCAAACATCCGCGGAAGTGCGGACCAATGCGGTGACAAACCAGCTACAAGGATATATATAAAAACCCCGTTTCAAAACACACAAACGCGTTCTCTATGTGATGAGTCGCTGCAGTATTATGTTACAGTGACGCAGTATTAAATTTTGCCCAAATTTCCACAATTTTAGCTAATAACGGCTAAAATATCACGCGCGTAGCAGACGCTCGCCGCTTTGACGCGGCTTCCGCCGCGGAGAAAGCCCACGGGTCCTAAGGTCCCTCCATAATTTATTGAGGGACTTTAACGGGTCCGGCACGGCAGCGCCGCGGCGCGGAAGTTCACCGCAAAAGGCCCTCGCTCCTCCCATGTATTCGCGCGGCGCTTTGGACACTCCCCCTATTCTAGGTCACTCTAGCTAGGTGCCTACTTTGCTCGATCTCGCGGCCATAGAACTAGAACCAACTTCATAGTGGCGCGAACGGGTGGTTTCAGGCGTTCCTCTTGGCGAAGAAAAATCCAGGTGGCGCCAGTGCAACTTTTTCTAGTCGCAACCCCCCTTCTGCTGTAGGCGCTTGCGCGCGTTTCTTGTGCGCGCGTTCCCATAGAATGGGAAGGAATGAGTAGCAAAGAGAACGTTGAGATTATAGCAAGGGGCTGAGACAGGGATGTCCTTTGTCCCCGCTGTTATTCATGCTGTACATGGTGAATATGGAAAAAGCGTTAGAAGGTAGCTACTTTGGAAAAGGGCGGCGTGATGATTGAGCAGAAGCTTCCAGGATTATTTTATGCTGACGATATTGTCTTATTTGCTGACAGTCGAGTGGACATATAGCAGCTGGCGAATATATGCGGAAGGGAAGGGGAAGCTCTAGGAATAGGATTTAGTGTAACAAAATGTGGATTGATGGTATTCAATGATCCTTGTGATCAGGCGGTGTCAATACAGGGCCAAGAAATACCGAGGGTGAGCGAATACAAGTACCTCGGAGTATGGATAAATGAGGGTGACAGGCAAATGGAGGTACAGGAAAAAGCCTCGGCAGCAAAGGGAAAGAGGAATGCTGCAATAATGAAGCACAGAGCGTTGTGGGGATACAATAGGTACGAGGTGCTTCGAGGTCTGTGGAAAGGTGTAATATGGTTTCGGGGCTTACTTTTGGGAACTCAGTGGTGTGCATGAGGGCAGAGGTGCAATCGGGAATGGATATAAATCAAAGGACTGTGGGACGCCTCGCGTTGGGTGCTCACGGGAAGACGACAAATGAGGCTGTAAAGGGCGATATGGGATGGGCAGGTATTGAGGCGAGGGAGGCTCAGAGCAAAATAAGGTTCGAAGAAAGGCTAAGGAATATGAAGGAGAGTAGATGGGCAGAGAAGATGTTCCGTTATTTGTATAGGAAGAGCGTGGACACACAGTGGAGAAAAAGAACTAGGAGGCTCACTAGTAAATATACGGCTGGTAGTGTAACAACAAAAAGCGTTAAGCGAAAAGTCAGAGAGGCGGAGAGGATTTACTGGACGGCAGCTATGGAGAAAAGCCGGCTACCGAAAGGGAAAAAATGAAATAAGGAGGGAGGCATTTTAAGATAATTCAAGGGGAAGCGCTTTACTGTTTGAAGCGAGATCGGGTTGCCTTAGAACGGGTAGTTATATAGCGAGATTCAGTAAAGAAGAAGAACAATGCACGTGCTGCGGGGAAGATAAGGAAACGGCGGAGCATGTTCTGATTGAATGTGGAGATATCCACCCAGGTGTACGTTTGGGCACGAGCCTACATGACGCCTTGTGTTTTAGAGACAATGGAAAGCTGAACACACCCGCGATTGAAACAAGTAAGAGACGGTTAGAGTATTGGTGGCAGAAAATTAGAGAGAAAGTACAAAAATAAATATTGGAAAAAAAAGGACATTCTGCCGTAAAGGGCAGAGAACGGAGCTGAAAACTTTTTTTTTTTTCTGGAGTAAGATAGTTTTAATTGAAGTAAAGACACTGGGCCAACATTAAAAAAAAAGAATAGTAAAGTTTTTTTGGTTTTTTTTTTTTTTTTTCGAGCCTGGTGGCACACTTGTCGCCGCCCCGTTATAAAGGGGACGCTCATAGCATCCATCCATCCATCCATGTGTGCATTTCTCCGCGTTCCGCGTCGTTGTAGCGGTGCCGTGCAGGCCATTTTTTTAGATACCGGCCGCCATTGGCCGGCTTTTTTTTGTCATAATATCGGGATTATTTATTTTTTTTTGTGTGTTTTATAAGCGTCAGTTCAACAACTACGACGGTAAATATTTATCGTCAATCACGAAAACTCTTACGCTATTAGTCAACCACATTCTGGGATCCCTTCAAGTCTAGCGATCATTGGAATATAGCATATTATTGCGCGTGTATGGTACATCAATATCCGACATTTTTGTGGCATGTGCACATTTTAACGTTCCTTTGTGTCTATAATGCCACTGGCCTGTTGGATTCAGACGCAAAGAAGAGCTTTTTTATGGGCGAAGCATTGTGGTTCCTTTTCAGTGCAGTACATTCAGAGTAATAAGCGAAGCGTCATTGCAATCACGGGTACTTTTGTCAGCAATTAGGTTAGTTGGTTAGCTTAGTGTGCTGCTTTTGTTTGTGAATTGGGTTTATGTGGCTCAATGAAAGCAATGTCACATTAAATGGCACTGCATGCCGAAGAATTGACATAGCGTCTATTGTTCAAGTTATTTTAATCTCCTGTTAGCCTCCCCCCCCCCGTCGAACGGCCGATTTTTTAGATGCGAAAGCATCTTATGCTTGGGGCAGTGTCCGTTCTGCGGCGTCCGCGCCCATCCTGCGCATGCGTCAACTCTCCTCGCGTGAGCGCGAGGAGGTGGGGTGGAGGAGGTGGCGTGAGTGCGGTCTCCGCTTCGTATCTCCTCTCCCGTTTCTCTCTCTCCCCGTTGCACTCCTTCGCAACGGCGCTATGGACGCTCGCGAAACTAAACGTAAACGGCAACGCCGGCAAGCGTTGCCCTCTCCTTCGCAACGGCGCTATGGACGCTCACGAAGCTGAACGTTAACGGCAACGCCAGTAAGCGAATCTCGAAGCTGCGAGGCTGCGAAAGCGCGCGTTCGCTGTGCTTCCGTCATTCTCTCTATGTGCAACGGTGTGCGAAACGCCATGAACAACGTCAACGTCGGCGCTAGTTGCAGCGCCACCGCCGCGGAGCAGAGGAAAGCTCGGGTAGCCGAACGTAAACGTCAGCGTCGGCAAGCGGTAATCCAAACGCCTCGACAACCACCGTCTCATAAGTCACATAAGAGAAACGGAAACTGGATGCGGAACCTCCGCGATGCTTTCGCATCCCACCATGGTTGCCCGTAGTGGGAGATGATGTGTAATTTTTCTGACGTCACTCCTGCTGCGAGATGCGCCCTACAGCCAGAACGGCTCTCAGGCTTAAAAAAAAAATGGAGAGGGTGTCGCGTTAACAGCAACAGCGACACAGGCCTGTACACCACTCTGCGAGAGGAAGTTGGCTTCCTAACAACACAGACCGTGGTCAATGTTTTGGGCCGTTTCTGACACCCGTGGAACGAAAAATACGCATAGTAGTTCCATCGCTGCAAGGTGTGACGTCAGGCAAAAGTTGAGCCTTATCAGGGGTGATAAGGGCCTCAACTTTTTGGACTGCTTTTTGACATCTATTGCAGTGAAGCCAACGTGTCAGGGAAACTTTTGGCTCGGAAGGTAGCTCTTACATGCATAGTAGGTTCATCGCTGCAACCGTGACGTCAGACAAAAGTTGAGCTTTATCAGGGGTGATAAGGGCCTCTACTTTTTCGACTGCTTTCCGACATCTAGTAGGTTCATCGCTGCAACCGTGACGTCAGGCAAAAGTTGAGCCTTATCAGGGGTGGTAAGGGCCTCAACTTTTTCGACTGCTTTTCGACATCTATTGCAGTGAAGCCAACGCATCAGGGGAACTTTTGGCTCAGAACGTAGCCCTTACACGCATAGTAGGTGCATCGCTGCAACTCGTGACGTCAGGCAAAAGTTGAGCCTTATAAGGAGCGATAAGAGCCTCAACTTTTTCGACTGCTTTCCTACATTTGTTGCGGTGAAGCAAACGCAAAAGGGGTACCTTCTGTAGATATTACGTACATATTACGTACAAAGTAACGACAACAAATAGTGCCAGTCCTAATGGATAGACACTCGTTAACAGATTAACAACGCTCAAGATTTCTTGAGCGTTGTTAATGTTTTTACGATCGATAGTCACGTTTGGCAGAAATTCCGGTGTCGGGGTCGGTGTCGTCGTCTTTGGTTGTGAGCGAAAAAAAAAAAAGCGCGTTGTCCGTGAGCGAAAGTTCGAGGTAGATGCCAATGAAGAAATGGTAAAAAGAATCTTCGGTCATGCCACGAACATGCGATCCCTTGCTCCGTGGCGCTATGCGTTTAGCCGCTCGGCCACTACGCACACACCCTCTAGCATACTAACGACGAGCTATTTGTATAGGTTGTATTCACATGACGTCACCACGATGCTGTGAGCAGCGCTGGCAACTATGGTGACGACGTTAGAATGGGGAGGTGTGCTGAGCGCCGCGCGTTTCCCTTGCCAGAGAGGGTCCCTCTGCGCGCCGATGCCGCCAGGGGCGCTGCTGCAGGGGGCGCGGGTACAGCCGCCGCTGTCGCAGATTGCCCGTTGGAAGGCTATTACAAGGGAACGCGGCGTGATATTTTTTCTTTTCACCATTTACGCGTTCTTTATTGTACACGAGTGAGCTGTGGTGAAAATGCTTTGTAAAACGAAGAGAACTGAACGCTGGTGCTTCGTTCCTGGCTGCTACGAAAACTCTGAAACCAAAGAACGGAATTGCGAAGAAATACAATGATAATGATTAACAAAATGTATGTTCGCCCTATCCCGGTATAGGGCGCCGTTTTCTTGTTGTTGTTCTTTTTCTCTGGCAACGCAGCTTAAAAAATGAAACCTCTAATACTATTAGAAAGGAATGATTTGCGCTTGTGCCTTGGACTTCTAATGTTCGTTGCAAACAACGTTGTTAGATATGGAAGCGCGATTACCATGGTCGGTAATTAGATCAGAGACACCAACAGTTAAAACGTACATTTTTAAAGATATACAGTTCGCATCAGAGACAATCATTATACGTTTTCATTTAAAAACCTAGTTTATTCTTGAAGCACATTGGTCGTGAGTGAACACCCCTCAGATTCGCATTAGCGCTGCTAGAACTACTTAATGTAAAAATATAACATATTGGCTCTTCAAGTAAGCTCAGTTAGATCCTTCGCACACAATGTCGTGATATTTTTTTTCTCCTAATGCTAAACAAATGCCATTTCTGTATTTAAATTACCAGTACACAATTACCTTGCTCACATGACAATTAGCAATACAACTCATTATGTCAATAAAAAACCGCGACTATGCATCGGTAGAGGGTAAGGTTAGGACAACGTCACTAGACTAGTTTGCTAACGTAGTCTAGTAACGTTGGGTTAGGCATCATCTCTCGATCTTTCCAGTGGTCTTTTTCAATTCGACTTCCCAATCATACACCTAAGCCGTGCTCCCTATTGGGTTGCAGAAATTAGCGCTTTTTTTTCTGTCTTCCTCTTATCATCCTATATATACACCTATATTAATTACAGAAATACTGGCTGTTGTTTTAGCAAGCTCCCGTCAAATGAATCAACAGCAGTTAAAGTTACAGATTATTTTTTGGTATGTTCAGCACTTCCTATACGGCAGCGAATTCAACACTCCTGAGCATGTTTCGTTATCTAATACCTGCAAACTTACAAAAAATTTGGTTGCTGAGGGTACTGGGCCACCGCGGATTGTATCTAAATGAAATGGTGGATTCATGAGCCTCAGTATCTCTATGTGGAGCTCTGATTCATAATTTACCAGATACGGCTTATGCGACAGCTTTAAGGTATAGAAATGCTTGTTTGCAAAGCGACACTGGCAAATTATCACTGGATAAATTTAAAAACTTCGTACATATAAGGTATTGCTAGAATAAACAGCGGTGTGTTTCTTACAGCAGATTACGCGGTCCAATTCCACGAGTGAATTTTTATTTATATAATGCTGGTCTCATGGCGTCCCCGGCGTTGTGCAAATTTTGCATTCAATTGAAACAACGGACCACTTCCTTTTATTCTGTCGCCGATATTACAATTAGAAAAAAAGGTACCTCGTAGCTCCACTTCAGAAGATATATATGATTAACAATAAGTTACTGTTCTTATATTCAGGGGGATGTCTGTTATGCTGTATTCGGTTATATAAATATGACGAAAAGATTACCGCGATGGTTTATTTTTCTTTCCTTTTCTTTGTTCCGAATCCATTTTGTCTAGATCGATCTTTCGCATTACTTCAGATCTAGATATTTACTACCGCGTCTCTTTCATAAATTTCATCTGACAGTATGACCGCTTGCTCATGTATCATTTTCATTTACTCGATGTATACTTTTTAATCTAACTTTCTAGTTACCCTTGGCTTCGTATGTGTTTTTTTAATTTATCCATATTGTGTGTAACGAATTTTTTTCTCCCAAGGAAGTAACACCAATCGACATTTGCTGGTTGGTGCGCACCGCATGTCACTCCGATATATTCTTTCTCGCGTGCATTCCTTTACGAAAATCAGTAAAGAAGGAGAGGAAGATGAGAAGCGTACGAACTTGAGCTTGTTGGTGCACATTCATAGTAAACAACAGCGCGAAAACTACAAGGACGAGACAGCGCTAGTCCTGTTTCATCTGTCTCGTCTTCGTAGTTTTCGCGCTGTTTTTTACTAGGAGAGGAAGATGTTACAGTGTGCCCTTTTTAACTGCACCCGCTGAAAGAGAAAAGGAAAACGACGATTGACGCAGCAAACTGTTGCAAGCTAATAGCGCGAGACAGGTTTGCCGTACATGAGCGGCGCTACGCGGCACGTCGTCTGCTCGACTCCCCGCGCCTCTGCGTACAGCGCCCCTTGCGGCATCGGCGCGATTTGGGGACCGGTTTTCGCGGCCGCTTTTCACACCTCCCCATTCTAGCCACCCTAACGACGTCCTTCGGGCGGTCCGCCATGATTCTGGGCACTGTATGGCGTCTGTGCCGTTGTGCTACGGTTCCCTAGGGACCGTAGTAGTGCCCCACACTGTGTGTTTTGCTTTATCTGGGATTTGACAGGTGCTGCCCTTTTAGGACAGGAATTGTTGCTGTGTACTAGCAACTACCGCAGGATAACCCTCGACGAACGCGGTCGAAAACGCTGCGAAGTGATGGGCGATACGCCTTTAATCAGTTATGAGCGCAATGCGCAAAAGCTTGGACGAGACGGCAAGGGGGCAGGTTGGAAAAAATTGGAGCTTTGCGTGGAAAAATTCAAGCTTTGCGGCGGTATTGAACCACTGTTCCTGGGCATGGGCGAGTTGCACTTCGACGTCGAGCGTGTGCCGACGGTGAAAATTTCCGACATCAAGGATTCTTTAGGGTTGCTTTCGTAGCCTCCCGAAGACTTCGTGCCCCGTTGGGGCTGCTCTCGTCCACCAAAAAGGATGGCTTTCCTGCAAGTGAGTAATACAAGTGTAATTACAGATCTTGTAGTACGCCAGCGCCGCATCTTGAAGTGAGAAGCAGTCACCGAGGCAAATCTCAGAGCGAACGTTTTACAGGAGAGACGTCGCAAGCGGAGCGAAAAAATGCAACTGCGCCAGTGCATGCTGACATTATGTATTAGTGTCGTTTACAACAATAAAAATGCGGCTACGCAAACGTAAACACCCAGCCAACCAGATATTTAACTGCCCTTCTCCAAGCGGCGTGGTGACGGGACAACAAACACGGACGCTCTGAAGCATAAAATGCGTCAAGTGTAACATTTGGAACCAAAATTTGTACTCACCAGCAATGAAATGAGCGCTGCACACTTCGTAGTTAGTCCAACTGTTGTTGATGCGAGAGCGAGCAATGCGGCGAACCACTCGGCACAACACATTTCCACAATTCTTGCGTTGGTTGTACATGGCTCCATAAAAGTTGACGCTGTCCTTTCGCCGTGACCTATTGCTACGTCAATAGACGGCGCAATTTACCGTGATTTCAGAGACTGCAACAGAACATGGTCAGCTGCTGCTTCGCGAACTGAGGCACAGAACATCCACACGCACCGAAAGAGCTTCACTAGAGCTTCGCGAAGTGGCCAGGATCATGGCCGACGGAAGCGGAAGCAGCTCACGCCCTTCCCATCAGCCCGCGCGCCAGTGTGGGCGTGTCCTCAGTGAATACAACCTATAGTTTATATACACCATTTGGCCGTACGCACATCTCGGATGTTCTTCAGCAGCTTGACACAACACCCGCGAGATGACGCAAAGGGCCCACAACCACGCTTTTAAGTGGCATCGCACTGCCGTGTGGCTGTGTTTCGTCGCGCCGCATGCATTGGATCCGGAGGCAGGGGCGTAGCCAGAATTTTTTTTTTTTTTTTTTTTTGGGGGGGGGGGTTCAACCATACTTTTGTATGTTCGTTCGTGCATTTGTATGTGTGCGTGTATATATACGCAAGCAAAGCTGAAAATTTTCCGGGGGGGAGGGGTTTGAACCCCCCAACCCCACCTTGGCTACGCCCCTGTCCGGAGGGCGTCCGCACTTTGGCTTTCCTTGAGGCACGGTTTAGGTCTCCACCGAGAAGCGAAGCCAGGCCAGCAGTTGGGAAGGCGATACGAACACGGTCCGATTACGCTATCGCGTCCTAGTCTTGAAAGCAAAGCTTAAGCGTCCTTCAAGCTTTTTTGTAGTTTTTCAGAGATAAGGCAACGTGACCCCAATGGTAAGAAACCAATATCCTATAGGAACACTTCGCCAGGTAGTGCACCTGTATGAAGCTAAGAAAATGACGAATAAGTAACACGGCAGGCGCCACTTCCATTCTCTCCACCCTCTTTTATGGACATCTTGTCCTTGGGCCTCCACTTTACATGTCACTGTACATAGAAAAATGGCGATAGAATAACCATTTTTGAAGCCGATGTCTTCCTGGGCATTCTCCGCCTATTTTGGAGCAGTCATCCTGCTTCCTCGACTTTCAGCTTGCCTCTCAGTTTTACATTATGCATGTCTACCAGCCCTGACTAATCTTTGCTGTCTGTTGTAAAAAAAAGGGCTTGAACAAAAAGCTCGTTACACAACACCGTCATTCGACTGAGATTGAATCAAGGCAATATGATAGCACAGCGCCGCTGTCACATCACATTGTCTTCACTGAATCTCAGTCGGGGTTTTTTGTTCCAGCCCTCTTTTTTTCACTTGCCTACATCTTGCATCTGTACTGTGCAGTTTTCTGTTCCTGTCCCACGGTACCTGCAACGGTATCACTCTAGAGATACAGTCTAGCAATGTACTTGCCTTTACTGTCCCTTTGGACGCAAAATGGATATATATCCAAGAGGCAGGGCAACCTTCACTTCCTTGATCTATAATACAGCACATTGCATGCAATTATTCATTCAGGAATAGCCCCGAGGGCCCTCATCCACAGGGGAGTCATGTCTCCCGTGACATTGAGGGCATGACAAAAACAAAAAGTCATTTTTCCCAAAGTAGTACATTAAATTTATTAGGACATAGGTATGTACAAAGCACAACACATGAAAATATATTTTAAAAGCATGGAATCTCACAAGTGTACTTCCATGTCTCTGCCCGCTTGGGGGAGAGGTGACGTATGCCAAAACTGATGTCGCATGTTTATACAATGCATGGAGCAAAAGAAAAAAAAAAAGGGTGTAGGGAGCGGAGCCGAGTGAAACGGGGGGACACAGGTGAAGCAATGTTACCAAAACAGAAAAGACCCCCAAGATGTACAGGCATCTATTTTTTTGCGAAGATGAAGCTAAAAGAAAAACACATCCTTGTGAAGCACACACATATCTTTAAGTGTCTCTCCCACTGCTTCTCTTGTAGGATAACGTCTTTCAATTAAGTAAACCACAATGAAAATGCTTTTTTTTGTGACTTGAGATACATAGTGCACACAACTGTATAGTACAGCATTGGTTCACATTGCCTTATGTTCTGATGTCATTGGCTAATATGTACAATAATGTAAACTGGAAGGATCACTCGGTGTTTTCTGGCCACCCCTCAGCCGCCGTAGGGGTCCCAAAAACGTCACGAGGACTCTGGTTTCTCTTCGAGGTCTACAGCTGGACTTGCTAAGACATCTAGTAATTCTAGGTTTTCAAGTTTAATTTGGATCGCCTGCTGTCAAGCAAGTTTTGAAAAGTTATTGGAGCTTGCAGCCAGAAAGACAAGGCAGAAATTCACCGAAGACTACTCGGAGAACGCAGTCGCATGGATAAGGAATTTTGAGCAAAAAAATAAAACTAGCCCCAATAATTCCAGAGTCCCCTGCCACGTTGGGACCAATACCACCCGTGCACTCGTATAAGAGGCGTGTGCAAATAATTCTGAGCTTATGTACAATGTGGTTGTGTAAAGTGGTTGCTACTAGAATTTATTTGCTTTATGCATTCTTTATATAAACTCTGCAACAGACTCGTCCTCAAACTCAACAACGTTCTCACACAGAGACCTTCACTTCAAAAAGAGTCTCAAGCACTTTCCTGTCGGCACTTCACTTCAAAGCACTTTCCACCTATTCTTCCAAAGGCTGTGGATTGTATCCAGCAATCGGGGGACGGCATGTGACGGCGTTTCCAAAACACTCAGGTCTGTACGCAGCACCTTCAACAAACATGCATGTCGCAGCCATGCTACACACTGCTTCTTTTCTGAATTAGACGATTCTGCTTCTTTTTTTTGCCATTCACTGCATTCCTGTGTGAAGAGATGCAGTAAAGTAGGTATGTGGGAGCCAATCATTAAAATTTTGATTTCCTTGTAACACAACACCATACTGGTCAGCCAGTAGTGGCCAGGCACCTAACACGACAACAAAGTGGAGCAGGAAACGAACAAAGGACACATCCAGAAACATCGGCACAAAGAGGGGATATCACGGGACACAATTCTGTTCCAGGCGCAGACATGGTGAGCTCAGGCCTTCTGAGCAACGACAACAAACACACGACAATTCCTCTGGTGCCAGGTGCTTTTGTTCTGCCCAGTGACTGCTAAGAGTGCTCCCATCAGCAATGCAATCTGCTTCACACCTGCTGTACAAGCGCGAACTTCGGAAGAATGTCATGGCTAAGGGATCGCTTCTGCTGCACACTTGTAAAAACTGCAGGCACACTGTTCTTGCACTACTAGCATTGGAGCTGCCTTGTTTATGTCAGCGACGCTATGAGCATACAGTATGAGCAATATGTTGCCAGTTCTCTAATCGTGTCCTTTTGTTCAAAGTAGGACAAAGTAAAGGATTTCCAGCTAGGCTGTTTTGTGTATTCAAATTGTGCAACGTTTCAGATGAAGTGCTAAGATGACACACGTATGTCAAAGTTGACCTGTTAAAGCAATGGAAAAGGTCCGACTAAACCGACAGCTCCAATGACCGACAATCATGGCTCATATCTCTCACCCTGGTAAAAGAAGCTCTTCTAACTGAGGTCTGCACCCACAAGGAAAACACCATTCTGTGTCCACATAGAACTGTGATAGGTAGTATATCTCTTATATAGTATCTCTCTGTACCTCTCTGTCGATAATAGCTTTGTGATATCTCTGAAACATGGATTCCTGTCCACCAGTAGGCCGCCACAGGCAGTGGATGTCCCATCCGAAAAAAAAAAAAAGAAAAAAAAGCACAGGTACTCCTTCCTCCGCAGGCAAAGCCAGCAGCCCCGATCAAGACCGCACATAAATAGTGACTGCCAAGGCCAATACAAAGTTCCAAGCAGCAGCTATTCGAAGGGCTTGCAGCACCATTTGGGACTTGTGGTCGTTGGGGCGGGTTCTGAGGGCCCGAAGTGCGGCGAAACCACTCTCACTTGTTGTAATATAATAATGTCCATTGTCTCTGTCATCGTGGAGTGGCCTCTGCACCCGCACAGATGTTCTCTTCTTTTGCACCAGAATCCCGCTCCAGCAGGTTTGGGCCAGGAAGGGAGGGGTAGGGGTTGTTTATCTTGTGGAGAGGGGGTTGCCGGCAGAGACTCTCCTCATCACAGACACGTAGCATGGGGTCCCAGATTCTGCACTTGCAGGGTGTTGGCGCCACCCAGTCACGCCCCCGAGCAGTCGATCTCCACAATGTCTTTGGGTACATCGACAAACTGGTAGACCAAACGCTGTCCATCCACCTTGGCCAGGATGCCACGTTGGTAGTAGTACCTGTAGAAAAAGAAAACAGAAATGGACATGGTCAAGACCCTGCAGCGCAACAATACTATGGGCTTGTGTAAGGCTAAAAACTCCCTACATGACAGTAGTGGTGCACAACTAGCACAACTGGAACTAAGTTGTGGCATATTTCATTTTGATGAGAGGATATAATGCTTTTTCATAGCGTGCAAACCTAAACAACATAGTTAGTACTACTTAGACGTAGCTACAGGCTTAGCAAGCCAAGAACATAAGCATAGCCGGCTCTAATGTAGACTACCATCCCGTGCTTTTTTTTTCATATTTAAATAAAAAAGAAAAAAGAAAAGAAGGTACATTATCTCTGGATTCCCAAGGTCTGCCTCCCCTAGCCACTGTGCAAAGGCTACTAACCTGAGCGCCCGTCCCATGGTCTCGTAGTTCATGTCGGGCTTGTTCTTGTGCAGGCCCCACAGGCGGGAGACAGCCTTGGAGTCAACCAGCTTGAAGACACCCTTCTCACGGTGGGTCCACTTGATGTAACGGGGGCAGTAGTCACGATCCTGAAGCAGCTTCAGCAGGAACTCCCACAGGTACGTGGTCGATCCTTCACGGCTCTTGCGTTGCTGCTTCAGAGAAGACGAGGACGAGGAGGAAGCCAGGCCACTCAGGGGGCCCCCTGCATCGTGCAGCATTGCTTTTGGTTTCCTTCCTGCACCGGGCAAGCACAAACTTGTCTCAGTCACCTCAGCCACAGAAAACCCAACACCGTTCAGAGCACACCCAACTGCAATTTGTTTGTTGGACACAGAAGTTCTTGAACCTAGTAAATTCAAACTGTTAAATCTCTGTCAAAGCTCTTGAGTACAAGGCATGCAGCAGTAACATGCAAAAGATAAAATGAAGGTATGTGCAAACAGTCTACATTAATTATTTAGCTGTCTCGAAGAGTTTATGCAATGGTGATTGCACCAAAGCAGTTTTTAAGTAACAAAAATCTGCTTAGAAATATGGCAGACTCTCATTAAATGGAACCTGAAGAGACCAGGCAAATATGTTTCGTTTAACAGGAGTTCCGTCTACTGAGAGATGAACAGGAGACCGGAATTCAAGTACGAAACCAATCATATTAGAAGCAGTTGTTCCATTTAAACAGCAGTTTCTTTTACTGAGAGTGTACATTTAAGTGCTGCTACCAAACTTTATTTCACTTGTGTGACTGATGTATGATAGAGAAGGAAACAAGAAGAAAACTTGGTCAAACAAGTTCAAGTATGAAGTTCAAGGTCCAAGTATGCCCATGCAGTAGCAACCCACTCAGCATGCAGTGGAAGATGGTGAACAAGGGAGAGGAATGTCAGCAAGGAAGTGCAATTCACCTTTCTTTTTCGTAGGTGGCTGGAAAGAGAGGTCCTCAACAAAGTATCCCATATCTTCGCTGGGTGTGTGAGCGATCACTGGGGTGGGTATGCCAGGTGGATGGAGCAAGCTCCCACACGGGGTCAGTGTCAATGGCAGGCCTTGGTGCTGAGCCAGAGGTGTGGGGTAGGCGAGGGTGTGGCTTGGGCTCTTGAGAGCTGCTGCCTCAAGGTAGCTGGCCTGGGTGCTACCCCCGTGAGGCACCACGGAGCCAAGAGAACCTCCCGGCCGGTAGTGAGCTTGGGGTGGGAACATGTGCTGCAGTTCGGCAACTGCTGGCAGGCAAAGAGCACAAACTTAATTTCTCGGATCAAATTTCACATATATGAGTAGCAACATATGAGTAGAAAAATTGTGTCATACAGCCAACTATTTACGCAATTATACCCCAAACTTAGGTCTCTTGCTTGTGAGTGGCGAAAGCCTACATGCATTATTTGGTGTAAATTGCACACCCCTTTTACATCCCATTGGTGGTACCATGCCACTGCTTCATTTTTTTTTTTTATGTAATCAAGTTCTGCAAGCATCACACATAGACAAACTTTATTCGTGGCTTTTCAATATGAGTGGTAGAAGCATTCTAGTGTACAGAACAAGAAAAAAAACCCACAGTGGCAAAACACATAAGCTGCTCATCAGAACCTGAGTTTGTATGCTTTGTTGCTGCACGTGGCAGGACGCCCGCAAAACAAACTGGCTTGGTCACAATGCTGCGACTGTTGCTCGCAGCTTTCTCTAGTGGAGAGATTCGAGTAGCATGTTTCAAGTGGCGGGAGAAATACTCGTGGTACATCTAGTGACAAACACAATGGCCCAGATCGAAGCCTACAGCTAAGTCAGCGCGTATGAGCCCTCCGCTAAGCGAGGGCCTCGGCGACACCGTCGCGGCTCCGAACAGCGCCCCCGTACCGGAGAGGAGGTGAGGAGGAGAAAAAGAAAGCACGCAACTAAAGCGATATGCGGCGGACGCTTCCGGCGGAGTTGTCCCCGGGGCTGCGTGGCTCTGTTGCCATAGTAACCCCGTTCCGAATCGAGCGCGCAGGGTTCAAAGGCCCGGGTTGCCATGCAACGCTTTGGGCAACCAGACAGCCAGCCCCAGGAAGAGGGAGGGGGGTGAGACGGGGCTCTCTCGGCGCAAAAGCACTGCCGGTCCCAAGAGCTGAATTCCGGCGCGTCTTCAAAAGGAAATCAAAGAGTTTCCTGCGCACAAAACGCGAAGGCCAGGGTGACTGCTTGAAAGCGAGAGCGAAAGAAAACGGTCGGGAGTTCGCGAAAAGGAGGGGCTAGGGAAGGAGAGAACACGCGAAGGAAACGGTAAACAACGTCATGGTAGCGACAGGGGCACTCGTTTTCATTAAATGAAACCAACAATCTTTTACGCTACTCGTAGTTTAACAATCCGCAACTTAATTCACTGACGGAGGTAACTTCGCGCACCTCAAGTACGGTGACTTTTCTTTTTTTTCGGCAATGATTCTGCATTGTACGATATAAGTACTCGGAAAATTCCGAATACCGCTTCATACGAACGCGCTTCGCCACGCCAAGCTCCATTCGTCGACACGAAGCGTAGCAGACGACAAAAGAGCGCCTGACGGCAACTGCGTTTCCAAGCGCCTCCGCACGGCGGCGCTGTACGTCCGAAACGCGCCAGCTCCAGTTAACCTTGAAAGGTGTGTTGACTCCGGCAGTGCAGGTGTAGAGGGGGAGAACGCCGATGACGTCAGCCCGCCGGAAGAGCTCGCACAATGGCAGACACCCGGAGTGCCTTTTTCTCTTTTTTGCTTTTGGAAAGCAGGCTCTGCCCGCTTGCTGCTGCTTCTCGGCCTACGCGGCTTCTGTCGCTGGCTCTCTTTCAAGAGTACCTCCTCCATCGCGTAGCGACTTGCCCTGTTTTCGAAACATGGCAGTGCTGCTTGCCGTTCACGTGTTCCGGCTTCGGCAGCACCCTCGCCGGCAGAAACGCAAGGCCCGTAGCAATCACGCTGACAAACCGCTTCGCGACGCGCCACTTGACACATTAAACGCGTTCTCGACGAGGCTGAATGCCCAGGGCTACTTCGTGTTTCTTTCTTCTTCTTCACAAGTACAAATACCGCCTGTACCGCAAGACACAGTTCTACAACTACAGGTGCGCTCTTGGTCTGCAGCTCAGCTTCTCCACTGCACTGATAATACGCGTCCTAACTTAACTGAAATACAGTATATACAGTGGATCTTGACGCCCCGTTTATATTACAGTACGCCGCACGCGTCCCAGCCTGACTGAGCGACGCCCCCGCCGCACACCGGGCGGAAGTGATGTCCAGTTGCGAAGCAGACTCGTTACGCAACCAGCGCGTAGACGCGAACGGGTCTCGCCACACTTACAGCCAAAGGGAAAAAAAAATTTCCTCTTGCTCGATGTCTCCCACCTACAACCCAGCGGGAAGGAGGATACGCCGACACAAAGATCATCTCCTTTCCCTGAAAGAGCGGCGGCGATCGACGGCGGAACGGGCGTAGCGGACCCCGAAGAAGGCGCCCCATTTGTGCCTGCTGGCACAGTGGAGGGAGGGGAGGGTGATGTACGCTTTCCCCGTCTTCGCTTTTTCCTCCCTGGTGCCACTGACCCGCTAACCTTGAGGCCTGAGAAACGCCCATGCAGGGGGCGAAAAAATACCGCCGCTTCGCCCGTGCGCCTTTCAGAAAGAGGAAGCCGGCTAGGCTGGTTCCCCCCCAGCTCGAGAGGGGCAACACACTACTTCAATTTCCGCCCGATCTCCGGGAAGGCCCGGAGTGACATGACTGGTTTGCAGCGTTGAGAGGAAGGAGTCCCTCGACAGACAGTTCCAGCTAATGTTCCCGTCCCTCTAGCAACAACGCCGGGCGCGTGCACGTTAATATATATATATATATATATATATATATATATATATATATATATATATATATATATATATATATATATATATATAGACCGCGAGAAAACGCAAACCACTTCCTGCTTTTGCATCACGACGATCGGCAACTTCGGCGAAGAAAAGGAGTTGCGTCAATCTACTTTACTACCCCAATGTATGGCAGAGATTGTGTTGCTAGGTTTCCGCAACCCGAAATAAAAAAAAGGGGGGGGGGGGGCGTCGAGAGCGAACACGCGGGAACACGGCGCGCCATTGCGCAAAGAAAATGCCCACGCGTGGCAAGTTCGCCAATGTGCCGGCGAAGCGATGCAGTCAGCCGCAGAGAACGGGAGCACTTTCGCCCGCTTTTTTCCAGCGAAGCTCCCTCGCGACGGCTCCGGCGCTCGCGTCGCCGTCGCCAGCAGAGCGAGTGCGCGCGGCGGAGGAGGAAAGGGGAGCCCAAAAAAAGGAAACGCGCCGCCGGTTCAACGACTCCGGCTCGCGCCAAGGTCAGCCCAAGAGCGCCACACCCGGCGAAGCCTTCTTCACCTGCGCGGCGCCCGTTGGTGGGCGAGCGTTTCCGTCACGTGCTCTTCTGCCAATCGAGATGATCGCCGCCGCGCCATGTAACAACGTCCGCTCTCGCCCGCCCGCAGGCACCAGATTTCTTTTCCATTCCAGCGTGGTGTCATCCTCCACATGCCACGCGCCGCCTTAGCTATAATGCTAGCGTTTGACGTGCTAAAACCACCATATGATTACGAGGCACGCAGTTGTGAAGGGCTCTGGAAATTTCGACCACCTGAGGTTCTTTAACGCGCACCTATATCTATGTAGTACACGGGTGTTCTCTGCATTTCGCCCCCATCGAAATACGGTCGCCGTGGCCGGGAATCGAACCTGCGCCCTCGAGCTTAGCAACGCGACACGTGCTAAGCTGTGACCACGGCGAGATAGTAGTAGGCGGCTCGAATGCGCTTGTTTTCGGGCGCCGCGAAGACTTCAAACACAAAACTCGGTGCCAAGCGAAAGCACGCGCGAGCATATAGCAACGCCGGATACGGCCGCAGTGGACTTCGAGCGCCTGCGAGCGAGGAAGCCGGAAGGCAAACAGACGTTCGCCCGCTATCAGCTGCAATCTGCAACGCCCAGGACTGGCGCGGCCCTTCTCTCTCTCGTGCTAGGCCCTCGAAAAAGTTAACACACGCTCCCTTTCACAGGAGACAATCGCGGAAGTGGTGGGCTTCCTGTTGACGACCGCGAGAACTTTTGGGGCTCGCAATCCTTACGGCGCTTCGAGTGCTCCAGTTCATACTCTTTCACCAAAGCGGCCAGCAACTTGTACCAGGAATGACTACACTTACTGGCGCATAAAGCTGTCAGAAGCAGCGCGCTGTTGCGCGTCGACACCTGCCTTTTCTTTAGTGGGTACGAAGAAAGTGTCCAAATATAGAGTAGTCAACCGGAACCGACACTGGCCGATCGTTTCATAAGACAGGTGCCGTGCGAGCGATCCCACAAAGGCGTCTGTTGCGTAACAGCCCGACGCCTGGTCTAGAGAACGATCCAGTGGGTCACTTCGGGACGAGTGAGGGCCGCTTTATTATTATTATTTTTCCCCCTTGCATAGCTGCTCTCGCCGCCAACGGTTGGCTTCCCATGAACTCACAAAAGGCTGTTCGAAAAGGAAAGTTAAGAGAAATGCGTCCTTCCTTCCCATTTACGCAACCTTCGCCTCAGTTTGAAAGCTTACGACTACCGTATACTCAATCTCTCCTTGTCGCGTACGAAATTTTTTTTGCACGGAGCGGCGGAAACGGCCCCAGTGGCATTGCCAATTACACAATAGAAACGGTTCCCCCCACACCGGCCGTCACACGCATATTTTTTTTTTTAGTTTTTACATCGCCTACTCTTACGTATGCGCACGTAACAAGTTACGTTCTCCTCAATCGGTAGGCCCGGAGAAAGCCGAACGGCAGAGAACGAGAGGAAGGCGGTGATGGCGTACGAGAAAATAAAAAGGCGAACAAGCAGTCAAGTCAAGAGTGCCGGTGGCCCCCTGGACAGCTTTTGCCCCCCTTTTTCGTTTTTTTTTTTCTTTTAAACCACCGAGAAAACCCCGAGTGTGAAGAAGAAGAAGAAGAGGCGGGGAACGGTGGCAACCCGGATGCACACACATGCACTGGTTAGGCCTACTTTTCTTTCACTCGCTCAGTAGGACGGGGCTCCCTTCTTCCTGCATAGCTTCTTGGGAGGGGCGGTGGAGTTCGGCTCCCCTTCCGTGCACCACCCTCCTTCATCTCGCGACCCCGTTGGGGGAAACCAAGTTCCGCTTCCTCCCGGGCGCAACAGCTGAGCTTGACCTTGAAAAACGCGCAGGGGCCGAACAAGGGCGCGGACGGGGACCGCAACCGTGGCCCCGTTGGGGGTCACCACAAAAGCAAAGCGTCCACGCAGAGTGGAGCGGAACACTGGCTTCGCGACAACACCACACCCTCTCCTTTCCCGTGCATTCTCCTTGAACGGCATGCACCATTTCTTGCGCCTCTCGAAACGGTGCTTTCTCTCTCGCGCTCTTTTTATTCTTCTTTTATACGCGATAGCGTCTGCGTGCGAAACTAGGGAGGACACGCTCGGAACGACTGCGGATTTAGGAAACACGACCTGATTCAATAAGCTCCCGTTCCTTGGCAATACCAGTGGGTATGATATTTTGTAAAGATATAAAATCGCAAGGAAGGCATATCCGACGTATCGCAGTCCCATACAATCAGCCAGATACGAATGCGCAGTCATATTTCCGCCGTAATCAATACCGTTCGCAGTTAACGGTCGAAACGGGAAACGCCGCTTAACACGCTTCCGCCATAAACGATAGCACGGTTTTAAAAGCGCGGTGTGAAGTATACATGCCGCGAATATGCGTCGAGTGTTTCAAGTGACGGCGCGTTTTTTAGCTGCCCGGCGTTCGTCTTTGAATAGTTAAGTTGCCTTTAAAAATCCAATTCCGCCATCGTATATGTACGCGCACACATACACACGCACGAACATACATAAAGGGTGGTTGCAATGTTCATCTGCCCGCCACGGTGGTCTAGTGGTTATGGTGCTCGACTGCTGACCCGAAGGTCGCGGGATCGAATCCCAGCCGCGGCAGCGGCATTTAGATGGAGTCAAGATGCTAGAGCCCCGTATACTTAGATTTAGGTGCACGTTAAAGAACCCCAGCCAGGTCTAAATTTCCGGACCCCCCCCCCCCCACTACGGTGTCCTTCATAATCACATCGTGGTTTTGGGACGTAAGATCCCAACGATTATTATTATTACTGATTGGCTCACAGGTGAAAACCTCTCAGGACTCGGCAACGTCCTCAAAATATTATCCCCAAGGGGTTAGATGTTAGAACCGTCGTTAACTAATGGCGCATTCAGCTTGTCGTTTGAGAGCGCTTCGACTATACTTCAAAGTGGTGAATTCAACAGCCTTAGAGCTCTACAGCGAGAACAAGCAGGTACGCAAGTCATCTTCCTCCTTCACCATGTATTAGCCCGATTATTTTACTGGTAGTGCTTAGTTGGTATTTTACATAACTTTTTCAGAGACTACAGAACGATCGTAAACGAACAATCGAATGTACCATAAGTAAACCGACAACCTGGGAATATCGATTACGCTGTATGCAGTGAGAGCTGATCCAGTGCAGCTGCGTGTCGATGGTTCAGGGGGGGGGGGGTGCGATGACGCCACGTTGGCGAGTTGAAAGAAGACGCTCCACGTCGGCGGCGTATTTTTTGGCCTTAGCGTAACCAAGGTCGCCGTCGTTGCGGCTTCGTTTTCGGCTCGCCGGGGCCGCAAGATGCGGCGGCCCGCTCGAAAAAGGAAACCGCGCCGTGACCCAGTTGAATCGTCGGGTCGCCCCGTGACACACTTTCCAGAGCCTGGCGTACACGGCCGGCTCTTACGCCCTGTTTCGTAACGGGAAACGCTCTCGGGCTCTGGCGAGCATCTTCCCTGTCTGGGCGCCTCCTTCTAATTGGGTCAGCTGCAGCGTACAGTACGCCCACGCTACGCGCGCTCACCGCAAGGCGGCCACAGGTAATGCACGAAACTGTCGCCTGCATGACACCTGCATGTAGAGCTGAGCACTATGTAATGCATCGACGGGATGCAGGCAGGAGACGAGCAACGTGTCCGAGTGGATGCTTGATGCAAACGCCGCGTTCATCTGAGCAGCTTATGTGTACAGAGGTATAGTTCTCTCAAGAAGCTGACTTACATGTTGGAGGCCGGTTGCTGTAGTGCTGAGATGCGTGAGGTGTAACGCCTGTCTGGCAGTACGGGGGGATGTAGCCCAGTCCGCTCGGGCTTGGAGATTCAGGAGTCAGCGGGGGTGGAACTGAGGAGAGAGAGAAAAGCCGACCGCGGTTACTAAATCCTGCTCACAACATCCTATCTATAGCAACCGCGCCATTAAACAAGGAAAAAGAAAGAAATACACGACGCTAGCAGCTTAGCGTACCTACCAGACTAGTCTATGGTGGCTCCAGTATGGATACCTAAGTCGATGACGTCAGTGTTAGCTAAGCGATATCAAACAGAGAACTGCACGCTTCAGATGTTTAATCTATTTCGTTCCGAGCTCACTGAAGTATCGTTAGTCGCTCACATTGGGCGAACAGTTCGCGTAGATGGTTGAGGCCATGGCCCACTTATGGATTTAACTAGTACACCTAGTCGTTGTTATCTCCATTACGCGCAACGTGGACTATTGTGTCGATAACCATAAGAAGGAGAATTCAGCCCACTTACCAGGGGTGCTTTGTAACCGTGCCTTGGACTCGTCGTTGCTCAGCGTTCCGCTGCTGCTGTCCACGTCCGACACTCCGCTGTCGGCAGGACTTGGGGGGAGGGAGCCTGCAATGAGAATAGGCGTCCGTCAGAGAACCCCATGGTGTCTGCATACGCGATGACTCATCTGTTGCTTTCTTTCGGCACTCATGCGACACGTCTATGACTTCGGGCTATAGCCGCCAATTCGATCGCGCCAGATATGTATAGAGAGATATCACTGAAATAATAAGCACGAGTTTTCTTGAGTGGGCCCCGCAGACGGCATCGCCACAGACGACAACTCTCGGTTCGAATGATTACCTTAAGTCATTCTTGAGAAACATCATCGTCGAAAGCCAGTTCAGAAAGTGTCCTGACTGCTTACAGCTTGACATCAAAACCTACAAAACAGTTCACCCTCAATTATAAGACACCTGCGCTGAGCCTGAAATACAGAATGTATTTTACCGCGTTAGAGAAGAGACGTAGGGGCTGTGTTGCGTTGAAAACTCCCCTTAATACTGGATGAACCGCGTGGAGCTAAGCATCCGCAACGTAAGCTCTGCCTCGTTGAAAAGGCAAGAGTAGTTCAGCTGCAAAGAGAGGAACGCGCACCTGAGCTGCTGCATGAGACAGCCGGGTTGCACAGGGTGGACAGCGCCGAGTAAGTTGGCTGCTGGTGCTGGAGAATGTTTTGTAGCAACGTCTTGGAATCTCTACCCGGGCTACACCGTTGGAGGGTACGTTCGCAGCGAGACAGCAGGCTGGGCCGAACATCCTGCGGGCTAGTGTCCACTGCACACAACAAGAGGGAGAGACTTCGATGAGCGACACACACATTTCACCGAGTAACACCAATCTATAACAAGCCAGCAAGCATGTCGTGTTGTTCTTACTAATGAGTTCTTTTCACGGTGAACATCACAAGTGTTTGAACAGGTGTGCTGTGACAAGAGCTCCGAATACATAACGTGCACGCGTATGTCATGCGAGTCTCAAACGTATACATGACTCGCTATAGTCAGAATATTGAAACAATAACGAATTACACAGCTTAACTAACAATAAGAGTTGTTGGACTATGTTGTCGTGGACTTCGATGGGGGCGCAACAGTGCATGGTTGTCGACCACAACTTTTATTAAGATAGCGGAGACTAGTGCGAATATGGCGAATATTTTCGACAACTAGCGTTGTGACTGGACTGTGCTAAGGTAACACAGCCGCTTTATTCATTCATCGCCTGACGTTCATGACATTGCCACGGCCGCTACATAAAAAAAAAAACCTGTTTTTTTTTTATGTAGCGGCCGTGACATTGTAATGAACCTGAATCAGAAAACCAGAAATGATAACCACACCCTTATCAGCCCCCCGTGACTGCGCAATAGACTAAAACGTCGTCTCCAACGTAAAATGTTGTTGTACACGTACGATGCACGACAACCCCACGTTTAGCGACGAGGAAAAAACGCGCTCGCGCGCAGCCGTAAATATTCGACGTACTTTGGAATGACAGCAGGTCTTGTGTCACTGCAGACACATTTCATTATTGCAGCGATATCTCCCGGAAAGGGCAAGAAGAAAAAAAAAAGTACAAGCACCGACATACAGCGGTTAACAACGCGCCGGAACACGGGAAATACTCGCTTTTATAGCAGCAGGCAAAACCTTTTACATCTGGCGTCATAAATCAGCCAGTTAAGCGCCCGCTCGCACGCCACTAATACGCGCCTCGCATAAATCGATGGCGAACTACTCGCGCTAGTAACAGCGGGCCTCATTATCTTGTCGTCACGTCACGTCACTTCACGTTCCAGCGCTGTTGAATAACTCGCGGCCTTCTCGAGAAAAGCGAGACGAGGGTCGTCCCGTTTCTTTTATCCCGCTTCGCGGCTCCGCGAGTCCAACTATCTCGCAGAGGCATCGGTACGTCTGATACGCAGAAGGGGGGTGCCCTCGCACAGTTGGAAGTGCCGCGATATCGCAGAATGCGGATGTTTGTTGTGTACGCGCCAAGGATCTGGTGTTGGGAGAGGGCGAGTGAAATCATCGCGATCTACCACGACGTCCCATTCTAGAGGCCGCTCATCAATACAGTATGCAAGAGGGCGCGCGGCTCAATGACGGGGCTGCTTCTTCCAAACGGGATTATTCCAGGTTTTGAAAACACACACGCAGGACAAACGGGGCGGGCGGCGGACGGCAGTCTCGACTTGCGTAAGCGGTGGCCGGAGAAAGCAGCAGCACCTCCGCGCCGCAGCGCGCGTGCTCTGCGGCAGTGGGCGAGCGAGAAAGAGAGAGAGGAGGGGGCGACGTTAAGAGAAAGGAAAAGCGCGGATAAAGCGGTCGCCAAGTGGGGGAGGGTGGAAGCGGCGCACTTCCGTGACGCAGAATCAAGGACAGCCGGGGTATTCTGGGCGCCGGGGTCTTCGAACTCGGCCAGCGAGACCTTGAAAAGCGCCGCACCGCGGACGGCGCGCGAATCGCTCCATCCCGGACGGGCGGCGGCTGCGAGCGGCGGCGCAGACTTCCGCCAGCGGAGCGCGCGCGCAACGCCGATAGCGGCGGCGACACCTGCTGACCCAGTGACGGGAAGCCGTTACTGACGTTGCGGCTTTGCCGCAGGCGTTTACAAACACGACCAATAAAGCAGCATCGAAAATAACGAAACCAAAACAATCACGTGCCAGCGTTTCATTACCTACCAGGAATCCGTTAATGGATTCTTGGTGACCAGAAGAGAAGCGTACGTCAGCCATGCGTATCTTGCTCGCTTTATATGACTCTGCAGCAGTTCGTAGGCCAACAGTTAGTGAAACGCGCCTGTTTAGGGAGTAATGAAAAAACGCCTTCATATGAAGCGCTAGAGACGCTCAACATACTTCGTTACATAGGTCACTTCGTTAGTAACCCAACACTCGGAGTAGAGACGGTAGGTAAGGATTTATTCTTTCAACCGGTCATTTCGTTGTAGAGACGTTCGAATCTACCTACTAACGCGACATTAGCAACCGTCAAACAGCTTTTGCATGGAACTACTAAGCTAAGTACAATACGTGCACAGCAACGAAACTTCGCCGCTCTTTAGCGATCCCTCTCCGCTGCGTTGCATAAGCACGGTCGACGCACTTGTGAGAACAGCTGCAACAAAGCATGCGCGCCGCCCCGCCCCCGCAGTCTGTCTATTCATAAATTTGAAGCCAGCAGCACCGCGTGATTCCACCGAGGCGAACGGAGGGGCTTCCGCATCTCCTCGGCTGCACCTGCTGCTGCGCTGCGTGTGACGTGCGGACGCTTCACTGTAAAGCCGACAATCGCGAAGACGCGACGACGTTGAAAAATGGGGAAAGAGGGAACGCGATATTTATGGATGCCCTTCGGAAAACTCAGTAAATGTGGCGCTTACGCGCTCGCGAGTAATTACAGCGAAAGAAAGTCTCATCCTAGGTGCGTCATCAATACATAGTTGTACGCAGCGAATCTTATTTATCCGTTTAAGCGATGCATTACATTACGGCGTCTCTCAAACGCAAAATTATTCCTGCGAGTAGGGGGGGGGGGGGTTAATTAGGGACGTCAGGTGATGACAACTTTGTGCGCCCTATGAAAACGTTAGCAACGTTATATCGAGCGTTTCGATCAGCTGCACAGAAACTTCTAAAAACACCGACCCTCTTATACAGCGTTGAAGTGGGACTCGCTGCACTGCAATTTGCGCACACACACACACACACACACACACACACACATCGCTGAGCGTGCTTCATGCCACCTAGTATAAGCAGCAACAGCAGCACCTTCCGTGGCAACGCCATACGGAGTGCTTTTCGCAACACTCTGTATCCGGCAGAATGCAAACGATTCATGACTCGGCGTGCCAACCGTATTGCGGGTGTTGATGAGCGCACAGGAATACGCCACTACGCTACTTTTTTTTATCAGATACCGTTGCGGTGTCGAGTGAGGCAAAGCGCTATTCTCCGCATGACTGGACGCCGGCATACGCCACAAGCCCGAACACAATCCTAGTCCGTGCCATAACACCGGAACCACGTGTTTTGGCCGTGAAACCAGGTCAGCTGTGCCTGCTCAAAGAGAATGGCACTACAGTGGTTGTAGCGTAAGTGAACCAGCCAACGTAGCGTGGCGCTCGCCTAAGTCGCGGCGCGGACGCTACCGCGCGGAGCGCCGAAGAGGCCGTCGAGAGAGCGCGGAAGGAGAAACAAAAAATGTGGCGCAACACGCGCGCTGCAGGAAAGACGAACGCGAAGAAGACGGTTGAGGCCCGCCGCCGAACTTGGCCCCAATTTCGAGCCGGAAACAAAAAAGGAGGCGGACGTCGGAGAGGCAAGAAGAGGGGGGCCTACTTTCGGGAAGCCGAACGAGGACCGCCGCCACTGCCGAGTTTGCGGCAGCGCCAACGAGCCATGACCTAGATGCGCTGCCGCCGAGGAGACAACCCCCCCCCCCCTTCTCACCCGGAGGCGAACGGGAGGGGGGGGGGGTCGGGGGGCGACAGGGAAAGTAGCCTGCGCTACCCTGCCCTCCCGTTCTCTCCACATATCCAGCCCTCCCTCGAGGCGCGCCACCTTCGCTGCCGCCGTTTCCACGGCCGCGCCGTAACGCTGAGGTAACGGCGGTACCATTCCGACCGGACAATGCGCAACGGCCGGCCAAACTCGCACTGCTGTGCTCAGTAACTGATACGCGTTAGTTCGACATTCGACGGCACGAGTGAAACTACTGTCAGGTGATAGTGATAAGGTGTATGCATGTATGTGCTGAAACGGACTGCATGCGCTGTGGAATATGCTAAAACCATAGACTAGGCCAAGAAAGTTGGTTTTTATGGGCCTCGACAGCTGGTATGGTGGCGCTGCGGCGCTAGGACAGTCAGCGCCGCGAGTAGCGGCCGCGCGCGTGATCCCGTCGCGGCATGCTGCGAACGCCGCTCTGTGGGAGCAGAACAATGGCATTGCGGAACGAGCAGCGCGCGTGATTGTGTCGATTCCGCGGAACTGAATACGTAGAAAGTTATTTAAAATAAAAGCAGTCTTCTTCACGGCAGCCATCTTTACGCCGCTAACCATGTTTGCGGCGTCAGGGAGCAATCTGTGTCAGCAAAGGGGCCCTTCGAAGTCAGTTGCAAGTGTGTGAAGAGCGTCGACTAGGACGTCCACCTTCAGGTCATCAAAGTTTTATCAAGGTCTTCTATTATTTACATTAAAATAAAATTATTGTGACGAAGATGCGCCTCCATCCAGCAACATCGCCAACGCTCGGCACGCTCGGCTCGTGCTTTTTCTTCCCTCATCCATTACGCGAAGAGCGACCTTTGACTTTTCCATCCATTCTCGCTATTCAGCAGGCCTTCTCGCTATTAATCAGTCTGCGTGTGTTAGTTGGTGTTCGGGCTAAGCAAGAGAAAAAACGTTCGTTCCTCTCACTTTTTTTTTATGCTGGCTCGTTCCCTTCGGACTTTTCAATGATTTCTGCACATTTTCCCAGCTATCTATAGACCCAATTGCACATTGTGGGAGCAAGGTGCAGATGCAAGGGTGGACGCTGAAGATGGTGTATGTAAGCTCGTCGCCGCCTTGTATATGTTTGTCAACAAGTGCGAGCACACATCCTGCACAGACCTGTCATGCGCGTGGTTCTGGCCATCGCCGCGTCCCCTTCTAGATATGAGGATGTTTAACGCTTCGTCGCAGGGTCACGCTGTCACCTTTCCCATAGCACGCAGGAAAACGTGTCGGAACACACAGGCAGAATGCAGGGCTTTCGAGCTTCTCTCATCATTGCGCAAGAAGTGGGCACTGCATATGCGGTTTCGGTGCTTCACGAGCTGCCTAAGACCTCCATCGGGGCTAAAAGAAGGCAGACTTTATAACCACAACGAGCAAATATGCGCAGTAATAGCAAGGAAAGCATTAAAAAATTAAGAGCGTCTGTTTATCTCGCACGTCGCACCGCCCTTATCCGACGCTGCCATCGCTCGTTCTCGTGAGCCTTCCATATAAATCCATATAATTTTATTTCTGGCAGCTTAACGACAGTGTTTCTGTAGCTGTTGCGACAGTGATACACGCCACAATACATAGTTACACACCTGTTTGACCGCGATTCAGCTTCGTCCTTTCGAGTTGCTATAGCTCCGCCCGTACGCACCCGCTCTCAGCCGCGACTGACTAGAAACGCGCCGCGCCGCGGGCGGCGCCACTTGTTCAGTCAAAACTGCAGCGCACTAGGCCCATATCCACGCAAAGCTGACACCGAACCGGCGGCATTTATCCTTGCTCTGAAGTTCGTGCCTACGCGGCAGCGCAGTACCCTCCTGACGATGGCCGTCCCACATTTCTCCGTCGACGTGAAGGGCTAAATACGCACAAAAAAGCCCGGGGACTCTTCCGCGCCGGCGAGAGCAGACCCAGTTCCGCCGACAGGCGTGACCCAGATGCCTGGCCCTAAGGTGCCGCCGCCGCCAGCCCACGGCGGCGGCGGCACTGCACGCGCACAAAGCGGGGCGGCATAGATGTTGCTGCGTGCGGCACACTCCGGCCTCGTTCCGAAAAAGACCGCTGCGGCGAGGAGCTTTTGGAGTCGCCCGCGGCGACGGACACTAGGCACATCGCACACATCAGTTATTACCGGGATATGAGGTGCGCGCGCGCGAGAAGAAACCATTTCCGGCGACGTGAGGCAGGCAGCGCATCAAACATTCCTCGACGAGTAGGCTACGTGACGAAACAAAAGCCCCCGTGTCACAGTGGCCGATGGAGAAAGGAAACCTACCGCGGAGGAAGGAGAGGGCCGCTGATTGAGGAGAGAACGGTGCGCAACCGCGTTGCGAGAGCGAGGAGGAAGAGAGAGAGAGAAAAAAAAAAGCGCGGACGCAGGGAGGCGTGCGGCTCTCCGGGCGCAAATCGAGGTCAAGGCGTGCGTCACGTGACCGGGTGAACGCTCGCGCCCAAGGTCCGCTCTTCCGCGCGGCGGAGGCAACCCCTGCGATGGCGCGCGCGTGCGCCTGCAGCGCTCTTCCGGCTCGCACCGGAGGGCCGCAACGATTTTTTTCCTGCGCCGATCTCGAACTGGAATGTTGGCTCTGCCGCGCGCTAGTTGCTGCTCGCTGTGTGTGTATCGAGCTTATAGCAGATCACTGTTTGTATAACGACACCAAGAAATATTACGGCGAAGTAAATCGCAACTTGCTGAGTCCGCTGCGTGAGCGTTGCAGATCGAACAGGTTGTCTGCTCGAAATAAACCAACATTTTTCAACTGGAAAACACGGGATTACGATTCTAGAAAGAACCGAGGTATACAAAAAGGAACGTCGCACCTACATTTTCTGCGTGGTAAACATTCGCCGCGAAACAAATATTAAAACCTCGCTCGTCAAAGGCGTCCATTGAGGCGACGCCGTTATCCGCCCGAACACGGCAGACCTATGTGAAAATGCGACAGTGTTAGTGACTACAGTAAGAGCGGGCGATTACAGGGTATGCCGGCAGATACCGGCATACCCTGTAATCACCGGAAATAGTTTCTTCTCGCGTCACTTTTAGTGACGCAAGCACCAAGCTTGCTTACAAGCAAGCAAGATGTCTGCCTAACGAGATGCGGTTTCCGCATACGATAGGCTCTCGCGGGTGCAGCGGTACTCACCGGCCAACAGGCGCAGTGGCATAGTGTGCGACTGTTGGCCCGGCGTCGACGCGTGTTTGCCCCCGCGTCGCCGTCTAAATTTGGGCTTTTCCTATTTCCCGCTTAGGCGCGCGCGCGTGCGTGCGTGCCGAGCTCCGTGCATGGCGGAAAAACCTTGGGTGTCCGACGGGGCGACTCGAGGGCTACGAGCAGGACGCTGCCGCGGGTTTCGCGAAAAGCGGGCGGCGACACGGTTCCTGTTTACGACAACGCGCGCGCCCTTATCGTCGCTACCCGATTTCCAGTCGCCTCCTCGACACTCGGGGAAGGGAGCCTCGCGCGGGCGGAACTTGCGGCGTCGCGTCGCAATGACGGACTGCCAACGCACGCCTCGAGAGAATACAGGGGGTCCCCTTCTGAACCCGCAGCTGAAGCGCTGCTTGTGGGTCTTTTCGGCTGTTCCACAGTGACTTGCACCAGTACCTTAATGTGTCCCTTTTCGTGGTTTTGGGACGTTAAACCCCAGATATTATTATATAATGTGTCCCTTTTCACAATAGCAACTCCGTTCCCTCACCAAAATGCGTTCGTGAGGGGAACGTATAATGTGCGCCCATGTGCCAGGCCCTCTTTCCCCGTTATACTTTCGCAGAAAGACTCAACCAGCCCCACCCTTTCCAAAACTGATATGCGCCAAAACTCGCGCTACAAGTGAGCTTTAGTGAACATCTTGGAACACTGAGTGGCCGGTCTCTCTATAACGCGCATACCACACACTATGGAGATATCTCGGTTATGTTAGGTTGCCGGATCTCAGACAGCCTGCCGCCTCGTGTGGAATGGGCGTGGTTTCTTCCCCCACGACGTCTAACACCCTACTATCAGGCGCAGCGGAAAGGAGGAGTTAAACAGGCAGATTAGATACAAACCCGGTCCACACGTTAACCGTTCCAGATATGCAGGATTATCGGCCTCCTACAGGCTCGAATCGGACAGCTGCAGCTCAAGGCGTCGCTACGACGCAAGGTGATCTCGCGATTCTGGATCTGGCGGCACAAGCAACATCAAGCGGCAGCCCTGGCTCGGAGCCGCGGTCATCAGGGAAGCGCACGCCGTTGCTGCCGCTGTCCTTGGAACACGCACGCTTCCCGGTGCGCCGACAACGAAAACAGCCGCTCAAAACTTCCTGTTTCGCCTGCCCCGATGAGTCGCGCGCCGCTGACGCAGTCGCCGCGCACCTACGCTACGCCGCAGAGAGCGACGCCGCTCGCGAGTGCCGCGCCTCCTCGCAAGCTGCTTGCCTCCGGGCCTCCCTCCCCAACGGCCGGGAAGGCGGGCCAACGCGGCACGCCAAGTCGCAATGGTGCGAGAAACACAAGCGTGCGCGTTCGGTGATATTGCAGGTGCACGCAACTCAGACATAAACAACATATCGGTGCGATCCCTTCTTCCGCAGCTGCGGTACCACGAATCTCCCTTCCACGCGCTGCACCGAACAAGCCGGCAGCCGAGGCAAAATAAAGATGGGCTCCCTCACTAGGTAGCCATTATGACTATACCACGTCTCTAAATCATTAACCATCGTATATGAATGTCACTACCCGATAGCCGTACTACTCTCCACTGCCCAAAAGGCCTATTCGATGCCTCTTCCGTTGGTTTGACAGGTCGGCCAGATTGTTGGCCACCTTGAAAGCCTTGTCCTCTTGAGTTCACATACGAAGCGGGCAGCTGGCCTCAATACGGCGAGCGCGACGCAAGAGAGGCGTTAGAGAACGCTGTCTGACAGGGCTCTGTCCAGTCAGTGTGGCTGTCAGCAGCGCTTTCGAGCCGATCAAGCGGTCGAGGCCTCGTTCACTCGACCCGGAAAAGTGTGCGCGGCCACAAATGCGTCGAGAGGACAATAACATCTTTGCTTTATGGTTTCCTTTTATGCAGCATGGCTGTTCGGCTGCAGTCGCGAATTCGCACAAGGAGCACGCTGCTGTCGCGCAAACCGGAAAGATGTTCAGTCGCCAATGAGTCGGCGGACGAAACGGGCGGGGGAGTGCAGGCCAGCCGCGGAAACAGCCAGCGTCGGTGGCAACGGGAAAGCCCTGGCAACCGGGGAACTCCCCCGATCGATATATGGGCATTGACACTTGGGCCAAGGCAGCTACGCGCATGCCCCGTCTACCGATTCCACGAATTCGCCCTGCTACCTCCCTCTTCGCTCCGCGATCGCCTTGTGGAAGGCAACGCGCCCTTTCTACTGCGGAAGAGTACCAGCGCGTCACCGGAAAAGCCTACGCGACCAAGGACAAAGGTCAGCGCCGCTCCCGAATCCTGTACGACGGTTTTCTCTCGGCGCGTTTCCTACTATCATCAAACGGAGACCGACAAATAGACAGAACAAAGGAACGCTGAATAATCGACGCACAAGCGTGGACGGTCACGTCAGGGCGAGAAGGAACCGCAGATATCTTCGGCAAAGCAAAGCCGGAAATGGAAGTCTCCATACAATATTCGAAGGAAGGCGGGCTTCCACGCAAGATAGCGGTTGACCGTTTTCGGGCGCGCAAGACGGAACTGCCGTACCCTAGTTTCCGCCCAACAGAGATGGACACCGTCTTGCCACTGGATGACAGGGAAACAAAGGAGGGGGAGGGTTGGGGGGGGGGTGCATTCGTATGGATTGTTTCTCGCACCAAAATGTAGTGTTCTTCTCTGTCTCGCCAGAGAGACCACTCGAGCCGTCAGAGCGGGCCCACTGCACGGCCCGGAGCCGGCAACTCTCGCGCGATGGCAACAGTGCGTGACACCGGAACCTGCTTGCCGAGATCGGCGCGCGCGGTATATAGCGTGAGCTATACGGCGTTCTCCGAAGCAGGAAATGGCGCTCCCCTTCCGGTGACGGCATTGCGGACTTCCGGCCAGTCGTCCGTCATGCGTGACCGGCCAGTCACGTCACTTAGGGCCGAAATAAGAACAACGGACGCTGCAGGCCGTCACTAACAACGGTTATAAACAATTTCTTTCGTTAACCTGCTCGCGCGATGTCGCGTCGGGGAAGTTCGCCATCGTTGCCATACGGAATCCAAACCAGCGAGCTCGCAAGCTCAAGAAATAAATAAATGCGACCACGTACCGAAAAAGCCCGTTCGTGTGTGACGCTGCGGCAGTTCGCGAAGAGGGGTCTTGTTTACAAGGGCATCCTATCCTCCGGTTCTACTCCGCGACCCCGGCCGACGAAGCGGAGAAGAAGGCTTAAACCTCGGCCTTGCCCGATTTTTCCCCCTTCCAGAGCAAAAGAGGGGTGCCTGCCTTCTCTCAGGTTCATTCAAGGTCCGACCTCTTTTTCACTCCGACGAAGGTCGGACGACGGAGAAAAGGATTGACCCAGAAAAAAAAGGCGGCGACGGTGGCGGTTCCCTCTACCACCACCCATCGCCAGTATAGCGAGCGAATTTCCGACAACACGCGAAGGCAAAAGGAGGAAGGGGGCTTCTTCCTTTCCTAGGTATACCGGGCGCGCGAGAAGCTTGGGAAAATGTGGCTCGACCTTGACAAAGAGCCGGGATCCCGAAAGAGGGGTGGCCTGGGCGATAAAGGTGGAGGGGGGTGAAGCACAACGCCGCCCGTTATGTCACGTTGATCAGAGGCCCCGTGCCGCTGTGCCAACCTGCGGAAGCACGATCGGTGCGCGGAGGCAGGGGAAGCGCAACCAACCACAGCGAGTATACTGCGAAGAACGCGTCATCTAATGGAGTGCTTCCGAGCAAAACGGCAGGCTTTCCGGAACGGACGCGATCGCGTACAGGCTTCAAAGGCATGTCGCAACTAGAAACGAGTCGCCCTTTTTTCTACGTGACAGTGCGTGGTATCCGAGTGTGCACACGGCCAGATGCACCTATGTAACGAGTTCTGCGAGCAGAATACTGTAGGTGTTACCAACGAACGTGTGCCCGTCGCAAGCAAGAGGGCTGCGAAGTTGTTGCGAAGAGCAAATCTGTATGCAGGACTGCAGTATACTGACAAGCTTCACCAGCTGCTGCAAACAGCAGTGACTGTGTGCGCGGCCTCTGTATATTATCTATCGCTTTCCTCCTTATCTTTATAGCCTCTTTCGTCAACTCCCCTCTCCCCGCACCTTCAGCGTAGTGTCGCAAACCGGATACTTGTTCTGCTAAACCTTATACTACCTTTTATCTTATCTCTATCCTTTCTATGCGTCCGGCATACCAACGTGCTAGAAAACAATCAAAATCATTACAGCCACGGCGACATCGAAATGGACGAAATTAAAGCTGAAATACTGACGCAAGCGCGAAAGATTCGGGGAACAATTTCTGCTGTAATAGCGGTATTTGGGCCGGCTCGCTATGTGCTGGTTGGCACTTACAGATATATCGTTCGGTTGTCCTTTTGTATTCAACATGATCGATAGTTTGTCCGGTGGACAAAACAATCACTTACACGGGGCAGTGGTGTTCCTTTTTTTCCTCGAAGGGTGTTTGCTTCGTTTTACGCCACTTTTACTGATGTGTACACACTTTTTTTTTTTATTCTAACGATGGTGCCCCACTTGCTGGAAAACGAAGCCACTAATCTGCGGAAACAGTTGTAATTTAGAAACGCTCACGTCACACACTTCCTTATAAACAGGAGGACGTTTCCAAGAAGGTTTCCGTGACGCATCTATATTTCACGTTGCAACATGCGGTACCATCCCTGCAGGACCATGCTATTTATGCAATGATTACGTACTTTTGTTACAGTTCCAAACTATCTTGTAAAATATATGTGTACATTATATGTACGTGTATGTGGTCGAACCCGGATATACCGAATCTGAAGGGGATCACCAACGAGTTCCATATATAGGTAATTCGATATATACAGTAATATCGAAAATATATTCAAGGCGATTTTACAAGTGTTCGATATACACAATAATTCGTTGAATGTGGGTTCGACTGTAGTATATTTACATTTACTTGCACTAATCCCGTCCGCTGGCTCTGCGTGTAGACATGTACTGCGTATTTCAAAGTACGTAACAAGAAAGGATACGATTGAATTGAATGCCCTTTGCCCTGAATGTGCCCAGAGAGTGCTGCAGCCGACCTACGAGGCGGAAATGTGTACCAAGCTCCGCTACCGTTATGACACTATATGGCCGGCACTCCATGGTACACCCGTCGCGTTGCGACGGGCGCAGACGCGCTGCGCCCCTTGGCTGCTCTAGCGAGGCAGGCATGGCCGACCCGGTTTCTTCGCTGGCTCGGCGACAAAGAGGCCCAAGTGGGTCAGTGAGGCCTCTTCCGACGGGAGGACCAGCCAGCTCTCTACCCGTGGGGCCGCCAAAGGGGCAGCGAGATCTGCTGTGTACGAGAAAGCTGCTGTTCTTTGGAGAAGAAGAGCAGCTCCCCAGGCCGCGCCCTCTTCGTGTTCCGTACAAGAGACCGAGTCGTCTTCAGATGTTCTTCACGCAACACTTCGAAGTGAGCGAATATCACAAAGGGACACTTGGGTTTCTTTCGCACGCTGTTTTGGACAAACGGGGCCCCGTAACGCTAAGCCAAAGCGTTCCTCGCGTTCAATGCATACGCAGTGGCGTCAACCAAATGCGATTAAATCCTCTTATCAATCGTCTCCTACTATTCCTGTCTTGCGCATGCCGATGCAACCTTTAAGATGATTGCAAACGCTCGCAATCTTCCTGATCTTATGGCCCTACGTAATTCTCTGTGATCCTCGACAGCGCTTCCTTTCTCTCGGCACCTATCCCGTAACTCCAAGAGATCGTGACCTGCCTTGCTCAGCTCCATATTTCCCTCTTAACGTCAACTTATAGAATACTGGCCTGCCCTCTATCCTCTCTAATCCCCATCACTGTCTTCCCGTCTCGTAATGGTACACCTTCTTTCGTCCGGTCGCTCGCTGCGCTGTCCTCAATGTCTTCACAAGTTCCTCCGTTAACCTGTCAAGCCTCTTACGCCGGAACCCGTAGAATATCATGACTACACACTTTTTTTCAAGGAAACTGCCGATCATGATTTCGAATGCCTACCACATGCGTCATACAACCCATTTTAGTCTACAAGTTTCTAGCTCACGATAGGAGTCTCCTGCCAGTATTTGACCTAGACAAACGCACTCTAGCACATATTACGTCCAGGCTGACTGCCTATCAAAAATTGCCTCTTTCGTTAATAAACTGAATCCAATCCAAACTGTCCAATCTCCCAACAGGGAGCCCTACATTCCCTAGTTTTCCCCATGTGGGGACTTAACTGCGTTTCCTGATAGTCAGGAGCATCTCGATAATTTCTAGGTTACAGGACTGCTATCGGGAGCAGCTGATGCAGAAAATTCAGAGTATGTTCGAAAGCTTTTCTACGATGCCGCGCTAGACCGCGGCCTGTCGCGCTCGTTTCGGGCCTACGATGCGGCCGTCGTATTCTCATGTCTCGAGCGTGTGTTTTCTTCGCGCAACGAGGACTCTGGAACCCGAACCGACGACACGCACGGTGCCACTACTGCGGCACGCTGGGAAGACAGCGGCGACGCACAGGCGCGGAGCCAAGACACGGGCGCGCGGCGTTCGTGCCTGTGTGTTTCCGGCCAGTGGCCGCCGTTGCCACTACGTTGTTGTCGTCGTCAGCCGAGCCAAGACCCAAAATAGTGCGCGCAGCAGAGAAAAGGTTCCGTCGTCGTCAGATGAAAACAGCACCGCCCCGTACAAAACCCGCGCGGGACAGATTCGAGGCTCCTAGAAACGCCTTCGTGCCAGCGGAGAGTCTCCGGGCGAGGGGGGCTCGCAAAGATAGCAGAACCCGGCGCATCCGCCCGCCGATACCCTCACGCGCGCGCAGCTATCATTGCAGCCATTGTGCGCACGCGACAGGCGGTAAACAAGGAAGTGAAAGGCCCCGAGGCGGGGAATGGTATTATGGGCACGCCAAGTCCGCCCGCGTTGCGTTTCCTCGTTCTTGCGTGTGTGTGTGTGTGTGTGTGTGTTGGCCGCGTGGTGTGCCCCCCGGGGCGACGTTGCCGCTCAATCCTTTTACGAACGAACGCGTACTTTCCTCCGAGTGTCGACATCAGCGAGCGTCGTCGTCGTTAAATCGACTTGGCTATCTCTTAGGCTTCGCGTAACTCGCTCCTTATTTGACATCGCAGATGCGTAATACGCAAGTTTGAATGTGTAACGTAAAATGCTTCTGTTCCCTGTGACACGATATTGATGCGCGGCGTTGAAAACAGGTAAGCAACTCAGCGGGAAACGCGGGCGCTTAGACAAAACTAAAACAAAACACGATAGATTCACGAAGCGCTCGCTTGATGCGAACAACGGCCAGGAGAGTGTAACACCGGGAAAAACAAAACACGCACGGCCCGAACAGCGACGCGGGTAAACGAAAACCACAAATGGAGTTGGAAGCCGGAACAGCGAGCGCCCAGGCAGGCAGCAGCAGCAGCGTTTCAGAGTAGCGGGGAGAAAGCGCGTCAGAGGCGAGGGCGAAGCGCGCAAAAAGACACGCGATGATGCGAGAGGAGGGAGAGAGCGGTTGCGTAAGCGCAGCGCGCGAGTGAGCGGAAGCTCCAACGGGGGCGAGGAGGGGTGGAGCGCGCGTCGGGGAACGGCGGGCGCATGCGCACCGCGGCCTGTCCTTGAGCGCCGGAGCCGTGCCATTGACCTAGAGTAGGAGCAACATGGCGGCGGCCTTCAAACAAGCCCAACGCGCTCCTTCCTTGCGCGAATCCCGTTCGCCCGTCGCCGTTGGGTTGTGTGAGCCGATCAATGCTGCTGCTCGGCGCGCGAGTTGAGCTCACCCGCCGCCGCTACTCCGAGCAGCAGTGCTGCGAGCGGCAGCTCTTCTTCTCCGGGAAGTCTGCGGTTCGGTACGCTGCTGCAAGCTAGAAACCAACGCGCTTTGTGTTTTTTTTTTTGTTCTCGCTTTTTAAAATATTCTTCCTTTCTTTGCGGTTGCGTTTTCGCCGTCTGCGCGCTACACAGCTGAATATGTCACCGAGATCGCTGATGTGCAGCTGTTAGCTTTTGTTCAGTTTCGCTTAAACAAGACTATTTCGCGAGCTCCAGCTCTTCCACGGACTTCGAGGAATTAATTTTTGCTAAGCAATAAAAAAAAAAATGTCAGCATAGCTGGCATGCTAAGACTCGAAATCGTCTGCGGCGATAAATGAAGATCGCCTTTCTCTCCCTCGGAAGATGCCGAAGTGCCCAGGGAATTAAAAAAGCGGGCATAGCGAGAGGGAAACCCGGTCCTCGTGCCCTTATGCCATATCGGGGTGCACCCTTCCTCCTCATCGCTAGAGGGGGAGCACCTGTAGCTATGCGACGGCCCCGGTTTGGCAGTAGCATGTCTCGTAACCGCCGCGGATGAGCGTGCCGTGGTGCCAAATGGGCTCGTGCTGGTTGGTGGCGATCGGCCAGTTTCCTCGTCAGTCTGTGCGAGAGGAGGGGAGGTGCCCTTCACACCAGCACGCACGGGTTGCGGTCAAGAGGGGGAGTGCGCACCAAAGCAACGCAGCGGCCGCCGCCGTTGGAGCGCGCGCGGAGCTCCTCTTTCCTCCTCGCCGGTGGCCTTGCTAGGGCTACGACCCTTCAAGGCTAGCCTCCCGGTGCCAGCGGCGCTAGTGTCTCCTCCTCTCCACCGCGCTGTCCGCGCTTCCGTCAGCGGCCGGCGGAAACTCTTGCGCGCTACCAAAGCAACAGCCCCGGCTGACGGGACGTGGAGAAATTACGTTAAAGGAGTTGCGCATCCGACTGTCCCAACGTACGCCGTTAAGGAACGTTACGCGTATTTAAAGGCGGACACCAAAACGGGACTATCCAGGATATGTCGCAATCGTCTATGCCCGTCAGGTAAAAAATAGAGCGGGGCTCTCCCGCCCACAAGAACGGAATTGCGGGAGCAATATTTTTGGCACCAATCACATCACAGCGGGTGAAATCACCCAAATGTATGGAATAACGTATATAAAATGCGACATCCGGTACCAGTAGTCAAGAGCGAAACTCCTGAAAGGCAGATAATTTGTCCGGAGAACTACACGATGGCAAAGGACACATGTAGTCTACAAAAAACGTTCCCGTGTAACCGTGAACTATATACTTGCGTTGGTTTTTATACACGGCGTGCGAGAAACGGAGTTACATAATGGGCAGCGGAAACCGGCTACAGCGTGGCGCGCACGACCAGAAAAAAATAGGAAGTCATAAAATGAGATCAAATGACAGTAGCTACGCCTGCAGTGAAACAGCGCCGCTCTGGTTACAAGGTGCGCGCAGGCTTCAGGAAGAGCGCACGCGCTCTCGTAACAGCCGCCGACACAACACAGGCGGCAGGTAGGCTACTACGGCAGCAGCCACCGGTCCGAAGTAGGCCAGCGGTCCGCCGGGTGGCCTACATCGCTATCAGGACGCGGCTCGGAAGAAGGCTCACTTCCTCCAGCGGGGAGGAAGCATTGTTCGAAACGCGGCCAATGTCAGGCAGCCGCGGCCGCGCTAATTATGTAAGCCGGCCGAAGTCGCGTCACCGTGCCTCCGGGGAAGCACCCGTGTTTGAACGAGCTGTGCTCGTTCCAACGAGGCACGTGCCCCGCAGCAAGCTGAAGACGTTGACGCGTTGCTTCGAATGAGTTGTCACTAAGTCTGCTTTGCTACCAACTCTACCATTTACGTTTGCTCCGCTATCAACTCTCCTCCGATTACGTGGAGAGAGGAACCACACCTGATACCGCATAACTGTGCGAGGTGATGGGAAAGTTATCCTTTCTAAGTAAACTTGATTGTGTGGGATGAGATTAAGAAATAGCGAGCAGTACAAATTTCTGTTGAAACGTGTACTTAATCTACACTCGGACAGGTAACGTGACACTACCTGAAAAAAAAAATAAACAAAAAAAATCTGCGCGAAAAGAAATCGCTCAAACACTCACGGTATCGCTTCATGAGCGATTTCTTGAAGGTTGGGTACTTGGCTCCCCTCTCGCCATCCCGGCCTCCGGCACTCATATCCAACAGTTCGTCCCGCATCTCGAGGGTCCGGGACGCAACGCGCACAGCTCCCATACACCGGGCCGAAACCCGGTCTGCCAGGGGCGACCGTCCGCGCGAAACCACACGAGCAGAAGAACCGGAGAAAAAGTTTCCGAAAACGTCAAAGGAGACGCGCACACTTGGGTAGGGAGACAACGGCAGGAGAGACTCCTCGGAACCCAACAGCGTTGATGATGACGCGCGAAACAAGCAAGCACGCTGCTGGAGGATGCGCGGCGTTCTGCTTTCCGCCGGGAGAGACGCGATCACTGCCGTGCTTCCTTCGGCAAAGAGCGCGGCGCGACTGAAACGGCGTGTGCGCTCCTCGCTGCTCCTGCTGCGCGCCGCTCCTCCTCCTCCTCTCAGACGCGCTTCCCTCCTCCTCCCCCGACGCGCGCGGCTTCCCTCCTCCCTAGAGTGCGCGCGCGGGGGTCTAGCTGCTCCCGCGGCCACTTTCTCCCTGGCCCAGTTGCCCGCTGCCCTTGACAACAGAGGGGGGCCGCCATTTTTGGGTCTAGGGAGAGGGAGAGTCCGATGACCGACGACGAATCCGCCGCATTTCCATCACACTATACTACTGGGTGCTTTCTAGCTTTTGCGGCTACCGCTCGGGGGGAACCGCCCGGTCCGTACTTTTTTGTCCGATGAGCGGCACAAGCTCCGTCCTGTCTGTTCCCCTTCCTCTCTTTCTCTGTCTTTTTTTTTTTTGATTTTCAGTTTTATTGAGCGCGCTGTTCCGCTCCTCTCCGGAAGGCGGGGTTGCAACTCGAAAATCTTCAATCCGCATTGAGGTGGGATCAAATGGCCGGATAACGCGGCGCCTATCGTCCAGTAATTTCTTCCAAGCTCCTGTATTCGTCTATCGCGTCTCTCCACGCAGAAGTCCACAATTTCAGTTGCTTATCATTTTTTTCCAGGATTTCTTTTAGTCTACACACCACCAGTTTCTGGTGGGAAATTGGATTTCCCCTCTTCTCTCGTCGCACTGCTTCGCTCCGAGAAAGCAAAGCAGCAGCCGCCTTCAGCTCGCTGTGGAGCTGGCAGAATCGGTCAGATCGTGAGACGTGTATTCTCCACTGACACATCAACCAATTTCCGATGCCCGACCAAACTCGGTTCCCTACAGCAGCGACGGAAACAAGACCACGATTTAAAATTTTTACGCACAACGTTCATATTGTTCCCTTATGGTTGACCTTATGATTGTTCCTATGAATTAATAAAAAATTGATTCTTCGTGCACACGTCGAGGCATGGTGCTCCGTAAGCTCGGCATCGTTTAGTCGGTCACATAATATTATGGTTGATGTAATTTAACGTCTCATATTGCATAAGAGAAAACATCGTACAGGAGCATGCACTCCAATATAAATATTGACCGCGTCGATTTTTTTATCCCGCTTCCAAAATTCTACAGCATTCGGCCCCCGTCGAAACACAGCCCGCACCACCATAGTCAAAGCGGAGAGTAAAGCGTTGAACAAAAAATATAAGTGCAGTGGATTTACGAGACGCAAGTTGATGAGCTTCCGCGATAAAAGTGATTTGAGATTCGGGTCACAACAACAGACCGAACAGTAGTAACTCGTGGCTAGACATGTACGGATTTACAGAACCAGTATAGTAAATATTTTATAGGTAATAAAAGGTGCGGATGTAGTGCCGCACGAGACGAATATACAGCGCGCTCGTGGCGGCTTCCAACAGCTGTGTTTTTTCGGCGAGACTATAGGCCAGCGTATAACAGAAATGCTAACATATACAGGTACGACGTATAAGCTCATGGAACGCGATCAAACATTCCTTCTCAAAAACAAACGTTTCCGCGAAATATCAGAGCGAGCAGATACCTCGATAAAGTAATTATTCTATTTAAATGATCTTACTTTCCTAATTTCGTAAGCAGTCCGAGCATACGCCTTCGTTATCGTCAGGAGCGGCCAGTTCATGTAACCGGTGAAACGATAAGAATACAATTGCGTAAAGCAAAAGTTCCATTATACCTAGAAAAGTATGGAGCGCGGAAACAGGCGTTGCTATGGGTATTTGCAGGATATCACGGCCCGTATAATTCAGTCGGGACAATGCAGCCTCCGTAATAATTGTGCACAGTTATAGGATATGCCGCGTGAATATGCGACGCGTATGTGCATGAGCCCGTATCCACGAAAGATCACTTACGCCGGAATTGGTCGTAACATTGAAGCGCAGTCATAAAAGTGCGCAGAGCTTCACATCAAAGGGGGGGGGGGGGGTTAAGCATAGTATCGTGGTGCCCCCGCTCACGGCCTTGCGGAACCCCCTCCCCCTTACAAAAAGATATGAAAGAAGAACGCTCCCCTGTACGGAGTGCATGTTTTTTATAGTGAAACACCGATTTCAAACTGCGTAATTGCGCTCTTAGAATGCTACACACAGGAACAGTAACAAAGGCTAAGCGCTTTCCTATAAGCTGGTATGTGAAGCAGTCTAACATACAGTTAAAACAGTCGGACGAAAAGCGACCAACAAGCATACGGTTTCCCGTTTGCGGTGCCATTTGCGCATTTTGTTTAGAACGTTTTCAGTGTTTTTTCGTACTCATTTCAATTGAAATATATGAACTCCCATGTGTTGCTTGTAGAATAATAACAGTTCAAAGACCAAACTTGCGCCCCCCACCTCAATTACCCAGTAAGGGGAGGGAGGGCATGAACATTTTGCCCTCCCATTGCGCACGCAGACAATGTTGACTACTGTGGACATTTTTGTAGCGAAAACCTTCGTGAATACAGGTTCAGATGAATAAATATATAAGATTTCCACACAGCATGACGATTATTACGAGCCCATAACTATACAGCCAGCAGCCACGGACAATACAGAGCTTGCGCGATAATCGCCAAGAACGATCACTGATGGACAAAGGTTTTTAAAATTACCATTTCGAACAATAAATTAGGAGCATGGCACTGCAAAACTGACGACAGCCCGCAAACGAAGTGCTATGTTTTCCTAAATGCTCTTTCGCTATTACAACACCATCCAGAAGAAAGTTGTCAAATGCTACTTCTAATATCTGTAATGCGAGAAACTGCAGTATACGGCCGGTCAGTCGGAACGGGAACACATTTGACGACACATTTCGAGCACACCTTTCTCGAAATCGCATTCCTTATCATTTTATGACATTTTTTTTTCCCCCGTTGTGCCAAGAAGAATCGTTCGACATAACTGTCGCTGACGGTATTGTCGTCGTGCGTCACTGCATTCATGAGCGCGTTCACTTCCGTTGGATTTGCCACAATGCATTAATTAAGGTGACACGCCAGACGGCGTCAGCTACCCCCGGCCACTGCGACATCCCACCCCGACCATGCATATGCTGTATAACAAAGCCAGACGCTTGCGGTTTCTAAGCCGGTATAAAATATCTTCACTGATCATCAGTAGTTCGAACAATGGAGTATATACCTGCGTCGGTTAAAAGGGGGGCTTGTCTTCGCAACGCTTTTCATTTTCCAAAGCCAACGCCCGCGATCGCCATGGCTAGTAATACAATGTGTCCATTGTATTACTGCATCGCCGTCTGACATTCTTGGCCGACTGTCCGAACCTCTCTGGCCGGTCGCTCCACAGTCGCGACCATTTCCAAAAACAATGCAAATACCACATATCCACGCCGGTGCTTGAAACTTCTTCTCCAAAATACTCTATTAAGGCGTCATGCCAGGCAAGGAATCACGTTGACAGACGTCTCCAGTGTGCGCAATGGTGAGCGATATTCACAGAGCTTTTTTGATAAGTGCTTTCAGCCACTGACCAACCGCCTTCGCTAATAACATACCCAGCTTCCAGATCGATTGACACTTAGATACCTGTGAAACACCTTCGGCGTAATAATTTCGTTAATCGGACCCCATATTACAAGTTTTTAAACGTGTTCTTTTGTACAAAAGCTGCATAATTTTTTTTTTACCTTCTAAAACGGCTCTACGCCCCAGAAAGAATATTGTAACTACTACAATCCGGCTGGTATACTAACTAGCAATGCTGCGACGGTATTTAAGTCGGTTAAACTTTGTGGTTAAACTCCGTGCTTCACAACTTAACAAAGGGCATGTAAGTAACAAGGCGATACAGACAATATGGTTTCGCATAGTTTCGTTTGTGTCACTTTGTTACTAGCGTTTCTATTGTTAAGCTACCGAAGAGTGCGTCTAGCCGCGATGGCGCGCGCAACTGCTCGCCGAACATTGCCCCCATATCTGAAATGATGGAGTGCTTCTCTCTCATTATTTCGACGCCGTTATACATACCGGGGCATGTCCTTATCTGCGAAGTGGCCTTTAAATTCTGCTTTAACCCATGCGCTGAAGAGGTAAGAAGGCAAGTTTGTGAATGCCCTCCCACGCGCATATTCGTGGTGTTCGTATCAGCCGTGTATTTGTATCACCCACACGAACATTACCACATTCAGCTGCTCTGCACTTACAAGCTATCAAGCGATTTAGCACAAGTTACGACCACGGAACCGCACTGCACCTGCCCTGTGTGCCTCCGAGCTTCGAAACGTGTATACTTCCAGAGAAACGCCAATACGGCGTCAATCATAACGTCAGCGAAACGCGCGCACCAGTTTCGCTGTCACTACTACAACTACAATACAATACGTACAGTACAGTAAAGTACATACAATACTACAGTGCAATACATACAAGCCCTCGCCGATACAGGCGTGCGTAGAGTTCCCCTTTAGTGGACAGAAGGGGGGGGGGGATAAAAAAAATCACACCATCTCCCGCTAAAGGGGGAGGCGATGCGTAGCAGTGTTTCGGCATGTAGAGCCCGCGTTTCAGAGGGGGAGTGGTGAGGGGGAAAGGGGAGGGGAGAGGAGACGGTGAGGGAAAGGGTAGGGGAGAGGGGAAGTGGAGAGAGGAAGCAGAGAGGGGGAGGAAAGGGGAACTGGAGAGGGTTTGCGCATGCGCAGTAAGGGTGGTCACGCCGCACACCACCACCACCGGATTGAACTCCCCTATAAGATGCTTCACATCTAATTCTATCCCGCCCCCCGCGTTGGTCGAGTCCGAAAGACGTGCTTCACAATGGATGAAAAAATGAAAATGAAGCGATGATGTGCTTCGCACAATGGCCTGCCTTTATTTAGTCCCTGGCTTTCCGGGAGTAAAGATGAGAAGTATATAAACAGTTCTCGCAATTATCGGCAAAACGAGAATGACGGGACAGGTCCAACTGAGTAAAGGTGTGGGGCAGACATTGCGCTCCACCGCCACACATAGGCAATTGGGGGGGGGGGGGCGCCCTTTGCCCCTTTTGCCCCCCTCCCACCCTTGCGTACGCCTATGCTCGCCAATTCAGTGGGATACGTGAGCATCAAGAACACCAGGACGCGTATGCAGGAAAGATTACGGTACGAACCGTTAGAACCTGTAAGAAAAAAAAAAAAAACTGCTGGGAACTCGAGCGCGATTTGCTCGTACGTGCACGTTGGTGCGGATGGTTTATGCAACGTTGCAGCGCGAGGCGGGCCGTACTTGCAACAACGCAAAGCGAAGCATCGTCCTGGAGCGCCGAGCTCCTTTCTTTGTTTCCTTCAATCGGCCGGAACAATGGCGGAGCGTTCGGAGGGGGGGAGGGAGGTAGCAACGAGAGGAAAGTGTAAGCAGCGAGTGGAAGGGCTTGGTTTAAGGGGGGGAAGGACGGGGGCTCTGCGGCGCAAAGTTGAACGGCCCGCTGACGTAACGGCAGGACCCGCCAACTTCGTTGCGGCGGCCGGCGAAGAAGAACGCAAGAAACGGCGGAAGCGCGCCACTGCCCTGCTGCTGCAGCAGAAGCGGCGGCTCCACCCCCCTCCCCCCTTCTCGTTTTTCCCGCTCCCCAACCCGTTGAGTTTTTCGGTATGTAGGCGACAGCGCAAACTACGTCAGCGGGGTTCTCGCGGGGCAGCACCGCATTTGGATCGCGGTTACTCAGTGACATAGCTTCGATATATAGTCTATCACACTCTTCTTCTCTTTCATTCTTTTACACCCCCTTTCCCCTTCCCAAGTATCGGATACTTCCTCTGGTTAATTCTTTTATATAACCCTCCACGGTGGCTATATACTGTGCTTGACTGCTGAACCGAAAGTTGCCAGGTCGAATCCCGGCGGCGGCGGCGGCCGCATTTCGATGGAGGCAGAATGCTATAGAGGCCCGTATGCTTAGATTAATAGGTGCACGTTTAAAAACCCAAGTGGTCGAAATTTCCGGAGCCCTCCACTACGGGATCTCTCATAATGATATCGTGGTTTCAGGACGTAAAACCCCGACAATTATTATTCAGTAGCATACCTTCGATAAATCGTCTATTAAACGTTAAATCCACCCTTTCCACATACACCAAGTCAAGGGGAAACGCTCAGCTGCAAGCAGGGTTGCCACTGACTTTCGAGTAAATGTCGCCAAACAACGAGCAGAAAGTCGCCAAAAGTCGCCATTTTTTTAGAAATTTCGCCAAAAATGTCGCCATTCTAGATGTGTGCGGCATATCCTAGTAATAGGAATTTCCACTGATGTTTAGCCCCGTAGAATACAGTGTCATTCAAAGCCCTTAAAGTATATTGACATTTCTCAATGCCAGGCGCATCGCCCCTTCACCATGGGTGTGCTGGGTGTACCTGGTTCTCCGACTAGCCGCAAGATGTGAGCGGAGGCGCGAGTATGAAAGGATAAAACGCTCATGATATCCTTCCATCCCTGTGCGCTCGTTTCAAAGGTAAAAGTGTGGTAAACCTTGGGCGAAAGCCGCGAAGGCGTTGTTTGTAGACAGCTTTACATCCCCTCATATGAAAAAAAAGGATTAACAGGTTTATTGAAAGTAGTAAGACAGAATTCTTACAGGTATCGTTCATTAGTGAGTCTTATACCTTTTAGTGTGAACTAATATGATACCGGACGCCACTGTCCCTTTCATATATAATCACTTATATCTACCCGCGTCAATCCACTGCGTTATAATTGAACAGGTAGACATTGTAAAATGTTATATAGCAATTGTTTTCTTTGCACACGCTTACCGAGAACAGTAGAAAATGCCTGAATAAATAATTTTTTATTGCACAAACACCCGCGTATCCGCCCATCTTCGCTGTACGAGCTCGATTAGGGGATACTGCAGCGGTGAATAGGTCGCCAAGCTATTCAGAATAGTTGGAGCTTTGGCGGAACAAATGGCCGGAACACACGACCAACCCGTCATCTAGCCCCTTCAGAAGCGAAACTTTAGCGAAGCTCTGAAGCATTTAGATGAATCTAGATGAATTGAGTTAGAAGCATCTAGATGAATTGAGGAGATACACACGAGTTACAGGACGGACATACAGAACGGCGCGTAATGTGCACCTCAAAACCCAGAAAAATACAGAAAATAGTGCCGCTCATTCGTTGGGAAGGCACTGAGCTTAGGATGCATAACTCAGCGGAGACCTAAGCTGAAAATCGCCAAAAATTCGCCATGTCGCCATTCATAATTTTAGGTCGCCACGGGCCTCTAAAATTCGCCAATTTGGCGAAAAGTAGCCACCATTGGCAACCCTGGCTGCAAGGCACGAACGTGCATGCGTGCCGCCTGAGTATTCGGGCGCGCGGCCGCGCGGTGTACCCTGTACATGGACGTGACACGAACTTCTTTCATTACGCGAGCTGTTACTATCGTTTGTAAGCCCTTGATTTTCAGTAACGAAAGCCTATTGAAATTTCCGAGAGACTCCATAAGTCGACCGAAGTTCGACGCAGCGTTAATGGAATCCAACTCACAGAAAAAAAAAATCTGCCGATCCCGATATTGCAAGTGTGGTTTTCGAGGATGGCCGACCACTAGGAATAATAATATTTCTTGGGGTTTTATGTGTCAAAACGAAGTTTTTATAATGGGGCAAGTCGTGGTGGACGACGAATTAATTTCGACCACATATGAGGTTCCTTAACGAGCAACTAAGTCTAAGCATACGCCTGTTCTTCCATTCCGCCCCCATCGAAATGCAACCCACCGTTGTCAGGAATGGATAATATATAATAATTGCTGGGGTTTAACGCCCCAAAACCACGATGTGATTATGAGGGACGGCGTACAGGAGGGCTCCGGAAATTTCGGCCAGCTGGTGTGCTTTAAAGGGTGACTAAAGGCAAATATTAAGTCGACGTTGATTGTTGAAATAGCGGTCCAGAAACCTCGTAGTGCTACTTTTGTGCCAGGGAAGTGCTTATTTTGAAATAAAATCAGGTTTTAGTGGTCCATCGCGTTAGCGCACTTCAAGTCAACCGCCTGAAAGCGGTCTTTCTGACGTCACAGTTGCCGTGCCCAACGTTGCCCGCCTTTACTGCGCGGCGGCGTGCACTGGCGGCGTGCACCATACGGGCATCCGGCAACATCACATGCATGAGGCATTTTGTCGAACTTTCTGTCAGAGCGACTTTCACGAGCGCGCAAAACACACGCGCGGCAGTAAACGATACCGAAACTACCACTGAGACGCGACCGCGTGAGCGAAGCCGGGCGCCGGGCGAAGCGCAGGTCGGCGAAAACGGAACCTTTGAACCACGCGCGCCGTTCCCCATGGCAACGCTAAAGAGGTTGTTTCTTCCATGAATTTTCTTCTTCTTCACTTCACCTTTATTTCCCTAGAGGCCCCCTCAAAGAGGGTATTACATAAGGGGTGGGTTTACAATTGAGCGATATATATACATAATAATAATATATTCACAATTATACATAAACAATAATAATACATTCATAAAATATACACAATAATCACATATGCATATAACTAGAATAAATTAGTACTTAAGCTTTAAAGAAAACGATGATGGGCAGGTGATATCAGCGATAGAACGGGGCAGGCCGTTCGACTCAGTCGATGAACGGCAAAAAAAGGAGGCCGAGAAGGTAGTAGTGCAGCTGCGTGGACGGGTTACTTGTAAGCGATGCCCAGTACGAAGGGAAAGGCGTGGGGTTGGGGCCAAGATGTATGGTGTCTGATGAAGCGAGCTGCAATAGAACTTTTGAAAAAGGATGAGTGAATTAATGCGGCGCCGGGATGACAATGAATCTAAGCCGGATCGTGCCTTCAGTAGTGATACGCTTGTGTGATAAGAGTACGATGAATGAATGAATCTTGCCGCGCGATTTTGGACTGATTCGAGTGCATTGATGAGATGTGCTTGATGTGGGGACCATATCAGGGATGCGTACTCAAGTTTCGGACGTACAAGTGCCTTAAAGTAGTTTGACGTGAGTGGATGCATGACATAAAGGGCGTTTTAAGAATCCCAAGGTTCGGTTAGCTGAGGCAGTAATGCGCGACACATGAACAGACCAATCCACATCATATGAAAAGCTGACACCAAGGTACTTAAACGAGTCTACTTTTTGTAAGGGAGTATTGCTGATGTTATAGGGCCTATATGAGGGCTGATGGCGGCGAGTGAAACAAATTACATTTATTGGGGTTAAGGGTCATTAGCCAGTCGTTACGCCGGTGTTGCACTTTGTTAAGGCCGTCTCGCAGGGCACTGTGGTCAGAGTCGTTATTAATTGCGCGATATATGGCACAGTCGTCGGCAAACAGAAACGAACAAGCAGCATTTTATTACGTATCTTGATGCACGGAAGGTTGTTTTTTTTTGCAGCTAGTTTGATTACTAGTGATGAATTGATGTCGGACGCTCTCACGTCATCGAGATCATTTCCAAAATGTCCCACTCGTGGCGCACGTCAGGGGCGTAGCCAAGAGGGGGGGGGGGGTTCAAACGCCCCCGAAAATTTTCAATTTTGCTTGCGTATATAACACGCACACTTACAAACGCACGCACAAACGTACATGAAGTATGGTTGACCCCCCCCCCCCCCCCCCCCATCACCGAAAAAAAAAATATTTCTGGCTACGCCCCTGGCGCACGTCGTGTGCTACATTTAGCTTAATTTCTCTGCAAGTATGGCACTGCTGTTGATAATATTGCCGTTTTAGACGTTGTCATATATTGAGCTTTCACTCTGACATAAATTGTTTCTTGCCTTTAGTGACCCTTTAACGTACACCTATATCCAAGTGCACGGGCCTCAAGCATTTTCGCCTCCACAGAAAATGCGGCCACAGCAGCAGGGATTCGATCCCACGACATTCGTGTCAGCAGTCCAGTACCATAACCACTAGACCAACGTGGCGAGTGCCGGGATTCAAACCCGGGACCTCGAGCTTGACAGCGCGACACCTTACTTGCTAAGCTACCACGACTGTTGGCGACCAATATACGGCAAACAGTAGATAAGGACGAAAAGCCTCGTGACCGAATTTCGTCACAAAGGTCGGCCTCCTCCGATAATGATATGTCTAGCATTACGAACTTGGCCGAGATTTTCTCTTGCCAAGAATTTTAGCGTAAGAGCCTCTTAGAACTCGTCCCCGCATTAACAAAACGTTCTCATATGTTGGTAAAGTTCTTAATAACAGAAATCACCCAATAACAACAGTGAACATGTTAAGCGAAGGCCACCTACCATACAAAAAGAAAGTTCTTACGAAAAAAAAATAACTGTGAATTTTTCTCAAAATAAAATGTTGTGTCGACTGCGATATAGAAAGGTTTTCGTCTCGACAAGGAAGTCAGTGCTGCTGCAACATTTCTTACTTTCCGCTTGTTCTTTTTTTCAAAGCCGGCCCTTGAAGATAACGAAACGAACGGCGTACCCGAAGGAAGTAATCTCCCCCGCAACAGGCGTCATTGCTGCGGCTTTATCTTTGAAACGGTCGCGAAACTTCCACGAGCTCCGCGCGAGCGCTCAGGTTCCGGATTAATCCACGTTGCCTGGCGAGTTTCAGAGGTACCTAGGGCTATTCGCCACCCCTCTCTGCCTTTCCTTGATTCACTCCTCCTACTGAAGCTATTCGCTCATGAGACCCTTCCAACGAGAGCGTTACTTGACGTGAAACGTAACGCTAAAAGCGTACACGTGCTCCAACGTACAAAGAAAGGCTGCCGTATCTATAGGCGTCTCTTTCGGCTCTGAAGTACTGCACAAGCTTGAGACACCCACCACAACCACAGGAGCCGAGTTCGTACGCAGACTTGTACGCCACAAGATGTAAACAATCAGGAACCTGTAATCAGTTACATATATGTGATGGTTTCATATTTTAAGTACTCGGCAACGCTCGCTGTATGATTCAATTATTTTCGACAGTAACGAATTACATGCAACCAGTTATGTTATGGGCAAAATAAGCAGTAGCTAGCTAGACAAATTGATGCAACTGAGAGCTAAAGAAAGAGAACAAGCAGCGGCACGATCCCTCATGCATTTGTCTAAGGCCGCTCGAAGGCGAAAGCCATCTTTTTCTTCGCATTCGATTGTACTGACCACCCCCCCCCCCTCTCCCCTTAGAAAGCTTTCTGCACCCTACGTGGTTTTGAATTGCCTCCGGGATGGGAGGCATTGGAAACTCTTTCCGCACCTCACGTGGTTTTGCAGAGCCTCCGTGATCGGCCCACCTTTGACAAAGCGACGATGTCATGCGATGACGTCTTCATGTGATATGGCGTTATGTGACGTTATAGCGACGTCACGATGACGTCACACATTTTGGCGATCTGTTATGTCATGGTGACGTCTTCACGCGATGATGACTTGTGTTGACGCCGACGGTCCATTTTCACGTTTGACGAGTCATCTAAGGCTTAAAAGTATAGCAAAAAAACACAGCGTGAAGTGGTGCGGAATCAACCGGATCACAAGACAACCCCGTAACTTAAAGTCAACAAAGATAGCACGCTTCGAACTTTTTGTTGAGCACTGCTTGTTTTGAGTAAGGGAGAAGAAGCATTCGCTGGAACGTATATCAGCAGCCGCGCGATTACGCGTCCGGCTGTATATACACTGCCCATGCGGAGCGCTACTTGCGGGCCCGATAACGCCTTCTGAACAATCGTCCAACGCTATAGCTTCCTCTTTTCAAATACAGTGTCGCGTTCGTACATTTCCCGCGACAATTCCTATAAGGTATGAATACTTTAACAAATATTACTGGTACTACCACCGTATCGTGTAGGACGTATCCATGCAGTGCCACTACATGTATATAAAGAAAAAAGTCACACGGTATTTGCTTGTGACGACTGGAAGGCGAAATACATCTTATCGGGCGACTGTATTGCGACCAAGCGACGATGTTAACTGTAATGGTGTCATGATGACGTCATATGGTGATGTCATCGCGATGATGATGGTTTGCATTAGTCGTGTGGACGCCGCCGACAGTCCATTTTCGCGTTTGATGAGGCATTTAAGGCTTTCGCCTTAACGTTACTACATCTTGCAAGAAAATGAAGGCAAGCGAGGAGACGGAGATGGCAACGCCGTAATTGCGTGTATCTGGCAAGCTGGATCCGTGTATGTACGGCTCGTGTGCGAATCCTTGCCCGCATACTGACAGCTTTTATAGAAAATTCAGGGCAATAAAGTCGCATAAAGCACAATGAACGAAGCCACGAGGCCGTTTGGGGTCACAAGGCACGAATATTCGACAGATCCACGTTTCCGATTGTATTGCTGATAGCTACAAGGCAGGGTTGGGTGTTCGAAAAACCCAATACAATCGAACGTTCTCAACGCCAGAGTTAGTGATTCCGGTTGAAAACTCTACGGGCCTGACAAGCCCTTAGTGGTTAGTGAAGAAAAAGCTAGGGAGAGAGGAAATATGAATGAAGGAAGCTTATTATTATTATTATTATTATTATTATTATTATTATTATTATTATTATTATTATTATTATTATTATTATTATTATTATTATTGTTGTTGTTGTTGTTGTTGTTACTATTATTATTACTAACTACATGTAAATGATGTTAACTACATCCATTGCTCCTACGCGCAATGTAAAGAGGAACGCTTTGGGAGCTTCTGAGAGTATAGATACTCAATGGTCGCTGTACAATCAAATGCTACAGGTGCACGATGACTCATACGACGGTATACAAAGGAATATTGCGCATGTTTATTCTGAGAACGTTGCAGCATGCAAGCTGGCGTAAACGTGTGCACGGCATGCGCGCGAGAACTTCCAATTCACCCCGTGTTGTCTCCTTTCGAAGACATCGCGTGATAACCCTGGCAGTGATGTAAGGCATAGAGTTTCATAATACTACACTATATAGAGGAAAATTCGGTGTTATAGTGTTTATGCTAGTGTCTATGGGAGCTGCAAAGCATGGCGCTTCATTCAGAATATGAATGAGGGGTAGAAAAATGTCCGTAAATCCAAAGGGGGGAGGGCTGCCCCCCTCCCCTTTGGATTTACGGACATTTTTCTATGCAATAGCAATAAGCTACACGGCTTCATTAGCACACTCAGGTCCCTCATATTCGTGTGAAGCACTCCTCAGGATTGCGAGCCAAATTTTCACGTTATACAGCATGACTACTCTTTCCGGTCATGTCCCGGCAGTGAAAGAAGGGCTGGCTGTTCTGGGTCCACCACCTAGGGATGCACCCCCCCCCCCCCCCAACAGCAGAAAGTTCTGCGGATGCCCTTGTGTACTTTATACCCATCATTCCCATGGTGGTCGAACGATCGCAGCGCCACAGTTTGCCCTATACTGTAGGAAACTCAATGATTTAAGGTTCGCTAAACTTCGCCGACGTCGTCGCCCACCTCGCGACATCAGCCGCGCCACTGAGAGACTCCGGCGGCGCATCTTCCGGCCGGCCCGAGGCATGCCGGATGTTCGGCACCGCAGAGCGGTTACGCTGCTTGCGATGCGTCCTGCCCCATTTTTTTTTGTTTCCTTCTCTCTCCCGATACGTGCGCAAATGCCACGAATACCCTTGCGCCTATACGGCAGCGTGTCGAAGGAGTCAGTCAGCGGGCACGATGGTATCAGTAAAGTCTTATCACTGAAGACACGCCTTATATGCCGGCGTCACACGGCCACTTGTTGATACCGGTCGGGCCTGATCCGGATCGAATTTCTCGATCGCGGTTGGCTCCTTTACGCACGCTGCGGAAGGAAGCCAATCCTCCCTGCTGAGAAATTTGATCCCGATCGGGGGCTTAATCGCGATCAGCGGTGCAACGCGTGACACCCAGTATTTCTGAATGAACTGATCTATCTATCTATCTATCTATCTATCTATCTATCTATCTATCTATCTATCTATCTATCTATCTATCTATCTATCTATCTATCTATCTATCTATCTATCTATCTATCTATCTATCTATCTATCTATCTATCTATCTATCTATCTATCTATCTATCTATCTATCTATCTATCTATCTATCTATCTAATCTATCTATCTATCTATCTATCTATCTATCTATCTATCTATCTATCTATCTATCTATCTATCTATCTATCTATCTATCTATCTATCTATCTATCTATCTATCTATCTATCTATCTATCTATCTATCTATCTATGTGTCCGTCTGTCTGTCTGTCTGTCTGTGTCTAATTTTTGTTTTTTTTTTGCCTGCTTTTTGCCAACCAAGGTGTTCGCAATTAATATTTTGGTTGCAATTTAGTAATAATAATATCTAGGGTTTAACGTCCCCAAACCACCATATGATTATGAGAGACGCCGTAGTGGAGGGCTCCGGAAATTTTGACCACCATGGGGTTCTTTAACGTGCACCTAAACCTAAGTACACGGGCCTCAAACATTTACCTCAATCGAAAATGTTATTAAGTTTTGTATGTCTATTATGAAACACCGTAAAATGAATTAACTAACTTTGCTCACGCTGATACCTCCTTGGCTGATCCATAACAGTGGGTATGATACAAGTTTCCGCCATCATCATAACTAATCTTAAAATTAAGTACAGGTGTTTTACGTGCGAAAACCACGACATTATGAGATTCACCGTGACGGGGGAGTCCCTATTAATTCTGACCACCTGATGTTTCTTAACGTGCGCCCAAATCTAATCACACGGGCATTTTTCGCCTTTCGCCTCCACCGAAATGCAGCCTCCGCGGACAGGACTCGAACCGACGCCCACTGGTTCACTGCGCGACGTCGTAGCCACCAAGCCACCGCGACATGTATCATCATCATCATCAACGTCAATGAGTTACAGCTGTACAGACAGCCCATGCCTGGCTCAGAAAAAGCAGAAGGTATCGGTACGCGACAGAATGGATGGATGAAAGAACTTTATTGTTTGTCCGGCAGATTAACGGCCCGGGCTCAGGTCTCCCATGTCGGGACGTGAAGGCCTTGCCTCTCCGCCGCTTCACGGGCCTGCTGGACTGCCCAGAGTTGGTCGGCGAGCCATAATTAGTAATGATATTAATTACCCAGCGCCACGGCGAACGGACCACCGACAAGGGAGAGGCCGGCAAAATCGCTGCAGCGACGCTGCGTCAATCTACGGGCGTCCCTGTATACGTGTGCGAACTATAGCCGAGATAAAAACGGGCTCGCTCCTTCCGCCACACAGCCGACCGCGCTGAGTAACAAGTTTCCTCTGACACAACGGCCACGCTATATCACCCGGGCTCCCCTCTCTATGGGTGGACACGCGCACTTACTGCGTGCGTGCGCCGATACTGATCTCATTTCTCCTCGTTTCGTATTTTCTCTTGCCTGACTCCTATTTCTTTTCTTCTTCTTATTCCTCTGTCAGGGAAGCTTGGCGACAAGAAGTCTCTATCCAAGATTGCCGCGAAAATTTCTTAACGGAACTTGCGTTGCCGTTGGACACGCATTTCAATACGATATGTGTACTCGACGTCTCAGTCGACGTGTCTTCATACAGTTTTGTCGTCACGGATCACATGACTAGTGGGAAGACGAGACCTGAGCACAAAGAACTGCGCAGACATGTTAATCATTACGAACAGCGGGATGCACACACGTTTAGTGACGCGGAGACGGACAGAAGCCGAATCCGCGAAAAATTTCGTTCGTAAGAGCCCTTTCTCGTTGGTTCTCCACGTGGGCTAATGATGTACCCAATATCGAGAACAGGCGGCATCTTTTTTTTGCCCCTTGACTACCAGCCCTCACTTTTTTTAAAGGTTGTCATGGCGCCCCTTAATCCCGTGTCACTTGTCTGTTTCGCGAATCATATAGAAATAACCCATTTAGACGACGGCTGCATGTCTATAATTGAGGAAGCGGGTAATGGAAATAGGCCTAATCACGACCCGCTGTCTCACGTGCGAAGTTCTGCACTAGGTTTTGTGTCTTTCTTTCTTTTTTATCGTATATAGCACACGTGGCCTGACTCTCTCATCGAATGAAGCTGCACCTTACAGTCCAGTGCTCAGTAGAACGCACGCAGTCCCACACAAGGAGTACGTACACATCCGTTGCACACGCATAGCAACAATAATTTTAAAAATCGATGAATTTTGAGGTTAAACGTCACGAATCTCAATACGCGAGTGTGCAGACGGGATATAGCGTTAAAACATCGCGGACATAGAAAGGACACGCAAACGGTCTGGGGTTACCATTCCGTGTCCGTATTACCGATAGTTGCCCAACCTGTACTTATATAACGATCGAACTAGGGCCAAACCTAGGGATTATCGCCGAAGCTCACACTTTCTTACAGTCCGCCTCCGAAAGAATGCAGGCAGGAATCGAACTCACGACATGGCGCTCCGCCGCGGAACGCCGATCCTGATTATACCGCAGCGAGTACGGCACGCGTGACATTTCACCTGCAGTAACGACAGGACTGTTCAGCCTTTATTGTTTTCTTTATTAATTCTAGTTTAATTCGTCAGCGAACTTGTGAAAAGCCTGGTGCACGACAGCGGCGGATCTCTCAAGTTCCGCGGGCGGCCCTACAGCGGCGAGGGGGAAGTGGGGGGGGGGGGGGCGACTTATGTCGGGTCCGCAAGAAGAGAGTCGCGATGCAGCGGCATCGCAGCAAGCAGCAGCAAGCAGCGGAGGCGGAATATAACGGCGAGAGAAGCGGCGGGCCGGTCGGCGGCGGCGCGCGCTTCCCCGCAGGTTCAAGGGCGCTCCGGTCGCCGGCAAACACTGGGGCAACGGCCGAAGGGCCTTGGAGCTACGGCGCACGCGCGCAGCCGCCTCCTTCTCTCTCTCGTCGCTTTCTCTCTCGCTCTCTTCCACGCGGGGCTCGAGCCGAGGGCCCATTGCGCGCGCTACGCCCGCTGGGAAAAAAGAAGGCTAGGGGCGAGATATAGGAACCGCCTGTCTCCTTTTTTGCCGCTTTGTACTAATCCTCGAAATGACCAGCGACGAAATGAAACGCGAGCAGGAGGAAGGGGACATGAAGGGAGCATGCCGGACCCGCGGACATAGCTGAAAAGACGGCCGGCATGTTGCCTTGTATCGAATGAAGCACCGCCGTATTAACAACGAAATTAATGATAATAATAATAATAATATCAGGGGTTTAACGTCCCAAAACCATGATATGATTACGAGGGACACCGTTCTGGAGCGCTCCGGAAGTTTCGACCACCTGGGGTTTCAAGTACACGGGCCTCAAACATTTCCGCCTCCATCGAAAATGCAGCCGCCGCGGACGACGAAATTAATGAATTATAAAGGCACGTACACTAACGTCTAGTCTATTGAATTGTAAGAGTGATGGCATCTGCAGAAAGAAAGAAAGAAAGAAAGAAAGAAAGAAAGAAAGAAAGAAAGAAAGAAAGAAAGAAAGAAAGAAAGAAAGAAAGAAAGAAAGAAAGAAAGAAAGAAAGTTAATGAAGAAAACGCGAGCAGACATATCGGACAGTGATTCCATGCATGGACTTTTCGTCTCTTCGCATAAGCTTTACGCAACCCATTTTCCGTCGACGGTGTCAGTCTTATCAGTCAACCGCTGGTTTCTTTCTGACCTATATATGCATGCATCATCCCCGCTTCCTCGCTGATACCGCTCTGCTAACTTCTCGCCGCATGCCTGTGCTATCCCCTCTCGGACGTTCGCTAATTGCCCGTAACTATGACTGTTCCTTGGGCACTGGCACTCGCGAGACTTAACTATATATATAATCGTAAATTAGAAAGCAGGTTCTATACGTCCACTCATGATGACGAAGCGAAAGGAAGCTAGTTAACACTGGCTCGTGCGCCGGTTTACGCACATGCAAGAAAGGGCGAAGCATGACCCCGCCACGGCGTCCCATATACACGACGTGATGAGATTCCGAAAGACACGGCTGCTATCTCTCGTCGAAACCTGTTGGAAACGTGTCGGATGCGGTCATCCGTACGTCCAGTCGCGTGGGATCGAGCATGATGTCGTTCCACCTGTGCCTCCCGCTTAGCAGGAGGCCGGACACCGTATACTCTTATTCCGTCTTCTGTAGATCCCGCATTAATTAATATAGCTCGGTGCTCCAGTGCGTAGCGCAACTAGTACACGCAAGAAAAACAGCAGCAGGGCCCACTTCGGGAGACAGCGACACCTTTAGTTGTAATATAGTATACACCTATTGTATGTATAGGTGTCGCTATACTTATACTACATCTATAGGTGTAGTGTAGGTGTCACTATACCTGTACTACTAAACTACACCTATAAGTGTCGAGACAACAGAAACACTGTATGGTCATTGTGTTGTCTAGTCCTCTTCCCCATGTGTTTGTGTTTATGCGACCACCTTCTTTGGTGATGAACGCTTAGCATGCTAGCTCAGCTTTCCGTCGTTCTAACCTATACTACATCCCACAACTTGCGTCATAGAAAACGTGTCAAGCTCATATGGATAACAAAATAAACGCTAACACAGCGAAAACACAGTAAAATAATAATAATAATAATAATAATAATAATAATAATAATAATAATAATAATAATAATAATAATAATAATAATAATAATAATAATAATAATAATAATGTCCCTAATTAACGCACGCTTCGAACACTTTGACGGTGACAATAATGTGTCACTGGCGCGTGCATAAATAACTGTGTTTCAAGGTACAAGCGCTCTGAATTAAACTGTCCTTCCGCGTTTTCGTATCGGAGTCGGTGTGAATGCCGCCTGATGTGGCGAACAAGCCGCAATGGAAGCTCTCCGTCCCTCTCTCTCTCAAAAAAAAAAAAAAAAAAGGGAAGAAAAGAAAGAAAGAAAAAAAAGAGAGAAGAACTCCGACCGATCAAATCCACAAATGCGCGTCCTATTCGTTGAATAAGAGGCACGCTTTGGCACAAAATGAGAAATTCTCGAGCGAATCGATGAGTCTCGCAACCGATTCGGCGGCATCCACCTACGCTTAAACGACGCTCCGCCGTTGCCAGGCGGCGAACGGTTACGCTTTTGCGAACGTGCCCTCGCGCTCATATATATATATGCCATCCGTCGTGGCGGCGGCGAAAGGATAGCGCCCAGCCAATGAAACATTTTAAAAGGCACGCAGAAGAAGCACCCTCAAAATCGTCAGATGGAGAATGAGCGTAATTTGGAAGTCCACTATTTAATCAAACGTATGACTTCACTACCCGATATTAGCCAACACTACAGCCTGTACAGTACGGTTACTTGTTATGACAACTGTAGTGGCCTACTTTCTTTCTGCGCTGACTTTACGGAAGAATTACTTGATGCGCCGACAGCATGACACAATTACTTGTGGCGCCGACTGTGTGTGCCCTTTATGACATCACATAAGTCGTTGAAAATATGCGCCAACTCTCAGCACAACAACGCACGGGACCACTTGAGTATATATGTGCGGGCCAATCAATACCGGGACGGAAGGCGTTGGTCTTGGGTTCGCAAACCATGTACCCTGCATGATTAATTTCTCGTCAACTAAATAATTTTCTTGTTTTCCTGAGAAATCCGTGTGGATTTGCTTTGTAAATAGCATCGCCCTACAAAAAGGTGGGTGCCAATTGTTGCGCTTCAGTACATAGTGCCGCCTATACGACAGTTCTATTGCGATAACTTTGCTGAACACGCAGTGGGTGGGGTCAAAGTAACAATTCCGTAATTCCTTTCATGCCGTATTTCACTGCCAGGTGCCAGGTGCGTAGCCAGGGGGGGGGGGGGGGGGGGGGGCTTCAACCCCCCTTGAAAATTTCCAATTTTGCTTGCGTAATATACACACACATACTAACGCGCGCACGAGCATACATAAAGTAATAGTTGAGCCACCCCGCCCGAAAAAAATTCTGGATACGCCCCTGCAAGCTCCACGTGCGTTTCCGTTAACGCCCAAGATATACACGTCACGGGCTCTGGATGATAAGACAAGAAGTAGAATCCAGCGAAACGAATCGTTACATGTTCGTGCTTATCGCTCTGCGATTGGCTTATCACAGTTCTTTCGTAACAACGGCTCCGCCCTTTTATGCAGGCAGCAGCGACAGAACGCGTCAAACTGTAAATCTATACAGTGATGTCTTATCGTGTCGCGCGGTCGCTCACTTCGCTAAAGGCGGCCGCTTTCGCCGCACACGAGCTGTTAATACGAATCGGCAACCGCTTTAAAAAAGTAAGACGGTATCGAATCAGCGCCTTAACGGTATATGTAGAGTAAACCCACTCTACTGCGGCGTTCTAGGCAACTGCACTTAAAACTGTAAAAATCCATGGTCACACATCGCAAACTGGCAGGCTGCATGGGCGTCCGGAGGGGGGCGCAAGGGGGGGAGGGTGCGGTTGCCCCTCCCTGGAATTTAGGGTAAAGTTTTTGTATGAAATAGCAATAAGCTACACAGTTTCATTAGCACATCAAGTCCGGCATATCCGTGTGAAAAAGCCTTCAGGATTGCCAGCCAACTTTGCGTAACATTACAGAATATTGACTAATCTTGCTTGTCAAGTCATGGCAGTGAAACAAAAGCTGCCTGTGCTGGATGACCCCCCTCTCCCCCCACCCTCTCCCGTGCGGATGCACCCCCCTGCAAAAATTCTGCGGACGCCCTTGGCAGGCTGCCTAACAAAGCCCACCAAGGAATAGCAGCTTTCTCGCAGTTACAATGCCGATGAGTCTATTGTAATTGCTGACAACTCAGGGATAAACGGAACCATGGGTCAATTTATTCTCACCTATTCACTTCTACATCACACGTCCCACCGAGTGGCCGATGCAAGAGAAAGAGAGGGCGGGGTTTCACAAAAAGTCCTGACAAGACCCAAGAAGAATGTATAAAACAAAAAGGAATCGTTACAAGACAAGACACTCATCTCCTCCCCCCCCCCCCCTCACTTACTTCCTCTGGTGGTCGTTATCTCAACCTTCCGGAGGTGATAACTTACAGCAACCATCCCCCGACTCGCGCCTTTGCGAGACACGCGCTGGGCGCAGCACTCGGATGGCAAGTGATCGCGAGATGTATGCTCGTGGCTCTCGACCAGACCTGCACTGTCATGGTGTGTACGTGTGAAGCATGTTTACGCACACTGTAGGTTGCATGGAGGAAGAAATAAACTAGAAGATGACATTACGTCAAGCTTCCAAGCTTGGCAAGCGAAACTATCATTGAATTTTCTGTGTGTGTGTGTTTTTTATGTGAACTGTCTGTGTGCGTCTATGAAGTTTATTTCCTTCGCTTTTTTCTTTTTCTCATAGTATAGGGCCAACACGTGACCTTTGCGAGACGGCGTATTGGCCTAAACGTTTGTTATGCGGGGCTGCCGTAGCTTCGCCTGCATCGCATGGACGCTCTGACGTGGCGAACCCGAGTTGGGGCCACCACACAAACACCTACAAATCTCGGACTTCAGATCGTGTTGCGCGATATGCTCTCATAATTTTCCTTTCCTCCACGCAAGTATACGCGTGTGACGCATATTTACGCGCACTATGGGTGGGCGTTGTCGGCTCAATGCGCAGTAGGCACGTGGAGCATGTACTTCCGGCGAAGGAGGTCCGTTTCCGGTTTGCCTGCCCGGAACAGTCGCCGCCCCTCACACAGTACGTGCAAAGGGCCACGAGTGGGCTCACGATAAGCGGCCCTGATGCTCGGAATCGGCAACAGCACTTCCGTGTCTCTGACGGAACGCCGCCGACTGCACCCCGGCTGCCACCGCCGGAAGCAGTGAGCGCGGAAACAAAAACACGGATATCGTCCTCTGAATCTTTCATGTCGTTCGGTCCAAAGGGCTGTCGGAGGCGCGACGGTTTCTCTTCGTGACGCGCTCCGGAACCACACTGACGCGTCGGGAATGAATGCGTCGTTATACACGGAACACGCGCCGAGATATTCGCGCAACGCAGAAGGCTGCTTTTACGGACAATAAGATTCTGCCATATAGTTTCGGATCCGCTATCTTAGGTCCCTGAATCCCCTTATTGGTCTAGAGTGCAGCTATGGTTTTCTTCGACTGAATCAAAAGCCAAACACGGCGGAGCGATACGTTTAAATAACCGAACTACGTGCACTGATTCGACATGCTAAAGTACAGAAATTATTGTTTTATTATTAGTCAACCTATGAAATTCTGGGATATTACGTGCCGCAATGACGATATGAGACACGTCGTATGCTGGCGAACACCGAGGAATATTGACCACCTATGGCTCTTCAACGCGCATACAAATTTAGAAGTACACGAGCGCTCCCGCATTTCGCCCCCATGCATCGTGATGCGGCCGCCGAGACATGGGATAGAACCCGCGACCCTGAGCCATGGGCTTCGGCAGGGGGATGCAAAGAGGCAAAAGTGCAATGGCACTGTAATTATTAGAAAGATAGAAGCTGTGCGGAAGGCAGGAAGGTTAACCGAAAGATAAATCCACTTTGCCCCCTTGCACTGGGGAAGGGTTTAAAGGGGTACTGACACAAAAATGTTCAGCTGTCGTTTTTTCGCGTCAAATGAAAAGCGAGGCCCTCAAGAGCCTAGAAAAGGTAGTGCTAAGCACGAGTACACCCTAAAAAAGTAATTACAATGTTTTTAAAAGTTAGTTCCGGTTCGTATACTGTACCCTGACGTCACAACGCGGTACAAGCTTCTCGTCACGTGCTCGCACAATATATAGTGATGTTTCCACGGCCGCTCCACACCGTGGCTCACCGTGGCTCCGTTGATGACGCACAAGCGGCCATTTTGAATGTTTTGGTGACGCACAAGCGGCCATCTTGGAAGTCTTGGTACCCGACGTCACGACACCTAGCCAGACTGCTGCGTGAAGCCACCAGAATTAGTACTGGGGCCTGACGTCAAGCTAGTGTCGATGTTGGTAGGTGCACCATGGAAAAAATGACTTTAATATCAAAATAAAATATCTTATCAGCATTTGCTGAGCTTCACCCTTGCTCAGAGCCGTCTCTGCATACAGAAGATTTGAATGGCAGAGTAAACTCGCCTTCGAAAAAAGGTGTCAGTACCCCTTTAAGGGAGACAGGAAGGTCAGAAAAAAAAAAAAGAGCGAGAGATAAAACAACAAAAGAAAAAGGTAAAGCGAACACGAGACGTTAAATGACTGCACTGTTGTATACCCTTATCTCTGTCCTATTTTCGCGCTGTCTGCATTAGCATGCGCAACTTCCACATCCGAGCAGCGCTGAGCAGGAACGCAAAGGCTTCTTCTCCAAGAAACGCAGCTTTACTTTCCAATGGAGGCTCTCGCACTCACAGAAGTCGAGACGTCACTATGGCGACTCTGGTTGGAAATGCTTATATACAGTGCAGAGGCTTTTCGCGCACCCGGGGCTCTCCTAACACGGGCAGGCAGTGAAATACGGGCAGGGTTCTCGTTTTGCTGCTGGGTTTCGGGCCGGGTCTTAATTCTCGCTGTCCAGAGCTCGGGAGAGTGCGAGAGGGCTACCAAGACGAGGCCTTTTATTTTTACGCCGCCATAAATAATGCCCACGAGGAGAGCTTCACCGCAGGCAGTGTGCGAGATAAGAAGGAGGCGGAAGTAGGTCGCGCGCCCCGGAGGCGGACCCGAAGGACAGCGGCGCGCGACCGAGCATCGCGCTGGGCGAAGGGCATCTCGCCGGCACGTGGCGGTTCATGAAAGTGGGCGAGCAACGGCGAAGGACTCTCACTCGCCCCTGATTGTGTGTGTGTATAAAGCGATTTCGCCGTTTACAAACATACCTGGCTTCCGGATTTGACCACTGACACGAAACGTAAGCGTGCACAGGGTTCCACTATAGGGAGGGGGGGGGGGGTGCGACTTTCAACTCATACGCCCCCCATCCCCCCACACACAGAGACATTAGTCGAGTCCGAAAGAACACAAGCTTCCCAATGGATACCAACATGAAAATGAAGCGATTACGTGCTTCGCACACCGGCCTGCCTTTGGTCCCCGGCTTTCTGGGTGTAGAGAGGGGAAGTAAAGTGCTCTTGCCGGTGACAGTAGATCCTCTGCAGTCTGTAGTAAAATACTGCCGAAATAAAATTATGCGATGGAAGTTCGAAGGTTCAGGGGAAGCGACACAAAGGTGCAGCTCACCAAAAGCAACAAGATCTTGATTTGGGCGAGTTGCTTTATGTTGAATATCGTGTGCAGCGCGACCACAGTAGGAAGGAACGACAGCGCTCTTTCCTGTCTCTGTTGTTCCTTGCTACCGTTGCCGCGCTGCACCCACGATATTCATCACGAAAAGCCAACGCTTTCTTCCATGTTCGCGCAGCCGAATGATGCCCTCAAAGATAATGCAGTGATGTAAGCCCCTCCACCGGCCCCCTGAATTTCAGCTGCGTCGTGCATTAAGTGTAATGCATACAATTTTGTGACTTCGGGACCATGCATCTCCAAGTGTACACCCCCACACGGCTGCCACTGAAAATATGATCGTTAAGTATTTCGCGCTCTTTTCCTTGCGTTTAGCAAAACTTGATATTCGGCGAGATGGTACATAGCTTTTGGGAAAATTAGAGCGCGAAATAGACATTCACATAGAACGAGAGCATATAGAAGGTTGAGTTCACATAGAATCTTATCGCAACGCGCCCGGTACTTCCAGGAAAGTGGGGACCACACAGTTTTCGAGAAAGGAGACACAAAAAGCCGGATGTCGGTTGTTGAAGTGGGACAAGAAGTACTGCCCAAAGGTTGTAAACTAGTTTTAGACTGCACAGACTTGTCGTTTGGCGCGTGTGGACAAAAGAGCACGTGGAAAAAAACAGTCGTGGAAATCGAGAACCTCGCTCCTACGGTGCAGCTGCAGCCGCGCGCGCTGGCTGCCGGGCCACGGCTAGGCACGTCCTGGTTGTCGAGTCCTGAACCCAATACGTGCCGCCACCAATATCCCGGAAAAAGGGGGGCGGACTGCCCTAGGGGCTACAGTTCGGCATCCGCAGTTTTCTGACATTCCGTTGATTGTTCGCGCCGTAGCAACGGCGCGTTGCCGAAGCGAATCGCGGAGGCGACGGTCTATCCTCAGCTTCTTTTCTTGCGCTGTGCGACTTCTCCCTGTCGCCCGGCTGCCTTGGCCGCCCGTCCGCAGGTGCGAGGATATTTTCCGCGTAAATATTTTATTTCTTTCTGAGCCATCACTACTGTAGATAGTTAGAAGGGGGTTCTGAGAGCTGACTAAAGACCTGCCTCGTTGAACACCTTCCGTATTTTTGCAAGGCGCGCGTCCGCACATACAAACGGCGGGGAAAGCTTCGACCTTTCTACGAACAAACTCACGACCGACGGAAACGAGACCGGAGTACAGGCTCACTGGACAAAGCGCCAAAAACAAGCGCTCTTCTAAAGCTCGGAGAGGAACAAAAAAATAGCACCATTTATTGCCCCGTTGACAGCGAAATCCTGCGCAGCTGATTTTGCCCAGCCTGTCGCGTATCGCCGGTCCTCACACGTGTGCCTGCTAAGCCGACACGTGCTATCGCTGAAAGCGAACACGGCGCAAACAACGGATCTTCCCGCGCTTTTAGGGGTATTCAGACGGGGTAGAAATGTTCGGGGTATAAAGGCGGAGACTAGTGACGTCAGCTCGCGAGGAAAAGTCTCCACAAATGCCCCCCGCTCACAGGGACGGGGCGAACGGAGGCAGAGACCAGTGTTACCAGACTACTCCTTTAGCTTGTACCGCCCGTTTCACCAGCTGCTGACGACGATGACCCCAGCTACAGATGACCCCAAGACTGGACACCAGTGTTGGCGGTAACGCGTTACAAGTAACGGCGTTACCGGTAACGCGTTACTTTTTTCAGTAACGTACTCGTTACTATTTCGGAACTGTAACGGGTAACGTACTTTCGTTACCATTTTTCGGTAACGTGAGGTCTCACGTTGCTTGTTACTTTTCATACCAATTATCCTCGCAGTTTTACACAAAACTAATTCGTCTTGTAGGAGCGCCTTTCTCAGAGCTCGCCCCCGACGTTATTTTGTTTATCTCTCTTTATCTGTACTCGCACTTCGCTTCAGTTATTTTGTCGCTGTGGCAGACTGCTGTCGGTCCGCCAAGCATTGACAAAGCGACCCGGCACTGGGTCTTTTTTGCGCGGGGGAAATCGCAATGGGGAGCAAATTGACGAAATTTATTAAACGGATCTGCTATAGTTTCGGCTACCTTGTTATCGTGTTTCAGTTGCCGTTGATTGTCGATGAAGTGAAGCGAAATGCAGTCCTCGTGACCTTCAAAAGTGAGCTCTCAATATTTTCGGCTTATGGACTCAAGGCTCGGTGTGAGCTCCAACACGATGGAGGGTGAATTCTTCGGAAATGCCTTCTCGACATCATCGCCATCTGAAGATGAGAGACTGTGTCAGTACCTTTGGTGCCGCATGACATTGTGTTGAGCGCGCTCAAGGAAAACTTTCCGCGCGTTCACCAGCTCTTCCTGAAAGTGAATACAGGAGTATCATATAGCACATCCGTCCAGCTCCTATTTAGCATAGGTGCGGACGTATTCGCTAAGAAGCGAGTCAAGCTGTCCGGTGACAACTTTGAAATGCAGCTGTTGCTTACATTCAGCATTTAGTAGTTTCATTAGGAGGTTGTCCCTGAGAGCACTGTTCAGTATTCAGTATTCAAAATTAGCTTCGCTTCTTGCTATCTGCAACTGTGACTACGTTTCCGGTTGTTGAATTCGTGCGAGCGAGGCTAACGCTGAACACCTCCGCATACACAGACGCCATATTTGCGGTAATAATACAAGTTAAATTGGCAAAAAAATGTCCATGCGCGCAGATACTTTTCCCTAGATTTATGCCATTTAAGCATTTCTTTACTGCTAAAAAATTTGCGCATTTATTTTGTAAGTAAAAACACGCCAACATAATGACTGCAAATTTGTTCAGTGATGTTTTCTATGCGGAGAGCGTTTACGATGAAATGGATCACTTATTTTATTGTCTCAATGCGAAAAAATGGCTTCCCCGTGTGCCACAGAGTCAGAAGCCGTCACATGTAACTATACAGACAACTTTAAGCAGTATACTGCCAAGGTACAGCGCATTTGTGCAAATTATTCTCGTTAAATTTTAGCGGTACTTCGAGTAAAATTGTTGTTTCGGCTAGAACTTTTATGTAAAATATAAATGCGAGCTTTATAAAGTTGCTAATGTACGTTCCCGCTGTGAAGATGCGCTGATTAGGAGTTCTGACCAGGGAGTAACGGCAGAAGTAACGTCCGTTACATTTTTTTGGTAACGGTAACGCGTTAAAGGAGTACTGACACGATTTTGAAGTGCAGCAAAACGGACGTTTTTGGTTTCCTTGGCATGTAGTGTTAACGCTCTCCCCACACCGCATCCGAAGAACACGTATAAATATTTAAGTTTGATTTTAAAGTTTTCATCTCCCAGCATCTGCAAGGCAGCTTCACCGCATGGAGAGCCCTATGACGTTTCAAGTCAGCTCACTTGGTTTGCGAAATCTGGGTTCTCCATGCAGCCTAAATCACAGAAATCGCTGTCGGAGGCACTGGACGGCAGTTCACTCATCATGAACCACGCTCGACTGGCAGCAAAGGACAGCAGGTGCATATTTCGTGGGTTGCAGTCTGCTCGTGACGTCACGGGCCGACTTGACACGTCACTATGAAGCCGCCCTCTCGAAACCGAAACCGAAACTGCTGGTTAAAAGAAGCGGCATTAAAAATATATGCAATGCATCTCCAGGCACCACGACACTCTTTTTAGGGTTCTCGACACCCGTGCTTTCATTTAGAGCAACAACCCGAAAAATTTTAAAATTCATGTCAGTACTCCTTTAACTTTTTTTTTTTGGGGGGGGGGGGGGGTAACGTAGGGCGGTAACGCGTTCCTTTTTCTTTAGCGTAACGAGTAACGTATTTAGTTAGTTCTTTTCGGTAACGCATACAACACTGCTGGACACCCACTGCCGCTCCCTGCAGGAGCAAGTGCAACAATGTGGCCAAACAAGAGCCCGAAATTCCGCTGTATCCCCCACCGCCGGGGGATTGTTTGTCCTGTCGGGGAAAAGGTCCCCGTCTCCCCCAAGGAGGCGCGGGGGGGGGGGGCGGGTCACGCCCACTCGCTAATCCGTGACGTCGCGGTCACGTGATCCGCAATCCCCTCGTCTCCCCCGAGCATTTCTCCCCCGTCTGAATACCCCTTTAGGCTCACGAGTTTGGTGATGATAGTTGAAACTTGCAACAGATACTTCTTTTTCGATATATTTAGCACGTTCACTACGACGGTGTCACTGAGCGAGTTCGTTGAGCTTCGTCTTGGGTTAAGCCTGATCTCTGACGGGGTTCTTGGTTTGTTTTCGTTTTTTATTCAGACATGTATACATATACAAAATGTATCATTCCAACAAGATGACGCAAATAGGAAACAGGCAGAGCGTCCTTCCTTACGAGGAAGTACGCGGGTAAGGATGTAAACTCCAGGATGTAAATCCGGGTAAGGATCCCGGTTAAGGCTGTCGAGGTGTTCATACTAAGATGAAACTAGTACAAAAAGGGACTTGCAGTTATACGTGCTCAAATAATAAAATCACAGTGGTCAGATTACGCATCAGGCGCCCGGAAGTGCGACGCAAACAGTCCGGCTGGTTTGATTATCCCTGATTAGAGTACAGGAGCGCAGACGAGGAAGAGGAGAACTGTGAAGCTAGTGTCCTGTACATATAAAACAACACCGCACTGTTTATATGCACGTACGTACGTGAACTCCCAAGCCCTTGCCCTTCCACGCTCCTGCCCGCCTTCATTCTGCAGGTGCGTTGTTATTCAAGCAACGCTGTTGTGTCTTCCCCGTTTTCAATCCTGGCCGAGTGGCGTTGTCGGCCGCGCTCTGGAGATCTGTCTGTCTCTTAAGCGGCAGAAACACGAGAAACAACTTCTGGCTTACCTTTCGCCCGTCGATTTCGCGCCGCTGCATCGTTGTTATCTTTCATTATTAGTACTATTATTTTACTTCTTCCTTCTAATAAATTCGTCTTCTGATTGAAGTACGGGGCACTCACTTGTACTCAGTGCGGAAAACATACAATTGGAAGCTACTCGAAACTCGCTCCGTACCGTCACAGTCATGCAGACGAGGCATACAATTAAGTCGCCTGCATCCCCTCGAGAGATCTCCGACTACCCGACACGCCGTGTGAGTCGGCTAGCCCAAAGATTCAGTAATCTTCGCCGCCAAATCTCTCGCTCTGCTGCTGACGCTCAACCGCACCTCGATTCACACAGAATCCGTGCTGTCATGCTTCAATAGACCGCTGGTTAGATCTGTTACACCGCATTACATGCACAACCTTGCCCGTGCCAGCTTCACTCCTCACGATGAAATGGTAGGCGGCACAAAGAAACAGAGTTCCCAATGGACGCGCTTGTGGTGCCCAGCCTCGAAATCTTTTGATTTGCGCTACACCTTCATTTTATCGTCCATGAAAGCGTACTACCTAGCGTCAACGTTTCTTCATTCCTGACATTTCACTTCGCGTCAACAGTTGGCAACGAACGTATCTGGTTTCCTTGCTTCGCTGTTTCTCAACACCAAGCAGAGGAAAATACACAATCAGATCACAAACGTTGCAAAACAAGGCCATAAGGAAACTGAGTGTGCATAATCAACTAACGCCCTAGTTACCACAAAGAACGGTGACAAGAAGAACATAAAACAAAGCATGGAAGCTGTCGCGTTTTATAGTTGATCACGATGTGATTATGAGAGACGCCGTAGAGGAGGGCTCCGGAAATTTCGACCACCCGGGGTTCTTTAACGTGCACCTAAATCTCAGCACACGGGCCTTCCTTCGAAATACGGCCGCCGCGGCCAGGATTCGATCCCGCGACCTTCGGGTCAGCAGTCGAACGTCATAACCTATGGACCATGTAAGCCGGAGCGTTTTCGTATATCACCTGTCGTAATCATCCTCTCATCGTCTGCGGGAAACAGGTCCTGAAAGAACTTTTCGCCTCCCGGCTAAAGAGAACCGAAGCAACTCCAGTTTGCTCGTCTGGGTGTTACATTCACTCGCCGCTACGCACACCTCATCCGCCGTGCGGACAGCCCGAACTGTGAACGCTGCCAAGTGTGTGAAACAACAGCGCATCTATTTTGTGACTGCCCACTTTACGTGCCGCAACGGAAAACGCACGCTTCAACGCTGGCAGGAATTTGTGTGGAACCGCTAGGTGAAAGTGGCATTTTATCAGCAATGTGTGATCAGACAAAGTCAACAACTGCTATCAGGGCTGTTATAGGCTTTCTTAAGAATACAAGACTGGGCACCAGACTCAAGCAAAACCACTATGTTACGTGGTCATCATCATCAGCCTGACTTCGCCCACTGCAGGACCTCTTCAATATTGCGCCAATCTACCCGGTCCTGTGCTTGCTGCAGCCACGTCATCCCTGCAAACTTCTTAATCTCATCTTAGAACCACCTTAGGACCAACTTACTATTCAGTCAACCAAAGGACCAAGCAGGATTTCGTACAGGCTACTCGACAGTAGACTATATTCGCACTTACTTCCAATTTCATCCAAACAAATCAATAAATTAACAAAGCGCGAAACACGAGAACTCAACATCAGACGGAAACGCAGACCGTTAGCGGCAAGCGCGACCTCTGCGGAAGTGCATACTCGTCGAGTGTTTAGTCAGCAGTTCCACGACCGAATTTCTCCCCTTGGCGTTCTTTCTTTACGCTGGTATCGGCCTGGGCGCCCAATGCAGGCTCTCGAAACCGGCCCGGGACGAGCGGAGCCCGCCGTAGAGCGGGCCGGTCGATGCGCAGCCAGGGGCACCGAGGCCGCGAAAGCGGGTCGCGACCCAGAAACCAGGTGGCCCGAGCCCGGGTCGCCGCCGCCGCCGAGCCCAAGGTCGGGCCGTCACGGAAGAAGCCGGCCCTGGCCGCCGCCGGACGGGAGGACGACGCCGCCCGAATTAACCTGCTTGGCCCGCTGCCGCTGCCCGCGCGCAACCAAACAACACAGCGCATGCAACAAGAGCGTCGCACCGGGACCGCGGAACAATCGATCGCGACTCTCACTCGTATCACCCTTTCCACTACCGCAAATGCGAGGCAAGAAACGGAGGTCAACCTGCCCTGCGAACGCCGAATAGGACGGCTGCGAACGATGAAAGAGAATTTTGAACGAATTCGAAACAGCGCTAGAACAGGACGAAGACGAGATGACACAAACACAGCGCCGTGTTTGTGTCATCTCGTCTTCGTCCTGTTCTGTCGTTGCTTCTTCGTTCAAAATCAGCATGTACCGATCAGCCCAATTCAAGATGCGGAGGAAAGGGAAACTGGGAGTCAACTCACTCATCAGATAGGCGACACTAACCAACGTTTGTCATAATTAGATTGCATTAACCATAATTTAAATTATATTACGCAGTACTATATAGCCAACATTACCCAATGGTCACCCACCTTTAGCCAATACTAGCACTAATTTAGCCAAAGTTAGCCGGCACTAACCAACATTTGCCATTATTAGCTCACACTAACCATTACTTAGCCGTCATAAGCCAACACAAGTACTCTTTTAGCCATCATTACGCAACCTTAGCCGCTATTAGCCACTTAAAAGCCGGTGGGTGCTCGGCGGCGAACTGGGGAATCGAACCCAGTTTCTCGAATATCGTAAGGAACAATATATATATATATATATATATATATATATATATATATATAGAGAGAGAGAGAGAGAGAGAGAGAGAATGAAGAAAAAAAAAAGAAAGCCAGAGAAGTTAGCCAGACTTGCTACCTTAATCATGGGGGCAAGAACGGGAAGTAAAAGACTGAGAGAGAGAGGGAGAGGGCGTGAGTCTAGATAATTCTCAAGCATGGTGAAGCGTATCTACAGACTGGCACTTATGACAATCGTCTTCAAGTATTGCAGAAGGGCACGCGTATGGTTTTCTAAAGCTGATCAGTTGTGAGGCCAGGCTCCCAACTTCTTCCGTAAACGGCAGGTCATCAAGTGTTCCCATGGACGATCCGGCGTTGTTTGTCCAAGCCAGCACAGTGGCACAGGAGGAACAACAAGCTCGCATAATCCCTTAACCTTATCGGCGCACACGAGGGTGCTCCAGATGGCCCGCCTGTCATGTAGTCAACATCCGAGTTCTCAGGAAGAGTGCGACAGGACAACAGGGACGGGAAGACTTCTATGACAAGACAAACAGCGATTCCCGGACAAGCAAGGCAAATATGCGCCCAAGTTAACCGGCCTGCATTCGTGGAAAAAAAGATGTTGCTTTCTCTCCAGCGGCTGCCTCACGCACTGACAGGTCGTGCACCTGTTCGCTGGCAGTGTGCTCAAGGTTGTCGGAGACAGTGATCACCTGGCGACCATACCGGTGTGCTCCATATATATATATATATATATATATATGACCTGATGGGTCGCTTCCACATGGAACGATGTAAAAGAACTTTCTCCTACAGCGTATCGTCCAAAGCAAGCGGAGGGCAATATTTCGTCGATTACTACAATTCCAACAGGCACGGCCGAAAGATTAGGGGGGCGTGCCTCAGCATTCAGACCTCAACTGGTGTGTTGGGGCCAGTTTTGCATTAGGACGAGAATACTTATTACAGAAAGTTGGGCTAGTCGGAGTAATGAATTTCCAGCGCTTTCGAGGAAAAAAAGATGGTTGATCCCTCCGCCATAGGAATCGGAATAACATGAAAGTAAAGCGTGCCCTTACAGAAGTAACTGAATGTTTACTGTACATTTATATAAGAAAGTTTGCAAAATGTATATTGATGATTGGTGGTACATCTCCATCCGGACGACTAACGTCCATGTTAAATGATTACACAAAACCGTGTGGTAGCTGCAGTAAACGGTGAAAGCGTAATCGGAGAACGAGGTGTGATAGCCAGAAGAGCGTCGCATATTGGACGCAGAACTTGGTCACCATCCCGCGGCATGTTAAAATATGATTGAACACCACGGCCGGACTAGTACGCTAATCCGACTAAAGGGTAAACGGCGAGACAGACGGTACGATTTTTTATGCGATTCGACGTCCGACACGGCGGAGGGGAAACCGGAATGGTGACCTTTCATAGCATCGTACAGCCACCACTCCCTCTCCCCCACCGCGGCGTCGGCCGTCGGATCGCATGGAAAATCGGACCCGTCTGTCCCCCGCTTGAGAGGGAATGGGGGCTGTACGATGCTATGAAAGGTCACCATTCCGGTTTCCCCTCCGCCGTGTCGGAGGTCGAATCGGATGAAAAATCGTACCGTCTGTCTCGCCCTTAACGCAAAGCGCGTCGTGCCGCCCCCAGGCCGCGATTTTTCTCGGGGCGAGCGCCCGAGCGGGGAACGCGGTGTAACAGCCAGGTGAGGCAGGCGCGCGTCGCAGAGACGCTTTTACGACGCTTGCGCTAAGATAGCCACCTCGCGGTGTGTTGCCCAATGGGACGGACGTGTAACGTGTTGCAGGTGTTAATTGCGGAGGCCACAGTAATGACGAATTACTTTACTTTATCGCTCCCAGAGGGCAACACCACCCCGCCGACCGGGAGAGTGGTAGATATAAAAGGCGCGCTTGTAAAGCTTCTAGAGTCTGCGACAGTGGCGCAGTGGATAGCGTGCCCGGCATCTGTTGCTGCGGACCGAGCGGTCGTGGGTTCGATGCCCGTTGACGGAACATTTTTTCTTTGCCATCTGATCGTGTAAATTTTTTCGACGTCATTTCCGTGACGGAAATACGTCAATGAAGTCTTGGTGGACCCCGGCATAAAACACTCTCGTGTTAAAATAAAGTTCAGAATCAGAAAACGGACAACAGGACAGAGAGGACGCTGGGTGATATACAGTTCATCAATCGGTCAACTGCATCACCAAACGGCGATGCAGTGACAGAAGCAGGCACGTAGCCAGGATTTTTTTTCGGGGGGGGGGGGGGGGGCAAGGCCTAATTGTTCGAAAGACAGTCTTTCCATGGCAAAAACAAAAAAAAAGTTGCCTGGGAATATAGAGGGCTGGAAAAATTTCGGGGGGGGGGCCCGGGCCCCCCCCTTGCCTACGTGCCTGGACAGAAGGGTTGCGAAGGCAAGGGAAACGCAGCCATCGACGGCAGAGAAGTCAGTGATGTCATGATAGTAGTAGTAGTAGTAGTAGTAGTAGTCGTAGTAGTAGTAGTAGTAGTGGCAGTAGTAGTAGTAGTAGTAGTAGTAGTAGTAGTAGTAGTAGTAGTAGTAGTAGTAGCAGTAGCAGTAGCAGTAGTAGTAGTAGTAGTAGTAGTAGTAGTCAATGTTTGTAGAAACATAGTATCTAGTAGCAGTGGTTTGAGGCGAGTACAGACGCTTATTTCCGCAACCCACAAGCAAGCACGGCGCAGCGTCCGTGGGGGGGGGGGGGGGGGTGAAGGTAGAGGGGAGTGCAGAGAGAACGGAAAGGAGAGGCCAGCTTCTCGAGAAATGAGTACGCACTGCACCGAAACCGACCTGTGCCCGGCGGCACTGGGAATCGAACCCGGTAGCTCTGGAATCTGACATGATGTATGATAGTTTAAAGGGGTACTGAAACGAATATTTTCAGTTGTTTTTTTGCGTCAAATGAAAGGTCAAGCCCTCAAGAGCCTAGAAAATGTAGTGCTAAGTCTGAGTGCGCCCTGAAAAAGTAATTACAGTATGTTTTTAAAAGCTAGTTTCGGTTCCTACTGTACCCTGTCGTCACAACACGGTATGAGCACAGGTATGAGCTTCTCGTCACGTGCTCGCACAATATATAGTGACGTTTCCACGGCCGCTCCGCACCGTGGCTCCGTTGGTGACGCACAAGCGGCCATCTTGGAAGTTTTGGTACCTAACATCACCGCAACTAGCCAGACTGCTGCGTGAAGTCGCCAGAATTTGTACTGTAGCCTGACGTCAAGCTAGTGTCGATGTCAGTAGGTGCGCCATGGAAAAATTGACTTTAATATCAAATTAAAATATCTTATCAGCATTTGCTGAGCTTCACACTTGCTCAGAGCCGTCTCTGCACACAGGTGATTTGTATGGAGGAGTAAACTCGGCTTCGAAAAAAGGTGTCAGTACCCCTTTAAGGCTATGAAATGCTCGGGCTTCTGCGTCGTTAATTGGACCCAGAACGACTGGTAGAGGGGACCGTTTGGGACTTGCAGTAAAATGATGATGATGATAATGATGATGATGATAATGACGAGGACGAAGAAAAAGAATAGGAAGAAATGGTCGTGTCAGCTAATGCGGATCAATTGCCAGATAAGGAGCAGCGTCGTTATGGCATGCAAGCCCATATACACATGAACGAGCGCTGTCCTGCGCACTCTGTGTTTCCTTTCGTATTCGTCTTAAGGGGTATTCAGACGGGGGAGAAATGCTCGGGGGAGACGGGGGGATTGCAGATCATGTGACCGCGACGTCACGGATTAGCGAGTGGGCGTGACCCCCCCGCGCCTCCTCGGAGGAGACGGGGACGTTTTCCCCGAAAGGACAAACAATCCCCCGGCGGTGGGGGATATGGCGGAATTTCGGGCTCTTGTTTGGCCACATTGTTGCACTTGCTTCTGCAGAGAGCGGCAGTGGGTGTCCAGTCTGCAGCTGGATGGTCGTCTGCAGCTCGTCGTCAGCAGCTCGTCAAACGGGTGGTGCAAGCCACCAGAGTATAGTGTTCTAGAATATTAGAACACTTTAACCAGAGTAGTCTAGTAACACTGGTCTCCCCCTCCGTTTGCCTCGTCCGTGTGAGTGGGGGGCATTTGTGGAGACTTCTCCTCGCGAGTTGACGTCACTAGGCTCCGCCTTTACCCCCCGAGCATTTCAGTCATGCATGCATTCCAACTAGCCAAGCTTTCCATTCTACTGCCATATACACATCTCCGTTTTCAGTCATGGCCGTGAGTGGCATTGTCAATCGCGCTCTGGAGGTCTGTACACAACACCCGGCTTTTCTTTTTGTGCGTCGATTTTGCACCGTGCAAAGCGCGTGTTGTCTACATCCGCAGCTATAATGTGTTACGCATGGAGCTGTCGCTAAGAGCAGCAGCAAGCACGTATAAGCCGAGCGAAGATTTCAATGCGAAGTAGAAATAAAAACGATCGTTTTTTGCGCGCACGTTCCAAAACAGAAGCCGCAGAAGAGCATCACGTCTTCCACGGTATAGTATAACTAGCAACGGATCATGACTGGTTGTATGAAACATTGCCTAGCGAACGAAAGGAAGAAAGAAAAAAAAAACAAAACAAAGGAAAGCTCAATGTTTATGGCGAAATCATGTACGGCTGAAAGGAAGCATGTCGCACGCAGAAACGCCATGCGGACAGCCCAAGCCGATACGCAGTTTATACGAACGCGTTGTACACATTCAATATATCAATGTCCCGCACCTTTTCGCGGTGTTCAGACAGTTTTACGACTCGCTTTCGAAAGCCGCATGGCACTGAAACAGTTCGAGTTTAACTAGGTGAACGTCGCGTTTGAACGAAATAACAACACCTGTTCTCCGCTCACTGTTTTGTTTTGCTGTTGCGAAAGCAAAATTGCAGTTTTCTTGTTTTTCCTTTCTTTTAATATGGACTGATGAGTGGTTTCAGCGAAAAACGGGATAAATCGCACCAAAAGCGCGCTTCGTTTGGCGCTGATTCATGTGTCGAAAGACTGCACGCGCTCCATCTTTTATTTATCAACACGTTGCTTCCACGTGTGCGCTGATGACCGCAAATATTACGGAAGGCCCGTTATCAATATGTTATCAGTATAAGTTTAAGTGCGTGTGTCAAGTCACCGCCTTCTATATTATACATAACACAATAATAAGTGTTGGTGTTGTACGTCCCAAAACCACAATATGAGGGACGCCGAAGTGGAGGGCTCCAGAAATTTTGACCATCGGGTGTTCTTTAACGTGCTCCTAAATCTATGTACACGGGCCTCTCGAATATTGCCTCCATCGAAATGCGGCTGCCGCGGCCGGAATTCGATCCCGCTACCTTCGGGTCTTCTATATTATAGAAGCTACATAACTATTCGCATTTAGCTGTGAGGCAAACATAAATAAGGCTTGGGTTCGACCGAAAACAACGCTTCCGAAAAAATGAAAAGGTTGACCAGACATCTTACATATATGAGAACGTCTGAGTGTACGTAATCACGGGATTCTTATGTAACTTCGCACTTCGAGTGCTCTGTTACGTAAAACGGTAAGTTTAAGCGCGCTAGTATTCACACATCGTGTTATGCGAACTACTGCTTACCGTGCTTAGTAACTATAGTACTACCCGCCGACGTAGCTTAGCGGTTAACGCGTCGCGCTGCTAAGCTCAGGTTCACATGTTTCGATTGTAAAGCACCAACATCTGAAGTTTAAATGTAGTGGCACAGGATTTTCGCGGGTCGCGTCACCAATGAAAGTTCGCCGGTATCCTGTGGCCCTCCCGACAAAAACGCATATGATGTCTTGCAGCTTGCAGCAGAACGGAAATGCGGCGAAGGCCAGTGAATAGCAACGGGAGTGGACGAGTTCGGTAACGAGAGCAAAATTACTAGGCCAAAGCCACCATCGAAAACAAGAAATTTCGTGATGCGAACGTATGTTATATACCGCAATAAGCACATGTTCGCATGGAATGAACGAACGCCCTTCACATTTATGGACCAGATGTGTGGCCAGGAACGCTATCGAGATGAATACGCCAACGCTCTGGTAGAACAAAGAGAGAGAAAACAAAAAGAACGGAGTCAGACAATGCCCGATAAAAGCATTACACCTGCGCGGTAAACAGTAACGGGACACTCAGGCTCAGGTGGTAGGACTACGGCGGCGTCAGTAAGTAATGGTTCGCCGAATTTGATGGTCCGCCGAATTTGACAGCGTTACGGTGATGACTGAACTCGTCTCGTCACAAAAGTCTACCTTGAACAAGCAGCAGGCAATATACGAGGGCCTAACATTAAAGAGAGTGGGACATACTACGGCCTTAAGACCTTGCTATATATCAGTGTTTGGAATGGGCGCCTCCATTCCAATCCAATTCCATTCCGGAGAATTACAAATTGCCGCAATTCCATTCCTTTCAATTCCTCGGAGTGAAAAAAACTTAGCCCATTCCCACTCCGGGAATGGCCAGGCAGTTCAATTCCATTCCTGTAATTCCTCAACGTAAGAAAGACATCTTGATAGTGTTATCGAGTTATAAGAATGAACGCCCGGTAAAGCTGATGTCATCATATGCATTAGGAACTGCAAAAGTACGCAAAACACGTTACCAAGGTCGAGAAATAGAAGCTTGGTGACATATCTCGTGCAATACAACCACCCTACTAATTCCCATCGGGGCAGTTCTCACGCTACCAATTGTTAGATGCGCAGCATCTTACGGCGGAGTTCAATCCGGTAATGGTGGTGGTGGTGGTGGTGGTGTGCGGCGTGACCACCTTTACTGCGCATGCGCAAACCCTCTCCATACACCTCCTCACTCCCCCTTTCCACTCCCCCTCTGAAACATGGGCTCGACATGCCTAAACGCTGCTTCGCATCGCCTCATAGTCCCCTTTAGCGGGAGATGGTGTAATTTTTTGCATGGTCAGCATGATTGAACGATTGGTGATGTTTTAATAGTGTTTAAGCCCACAAAAATCACAAAATGTAACAACGGGGGGGGGGGGGGGGGAGGGGGGGTATGCCGCCGCCATAGTTCCGCACGACGGATACGAACAGCATAGAGCCGCGTTTACGCGGAGAATAGAGACAAACTTCGGAGCAACACAGCCTATATAAGGATAGAAATGTAGTAGGTGCGTTGCTTATGAATGTACCGTGCTTGTAATCAGCCAAGCCATTTTAAAAATACTGCTTCATTGTTAAATTCGAGGCTCTGACTTACTAATGCTTGAAGCTTGAAAAACAACGCGTAGATGAAAACGTGATCTATTTTCGGAAAAAGACGAAATTCCATTTCTCATTCCATTCCGTGCAAAAGGAGCTTAATTCCATTCCAATTCCATTCCTCCAAGCATTGTCCCCATTCCATTCCGGGATCGCGAAAATGGGGAATGATTCCGGAATCATTCCAATTCCGGAGTGGCAACTCCGCAACACTGAAACTGCGGACAGGAATGGAATGGAAGAACTTGGAGTCGAAATTCATTTGTTTGTTTTGCTATACAGATGGCACATACCCATTCTGGGGGATCGGCCAAGATTCGGTCATCTGAACATTTATATATTCATTCGGAGAATGCACAATGGTCAAAAAGAAAGAAAGGGAAAGAAAATACATGAAAGAAAAACTTCAATTATTGTGCAGTTGCGCAATCAGACCAGACACCTGTATCAATGATCTGACCAGAACACCCTCGAATAGAGATACTAAAGCTTAACGGGGTTAATCCTTCTTTTTCTTCCTCTTCTTTTATTATTACGCTGTCACAGACTGCAGAACATGTAAAACATACAACACCGCGCACGCGCAGTTGGCGGGTAGCGGTATCGCACGGAGGACAGAAGGGTAACCGCCACGCAGAAACAATATATTGCTACAGAGAAACAATTTCAGGGACGACCCCGACGTTTCTCAAATGACGACGAAGCCTGCGCACTCGCAAAAACGTGACGCGCCGCGCCGAAAGGAAAGCAGATTAATTTATTTCCTCTACGGGCGTTACGCACAATAGCTAAAGCGCGCGCACGCCGGCCGAACATCGCTTGCTTGCTTGCGGGACGTCATCTTCCTCTGAACGCACGCGCGAGCTGTCAGTCTAAATACTACGGCGAGTGAGGTCGTGGCTTTCGAGCTTCGCACGGGCGTCATTAAATTGTGCTGTCTATAAAGAAACGGATCGGCGTCGCGCTATCTCCGCGGGCAGCCCAGACGTTCGACGTGACACGCAATGCGCGGTGACGTGCAAGGGGGAGGAGAAGGGGTCTTTCTTCCGGAAAGCAGGACATGTGCAGCTGCTCACGCGCGTACGGCTGCGTTCCGGTTTAGAACAAAGGGATCACTGGCAGTTCGCTATTTACGAGGTTGTAACTCATCGTCTTATATTTAATTAACTTCATTTCAGATAGTTCCAATTACCCTCCACTCCCCGTCTTGTTTATTTTTTCAAGCGGTGCGTACGCGCTTACTCTGATGGCCGCGCAGAAGCTATGTGACCAGATTTACACGCTTCGTACGGCATTACGATTTCGAAGGCTTCGCGTAAATCAGAGGTTATGTGTGGGTCGGATCCCACCGACTGTAAGGGTGATTTTTCGTCCACTTTAATTCCTGTGAATTTAAGTCATAGACTGCTACACTATAGTTAAAAGACAACTAATAATATCCCCTACGTTTTCCTTGACTTAATGGCCTGTTGGATTCATTTGGCTGTGTCTAACAAAGAAACGACACTCTCGAAAAAAAAACTCGGCCTTCTTAAGAGGATAGTGGTGTGATGTCTTAGATTTTTTATTTTCAAATCATGATTATCATGATGTAGACTTATAATAATAATTTCCGAGGTTTTACGTGCCAAAATCGCAGTATGATTACGAGGCACAAGGTAGTCGAGGGCACCGGCAATTTCTGCCAACTGGTGTTCTTTAACGTGCACTAGGATCGCACAGTACGCGGGCCTCTATAGCCTTTCGCCTACATCGAAATGCGACCGCCGCTGCCGGAATCGAACCTACGGCTCTCGGTTCAGCAGCCGAGAGCACCGGTACATTAACCATTATACCACCGCGGTGTACTGCAGGCTTTAAAGTATACTGGTGGTGATGATAACGTCTATTGGTTCGGTTACTGCACTTCTGATTTTAAATGAAGTGTAGTAATTATCACATAGAACGAAACGAGTTGTAGTGGACTAAAATGGCGAACCCATCGCCGCCGGTGGGAACGTGGTTCACGACATTCGCATTAGGCGTGCGAATGGGCATTTGTGTATACGTGAACTCTAGGCCACCTGCAGCGAGATACTCGTGACGAACGTCATCAAGGTCAAAAAGTTAAAAGGCCGTGTTTGACGAGCTAGAACCACCATCTGATTATCGGACGCGTCGTAGGGGCGGGTATACCTAAAAAGTTTGAATCCACTCTTTAGGGGGTCGCCTTCGTATCTCGCAGTTACTGCAGCCGGGTTAGAACCCGCGATCTCAAGCCTAGCACTGGGTGAGCTGGACGTCTAGCTCGACCGTTCAACTCTCTTTCAATGAACTCGCTAAATTAATATTCATTAATTATTCTGACAGTTGATTGGCCCTTATCTAAAGTAAAATTATGCTCCGATATCATATGAATACAATATAACTCTCTACTTCAACCAGAGCTATCGAATTCGTATCAGTTTGATTATGTTTCTTTTTATTTTTTTAAAACATATTTTCTGAATCTTCGGCAAACCGGAAGTAAGTGCTCGGAACAGTAGCAAGAGTGCCAGTCGTTACTCATGCCACGAAAAGAAAGAAACAGCAGCTGGGAAATTAACTCTACGTTCTCGCTTACAACAGGGACGAAGCTTGCGCGCATGCGTGGAAGCGCCACTACTGTCCGGAGCAATTTCTTTTGCGGTTTCTCGTATAGCAGATACTATACCGAATAAAAGTATACAGTTGGCTACTCGTGCTGAGTTAGCGTTTGTCAGAACACCAGACGGGTAAAGTTTAATAGCGTTAAACGGATGCACTTCACGCCATGCTTTAATATAAGCGCTGCATTGAGTACGACGCCTATAGAAATAAAACAAAGGTGACTATAAGACTTCGCAACTATCTTCAGGAGCGCTGCTACAGCGTGCGCTCCGTCTCCGTACAGCTTTCTTTGAAGCCGTTGCTATGCAAAGCTGACAGTGAGAATACGTAGCGCAGACTATAGTAAGAAGTTACTCGGGTAAAGGTAGAATTTAACCACGGACGTTATAATAGTAGCGCATAAAGACTAACACGCGCGACAAAGGCTTGTAACTCGGATGCTCGCGTCGCCGATCTGCTGGTCACGTCAGGGCACCTCCTTGTCTAACGTGCACAAGGTTTGCGCATATTCAGAGTTGAAACGAAACAATGGAAGGGCGCAGCTAAAACTGAACTCGCTCATCCTTTATAGGTCATGGACCTTTAATGGAAGTGTCAGCCTCCGCATAGGTGATGTCACGGTCGCGCTGTTAAGACGTCACAGTGCTGCGGGTGTTCGATTATGCGGCTGCAGAAACGTGGAGCGGAACAAAAGCTGAAGTACAAAAAAAAAAGAAAAGAAAACAGAGAATGCGAATAAAGCAGCGATCCAGCACGGTGAAAAGAATGAAAAGAAAGAAAACAGAAAGCGCAGATTCAACGCAGCGCTACTATTACAGTTGGCATCAACGTTCTCTAGAAGCTTTCGTGGAATGTTTTAATTGAATTATAATTAAACAGACACATTATGTATGCAAAGTTTTTCTTGCGCACAAGCTTATATATATGTGGAAGAGACTGCTCACGTTTCGTTCACGTTCGCATTCCACCAAAGGCGCCGAACTGCTAAGCTCGATGACGCAAGTTCGATCCCCGGCCCGCATTCCGATGGGGGCAAAATGCAAAACACACGCGTACTTCAATTAAGGAGCGCGTTAAGGGAACCCGGACGGTCAAAATTAATCCGCAGCTCGCACCACAATGCAACGGCTTCGGCACGCAAAACCCCCGAGTTTAATTCAATTTTAAAACGTTCTCCCACAACCGCAGCTGATGCTTTGTGCTACTTGGCTGGCTCGGGCGTAGCGTTCAATTAAACTGTTCATGCGCTACATTGTGTATTGCAGTACATCGAGTGTGTGCGCCTGCTTGCCAAGAACCCCCTCCCCCTCCCCCCCTATCGATTACGCGACTTCGAATTTTCCCCACGATCAGCCCAACTTTACTCGGCGAAATACCGAATGAGCAAGAAAACACACCTGGCAGGAAGACATTAAAAGAATTCTGTCACACGAAAGTCCACATTTGCTGCAGTGCGGACAAAAGAACGATTTGCTGAATCTCAGCGCAATTTCGTAAAGAAAGCCGACTGCCCGTAAAGATGACTTCATAGGTCGGTTCATTGTATATATGCGTGCTGTACTGTGTAAGAACTATTGGGCAAGACGGGGGGACAGCATGCAGAAAGAACCTAAGTCGGTGAAGCGCGCGAACGGGCTTCAGCGCAACGTGAAGGCAGGCCCAACCGTAACATAGACGGTAATGAAGAAATTTAGGCAAACTTTTTTAAAAGAAATTGTCGTAGTGTGAAATATTCATGGGGTGAACCATACACGCAGTATAATACACGAGTGAACTAAAGAAGGGCAAATTTTTCGAGGGGCTCGCTTCTTTGATGGTCACAACCGCATGAATCCAACACAGTTAGGCCAAGGAAAGATTAGGGGACATTAATTGTTAATTGTTGTCTATAACTGTAGTGTAGTAATTATGACGTAAATTGAAATGAATTAAAGTGTACGAAAAATCCCCCTTTCCGTCAGTGGGATCCGAACCCACAGCCTTCGAATAGCTACGACGGAAGGCGCTTCCCCGTCCACTTCGCTGGGTATTTCTGTACGTGTAATCATCGGGGGTGTTAGCAATCGCCACTCGTATGGCGGCCAGTATGGAACACTTTTTTTTTTCCCCTTAAGGAGCCACGTGGCACGCGTAATTCGAAGGTTGTGGGTTCAGATCCCACCGACGCAAAAGGTTATTTTTCGCCCGCTTTAATTCGTTTCGATTTACATCATAATTACTACACTGCCGTTACACACACACACACACACACACACACACACACACACACACACACACACACACCACACCTACGTGACCACACTGCAGTTGAGTGCCCGTTTTGCCCATTCTCGTGCTACTCCACACTATACCGGTAGCGTAATATCCATGACAGGAAGCGGTTGCCCACGCGGCCGGAACCGGCGTCGACAAAGAGCTCAGCCGAATCGCGGCAACGATTCCGCGCTCGTCATCTCGTGTTCCGTCTTGCACAGATGACGCGCGTGCTATCGAACGCCATTGAGGATAGAAAGCGGCGTTGCCGCTGAGGCACTATGCTGGTCGAAGGAAGCAGCAAGCCGTGTCAACCTATGCGCGCAATTGACCCGTGGGAGCGAAATGTCGAAGCCGCGCGCGGTTCGAACAGGGCGATACGTGGAAACGCGGACTTAGAACTGACTGATGACGTGTCATTTGAGTTTGACTAAGTGACTCATTTACCAACACGCCGACCAAAAATAGATAGATAGATAGATAGATAGATAGATAGATAGATAGATAGATAGATAGATAGATAGATAGATAGATAGATAGATAGATAGATAGATAGATAGATAGATAGATAGATAGATAGATAGGATTAGCAGTTGGGATATTTCAAGAGCGGCCGTTCGAGTCGCCTCGCAATGAAGCAGCCTGCGGGACGGGCGGCCCCTGGCGGCCGCGGCTCGTGACAAGCGGCTGACCCTGAGCGCGAACGTTGACAGCAGCAGGCGCTGCACCCCCCCCCCCCCCCATCCAGGGACACGCGCAGCCAGCCCCGTGCCCCCGGACAGCTAGCAGACCGGGAAAAGAACAAGGCGCGTTTTTCCTCGCCAAGGGAAAAACAAGAGACGCTCAGCCGCTCACAACAATTCCAGGTAGGTGCTCGATGCTGCTGCTGACCGAGGAAATAATAATGCAGCCGGCATACGAAATGCAAAAAGCAACGAAAGAAAGAAGCAGAACCGCTTGCGCCGCTAATTGACATCGCCATGCCGGCGCAGAGGAAAGTGAAGGTAGCACCTATCTGGGAGGATCGAGAGATGTGGGTTGTACCTGTCTTTGGATCCGCGGAGCGTTGTCTACGCCGAGTACACCCATCGGTTGCAGCAAGACATTGTGTATATATAGGCTACGTTCTCCTCGTCTAACATTTCAATTTGCGCAGCAAAAGAAAAAGAACCAACAAAGTACTGCAGTGATGGATGGGAGGGAAGAGATGAACGCGGCCCTCCTTGACAGCGCCCGCCAATATATATATATATATATATATATATATATATATATATATATATATATATATATATATATATATATATATATGGGGTGAGAGCAATGCTTTAAAGCATGAAGAACTATGACAAGTGTTGGCACTTGTTCGTTGCAAAGCACAGTTTCTGAAACCTCGCGAAAGCTTACAAAACGTTCCATACGACCACCAACTATGACGAGCGATGTCACAAAACCTACTGTTATTCCGCAAGCGGAAACGTATACGGATGGCAGCGACCTAATAGCAGTTGCATTTCGCTAACTATATAATCGCCAGCGGTAGCTAAGCCAGACGAGTATAATTAGCGATATAAGGTAGTTGAGTTGGCTACGAAGAAGCGACGTTACATCGCATGCATCTTGTTTCGTCGAGTACAACGCGCACACGCACTCGATCGGGAAGAGAGAAGGAGCGCTGACGTAGCTCACGGAGTATTCGCTTGCACCGTTCCTCCTTTTGCTCGGGCATGATCTTTCTTTTTTTTTTTTCTTTGCTGATGTCTGTAGGGGAATGTAGGGGAAAGGGTGTAAGAAGGGTGGGCCGTTAAAGGTTAAGGATTTGTGAACTGATAATAGAAGTATATTAGAGAAAGGAAGCGGCACTACAATGGGATTATAGCCGTTCCTTTCTCCTTTCTTGAGCCTAACGTTCTTATTCCGCTCGGAACCCCTTGTCCGCTGATACAATTAATAGAGAACAACTGCAGACATTGCCGTCGTCGCGATAAAAAAATAGCGAGTTGAGAAATAGAGAGAGAGAGAGAGAGAACAGGTGTCACCGTTCGCAAAGACGCCACTCGCCACATTGCCTGCATTTATATCGATTTCATACTTGCACGGTCGTCATCCCATTCTAACGTTCAAAATAAATATATAGATATATATGCAAATGACTAAATATCGCCGACCTGTCATCCATCTTACAATAAAATAGGCTATATGCCATAATGAATACACGCTGCCGACACTCGAGGCTAAGAAAGAAACGAACAAGAGAAAAAAAAAAACATTCTATCGCGTAGTTCGGTGTTTAACGCTTAAAGGCCGAGTTCTCTCAATCAATTTTGCAACAGGCGCCTACGTCATAGTACACAGTACAGCAGACACGTCATCTCCGTTTCACCACCGTTAGAATAGCGCTATGGCCGGAAATCGAACCCGCGACCCTGATTCATTGATAGATAGATAGATAGATAGATAGATAGATAGATAGATAGATAGATAGATAGATAGATAGATAGATAGATAGATAGATAGATAGATAGATAGATAGATAGATAGATAGATAGATAGATAGATAGATAGATAGATAGATAGATAGATAGATAGATAGATAGATAGATAGATAGATAGATAGATAGATAGATAGATAGATAGATAGATAGATAGATAGATAGATAGATAGATAGATAGATAGATAGATAGATAGATAGATATTTACGCAACAGCGTTTTCAAGACGACAGTTACTCCTAAGGTCTGAAACTATACCTGATAGGCCCTTGCCAATCTAACATTGCAGGAATTAGCGATGCGTCGTAGTGCGCCTCGGACGGCTCTAAAAAAGGCCGTACTGAAGCTGCAGTCGCGTCTCTAAGTTGCCCGTGATCAGCAGTCGCGAGTGCAGGAAAGACACAATGTGCAGCAGGCCGCACAGTGTACTGCATGCTTATCGCGCTCTTTATCGCACTGATTCAATTCTCGAGGCTAGCGGGACCTTATACAGAAGTGCTGCGACCACCGCCTCTGCACAAAGGAGGAAGGCGTTGCATGTTTTCTTTATCTTGCGCCGCGCGCTTAGTATGCGGCGCTGCGCGGTGTGTGTATACGTATACCACGCGGAACGACCGGGGCGGGCGGTCGCGCGGAGTAGATGATCCAGACGTCCGATCGCGCCCGCTTTGCCGCCATATCTCTAGTCGTACGCGTTCGGTTCACACGATTAGCACCGATTCCTCCGCAGCTTGCACGGCTCCCATCGTAGCGGGGCCGCTGTTCCCGAGAGTAAATAATAACTTTCGAACGACGTCACCAACGATGAGACAGTTATATATATATATATATACACACAGTGCTCCTGCTGTTGCTGTTTCTGTGTGTACGGCTCTGCGTTCGGCCGTAACGTAGGCTGTCAAGTGTGGCGGATGACCGCATATGTTAAGATCAGTCTAATCAGCAATTAATTACCTAATATTCGATATTAGCTCTAATTATCTTAGGGCATGTACATATATACTGTAACGACATAGGCGTCGCCAGAGAGGAGGGAAGCGAAAGGGGGTTCGACTCCCCTCCCCCCCCCCCCCCCCCGCAGAAATTTATTTTCACGAGTACATACAGACACACAAAAAATCGGTGCCATCCCCCCCTCCCCACCCCTTGACAACCGTGACTACACCCCTGCGTGGTGAGCTTGCAAGGTGCATTTGCTTTCAACGAATTTTCGTGATGACACCGCGGTTTCGAGATTCGTAAAGTATGCGACGAGATACATGGGCGCTTCAGTTACTTTAGGGCTGCAATGCACAAAACCGCGTTTTTAAGCAAAAGTATGTGGAACAACTAGCTGCGTACTTTTACCGCAAGTTTCGCGGCGCACACCTCCAAATCTATACTCCACCCTCAGATTTAATTCCGAGTGAATATGCATTCTGTCTCCCCCTCACGCGTTTGCCCGGCCCATATCCATTTCTTCTTCTTGATTTCAACTATGATATTGTGGGATGCTGTGCCGAAGGAACGTAGCATCCCAACATGAAACATAACAGCGTTTATTAACGTGTTAGTAGCAGCGGGGCGAACATGCCGATGCTGCGCTCAGACTGTTGGATAAACAAGCTGGATCTTGGTAGCTTGCAGCCGAGTTTTGTAGGCGCCGCCGGTGACGTATGCCTCGGATGATTCCGCTCGGCGCTGTGGCTTATCGGATTGTGGTGCGCATCGTGCAGCCGTGTCACGCCGAGCGAAATGATAGCGAGGTGTAGGCTGCGTGGTGGCTGCGCATTGTGTCGCCACATCACCCCCCTGCGGAGTGGAGAGCCTTCGGGGCTTGTAGAAGTCCGGGAGGCGTAAGGAGTTCCACCAGTTCCGGTGGACGGCACTGCGAACCATGCAGCGGGCGAGGACCACGATGATTGTGCGTGGATCGCGGCAGCGAGCCAAGCAGAGGGATGCGTTGGTGTTGCCGGTGGTGAGGGTGGTCCAAATGCGGTGGTGGACGCAACGCCAACAATCGTGCGTTGGACGCATCACAGCTGACTGGCGCGGGAGGGTGGTCCCCGCCACATGTGTAGCCGGTTGTTAACAGTTCCGACTGGCCATGGTGCGGGTTCGCCTGCTGCCGCGGGTGCCGCCGGCTCGTCTGCCGACGCGGGCGGTGCCGAGGGCTCGTCTGCCGTCGCGGGCGGTGCCGAGGGCTCGTCTGCCGTCGCGGGCAGTGCCGAGGGCTCGTCTGCCGTCGCGGGCAGTGCCGAGGGCTCGTCTGCCGTCGCGGGCAGTGCCGAGGGCTCGTCTCCCGTCGCGGCCGGTGCCGAGGGCTCGTCTGCCGTCGCGGCCGGTGCCGAGGGCGCGTCTGCCGAAGCGGGAGCCGAGGGCGCGTCTGCCGAAGCGGGTGCCGAGGGCTCGTCTGCCGAAGCGGGTGCCGAGGGCTCGTCTGCCGAAGCGGGTGCGGGCACGGCTGCTGCGGCGGGTGCGATGCCGTAAAACTCGAGCACGGCGTCCCGCAGATCATCGTAAGGGCGAGGGCGCCACGCGAAGTAGGTGAGGCTGCGTTTGAGGTCACGCGGAAGGTGCTACTCTAGTACCTCAAACATGAATGCTTGCAGCCAGATGCCGTTAAGCTCCAACGCCGCCGCAAACTCCTCAAACCAGGACTCGAGGTTGTATGTCCGGAACGGTGGCAGAGGCGGGTCGAACTGTGGCTGCCAGGCTTCAGCAGGCTGGAACATGGCTGCGGAGCTCGGTGGCAGCGGTGCAGCGCCGGTTGCGTGTTCGAAGGTCCGGGTCAACAGATGTGGGATGCTGTGCCGAAGGAACGTAGCATCCCAACATGAAACATAACAGCGTTTATTAACGTGTTGGTAGCAGCGGGGCGAACATGCCGATGCTGCGCTCAGACTGTTGGATAAACAAGCTGGATCTTGGTAGCTTGCAGCCGAGTTTTGTAGGCGCCGCCGGTGACGTATGCCTCGGATGATTCCGCTCGGCGCTGTGGCTTATCGGATTGTGGTGCGCATCGTGCAGCCGTGTCACGCCGAGCGAAATGATAGCGAGGTGTAGGCTGCGTGGTGGCTGCGCATTGTGTCGCCACAATATCCTTAACCCCCGTTTGTTCCCTGACCCACTCTGCTCTCTTCCTGTCTCTTAAGGTTACACCTATCATTTTCCTTTCCATCGCTCGCTGCGTCGTCCTCAATTTAAGTTGAACCCTCTTTGTAAGTCTCCAGGTTTCTGCTCCGTAGGTAAGTAACGGTAAGATGCAGCTGTTATATACCTTTCTCTTGAGGGATAGTGGTAGATTACCATTCATGATTTGATAATGCTTGCCGAATGAGCCCCAACCCATCCTTATTTTTCTAGTTATTTCACTCTCATGGTTCGGCTCCGCGGTTAGTACCTGTCCTAAGTAGACGTACTCCTTTACAACTTCCAGTGTCTCGCCGCCGCAGAAGGGGGAGACAGAAAATTGTCCTAAGGCCTAAGCCTCATGTCCTAAGCCTCATGCTGAAACACACTCCGCGCAATTGTATAGAGGTGGATAGTCGAAGAAGCACAACGTCACAAATTTAGCACCGGGCATGTGAACAGGAGCATTAGACCAGTCGGACAGAAGTCTGACAATATTTTCGAACGTTCGTTATCGCCACGGGGAAACGCACTATTGAAACGGGATTGTTATCTCTCACCTTGACAAAAATAAGATAAAAAGAGAACGTAAAGCCTAGGTTCAGTAACAAAATAACACCATCGCTTCCAACCATGAAAGAGGACTTCGCTGTTAGTACTACAGCTGAAACGACGTTAAGCCTCATTGGAAAGCAAACAGGAACGATTTGTTGCGCGATGTTGAGGGGGAAAAAGGCTAAGCTCAGTAAAGTCGGAGGAGGCTGACGCACACGGGCACGTAATCCTATACTGCGCGAAGTACAGTGCGGAAGTGAGGGGGAGACAGAAAATTAGGTGGGTAGATGAGATTAAGAAGTTTGTAGGTATAACGTGGCAGCAGAAAGCACAGGACCGGTTTGATTGGCGGAACGTAGGGAGAGGCCTTTGCCCTGCAGTGGGCGTAGACAGGCTGATGATGATGATGATGAATATGCCTTATAAACTCGCGCGCTAAAATTCGTTAGTCGCAATATGCACCGTAAGGTAATTAATTAGAAGTTAATTAGAAAGCAATACACAGTGATCTGCTGATTCGCGTGACATTACCATTTATGAACGTCCGCCGAACCCGATCGTTATCCTTAAAAAATTTTTTTTTCCTCGAAAACATTGTTTTGTAATATTTGAAAGTGTCGAAACACCTCGTATATATAATGTCACGGTTCTCACTTCACTTTCCTTCTGTATGTATTTATATCTACTTGTTTTCCTTCCCTGTACCTGGAAACTCACCGAATGTTTGCACTCTCCTTGCACTGCTCTCTTTCTTCATCAGTGACGTCAATCGAATCTATTGCAGAAACCTCGAGACCTGTTGCAACGTATCTTCCGCGTTTGCGTCCTCGTTGACTCGCCGAGACTCTGCTCACAATTTCTTATCTATATCAGTTGCATGTATATTTATTAATTAAGTCATGGAGTTTTCTTTTTTTTTTTACACTTCGGAACCACTATAAGAATATGGGGCACGTCATAGCAGAAGAGAAAGAAATACGAATGGTAATCTCGTGCCGAGACTTCGTCACCTGCCAAGGCTGGCTCGTGCACCGTGATGACCCCTCCTATAGAGTACTTACAGCATATTCGCGCAACCTGACCGAAGTGAAAACGTACCGATCCAACCCGTGATCTCCACGTCAGAGCACGTAGTACGTGTTACGTGCTCCTGATCTGCAGGCAAAGCCCAACTTTCTATAAACCTTGAGCAAAGCAATATATTAGCGCAAGCGAGCAAGTGCGTATCGATAAAAAGTACCACGAATCAAGTTCTCTTGGCCGAATTCCCTTGGCTAAGTGTAGAACCACGTGTCGGGCCGATACAACGAGAAAAAGAAAAACGAGGGGGTGGTTTAAACGTAGAGCTCCCTTGCGAAGACTGGCTGAGTGACGTAACACTTCCTCCTAGCTTATTTCCTTCCTCCATGGTACAGAAGAGGAAGGCGAAGCAGCGCGCGTCACAAGGAAGGAAGGGCTCACGAAAAGATGGCGGCGTTCGCTGCCAGCGACCGTACCGCTAGACAGGAAGGCAAAATGATGTCAAGACCGCAGGGAATCGCTTCGGTATGCTCACTGTGTTTTTGTTAGTTGTTACTTTCAGCACGACTGTCTATACAGTCCAGCGTTCGCACTTGGTTGAAGCAGTTAGCACCGTATTTCTATATCACAGGGGTCTCAAACACGCGGCACGCGGACCTCGTGATAGCGGCCATGACTTTCTTCGCTCCGTATTAGTTTCTTTTTTTAATTTCTTAATAAGTATGTTCATGAGCTGCAGCGACGTGACTGGGCCCAGGCTTTTTTTTTTTTTTTTTTTCCCTTGAGCCACCACCACGTCTTAAAACATACCCATGAAACAAAGTTTATATACCGAATCAGCGTCCAGATTTCAGTCATTCAAGAGATCAGTATTGTTTCTCGAAACCAGACGTCAAATCCCCTCCTGAAGTGACCCACATATATGAGATATGGGAAGGGCATTCTTTCAAATGGCAGTGCTAGCTTGCACTTTCCTCAATATCACCCCCCCCCCCCCCCGGCCTCCTTTTTCAACCTTCTTCATTATCCGGGCACTTGCGGGAGACTAAATCTCGTCACTGCGGCTCGCTAGCTGAGGTGAGTTTTCACTTTGCGCGTGAGAACAAGTTAACGAACCGCGCACTTTTCCCTTTCGCGTCTGCGATTCGCCTGCGCGTTCGCGAGAGGTTGCTCAATGAGCGCCGTGTGACATTTTCCGCGTGTCACTCACTCAGCGGGGAAACAATAGGGGACGCTTTCTGCGCGTCGCCGATGCACATGCGTGCGCGAGTGTGCGCTGGCCCGGCTGCCAGATGACGTCACGCAAGCGCGGTTCCTTATCCGGAGAAGCCCACGCACGGAAACACGTGCGCGTATGAATGCGAGAGAGAGAGAAATAGAAGCCACGTAGGGCAGGCAGGGAAGTGTGTAGGTGTCTGAGAAAGTCATATTCGAAGAATATGACTTTCCTGTCTACTTTCTTCCGAACCGCTTTAGCGCAGGCACGGCCGGTCAGGTCAGGAGGCGCGCGCTCGCAGGAGCGAGCGCGCGCCTCCAGACCGGCCGTGACGCAGGAAAGGCACCAGGAGGACGAACGGGGAGTCAAGCCCCTCCCCCCTCCTTCCCCAAAAATTTCGCCGACACCCCCCAAAACCCCCTCCCTCCCCGAAGGAACTCGCTTGTCGTGAATGTCCTTCCAGTGAAAAAAAAAAAAAAAAAGTGTCCCTGCGCCGCATTCGCTTTTGCGCTCCCCTTCACAAGACATTCGAAGAAATTCAGAACTTTGGCAACGCATGCAGAATATTAACAAGGCTAACAGCACGGTCGGCTACTTACGCCGTAACGTTTTCAAAGAGCCATTTTCCTTTAATGAAACGTTCTATAAAACATTAGTTCGTTCTAAATTGAAATTCGCTTCTCTAGTTAGGGACCTCCGCGATAGACCAATTACGTCACTACAGCTAGCGCGAAACAATTATTCAGTTCGTTCTATCTTCTAACTTTAACCAAGCCACAATTATCACTCCCATGAAAGTAAACCCCTCGCTCTGTTCTCTAGCGTGTCGCTATAAGATTGCTCGAATATGCCTGCTTTATAAGAAGGAATGAGTGAGCACAGGGCGCACGGTAGGAAGTCGCAACGGTCCCATGCGCTATATATCTTTGAGTCAGAAAACTGCCGGCTGGCGTAAAGCCTGCAGCATAAAATATTTTATACGCGCAACTGCGCAGTACATTCTACCATTCAGCGAAGCGCGACAACTACAGGAAAACATATCAACGTATTATTGTTGCGGCAACACCGACGTAATGTATTGAGGGTTTTAGCGATGAAATGTTCCGGTAGCGATAGTAATCTTTCTTTCGCTTGTTTCGCCTTCCGAAGAAATGCCTCGCCCTAATGGAACGTACTTGTCTGTATACGGTAAGACGGCACAGTTAATTTCTTCCGTTCGAAGCCTACGTCATCAGACGCTCATCCTCTTCCCTGGTACGCAGAGCGTTTATTTTCTTGCGTTCCCTGACGGAAAGACGGGGCCAGGCGTTCTTCCGTGCACTCGGCACGGCCAGAAATAGATGGCCGACGTATGTAGTAGAAGAATACGTGTTACTTTTGACCAGGTGATAATTCTACAGCATGCATCCAAAGCATGGCATAAAAGAGCGTTTCTGCATTCCCACCAGAATGTCACCGCCGTGGCCCGGAATCGAACCCTCGACCACCTCGTGCATTTGCTGCACTGCGCAATGTCGCAGCCTCTGATCTATACAGCGATGTCCTTTAAAGAAGTCGAACGTGCCTGTTAGCGCGTACTGCTGTACAGCGTAGCGAAATCACAAAGCTATGAAAAAGTCGATGATCGAACGTACAGATTGGTTCCATTGTTCCTTTGGTTTCATGAATAACGAGGCACGCGTTCTTAAAGATATTGTAAATGCGCATGTTTAGCGCATAGGTACAGCATGTGTGCAACTTAGACGTGACGCGTGGATACACCTGTAAGAAAAGAATGGCTTTTAGGCTATCCTGGATTCGAAGAATATTATAAATATATAGAATCCGTTCCCGAAATATTCGAAGCATGAAGAGTATAAATATGTGGAATCTGTTCCTGAAATAGTAACGCCCAACGGGGTCGCCTTGTTTTCTACGAACATTTCACTGTTTTGTTTTTTAACGCACGTCATAGAAGTCCATTCTAGGCTAATAACTTGGGCCAATAAATCAAAGAACAACGCTTCCGGACGCAGCAGAAGACAGAAAAAAGGTAGCTGGATGACGTTATGCCTTTTTCACGCATGCGACGAAACCTATTCGCAACACGCACGTATAGAACGAATGTGCTTCAATTATACACGTAATCCTCTCTTTCGTAGCACTTTCAAAATGTCGTCAACAAGCAGGGTGTTAATAGCGGCGACGCTTCCCGTAATGATTAGTAATGACGACACGATTAATAATGACGTTTCGCCCCAACAGATCGGTAGCGCATGAAGCGAGGGGGGAGTGGATTCTGTCCCAACATCACGATACGATTGTGAGGGTTGCCGTAGTGGGGGAGTTTTCTAACAGGCACCTAAATCTAAGCGCACGGGCTTCCAGCATTTCGCCGTATCGAAATACGGCCGCCGCCGCCGGGATTCAATCCCGCCAAGTTCGGGTCAGCAGTCGAGCACCGTAACGACTAGACCACCGTGGCGTGTTCTTTCAGAAAGTTAACCAGAAAGCGTTGCTTTTGTGTAAGTGCTTCACGTATCGTGTTTCTGGTGTCGCGTATGACAAGCACGGAGTTTACACAAGTCCATGCGCCTGGTGCACCATCATTCCATCATTCTCATGACAAAAGTTCAGACAGAGGAAGATGGCGGTACAGTGAACAGTAATGGATGCCTGAAGCGACGAGAATCGTTGAACAAAGAATGTGGAACAGGGAAGACAAATCGTTGAACAGGAAATATCGTTGAAGTGACATCTGTTCAACGACTTCTCATTATTTCACGGTAGCACAGGAATCGCAGTAGCAAATTTACATCTAGATATTTAATGTTGGGGGTTCGAAGACCGCACGTTCAACAACTGTAGGAAATGAAGCACGTGCGAAAAAAAAAAAAGACATTGCTTTCGCGTTGTTGCTTTTATTATCGTCACTGTTGCGTCTTTGTTGTCCCGTTTTTCTTAGACGTACCTCTATTTGGTGAAGCATCTTGAAAGGAAAGGCGCAAGTCTAGACGCCATGGCGCTCGTCTTGTTGTCTTACTTTCGTGGTATCTAAAACTGCGCTTTTCCTTTAAAAAAAAAACAACAACAACGTTTTTCTTGTTTCTCTTTCGTTTAAAACTTTTCTCAGCTGGGCTCAGCTGTATAGTGATGAGAGAGCCTTGGTGCACGACGTATGCGTGCACGGAGCGTGGGCGCCCGATCGCCAAGCGGACGCGCCCGCCGCCCGCGATGCGCTTCTCTACAGGAGCGCGCGAGCGAGTGTGTGTGTGCGTGCGTTTCGCAAGGCCAAGAGCGGGGACGACGACTGGCAGCGGCCGCGTCCCTGGGCGCGTTCGTTCACACGCCAGACGAGGTAGCGGTAGAGTATCGCCGCCTGCATGACGACGACGGGCTCTTCTCGTACGCTCCCTGGCTGCTGAGCCGTGTGCGCTGCAGTTGCGCATAGCGGCCACAGCGCCTCCCCGCGACAACCTGTGGCACTTCCGCCGACGGCTGTACTGGTAGCGGTAGAGTGTACTTTACTTTAGCAGCGGCTGGGGGTCGAGAGGGAACACCCCCCCCCCCCCCAAACCCCTCTTTCCCCTGGCTCCGCACCAGCATCACGGGACTGCCTCCACCGCTGCTCAGTTTATTTTTCTTTGTTTTTTTTTCGTACCTTTCTTTTAATGCGTTATCATTTATTTACATACGCTCACCTTCTTTTTTTTTTTTTTTGAACTTCGGCGTGCGAGCCTCCGCCGCCTAGAAATAACTTCGTCCCCACTTCCCCCGCCCATTCGACCAGGAAAGAAACACAAAATATTATTGCGCGTTAAACCGGAGAGACCTTGAACTTCGATATGCCTGTTCCAGCAAGCGCCGCATGTCGAAGCGTGAATGCAAGCGCAACGTACCGACTCGCGGGAAGATAGATTGCTTGGTTAGCGAAACAGGCATGCTACTTACAGAGGCACTATAACTAACCACACACACACGCACACCTGTTAAGCCGCACTTCGGCGCGGTGCTTTGTTTGAGCCGCGCCATTCACGTTACGAAACATGGACGAAATTTCACCAAAATCGCTATAAGAAGTCGGTACAAGTAAGGGCTTTCAAGTTTTGTGGCAGTAAATGTTAAAAAGATGGGCGTTCCGTTAGGTGTGGGCGTGTGTGTCGGTGGCGGGGGGGGGGGGTGTAACGTAACAGCGTTTCTCAGTGTGCAGACATTGCAGAAAAGAGGGATGAGGGCGGACGCTTTTTCTTAGCGCACCATAAGATGCACCGTCGTGCGCAATATCAGATCGAACACTGAAATTACCTTTTAAAGGCTACAGGGACTAAAAGCAGGTAGCAAACGCAAAAGTGTTCATGACACCAAATGCCTATATGGAAAGGTATCTCTGGCAATTCCATACGTCACATTCACAACAGCACATTACAAGTACGTAATCGTTGAGTAAACATGAATTCGGTGTTCCAGTTGGTCCGCCGCGGTGGTGTAGCGGTTACGGTGATCGGTTACTGAACCGAAGGTCGCATTTCGATTGAGGCGAAATGCCAGAGGTAGAGGCCCGTGTACTGCGCGATTTCAGTGCAGGTTACAGAACATCAGATGGTCAAAATTTCCGGAGCCCTCCACTAAGGCGTGCCTTATCATCATGTCGTGGTTTTGGCACGTTAAACCCCAGATATTATTATTATCGGTGTTCCAGCTCATATTGATCTCGATAGTACATAGACATCTTGGAGTAGGCAAGGAAAGTGGCGCCTACGATACGGACGCGTCGCGTCCAAGTGGGCGCCGCCATGTTGACCTCTTTCGCCACTTTGCGTCCCTAACTAGTAAATGGACAATCCTGTCAGTACAGACTCATACGCATCAAAACAGCTGTATACAGTCGGCGTTTCGTGAATTTGCAAGTTTGACGTTACGACGTAAGAAAGTAGAGGTACTCCTGTAAAGGCGTGGCGGCTGCCACGAATATAAAATAAAATCTCTGTACGGCGTGCGTGGCTGCAGAAACAGTGCTGGGCGAGTAGCTACGAACTGCACGGTTCTGGCTTGCAGTTGTGGTCTAAGCAAAGTTCCAAAGAGCTGCTTACCGTCATATTTTTCTATTACTCACTTCGCAGCATTCTACACATACACTTTCAACCACACAAATAATAATAATAATACAGTCAAAAGCGAAGTCAAGGATGGCGCGACGTTTTGTTGTTCTTTTAGAACCTTTTGAGAGCCACTATCGCTTTGCATTTATTTGTTCTAGAGTAATTTACGACGCCAAGCAAACGAACTCTCTCAAGTGAATCCAACCTCGTAAGCCGTAGCAGCAAGGCGATACGGTTACATAATTCAAGTCTTTACAAACAACATACCTACGCGAACAACAGCAGTAGAAGCAAGTGTCATCCTGCGCTGTGAACAGCAGCCATTGTGCGCATATGATCCGTCCCTACCTCTATGTTTCGTTCTTATCATACTATACATAGTGCCCTGCCCCACACCCCCAGTGTAGTGTAACAAACCGGGTACTTGTTCTGGTAAACTTGATGATAGCGGTTTGAATCATGAAGGATCATTGCGCAGAGTCATGCAGAGAGAGAAAGGGGTGGTAAGAGCGGGTTCGACTCCCAGTGCCGTCGGGCACCCACCGGTTTGTCTAATGGAGGTACCCCGGCCTGGCGCTCGGTGCGGTGGGCACTGACATCTCGACAACGTGGCCTTTCCGTTCTTTTACTGCCCTGTCCCCGCCACCAAAGACGTTCAGTCGTGTTACGGGTTGCAGAAACAAGTGTCGTTCCTCCGCTCAAACCACTATACTACAACGACTACCGCCACCGAGCGCCAGGTCGGGATACTACTGTCTCCGTTAGAAAAGCTGGCTGGTGCCCAACGGCACCGGGAATCGAACCCAGTAGTTTCTGCATTAGAGGCTTCATGTATTGGACTCCACTCCTCGACCACCGCTGTGGTTTGGGTAACTCCCTATATTTCTTTTCATCTCTCTCTCTCTCTCTGTATCCGCCTCGGTGCTACAGTGGTCACGGTGCTCGGCTGCTGACCCGAAGGTCGCGGGTTCGATCCCGGCCGCGGCGGTCGCATTTCGATGGAGGCAAAATGTCAGAGGCCCGTGTACCGCGAAACTTCAGTGCATGTTAAAGAACACCAGTTAGTCGAAATTTCAAGAAGCCCTCCGCTACGGCGCGCCTATCGTGGTTTTTGCATGTAAAAAAAGCCCCAGATAATGTTATTATGTCTCTCTGCGACGTCAGACACTCCCGTCACTCACACTTTTTTTTTTCACTGCACACACGTGAGAGAAACGACAGAAACAAAGGTCACAAGAGATGTTGATGAGACGCGCGTGAGCGACGCCCGAGAATCGACTTTCGGACAAAAAAGCGGCCCCACTCATTTAAATGGCCACCACGTTGTGAAAGCATGCGTGACCGGCGGCCGCACCCGGCTGGCTACACGGTTCGCATGCGCTGCGTGCTTCTTTATAAAGCGGGCTCTAGCAATTATGTTTCCACACGCTGCGACGATGGACGGTCGCGCATATCTTCCTTATCTATGTAGCTATTGTTGTCGCTGTTGTTGTTGTCGTCCTAGTCCGGACAGCCTACAGATGGCGCATGAGCACAACAACGCACTGCCCTATGCGGAGAGATTATGCGCAAGTCTTGTTCTTGTGGCGTAGGTATGCTGTGCGGAACGAGAACCTGCTGTATGCACACTTAGCCCCTTTTTAGCACAGAAAATATCGCAGTTCAACAGTGGCGGGAAGTAATCACCGTACATGTATACAGTTCGCTGTAAATGTTTAGAGACCACTAGGTCTGCGAAAACTTTGGATTTCTCAGCAATTTGTGACTGTATTCGGTCGAAGTGCACAGTACATGTTGTTAGCACGTTTTAGAAGAGGCTGGGAATGTAAATTAAAGGCTGCCTGCCGAAGCAGCGAGAATAATCAGCTTTTTCTTGTGTCCCGTGTTCCTTAAACGTTTTAGTCAACTTCAGTTGTCGTTTCCTTGCGTCAAATGAAAGGCCAAGCCCTCAAGAGCCCAGCAAATGCACTGCTAAGAGTGAGTGAGCCCTGAAAAACTAATTGCATATTTTGAAAAGCTAGCTTCGGTTTCTACTGTACGCTGACGTCAAGACAACGTATCATCACGCGCTCGCGCAAGATATCGCGAGGTTTCTGCGGACTATATATATGCGTTGGTTACGGTGCTAGCGGCCATTTTGTACGTTTTGGCACCTGACGTCATCACAACTAGTCATAGTGGTGTGTGTGATGTCGCCAGAATTGATACTGCGGCCTGATGTCACGCTGGTGCAGTTGGCAGTATATATGTGCACCATGCGAAAATTAATTTTAATGCCGAAACCAAATATCTAATCAGCGTTTACTGAGCTTCACACTCGCTCAGAGCCGCCCTAGAACTAAGAAAACATTCGTTTAACAGCCCAAGGTGGCGGTGTCCATGTGTCTCACGTAAAATCGCCTAGCTATACCCTTTCGGCAGAGAACTCGGAAGTGCCTTCAGAACACGCGTTCAGCTGGGTGTCAGCATCCATTCAACCCCCCCCCCCTCTCCCCCCTTTTCTGGTTTAGACGTATGCATGACTATAAGAGATGGACAATATTCAAAGTAAGATCCGCCTGGAACCGGTATAGCTGACTGAAAAGCAATCTTGCGACCTTACAAAGGCGCTGCGAAAACAACAGCGGCTCGAGCGGTAACGTGCATGTTCCGGGGGAAGGGACGGAAGACTCCCGGCTTTATAATCTGTACACACAGCGCATGACGCACTCCATCCGTGCACTGAGATCGCTGCAAGCGAGGATCACAGGGGCAGGCGCCAAGAGAGACATGCGCACGCGACAGAGAAGAAGACACGGCTGCAGCGACAGCGCACGGGTTGACGTGAGCCGGATCGCTTGCAAACAAGGAAGTGAATGCATGCAGTCTCTGAGTGACAGGTACACGTGAGGCAAGAAATATAGCACGTCCTGTCGGGAGGGAGGCGAACATTCGTATAATTATGCCCTATATTAACTCACCAAAACCGCCAGGTTCATATTTCGGGAACGAGAAATGATGCACCGGTGCACACGATAAAGCTGAAGATGCAGGCGCTACTGAACATTGAAGAGCAACGATCCGATCGAATTAAGAAAACATATATGCACAAACAGCTGCGGACATAACGTAATTTTCAAGAGAGGAGGGTGTGTGTTTGTGAAAAAGGGGGGGGGGGGGGCTGTAAGTCTGACCACCACCACCACTACTACTACTACTACTACTACTACTACTACTAATGGACACGGGACGACGTGCCGTGTCCATCTTTTTCTTTGTGTGCCGTAATATCGCGCCCTTCTGTTTATCACGAACCAGCACCATCTCGCCCAACTTTTTACTTTACTGAGCCTTCTAACAACACAATAACAGCCGGAAAGAAGGATTCATAAGCGCATCATGTACCATACGTTGGCCCTGCGCACACAAATTTCAAAGGGCGTGAGGTATTCGGACATTATCCCACCATCCCCTCCGTATTCCACGCATGTGTAAAGTAGAGCGCAAATGTTCACTGCACAAGGGTACCGCGAGAAACCCGAGAAGCGCGCGGCACTTCTAACGCAACGGATCACTCGCCGCTGTGTAGGTCGCAAAGGCTAGTACGGACGGAGATTTTGAATTCTAAACGACCAATCTTAACTGCGATGCAGTTGTTAAGAAAATTCATCTAGAGGCGGATACTGTCAAATCGAAACGACGTGCCCACTTGGTTTGGCGGGAGGCTTAGCTTCCAAGGTCGCCCCGGAAAGACCAGCGCAACAGGAACGTAGCCAGTATACCATAACGCCGCGTCTGCGTGTTAACAGCGCCACTGAATTATCATAAATTAAAAGAAAATAAAAGGGAGAGAGAAGTACAGTTAAATGGGAATCGATGGCGATACGTACGGAAACACTGCGCAAAGAAAGAAATACATTGATGAAAACGGCCAAGAAAAATTAACAGAACAAATAAAGGAAAAACAATGGTAGGCGAATGACTCGTATCTCACTTGTTATCCGTCTTCACGACACCACACTTATCCCCAACGCTGCGTCCTCGATTAATTCCTTTGTCCTCGGTTCGAAGGTCAAAATTCTTGCGTGCCCTCCAGGTGCGGCTGAACACACAGCGGACGCCTATGTAGATGTTCAACTGTATTCCATATATACACTCGTAACGCATCTATCTACGTGAATACTCACTCAGCCGTCAGCGCCTGTCCAGCTCTGTACACAGTAGCATGCCACTGGCCTTCACTTGGAACTTGACAAGACTAGGAACGAAGCACAAGGGTTCAGCTTCGCGTTTCATAGGACGCAGGCATTATAGATAGGCTTCCGTGAAGCAGGAAAACGGCCTTTCGGGCTATCTTCGGACACACACACACACACACACACACACACACACACACACACACACACACACACACACACACACACACACACACACACACACACACACACACACACACACACACACACACACACACACACACACACACACACACACACACACACACACACACACACACACACACACACACACACACACACACACAGGCAGCATGACTCAGATATACGCACATCCATCTGCAATACGCCTTGACCTTGAGCGGTGAAGCCTCGTCTATCACACCGCTTCTGGGTAAAGGGGGAAAAAGCGCCGGGACGTGACAGAAGCTCATCCGAGTATATCTATAACATACCTGAGTTTTCAAAACATTGTCCTAGGGCACGAAAGAAATAGCGCGTGTGTATAGCATTGTTTTTCCCGACCTTGGATCACTCTGGCGTTTCCGAGTTTGGAAGATGGCGGGGCTGTCTATATATGCCTGTGTACGTGCGCGTGCTCGCGGATATGCAGAGTGAGTTCATTGTATATGCATACACACAGCGGATGGTCCACACACTCGCACAGAGTGCGTGGGAGGTTGACAAAACTGCGCGTGTCAAACGGCTGTTCGCCGCAATGCAGAAAAATTGTGGCATTCCAAGCATAGCACCCACACGAACTACGCTGGCGCTTTTTGAGCCAATAAGTTCCGTATATATGTCATCATTAACTACGTATAACACTGTTGGCGAAATATAAGACACCTGGCCACGAAGACTATCGGATTACTTTGCAGCGACACTACAGAATGCAGTTACCCATTAAGTAGGCCACTGGTGACGGTGCTTGGCTGCTGACCCGGAATACGCGGGTTCGATACCGGCCGCGACGGAATTGCTAGAGGCCCGTGTATACTGTGCCATGACAGTGAACGTTAAAGAACCTCAGATGGTCGAAATTATCCGAAGCATTTCACTACGGCGTCCTTGGAACGTTAAACCACCCGCCGCGGTGGTCTGTAGTGCATGGTTACGGTGCTTGACTGCTGATCGACAAGTCGCGAGTCGAATCCCGGCCGCGGTGGCCGGCCGCATATCGACGGAGGCAAAATGCTCGAAGCCCGTGTGCTTAGATTTAGGCGCACGTTAAAGAACCCCAGATGGTTGAAATTTCCGGAGCCTTTCACTATACGACGTCTCTCATAATCATATCGTGGTTTTCGGAACTAAAACCCCACCACTTACTGGAAGGTTAAACCCCATAAACCAACCAACCTGAACCTGAGTATTTTCTGCGTCCGTACACCCTCATGTCAGGCAAAGCAAGCAACCAGCGAGCAGGAAGTTTGACTACAAATAACCCGAGTCATTCCGAGCCCTACGTGTTGGGGTGGCTTCGCGAGCAGGTTTTCCTTGGGAGGCAACGAGCTGTTAGGTGGGTTCCAGGAGACGGCTAGAATCTGCCACGACTCAAAGCAGAGCCGCTTCCGCATGTTCCTCTCAGTCTCAAGGCCGACGGAGGATGCGCCATCAATATCAATATTGGTGGTCCTGCGTCTCGCAGTTCGCTCGGGAAGCCACAACATAAATGCGTTGGCTGACCAAGAAGCAAGGGAACGGAGATCGTTTCCGGGCTCGCGAAGTCGTTCCGGGAAGCTTTCCGCAGTCCCTCGTGTACATATGTGGATGCAACCAGGCGATGCTGTAAACGATGCCACGTGACTTCTCGTACAGCCGCCGCTCTTTTTGACCTTGGGAGCAGATGCCCGAGCCTCGGGAATGCTTGTGGGTGCGTGTGTGTGTGTGTGTTTAATATTCCTTAACGAGAGACTGGTTAGCTTAATGTTGATATTACCACACAGTATTCGAAATCACGCAATATGGCGGAAAATGAAACAAAGTTTAGTCTTTACCGACGACCACTCATCGCCAGGGTCGCAGTCGAAGCCATGCATGGGGTTCAGGGTGATAGCGCGGACATCGCTTGGAAGAGTGTTTCGAAAACTAAACGCCTATTTATCTCTCTTTTATCGATGCCTCGCAGTGGGATGAGAACTTCGCATTGTCTTTTTGGTATAGCCGAAACTGCTGCGTTAGAACGCAGTTTTTGAAGTTGGCAATCGTGAGAAAGCAATACGAAAGGAAACTGAAAACTGAAATCTTCACGAAACGATGACATGGTCCGCTATCTCACAAAATCGCGTGGCATGTTGATGTTTCAGCAAGCACCACTGCATGATTCCACTTTCCGTAATGAACACACGCCATTAGTGGATTTTTTAACCAGTTGCACATGCAAGATTACCTTCTGACCTAGCATACGCCGATCGATGCCCCTCAAACCGTGATTGCAAGTTAGAGAGAAAGAGAAACAATTTTAATAAAATAGGGCTCCCTCGTTGCTGTGTGAATGAAGCTTCTCGACCAGACAAAAAAAAAATCTATTTTATCAGCGCTAGCTGTATCCACGGGGATTTGATGCGGAGGCGCAGGCAGCGCGCACGCATACATACGCACCCCTGGACGGCGTGTAAAACACATTTCCCGTAGCTCATAACAGCGCGAAAACAACCGAGAACGGCGTCACACACCGCGCGCAGCCCGAGCGGGCAATTCGTGAAAGGGACGGCACATCATAACGTTGCGAGTGTTGTTCCTCATCACGCGCTCGAATGCGACGCAATTGTTTCGACTGCGTCGCGATGCAAACAGATGTCAGCAACTAGACGTGCGCCGACCTTTTTTTCTTTTTTAACACGAAAGTGTTTTATGCCGGGGTCCACCACGGGCTCCACTGACGCATTTCCGTCACGGATATGACGTTGTAAAATATAAAGACTAACATATGGCAAAGAAAAAACTAGAAGAAAAAGTTCCGTCCCCTGAAATCGAACTCGCGACCTCTCGATCCCCAACACGCAGCGCGAATCGACTCCGCCATAAACGGCACGCTCCTCGCCAGACAAACGGCGTGCTATTTATATACACCATTTGCCAGCGGCGGTACTCAGAGATCAGGGTACATCAGCGTGTTTTCGTTATCACTAGCTAGATGGCGCGAAGGGCTCGAAGAGCGCGCTTTAAATGTCGTCGCCCCCCGCGTTGAGATGAGCGTGTGTCTCTACAGGGCGTGGTCGCTCCTGCGCGCGCGCTTATCTTGTACGTCTTGCGCTCTCACCGCAAGTTTGCGTTCAAGTTACAGAGAGCACGAAGGTCATTTCGCTCACCGCAGCGGCCGCTTTTGCGAAAGGAGCGCGATGCTCACAAACGAATAAGCTACAAGTGTGACAGTTCGCGCTCATCCTGTGTATACTTGTGCGTTCGTTTCGTGCGTCCTCCTTTGTATTTGACCAGCTCGCTTTAACTGTCGAGCTGTGACAGTTAGTTCGCGCTCATCCTGTGTATGTTCGTTCCGTGCGTCCTTTCTGCTTGAGCAACGCGTTGGAAGTTTCGAGCTGCTTGCCGTTCTTCGCGTGACATTACAACTTGTTGCTATAGCATTCATTCCTTCGCCCTCGGGGCGAAACAATGCACAACAAACGCTCAACTACGTCTGTGAAGACACGTTTTACTTTCGTGTTATACCGATTCCTATGAGAGAGGGATCAACCATGTTTTTTTTGCACGGCGCTAAACCAGTCGTGATCCGCAAGCATTTAAGCACTATTGAGAGAATCAATCAATTAATTAATCAATCACTCAATCAACCAGTCAATGACATTCTTTCCATTCACAGGGCAGCCGATAACATCAATCAATTAATCGATCGATCGATCAATCAATGACATTCTTTCCATTTACAGGGCAACCGATGCACGCACATGCAGCGTGCCCATGCATACATTACGCGGTAGTTCGGGGTTTATTCCAGAGATGCGCTCACTGCAGCGGAAAGAGAAAGTGAAGGATGCGTGAGTGCACGTGCTGTGCGCATTTCACCCAAAAAAGAAACCGTGCCAGAAACTCTAGGCGATACGAAGCTGTGAGCACGCGCCCTCTCCGAACACAAAAACCGGTAAAAAAAAAAAAACAGGTCCCCGTATACACGTGCGTCAAGTTCGAGTGAAATCTGGAACGCACCGGTATTCGGGCACTTAATAGGTTCCTGCCTCTAAAGTGGGGCAAAGCACCAACTGCACGCGCATATATATAACATCGCCGGCCCTTTCCCGCAGACAGAAAAAAAAAAAATGTCGCACTTTTCAACAGGAGCAGATGCTTAGGAAAGCGTTCACACATAACAGTCACTCGGCGGACACAATAATCTCGACGGAACGGGGCCCTCGGGAGATCCATCCACGCGCCAGCATTCCGCGATACGCGTGCCGCAACAAGCACTGTCGGCGGCGAAAGTTCGGGAAAGAGAAAATGCCCCGCTAACACACTGACGAAGGCGGCGCGGCCAAAAAGAGAGCACAAAGGGCACCGCGACTTATAGGCTACTGCTGCACGCTGCGTTTACGAGAACGCATGCAAGAGTGAAAAGAGCGCGGAGAAAAGGAAAAGCAGTAATCCAACGGCGCACGACGAGTCGATCAAGGGTGGCCCCTTGTTTGTACCGGAAGAATGGCACGCGACTCCCTAACCGCGGCTAAACAACAACGTCGCGCGACCGGCGGCACTGCGGGGCGAGCGAGGCACCGGGGTGAAAATCTAGGTCCTGTCCCACAAACAGCGCCAGGTGAAAACGGCGAGCGAGTCCTCCTCCTGGCTGGCTGATGGACGCGCTTCAGCTGCGTCCGTAACGGAACGACTGCTTTGCTCTTCTTCTTCCTGGGCGCCCTGCCGTGCGGAATGCACGAATGTGTGGCAGCCACGCACGGCGAGAGAAACATCTGACATCATCCCGCGCACCTTGACCCCGTTTCTCTATGGGCGCCGCGAAAAGAAGGGAGCGCACGCAATCTCTCTTTCGCCGCCCGATCCCGTTTGGCGTAACAAACTTTTTCTCTCTCTCTCTCCCCCTTCCTCGCCGCCTCCACAATAAAGAAACACGGCGCGCGCTCTTCTTCCTCCCGGCCGAAAAACGGGGTCAAGGGTCCGCCGCAATGTAGAGCACACCTGCGGCGCACCGCCGCCGATAGCGCTCCCTCCGTCCCCCTTCCCTACGCGGCCTCAACGCGCTCATCCTGCAATCCCAAAACAGGAAAAGGAGGGGGGGAACCGGGCGCGTGCCGTACCCCATTGCGCTGCAGCGCGTCCATTATACCTGTTCGGCGGCGCCCTGCGGCGAAAAACCCGAGGGAGACGCAACATAACAACGCATGCGTTATCCAGGAACGTTCACGTAACCACGGCGACGACGCGAGGAGTGCGCGCGCGCCGGGCCAGAATGCCGCGCGCGTCTGTGAAGACGGATTGCAGGCGGGGCGCGCGCGCTGCTGAACCGTTCCGTGGCGCGCGATAAATACGACGCTGCGGTCCTTGGTTCTCGAAGACAGCGCGTCGTAATTCCTGCGATGAGCTGTATAAAGCACGCTGTATAGTGAACGAATGCCGTGGACTGCTCCATTTCTTGCAACTTTCACGTCTGTGCGCGCCATTGCCTTTGAATAATGCCGGCGTTGAAAAGGTGCGCTGCGCGTTTCCGCTGTTCGTTCTGCCGCTGTATTGTTTCTATGCTTGCTTACTTGCTTGCTTGTTTGTTTCTTTGTCGCGCAAGACACACGGAGCGAGCAGAGGAACGAACCCTCGTCTCACATGATGACAGCGGGACGTGTGCGAGTACCGTCGCGCGCTGCTTTTATTAGCAACGTACGCAAAAGACTAAGCAATTCGTCAGGGATGTCCGCTTCGCGGCCACGTAGAGCACCTTGAATGCTCATTCGATTATAGACTCGGCTCGTACGGAGCGCGGACTCTACTTCGAATACCAAATACGGAGAGACAACGTCTCAAGTTGCAACAATAAAAAATTATCCTATGCGCAAGGTAATGCTTGTACAACTTGGGTTGATGCCAGTCAATCGACCAGCGATGCCACCCCAACCAAGCACCGCAAACTAAGTTTTTCCGTGCGTGAAAGCGCATACTGTTGACTAATTTGACCTTGGACCGGCGCTACAGCGTCACCTGAGTCTAACCATGTTCTAACTAAGGAGCGCAATCAAGACAATCCGTTCTAACTTCGAACACTCTTGTATTCCTAGTTTCTATTAAAGAAGAAAACATACACACATAACGTACATGAACGTCGCCAAACTATAGCCTAAACTATACCATCCCGCTGGACTACAACTAGAAATGTCCGCAAAGGATTCAGCAACTGGCCAATCAATGGATCCATGGAAAGAAGCGTGAAAGCTTTCATTCATTGTTTCATTCACTCAACAGGCTCTTCGGGTTTCGCGGTGCTGCACATATTTCGTGGCGCAAGAACGTTCCGTAGCTGTCGCCGGCTTCCTCGTCGCAGCGCTGATGAGTGACAGTCACCGAGGCCAGCGGAGCCCTTCCGCAATCTCTCGCGGGGATGACAAAAGCGGAGACGACGCGCCGGCGCACGCGCACACGAGCGCTCGTTGTTTTGGCACCCGGGGGAAGGGCGCCCTCAAGGTGGCCTACTTGGTGCAGGGTTCGTCTCTCGGCAGGACTTCAAAACGCCTCGCGAGAGCGCCGACTAAACGGTTCTCGCTTGGTTTCGCAAACGATGACTTCGTCTTTCAGGAAACAAAGGAATGTAAACAGGGTAACGCTATCGGGTTACCGAACACCGCATCGCAATACTTCGAGACTACCGAGAGATATACACAAGCGATAGAAGATGTGAAGGAACTCGTGCACCTTCCGGGCTCATATTGTCACCAAAGTATGATTGTCAAGAATCATGCGCGTTTGCATTAATGTTGCTACGCTTACATGGAGCTTCAAGGTAAATATCGTTCCTGAGAACAAAGGTTAGCGAACCGCAGAACGTTAAAGACAGCGCACTAAAGATGATGTAGTGGTGACTGTTGTTCAAGATAAATCGCACAAGCCAAAGGGTTTGTTTGTGCTCGCCTCTCTTCCCTCTCTAACCTTCTAATCTCCTTATCTTTTCACCCCCGCATTCTCTCCCTCCGTGCACGGTAGTCAACCAGAAATACACCTGGTTTACCTTCCTGTTTTTCTGTGCACTCTCACTCACTCACTCACTGATAAACTGATAAGAGAGTGCCAGATGAGATAGATATAACCGATAGAGTATAAACTGATAAGAGAGTGTCAAAGAGAGATGGGAGGGACGCGGAGTAAATAAACTGTACAGGGAAGCGTCGCGCAGGAAGAAACAGACACGGTATAGTGACACCGAAGCTATAGAGGGTTTAGTAAGCATTATGACGCGACCTATTACAACGACGCGATAGTTACTGCCTTCTGGTGGCCAGCACGAAGTTACGGGTTCAATTACCGGCTGCGACGGCACATTCCGATAGCGGAGGGGCCTCAGAATCGTCCTTATGTATATACCGTGCTTTAAGAAGGCAGTATAAAGAACCTCGGTTGGTCAAATTGACTGAAACAAAGGTTTTAAATTAGATAGGAAGGAAAGAAAACGAACGCGAGCGCCTTCTTCCCTTCCATCTGTGCCGCCTTCGCGGTGCCAATTTAATTCAACTATTGTGCAAGCCTTAACTAGCACGTGTAGTTAGTCATTAGTCGAAATTAAACCGGACGCCCCACTGCAGCGCTTCTCAAAGCCATAACGTAACATCGGGAACCCATCGGACGCGTTATCTGAAGGTTGCAGGTTCGTTCCCTGCAGGCGGCAAGTTGTCTTTTCGTCCAATTTAATTTCTTCACGTTTATGTCATTACTGCAATAAGAAAAATACTACAGATAACGTATCCTATACCTTCACTGGCTTCATTGTCTGTTGGTTTTCATTACGCGGCTGTGTCTAAACGTAAGAAAACGAGCATTTAAAGTCCCCTTCTCTCGTCAATCCGGACGTAAAGCTTCATATCTTAATTGAAGAACCGGTTTATCGGGCGCCAATGCGCGTGTATGTGCGACGCGCATACTGTGGCGTCACGACTATCTACGAGCTCCGGCGAAGTTGGCTTTATGGCACAACGAACAGACAGACCAACACACAACTATATACGACGTGTTTATCCGGCCTTATAATGTTTAAGGGCAGGTGCAACGCGCGTTCACACCGCGGCTCGGAAACACGCCACCTGTTGGCGATGCCGGAATCCTCGCTACACTATATACACTCTTCCATAAGGAGTCGTCGTCGTTGCGATGACTCATGCTTGGCGCCAAGCGCGCGTCCCTGACGCGAGTACAGCGCGGCAGCAGAGGTGATTCAACCCGGCGTTTTTTCTCCCGCAACGGAAACGCTGCTGTGGCAGCTGTCGCACCCCTGTGACACGCTAGCCCACATTCGCGTACCGGCGCTGTAGCTGCTTCAGACACAGCAGCGCATTTGAGGTATTTTTGTTGTTCGCCCCTCTCTGCTTTTCATTTATTAGCGCGCCTAGTACCGGCTTTGGAAGGTATACGAAGAGGAAGCGTGGCGTCGGCGAAGCTCCGGAGATCAGGCTTCGCCGCCATCGTATACGGGATGGACGTATACGTAATAGAACCGTGTCCGCCAAAAAAAGGTAGCGCGCAGTGCAGTCCAAAGAACGAAATAAGCGGAGTTTCGGGAAAAGCGGGAACATGCGTGCGTGCAGCGCGAGCGTAGAGAGGGAGACGGACGAAACGGAAACGGTCACGGATCGAGAGAGCATTCTCACAACCGAATGTAGCCAACCGAATGTAGCCAGTGTAGCCAGGGAGAATCGATGTGACGTCACACAAGCCATATTGTCGCCCCATCCAGGGCGAATAAAAAAAAAAAAGAACTCGTAACTTTTCATCAAGCTAGCTAGTCTATCAGTGTTGCGGAGTTTCCACTCCAGAATCGGAGTGACTCTGGAATCATTCCACATTTTCGCGACCCCGGAATGGAATGGGAATGTAGTGCGGACAACGCTTGGAGGAGTGGAATGGGAATGGAATTAAGCGCCTTTTGCACGGAATGGAATAGGAATTGAATTAGGTCTTTTTCCGAAAATAGAGCACGTTTTCGTCCTATTCGCTGTTTTTCAAACTTCAAACATTAGTAAGTCAGAGCCTCGAATTTAACAATAAAGCAGTATTTTCAAAATGGCTTGGCTGATTACAAGCACCGTACATTTATAAGCAACGCGCCCACCACAATTCTGTCCTTATATAGACTGTGTTGCTCCGAAGTTTGTCTCTTCTTCGCGTAACCGCGGTTCTGTGCCGTTGGTATCCGTCGTGCGGGACTACGGCGGCGGTACGCTCCCCCTTACGCCTTGGGATTTTTTTCCCTTGTGGACCCAATAAAGTTGTTTCTCTCACTCACTCGGCGGCGCCTCAAGTGCCTGCTGACCACCCACCCTTCACTTCATTGTCTTTGCTTCTGTCGCCGTTGGCGACTCGGACGCATATTCGAAAAAGCGCTTCTCGAAAAAGCTGTCGCAATGCTTGCGTTCACTGTAAGGTTTCGTATACCAGCTTGCCAGCCCTCCCACCTAGCTCATACCCCCCCCCCCCCCCCCCCCCCCCCCCCCTCAACCTTTTGCAACACTGTGTCCCTGTTAGGCGCTCCAGACGCATGGCAAAACTGCTTAGTCTTCTTGAACACTACTTTTGTCAGCATGAAAATACGCTATGTCGTCATTTTAGCGTATACATACATTTAAGCTTAAACAATGTTAAAATCACCATTCGCTCAAATTAACTGGCTGACCATGCAAATGCTATAGGTAGCGGGAGAAGTGCCCCTATGGGAATTAGTAGGGTGGTTGTACTGCAGGAGATATGTCACCAAGCTACTATCACTTGACCTTATTGGTAACGTGTTTTGCGTACTTTTCCACTGTTCTTAATGCATCTGATGACATCAGCTTTATGTTCATTCTTAACTCGATAAAACTATCAAGGTGCCTTTCCTACGTTGAAGAATTACAGGAATGGAATTGAGCTGCCCGGCCATTCCCGGAGTGGGAATGGGCTAAGTTTTTTTCATTCCGAGGAACTGAAAGAAATGGAATTGTGGTAAGTTCTAATTCCCCGAAATGGAACTGGAATGGAATGGAGGCGCCCATTCCGCAACACTGGTGGCTATGCAACAAGATGGCGGCCTCGGTGACCGCGCTGCGCGTCTTCTATGGAGTGAGAAAGAGTAAAAGAGAGACAGCGGCGAAAATACGAGCACTAAAATAAAGCGTAACGCAAGGCGCATTGGAACTACACCTCTTCCGTCCACTAATCGGTGATATCGCCATGTTTTCTCCTTTTCGCGAGCTGCGTATGTGCATGCTTTGTGAGCAGCGCGTCCCTGTATAGCGCGAAGAACATCGCCTTTATTGCTAGAACTGTTTGTCTCCGTGACTTTATTACGGCCTAAGGATTTCCCGTAAAAGTCTACCACAATGCATCTTAAAGGGACACTAAAGGCAAATATTAAGTCGACGTTGATTGTTGAAATAGCGGTCCAGAAACCTCGTAGTGCTACTTTGGTGCCAAGGAAGTGCTTATTCTGAAATAAAATCACGTTTTAGTGCTCCGCATCGCGTTAGCTCACTTCAAATCACCCGCCTGAAAGCGGTGTTTCTCCCGTCACTGCTGCCGTGCCCAACGTTGCCCGCCTTTACTGCGGGGCGGCGTGCGCTGGCGGCGTGCGCCATTCGGACATCCGGCAACATCACATGCATGCGGCATTTTGTCGAACTTTCTATCACAGCGGCTTTCACGAGCGCAAAAAACACACGCGGCAGTACACGATACCGAAACTACCACTGAGACGCGACCGCGTGAGCGAAGCAGGGTGCCGGGCGAAGCGCAGTTCGGCGAAAACGGACCCTTTGAACCACGCGCACCGCGTTCCCCATGGCAACGCCAAAGCGGTTCTTTTCTCCATGAATCAAACAGAAATTAACAAGCAGCATTTTATTACGTATCTTGATGCACAGAAGGTTCTTTTTTTATTGCAGCTAGTTTGATTACGAGTGATTAATTGTAGTCGAACTCTCTAACGTCATCGGGATAATTTCCAAAATGTGCCGCTCGTGGCGCTCATCGTGTGATACATTTAGCTTAATTTCTCGGTAAGTAGGGCACTGCTGTTGATACTATTGCCGTTTTAGACGTTATCATACATTGAGCTTTCCCTCTGATATAAATTGTTATTTGCCTTTAGTGTCCCTTTAAGGTCAGCTTGAAGCGCTATACGCTGTAAACCACTTTGCACCCTTAAGGGGGTTTTAAGCAAGCAAAACACCCTTTTGCCTAACCAAAATTTGCAAAAATTAGGGTGTAAAGGTGTTTTCCTTCGCCAAAAATGCTCTAACTAAACGCCCTTTAAGAGTTAAGGGTGTTATTTGTTATCGAAACAGCCATGGCCCATACCACAGCGTGCCAGATGATAACTGGGACTTGCTGATTAAAATGTCGTTGGCTCTTAGGCGAGTTTAGATTAATAAAAGATATGTCTCTTTTAGGGCTATCTGCAAGCATACCATAAATTTACGTCTATTCTCTTAATGTTTAATGCTCATTTATACGGAACGGGAATATCTCCACTGGCTCTGAAAGGCCGCTTAAGGATATACCAGATGGTGTGTAAGGCTGTGTAGTACGAGCGCTCCATCTATGTGATATTTTAGAATACGCTCTGTTGTGTGTGCGGTTTGGCGCGTGCGTGCACCTTCTATGCTGATGTCATCTCTAATTGCGTGTTCCCTGACTGGTAGATTTTATTTTTTCACATTTTTCAGTGATAAGGGGGTTTAGGACATTGGAAACACCCCATGATAAGGGTGTTAGGCCAGTGGCAACACTCTATGGTATGGGTGTTTTGATACATGAAAACACCCTTTTCCTAGGTGTAAGGGTGTTAGTTATAGACATGGCAAAACCCTCTTAAGGGTGTAAAGTGGTTTACTGTGTAGGCAGCAGTAATGACTCCAATGTAGACGAAAGGTGCTTTGGTTCGGCACTGGTTCTTCGCACAAATGTTTCGTTGCTTCAGGTATTTTTCCTTCCGCTGAGCACTTACAAAAAAAAGGAGTTAATACCGCAGCTGATTGGCTAGAGGTACGTTAGCGAAATCGATAATTTGGTTCATTAACTAAAATATGCAGTTGAACTTTTTAACGGCTAACCTTAGTGCATGTTAGAGCTGCGAAACTGAAGTCGAGCCACGCATTTTTAGCGGAAATCCAATAACTAGTACACCTTTCGTAGAGTGCGACATTAAAATGTGCTACAAAACACATGGGCGTCTCAGACGACCATTTTTCAAAAGCGTGCTTTAAACAGAATCTGGGCGATCTCAGCTGCAAGGACAACGCATTAGCACGTTTTAGGGTCAGATATACGACCTCAAAGACGCTGCTTTTATTTCTGCCAAGCAGACCCTTTACTGTGCGTTGATTTCAATTTCGAAGGACAACAAATAATAGGCCCACTATGGTAATTAGCGGAATGAACGCCAAAGCCCTTATTACTAACAAGTGTTAGCCTACAGACAAGTAGCATGTCTGCAAGAACAGAGGCTTGCACATGACAGTTTCTCTTGAAAGAAAGTGTTTTCTTTAATACTACACAGTAAACCACTTTACGCCCTTAAGGGGGTTTTGCCGTGTCTATAACTAACACCCTTACACCCTAGGAAAAGGGTGTTTTCACGTATCAAAACACCCATACCATAGGGTGTTTCCAATGGCCTAAACACCCTTATCACTGAAAAATGTGAGAAAAAAAATCTACCAGTCAGGGAACATGCAATTATAGATCACATCAGCATAGAAGATGTACGCACGCGCCACACCGCACACACAACAAAGCGTATTGTAAAATACCACATGGACGGAGCGCTCGTGCTAACCAGCCTTACACTGACCATCTGGTATATATAGCCATAGTATCTTAAGCCGCCGTTCAGTGCCGGTGGAGATATTTCTGTTCCGTATAAATGAGCATTAAACATTAAGAGAATAGGCGTAAATTTATGGTACGCTTGTAGATATCCCTAAAACAGACATATCTTTTAATCTAAACTCGCCGGAGATCCAACGACATTTTAATCAGCGAGTCCCAGTTATCATCTGGCACGCTGTGGTATGGGCCATGGGTGTTTCGATAACACATAACACCCTTAACTCCTAAAGGGTGTTTAGTTAGAGCATTACCCCCTAAAGGCTGTTTTGGGGAAGGAAAGCACCCTTACACCCTAATTTTTGCGAATTTTAGTTAGGCAAAAGGGTGTTTTGCTTGCTTGAAACCCCCTTAAGGGTGTAAAGTGGTTTACAGTGTAAGTGGAAGAAGAAACTGAGTCGAGGAACGCATCAATAAGCTAAGCAGGTCATCTGACAGATCTTCTACAGAACCTGCGTAATAGCTGTCTCCGTGTCTATATTTCTTTTCACGCTTGCAAGACAGTTTCGCGCAGATTTTCAACATCTCCTCCAAAGAACTCGATTTACAAGCATTAATTTCTAAGTTGCGACGTCGTGCAGTCATCACTGATGCCGCAAGTGAAGGTGGGACGTCTTGTGCGAACCAACTCTGACAAGCCGCAGTAGCGCGTCGTCTCCTTCTCAGCCTTCACCATCCTTCCCCTAAAACTCTCTAATTTACCGCTTACCGTCTAACGACCATAAGAGAGGTGAAGACATATGTTATAAACGTTGCGCCACGACCACTCGGCGTCGGACCGGTTGCGCCGAGTGAAGAGCGCCGCATCTCAAGGCGTCGTTCCGTCGTCGCAGTATACAGGCGAGGTCCTGTTCTTGGACAGGATGCGCGGCACTGGCAGTGGAGAGATGCGCTAAACTCGTCCCTATACCCCGGGTTGCGCGCGCGCGTCCACTGACCTACTCTCCTCGCTTCATCGGTATTCTCGGGACGCCCAAAGCGGCTCAAACGAGCGCGCTCCGGGGAAGCCGCGGTCTTCGCCGGCTGCCGCTCTCCAGAAGCCGTGACGCCGTCGGCGCCGCGTCAACCGGGAGGGGACAGGGAACGCAGCACCTGCACGTCCCCCCCCCCCCCCCCCCCGGCGTTCTTGCGCTGGCGCGGCACAGCACCCAGGCTATAGCCGATCGTGCGCCAGAGAAGGGCAAAACGGGGCCACCGCGGCGGCGGCAGAGCCTGACCGCACTGCAGCACAGCTGGGAGGAGGAGAAGGGTAGCCAGGGGCGAGCGGGGCGGACCCGGGGTTGTTGGCCCCGGGATTGCGGCACGAGGCTTAACTTAGTCGAAGGTTGTCCGGCCATGCACCCCCGCGCGCGCCTCTCCTGCCCACGCATAGCAACACTGTTGCAAGACGCCCCCGCGAGCGCACCTCTCAGGACGACGTCAGGAGAAGGGGCTGTTCCGACACTCGCTCACTCGCACGTCTCTCCCCCAACACTACCCAACACACACATACTTTTCCTTCTCGCGCTTAGCCATTTTTTCCCTTCCCGGTACTATCCATTCGCTCCGATGGCACCCCCTTCTCCTCCTTCCTCATTTCCACCGTCCCACTGCAAGCGTGACGCCACACGCATGCGCAAACGCCTCGGGAAGACGGGCGACCCCCGGAATGGACGTTTCCCCAGATACCCTTCGCTCCTGCGACGTGACGCAATAAGTGACGTCACTTGCCCCGGAGAGAGGAGGATTGGGGCAAACGAAGGCGAGGGCAGCGCGGCTACCAAAGTGGAACGGGCGTCTTCTTCCTCAGGGCCCGGGGTGTTCCTGAGTGCACTGGCTTTGAAGCACCCCTCTTCTTCAGCCTCCGACTCACGCCCCTCCCTCCAGTTTTCTACTCTCCGCAACACGAGTGTTCTCCCCTCAAGTCGTGCGCATGCGCGGGCTGGATCAGAAAAAGAACTTGAATCGGAACGAGAAAGAAAGAAACTGAGCGATGACTCCCCCGCCTCCCTTGCCACCACCAGCAAGAACCGCTAGACGCGGGTAGCGGGTCAACGTTCGTCCTTGCAAAGTTCTCACGCAGGAGCGAGGGCACAGAATACCGGGCCCGGGTTCCACCGAGTGAGCCGGGAGGGGGTTTGAGGCCGGGGACGGCGAAAGGAAGGGAAGCCGCCGAGATCCACTGTGCGGCGAAATTGGGCCGGCGCGATCGAAGCGGCCACATGGCGAAATCGCAGGCCCTTGACCCCCTGTCTGGCCGACCTTGTCTCGACACCGCGGAGACCCGATTGCGTTGCTAGGTGCACCAAACGTTAGGGCCCGCAAGTGGCCGCGCCGGTCGGCGAAAAGCGTTTTTCTCCAGTACGTACCAACTGTTACGTATGCCGAGCATCTATGCGCGAACAACGTGCTGTGAAACGGACGGCGGTCTTCGTATTCTTTATTTTGTTGCGCTGAAGTCAGAAGGTGTCGAGGAAGCGCTTGACACGCTGGCCGAGATATTTCCTCGAGGCAGTATTGCGACACCGAAGGAAAAACGAAATGCGTTCGCCGAAACGAAACACGTCCACGACGTACTATGATGCAACAGGCGTCTTCGCTCGAAATTCCGAGCATTTCCAGTTTGCTTTCCGCCCTACCTATACCCCCAAGAATGACATATTGTGAAAGCATTTTTAATAAAGACGCATACGATGTGCCTTCATGCCCTTTCACCAGCAACTTCTCAGTGTCATCTCACTGACTAAATAGGCTAAGCAACAAACAGTAGCAGTATAGGGCGACTTAACCTGACGCCACGGGCGTCGGCAGGAGGGTGCAAAAATGCCCCCCCCCCCTCCCACCCCCGTTAGCTACACAAGTACTTGCACCCTACCCAAGCAACACAAGCGCTCTCTTCTTCCCCCACCACGATGCAACATGGCCTTGCACCCCCAAAACAAAATCTTGCCGACGCCCACGCCTGACGCTGCTCTGTCTCCAGCGAGCACAGGTATGCAATTAAAAGCATTATTTCATTCCGCCATTCGAAGCATCATTAATTCTGACACTGTCTCAGTAATGACACTTCTTTGAGCCTCGAGGGTGTCAGCAGCCGCAAAGCTCAACCAACGTCCCTCACTCTCTGACATGCGCCTTTCCCGCAAGCATACGAACTCGGCGGGAAGGCCCACAATTCAGGAGCGCTGCCATCCGCCGTCTCCATGGCCTTCACATTTATACATCGCGTAGACCCCTTTGCCTTCCTCGTTTCTAAGAATCCTGAGAAAATGTATAGAGATTCATTTCAATGTCGCTGGCCCTTTCGGGCTGTTACAGCTTGGGCATAGTCAGAACACTGATATCAAGTGTACGAGAAGCATGCAAACAGCTTTCATCAAAATGAAGAGTGAAATAAGCAATCAGTGATTCTTTCCAGTTTGCGCATACAGCGATTTCGAGGCCTTCCAGTGTCGCGCGCGTCTGCGCAACATTATCAGGCCTTGCAATATTCAAGCGGTGAAAGCTTAGACTTCATTTGTGCCTGCAGGATTGCACTCAGCATCCCCACAAAGTAAGAGCTTGAAATGAGACAAGTTTGTCGCATCAACGCATTTCATCGGAAGCGGCAGCATAACTAGACATAGAGAGTCTGACAAACAAAGGAATAATAACCGACCTCTAAAACAAGCGATGCCAAATTACGTGACATAGCTTCTGTGAACCGTGAAACGTTCATATCATCACAAGCCAGTCATATATATATATATATATATATATATATATATATATATATATATATATATATATATATATATATATATATATATATATATATATATCCTTGATCGGAATTGAACTATGCGAGTTTCCACGCAGACTGGTGCCTAGCCGTGCGAGCTGAGGCTCACATTCCCACCCAACTAGTGACCCCGAAGCTTCAGCGGTTCGCGTATGGCGGCTGGCCAAAGAAAGACGGCGTCAGTGACCGTCGAACCTTTCGGCACTCGGTCACGTCGTTTTTTTTTTTTTTTCTCAGTCTTCATTCTGCGAGTGTCGAGACGTTACAAATGCGTTCTCAAAGAACGGCACCAGTCACAGCCCCGCGTAAGGGCAGCAGCATTCTCGACAGATCACTTTCTGCGACAGTCCAGCGCGTGAGGTCATCAACCAGAGCGAAGCGTGAGTGAATGCACAGCTATATAAATGGCACAGGCATTGATATGAACAGGTGGACGGAATCCCGTCTAGCCGCGGAAGAATACAGGGCCTACGGAGGTTAAAAAAAAAAAAAAAACTTGGAGGACGCTTGAGCTTCGCCTTCAAGAGTAGAACGCGATAGTGTAATCGGTCCGCGTGCGCATCGCCTTGTCAGTTGCCAGCCTGGCTTCGGATCTCGGTGCATGCCTCAACCACGCCGTAATGTGCGCTTAACGTCGACGCCGACACCGGAATTTCTGCGAAACGAGCTCTTTAACGCTATCGCGTTAACATATTAATTGAAGAGACCTTTCGGGCTCGCGCACGAGGGCCTCATACACAATAACGGCATGAATGCGAAGTGAACTCATTAAATAGGCTCACCTTATCTCTTGTTGCAGGCAGGTCGCATATATGGAAGGAAGATTACCGGTGCTTCTGTTTGGTGTGCGCGCAGTATATACTCTGAAATTTCTGCATAATCAAAGATTCGAGATGCAGAAATAAAAAAATATATATTATTTCTTTTTCGCGGCGATGATGGAATCGCTCTTCCAGTTTATCACATGCCCAGTGGACACAGCATGCTTTACGAAGGCGTTGGATGTCGTTTTTTTTTTTTTTTGACGTCATTCCAGTGTTCTGGTGACTCTCTTTTGAAATTCCCGGTCTCTCATATACATGCAAACGTGTTCGCAGTCTGGGGGTATAGCGTTTCATGCAAAGCCCCTGGAAAGTTCTGCTTGCCTAAAGGCCCGAACACACGTACGCGTTGCAGCGCGTTAACGCGTGACTTTTTGACGCGGCGCCGCGCCCTCTCCCTATGGGGAGAGAGGGCGCGCGGCTACGCGAAGCTGCGCGCCCTCTCTCCCCATAGGGAGAGGGCGCGGCGCCGCGTCAAAAAGTCACGCGTTAACGCGCTGCAACGCGTACGTGTGTTCGGGCCTTAACTTGTTCTTCACATAGGTGAACACATTCGTTTTCCGAGCTTTTGCGCAGAAACATATGACGCCTGTACATATTATAGGTACGCAGAAGCACGGCCAGACTGGAAGGGCGCGCGAGCGTTCCGTTCGCGCGACTTTCCAGTCCGGCCGTGGTAGAACTAGACTGAGCGCCTCACTGAAGCCAGAGACATAAGGAGCCGATGCTCATCTTTGTAGGAAGTTTGCTCGGTACAAGTGGGCGCCACAGTCATTACATTCTGGGTTCTCACGCGTCCAAGTCGCCATATGATCATGAGGAACGCCATAGTGGGGTACTCCGGGATAATCTAAACGTGCATTTAGGTACACGGCCGGGCGTTCTTGCATTACGTTCCCCATCGAAATGCGACCGCCGTGGGAGGGAATCGAACTCGCGTCCTCGGCCTTAGCATCGTGGGCACGAAAGTCCACGATATACCGAGTTAACGACAGTGCACCGAATGCAATTGAGGCACATTAATTAAAGCATCGCAGATGCTTTCTCGACCTTCTCTTGGGTTGTTATCTACGCCGTTGACCGTAGCTTTGTCGTCAGAACTCCGTATCGTCGTTGAACGCTGTATACCTCCGGTTACAAAAGAGCGTACAGAAAAATAAAACGTCTTCGCCAGATGTATATGCTAGCTTGAGCCACTCATACATCAATGACAGAGAAACTGTACGGGCGAGTCTTTGTGCCCTTCCTAAGTCCTTCCTTTCTGGTTCGCCAGTGCCTAAAATACCCCCAAGACATTGCAGGCGCTCCTCTCTATCCGTTGCTGTTCAATTTCTATTTCCGGGTCCTTTCTAACGCCCTGCTACACACGAGAAATATCGATGTTTCTGCAAGACATTTTGCGAAGCACGGATTGCCACGCTGTATAAAGGCATCACAGCCACGGTTCGGAGTGCGCGCAGGGTATGTGTGGGAGAAAGACGTGCTTGGTGGGAGAGAAAGAGAGAGTAATCATAGGTGGGGTTTTATACGTCCCGAAACCACGATGTGATTATATGAGGGACGCCACAGTGGAAGGCTCCGGAAATTTCGACCGCCTGGTGCTCTTTAAAGTGCACTATATAAAGCTAAGCACACGGGTGCTTCGCCTCCCTCGAATTGCGGCCGGGATTCAATCCCGCGACCTTCGGGTCAGTAGTCGAGAGAGCAAGTAACGCAAGCACACCACTAAGTGATGAGCGCTATCCAGTGCTAAGCAAAAGATGTCGGACTATACGAGATGGCGCTCGTCAGTCACTTTGCTCGTCCTCTTAGTATTAGCGCTCTGGTTTTCGCCAGTAGTCATGACAACTTAACAAGCAGTGTGATTTGCCACTTTTTTACACCGAACTGAGCTATACGACGGAAACTGTATCGCCATTTCGTATTTAAGTCAAGGAATACACACTCTGCAGTGGGCCAAGCAAGAGCATACAGACATCTCGAATAGGTGCCCCACTGGGCGTAATGGTACACGCGTGCGCGCATACGTTTCACACACCGCAAAGGTACACACGAAGGAATGTACACGGCGCCGCCCACGGAGTTCCGGAAGTTAGCGTGCACGCTCAACCGCGACCGGTTTCACCAGCGTCCGCGGTAGCGCGCGCGCAGCGTCTCCGCTGGATGCATCGAGCTCTGCTTGAGCAGCACGGGTCAACCGGGTTTCAAGGCAAGGCGCACATCAGTTGGGAGCACGACACGTGCCCCACTCGATTACATGGGCCAACACGCCATCAGACGAGAGCACGTTGTGTCTGGCTTCGATCGGCGTAGACGACGCAGTCGTCCGCTTACCCGCAACGCCAGCTAGCTAGCCGGTTGCGTTATATCTGGGGGACTACGCTAAATGTGTGTGTCGTAGGCTCATCCTTTTCTTGCACGGCACGCACAGGCCGAATATTCCGTGCGCTCGATCTGCTAAGTTTTGAGTTTATTAAGACAAGAATAAATTCGGAAATGGCGGGGTGTAATCTGGAAGCGACACAGAAGCAGCAGCCCCCCCCCCCCCTCCACCCCCCCCCCCCCGGCATTGCATCTAACACTAGTGTCGAACGGTCACATTTTCATCGCGATCGGGCCTGATGCGGATCGAATTTCTCGATAATGACTGGCTTCTTTACGCAAGCTGAAGATCGGAGCCAATCACTGTTGAGCGATTTGATCAGGATCGGGTTTAATCGCGATCAGCAATGCACCGTGTGACTTCCGTTCTTAAGCCTCATGGCACCGCTTCCAAGAAATGAGACCACTACTCCGCGACCAATTTCGCACACAGCGGTTTTTTTACCAGACAAATCGAACTCTTAGGATTGTAATCGGGAACTAAAACAGACACAAGGGGCGCGTGGACTTACACCGTAGTTTCATATTTGAAGAAAGCGCGAAAAAAACACGAAACGAAGGTAACAGGACGACGCACTAATAGCCTCCTGTCCCCTTGATTTCTCTGTGCGATTTTTTTTTTTTTTTTGCGCTTTCTTCAAATATGAATCTGCACCAACTCGCCCAACTGTTCCTGCTAGCTTACACCGTAGGTTCAACGTCTCCTCGCCGGTTTAAAGCGTGCGCCATCGAGTCCCTCCCATTTAACTTTAGTTTAACTTTCAGTCTAGATACAGTGCAAGCCGATATATACTCCAACTCACTTCCCCTAACATTGCCCTCTCTTTGGCAAGCAGAGAGCAACGCACTAACTCAAAAGGTCGAGCACGAATCGGTCGGAAAACAACTACAAGAGAGAGAGAGGAATCGGCAAGGTTCCATCGACCCCCCAGAAGCGCTGCACGGTTTAGTCCCTGCACAACTTTCCCGCTAATGCCCGTACGGCATGACGAGGCGTGAAGACACACGCGTGCGTACGCGTGCGCCGCCACCACAGGAAAAACAAAAAGAAAAAAAAAAACTCACGCACACACAAAAAGGCGTGCACATGAAAACGCATTTCAAGAGCACGCCAATACGTCGACAAACGGCTCCGGGACCGCTGCTACCGAGGAAAGAAGGAAGGAAACAGAAGCATATAAACGCACGCGTACTCGTGCAACACCCCCTCTGTACCACTCCATCCACCTCTACGATGAAGAAGCGTAGAGACATAGCCAAGCGAGGGGAGGGGGGAATACGCTCCCCCCCTCCCTCTAGTTACGTCTGGCTATGCAGAAGGAAGGGGGGGGGGGGGGTTATGTCCCGCTCGCCAACGGTCTCCGGACAGGCGACAAAAGAATGAGACCGGATGCAAGCACGCGTCTTGTGCTCTCCCCGCCCAAAGCGGGTCATCGGCTCTACTGCGACGCCGGCTGACACCGGGCGCGTGGCGCACGCGACCGGGTTCCGTTTCCCGTCGGGTCGCAGCCCCGTGACACGACCCCGTCTCGCCGTGACCCCGAGAAACCAAGGGACTCAACCCCGGAGTCTAACCTCCTCCCCCCTCCCTTCGCGACATCATCCCAACCCACACACCCCCATAACCAGCACGGACGATGTAAGAGCGCGTGCGTCGATGAAATAAAAAGCAAAGGTTGTGTAAAGTGTATACACCGAAAGCCGCCACGGGCGCCTGGAGAAAGTTCGGAAGGCGCGAAGCCGCTTTGACATAAACAGCACAGTTGAAGGGGCATTCAAACGAGCAACGCAGCTTCGAGCCAGAACGATTGAGGCCAACAATTGCATACCTTTCACAACAAGCAAATAATTGAAACTACGATGCATGGACAGTTAATTAGATAAGATGGACGATCAAGGCTGTGGAAATGGCAGTAAAGGTTCATGAATAAACATACAAATATATGGTTTTACCACTAAGTAAACAGCGGATGGAACTATATCGGCCAGGTGATGATGATGAGTGACTCCGGTATAACATCAGGTACGCGCTGAACGCGCGCGAGCGCTTTCAAGGAAGAAGTCTGTGTGGCAGAATAAAATGAGTGGAACCCGAGCTTTGACACTAAAGGCTTTCTGCCAAGAAAGAAAGAGATTTCCCAAGAAAAGTGCAAGACTTGGATAAGGTGAAGGTCACAGGGTCATGGATAACTGTTCCGACAGACACAGGCGCCACACAGCCGTTCGTTCCGGCACAGCGTAAACGATAAGTGCGCATGACTTGGCACTGCAAGGCCACGTATACAGACCATGCATTCGAAAGGACAACTTCGGCCGCATAGACAAATTTAGTCTAGCCGGTCACTCGTCGCTGCGCACTAAGAATGCACAAAATCGTCGATGGTGTCAAGTAAACCGGCCTGTCTGCCGCTTCCAGATGCATCAAGGTCAGGCGGCTCGTTTATGACGTTGAGCTGATTAGGTAGAGGTCACGGGTTCGATCTCGGCCACAGCGGGCGCATTTCGATCGTGGTGGAATGACAGTACGTTTCTTGCACTAGAACTGCGGCTATGGCACCGCATTTGGCACGTGACTTATATCTAACAAATAACAAAAGAGGCCAAGGAAAGCATAGGAAGCATTATTTGTAGTTTTTAATTGAATTGAATTATACGGATAAACAATTAAACGTATATACAGTAGAGAGGCCTTTGCCATGCAGTGGGCGGCTGATGGTGATGATACAGTGAAGTGAAGATGCCACGACGCAGCTACAATTTACAGACGGGCTTATCACACTCTTGATTATGTTCAACCAAAAGGCAAAATCACAGTCTTTGGTGGAAGTCCTTCGGCCATTGCGCGCACGAATGAAGATACAACCAGGATAAAAAAAGAAAAGAAGAAAAGAAGACGCTTCTGCCCGTGCAATAACACTTCAGCGTGACGCGCAACTAATTAAAGGGACACTAAAGAGCAAAACGATTTTTCTCGCATTAGTAAAGTAGTCCTCCACGATAACAAAAACACCACGCTTGCTGCGAGAAGACGCTTAATAAGCGAGAAAACGCGCAAAAAGAAAATACAGGTGGCGACGCCACTTTGGAATTCTCGCACCATTTGCCGTGACGTCACATATTTATGATGGCGCCTGCTTGGGCCTACAGTTCCTAATCGGTTAAATCGAAGTACCGAGGGGGCCAGACTTGACATAACGAGTTTGTGGAAATTTCGTCGAGCCAGTGGCGCCAAAATACGTTAAATACTCTTTGAAATCTCTTACGTCACGAATTACAAAGTTCGGCGCGAAATTTAAAAATAAATCTTTGAATTTGGTTTTCTCCTCTAATAATAAACCTATGGTGGTGCAATAAACTACATAAGAGTTCTCCGAGCACACTTTATCAATTTAAATCAATTCATTGTTTCTCTTCAGTGTCCCTTTAAACATTCTTTAATCGACTTTAAGCACAGCATCCCGACTTCATACATTAAAGCCCGAATGAAGTCTCTGTTTCTAATAAAGGCGATTCGGGAAGCGCGTAGACGATTTCCAGTCGTTAGAATTGTATGCGTTTGAATCCATGCGACACGCTGCCATGCTGCGTGCATCTTGGTTGCGAATCTGCAGAACTATTTCGTCATTGTTATACAAGACTGTTTCAAATACGCACAGGAACACATGCCCTTCATTGTGACGAGCCCTTCGCAGACCGGACACACGCGGCTCGACCGGGAGATCTCGTCTCCCGCAGAACGCGTCTCCGAAAGCGTTTCACAAAGACTGCGCGCGAGAACACTCGAAATGGAACGGTACGTGTACGAAGCGGGTCATTGGCTTGTCCCTCATCGGCGGCTGACACCGGTCGCGTGCCCGACCGGGTTCCGTTTCCTGTCGGGGTGTCGCGACCCCCGCGAACCGCTGTGCCCGAACCCCAGCGGCACCGGCGTCGTCGACCGCCGGCACCGCCCCGCCATTCAGATGCGCGAGTCAAGTATTCACATACGCAGTCAAGGCGTCCCCAGCTGGCTGTCACGGGATGGCAAACTCACTTTCATCTAAAGAGCGACGCTTGCTCTGTTACTTGTAATTATACTCTGCTGAATGGCGCCGAAATGAAAGTGGGGCTGTATGCATCGGTAATCACAAAGGAAACGTCATGAATAATAACTATTTTGTGTGTGTGAGTGTTTCCGTGTGCCTGTGAATGTCTATTAAGGCGAAGGCCTCAGATGCCTCATCAAACGCGAAAATTGACCGGCGCCCCACATCGGCGGCGTCAACGCGAGTGATGCAAAAGATCATCACCACGTGAAGACGTCACAATATGACGTCATCATGACGTCACAGAACGCCGAAATTTGTGAAGTCATCATGACGTCATATAACACGTCATCACATGACAACATTGCTTGGTCAAAGGTGGGCCAATCCCGAAGGCAGTTCAAAACAAGGTGAGGTGCAGAAAGCTTACAACGCCTCCGATCCCGGAGGCATTGCAAAACCACGTTAGATGCAGAAAGCTTTCGGAGGGGGGTGCGGGGGGTTCAATACGTCGGCTTAGAGAAGAAAAAGAAAAAGATGGATTTTGCCTTCAAGTCGACTGAGGCAGATGCATAAGAGAGTCTGTGAGTCTTCTATTGGTAATACCCTCAGGCCCTAATGCCATGGAAGAGGGGCGTGGTTACAATAAGTAAAGTATACAGAACAAAGAGAGCAGTAAAATTCAGGTAACATAATTTTTCGCCAGATTACAGAAACAAGTGTACTTAATTTCAAATAAAATAGGCAAACACGCGCATTGAGCACACGTAACAGATCATTCTCCTGGTTATATAATGTTAGCTAATGTTTCGCGCAAAAGCTTGCTCTCAGTGATGGTTATGTGTTATTTGTTTGTCTAAAGCTGTACGACCCAGGATCATTGCCTGTTTCCGGGTGGGTGTGCTTCTCGACGTGACCATGGGCTCGTCGTATTCTTACTTGCCTTCAAGAAACAGACTTGGCCTTTCGCTTGTAGATCTTTTTAAATGCGAAGCATTTTTTGGCGAACTCAAGACACTTTGAGCGTTTCTATCTACGTATCTACCTATCTATTTATCTATCTAGTTAGCCGCCTACGTCTGGGTGCTCTCGTGATCAGCTCCTCAACTTAGTGTAGACCCAAATCGGCATGGGAGGGTAAGAGGGTAGGGTTTGACGAATATGACTGTCGGGTCATGACGTGAATAACGTGAAAATCCTGTCGCGTACGTCGTCAAACCCTCTCCTCCAGACACGAGTGGCACATACCCGTATACGACGGGCCGCGGTATACAGGTATATATGCGCCAGAGGAGATTGACAGTTTATATCTACCCAGGAACGGCGAGAACAGACATTGGTAATTTAAATGCAAGAGCGTTAAGAAAAACTGACGAACGCAAGTAATAAAAGTTAACACCCCAGTAGGAATTGGACCTAAGCATTCCGAGTGGCAGTCAGGTATTCTACCACAGAGCCACGCCAGGTATAGAAACTGCTTTGGAAAAAGACCCTATGCAGGAGTAATGTCGGTGCAACGCCAATTGTGGTTGTAGAGTGGGCTATCTAATTTTATAACACAGCAATAAACACTCCATATGTACTCCTATAATACAGGCGTCATGTCGGGTTAACGTCAATTGTGGTTCCAGTGTTGGCTCCGCTTTTCTAGCGGTCTAATAAACATTACATTTGTATTCCTATGATTCAGCAAGCTATATTCAAGCGTTGCCGCGACCCCGAAGGAATACACTAACGAAAGTTACGTACGATATTCTCATCATCGCACCGTAGCGTGCACTTCGTTTCGGTAACACAGACGTCTGTGCTATAACATGAGTGCTGATACTCCATCAGACCATACGTTGCCATTTAAACGTCAGTGTATAGTCGGCGTGCCTGGTAAGCCCACCATAGGCGTGCGTAGGGTTCCTCACCAGGAAACGGGGGGGGGGGGGCGAAGGTTCATCGCAGCGCCCCCTTCCCTACTAAGTCAATGTATGGGGCAGACTTGCCAGCCCCCCACCCCCTAGGTGAATACGCGGGGGGGGGGGTCTCATACACCCCCGTGCGCACGCCTATGAAGCCCACGATGTGCACACAACTCCTTCATTTACAAAAACACGTGGATCCACCTCGTCACGCTTGGCCCAAGGCCAAAAAATGCAGCATAGAACTCAAGGCGTGGGATCTGCCGAATTTCTTCGTGTTTATTTCTTTTTGCTGTTCAAGCATGTTTGCTCCGCATTTTTACTTTACTTTTGCCTATTCGCATTTATTCGCTCACTTCTTTCTATTACTCTTGCGATGCTGAAACCTCTATTCCAATATTACATATAGTCAAGTTTATAGAAACGTAAATCTATATGGCAATACTTGTTCTAAACTGTGTGACTACGTCGAAATCGTCTTAGAATGCAAGCAACGCTGCTGGTCGGATAACGGTGTTCAACAAGAATGTTATATGTTTTGCCTATTCATGTCAGCGTCACCTAGTGCCTTAGCGGGAACGAGGGAGAGACGTACAGGCCGTTCTCTATCTTTAAATCGCGTTCACTTTCCTTCGGTAAAAAATCTGCCCACGTCTGTCGGCAATCGCCAACTTCACACAGAGTGAAGCCAACGTTGGCATAAAATTCAGGCTTCGGTCCAGCTTTTTCCTTAAGTGAGCGCGCGATACGCAAAACTTCGCTACCCACTCCGCATACAAGCCATACAGCTGAGCGTATATATACAGAAAGCTTTGTTTGTCCTCATGACGCCGGCCATGTGGAGAAGAACCGCTTACAAGTAAGTACGGCACGCTGCATGACAAATCTTAGTTTTCCCGTAACGTGCGGCACGCGCGACAGTGAACTGTAACGACCAACTCATCTATCTCAGCACCCCTGTTCGCTGTCCATATATACAAAGTATTGCGGCACTGAAAATCCACAGAAACAACACACAAGCGGAATTTTGTGAATAAGCGTTTGACAAGACAGAATCTTTGTTCCTTATGAACGCCCATTACGCGTAAAAGTTCGACTTGTAGTCGCCCTTTATTCGTTTTCTGAGGACATATTCGTACGATGTCAAGGCCTGAATCCACCCACTCCAATAAACGCAGGTGAACCTGGAGACGTAAGGACGCATTAGAGTAGCTTTTAAATTGTTCGCGTTTGCATATTTAATTATAGTGGTTGCGAGCGTCCATGGCAATTACATGTAAAACAGTGCGTTGTAACAGTCCGCTTTGCCGACTGACAGAAATGCACAGCTTCTTGCCAAGTCGGAATGCATAAACTTGTTTGGACTATTGCAAGGAGTACTTCAACTACTCGAATTCTCCGGGTTCTGGAACCCGATCTGTGCATGCGCATTCTCAGCTGTAACACCAGCTTGCGGTCTCTCAAGCAAACCCCTTAGAGTGTTTTGTTGCGATGCGCAACAGGATTTCATAACAGTATGCTTGTGAATCATTTAACAAGATAATCTATTACATGAATTGAACGGATCCCCCAGGCAAGAACATATGTTGTTGTTATTGTTGTTCTTCTCCTTTCTCGCGTATTTTTCCTGGCTGCTCTTCACATCTTTGTATCTCTCCGTACAATCTCATTCCTAGATTCCGGCGATTGCCACTAGAACCGCGAGATTTTACTTTCGTTAACCGCACGCACGAACAGAAAAAAAGCGTGGCTGGTAATCACCGTCGAAACGAGGAAACTACGGAAACACGGCCGAATCGTAAAACGTCGCCAGGTGCGCGGACATTCCCGAGGCACTTACGTGTGCGTGAGTGTGGGCGCACTTTGTTATTTTCGGACGCTAGCGGCTCGCCCCGATTTTGCCCTCCAACCCAGGGAAAGAGTTAACTGCCTTCTACGGTACGGTTGGAAAGCGACGAGGGAGGGATGCAGGATGTTTTTTTTTTTTTTTTAATCAAACAATGCAAACGGGACAGCGAATGTTTCTTCTCTGAGAGTAGGGGGCCATAAAATAAAGAACAAGAACGAGTAATCGGCTTCGTAGAATGACTCGGTCCGCGGCATGGCGGTGCATCGTCCGCCGCCAGGCAGAGCGGTCCTGCATTCGAAGTAATTCGAAGTCTCCGCTGCAGTGGCAGCCAGCCGCCGGAGCGGGAGAGCGCGCGCGCCGGCGCTTCCGAGAAAAGAAGGGCTCCCGAAAGGAAGCCAAGAGGTTGACCATGGAGCCGTGCAAAGCCTCCGAGCCGAGTTGAAGGTCGGCCACGCCGTAGCAGTCGATACGCGGAGGAGACGCGCGCACGCGCACGCCAGCCCAGCCAGCGTAGCTGTGCGCAGAGAAGCGCCCGCTGTCGCCACCTGGCGACCAGAGAGACAAGCGTAGCGCGCCTACCTAGCGCGGCAGGTGCCTCCTCCCCGCACCTCAAGACCTACCTCAACTCGGGCGCGGCGAAACGGAACCTTCCGCCACCTGTACGCTTCTGCTATGCGGCTCTAGAACACTCCGCGCACCCCAGTTCATCCCCGTCCATGTTCATCGCCGGGTTGCAGGAACACCTGCGGAATACAAATGTGCCGCGCGCGCCTCTCATCAATTCAACCTTGCCGTAAGAGGCGGAAATTAACGTCAGCCGAGGTTGACAAGTGGGTCACTCGGTCCGGGGGGCGGCACGTCTCCACGTAGCATCCTGCGACGCAGTCTGATGAGCGCTGATCATATGATCTGTGCCGTGCAGGGCGCTCGCCGGAATTAAAACATGACTCGTTCACGTTATTGACAACCGAAAGGTGTAGGGGGGGGGGGGGGGGGGGAGCATATAATAGAGCTTCGCGAGAACATGTGGAGGAATAAGGTCGCGGCACATTTGTGCTGCGACTAAGTTTAAGCCGTCGCCAATGAACAGAACATCTTCGGTTATACGCGGCGTGCCGCGTGCCACGCGGCGTGAATTTTTTTTTTTGTGTGTGTCCATTAACTCCGTGCGCGCCGTGACGTCACGGCACGCCCGGAGCCGTGACATCAGGTTCGTAAGCCGGTGGCTGTTAGTTTCAGTTCAGGGACCGACATTCGGAAGAAAGTTTACGGCTGTCGTCTTTGCTGCAAAGCATGGCTCGCATGAGCGTCGGGAATACCCACACATGACGTCAGAGTCAGAGCGCGTAGAGGTTTTCGTTAGCTAGTGCTGGTGCGCTCGTCCACACCGACAACGATGCGGGAAAAAAATATCATTGAACAACTAATATGATAATAATTCTTGGGATTTCACGTCCCAAAACTACGATATGATTATGAGGGGCGCCGCAGTGGAGGGCTCCGGAAATTTCGACAACCTGGGGTTCCTTAACGTGGATCTAAATCTAAGTGCACGGGCCGCTCCGTATTTCGCCCCGTCTAAATGCGGCAGCCGCGGCCTGGATTCGACACTGCGACCTTCGGGTCAGCAGTCGAGCACCATAACCACTACCAATTGAATGAAAACAGTGTTGCTGTGATGACACCTGATAGCCAACATAAGCCAGTGCTCGCAGTATTCATGCCCAATACTGTCGCTGAATTCGGCCAGAAATCATCGTGTATGACATGATCGCACCCCGATATATGTAGAATGTTGTTAGGAAGGGACCTGACGTCTTCGAAATTCGGCTGGCGCCTGGAAACGCAGGCACCCACGTGTTGCTATTATATTTCGTCCCGTTCGCTTCGACTGATACATGGATCCCCGAATCCGCGCGCACTGGAAATAATTTCGTCATTGCAAAACTAGAGCTGTTGGCGCACACACCCCTAATGGTCTCTTGGCACCGCGGCTCCTTCCTCACGCGCAGTCTCGACACTGCAGGCACTCACGGAACGCTGCCAACGGACCCCTATATATTCCACGTCAGGGTATAGCGTTCCCTGGCAGCCACACACTGTTGCCACACTTCCTCAACGAGCCCTGCCCATCATTCACACCCATCGCTCATCTGTCAACGCCTGCAACCTGTTGGCTAATTTGGCCGTGCAAACGGGAACGGTTCCGATGGTAGACTCTTCAGTGCGCATAATAGTATCGTGTATACGTCGAAAACATTTCCCGCCCGATGCTGTCCGAGCACTATGCCATTTACGGGTGCGCTAATGGATTGTTCACGGGAAGCCAAACCAAACATGCAGCCTCATAACACTTTTAAGAGTTTTATCTCTCTTCTCGTCGCGGAATTCACTATTGTCTGGCTTCCTGTTTCAATACGCTCTCCATTTTGCGACACGAATCCGTGCGATAAGCGGTGCGACGTGGCTGCAGATAGCTTTGAAATGTGGGCCCCGTATTTGCGAGACACTTCGTACAAAAAGAGTGCTCTTAAAAAGCGGAGGCGACCAATGGCGACGACAGTCCTTTGCTATTTAGCGAAAGCGACTTGCCAAACAAGCAGAATGGGAAACTTCGTGAATTCAGGCCCTGAACGACGAGCTCCCACTGCGATGCGAGTTAACGGTCACGCGCGTTTTCTTCTGTCAGGAACAACCAGTAAACAGAAAGAAAGAGGTTGGGAGAGAGAGAGAGAGAGCGCACGATAAAACTTTCGAAAAAACAGCGGTACACATGCAATAAGCGTAAGTCATGTTTGCACAACCGCGAACTCAGTGCCACATTGCCGAAGTGTTGTTAGCTGGACTAGTTGGAATGAATCCATCGCAATAAACAGCGCAAGGGAAAAAAAAAAAATGAACGAGACGAGGCACACAGTTGTTTTTTTTTAATCCTTTCTCCGTGCCTCCTCTCGTTTATTTTTTTTTCCTTTTTTTTGCGCCGCACTGCATTTCGGAGTGGGTCTATCTGTATCACAGCACTCGCCCCGAGCGCCAGCCGGCCACACCCTTTTCCCCATTTTGCGCTATATTGCGTAACTCTTGCTAGCCCACGAGGAGTTCGATACGTGCGGTTCGATACAGCGCGCCGGCACTTGCACAAATATAGGGGACTGAATAAATGAAATGTTATAAAGTGTACGACTATATCGGCTACGTGAAACAGTTCGCGCTCGATATGAGACAGCGTTTGATATACCTATATGGGCGCGAATTATTTCGGGGTTAGCATCGAGCGACCGCTTACCATATAGCGTTACGTCATATATAAGCTCATTCCAATCCACTCGTCTCTGTTTGTATAAGAGCCAGACAGAGACAAAACGAGATTAGCAACACCGTATAGTCGGAGAACATCGGTGTTAAGACAGCGTGATCTGTGCACTGTATACGTATAGGCACAGGAAGGAATAGCAAGAGCAGCGCCCTGTCTGTCGTTCTCTGACCGCCCCGTGTCTAGCGCCGTTTGTTCCAGTCCTAATGATGTGCCAAGCAGCCCAGTTACGTGCACTCCTGAAGAGCAGGTCCACTTGGGAAGACCTATACATGACCACAAAAAAGCACCGACAGGCTTCTCTGTATAATCCCCGTTTCGACGCGGGCGTATCGCAAGCGAAATCCACCACGAAGCCAAGGCAGCGAAGCCCTTGCAAATTGCGAGGATTGCTTATTTAGCAATCCAAGGCGTTTGTAACGGCGAGTGTATTAACATTCTCATTCGCCTGCTGCAACGAGACGTGGGCGACCACGCGCAAGTGGCTCCGGTAAATTGCGCCAAATTAATATTTTGCAACCTTTCAAGAAGTACATGCAAGCCTAAAGGGCCCAGAGTCTTTTACAGAAAAGCAGTCTTAGTCTACCCTGTACCGTCGTCGTCGTCGTAGTAGTAGTAGCAGTTGTAAGTAGCAGTAGCGATCACACGGGTCACGTGACCAGAGGGGGGGAAGGAGTGAATAAAGAAACAAAAAACAAAGTGATGATGATAACGACCGAAAATGATGATGATGACTTTCGGTACAAAATACACGGGAAAGCAATTCGCAGTATTATTAATTACATTAATTAGATACCTACATTAATTGCAATAAACGAAGACAAGGCACCTGGACGCGTAAGAGGGTCAGTAGATAACAGGGAGCGCACACTTCGCAGGGCTCCGGCTGCGCCGGCGGCTAATCACGTGACGCGAGGCATTCGCTGAAACTCCATTGCCTGAGCTGGTAGGTCACATGATCTCGCTAGAAATCACGTGACACGAGGCGTTCGCTGAAACGTCACTGCCCGAGTCCGTATACACAGGTCACGTGATCGCCCTCTGCCCAATCAAGTGCGAGCGCGCGTACTTGGAATCTACAGCGGCGGACTTACGACACCACGTGATCTCGCTAGCACGGTAGTGGAGCTGCGCAGGATTTAGAACTACACCAAGACACGACACCAAGACCTACACAAGAATGACATTAGCGCAGGATTCCTTTTTTTTTTTTTTTCATGGGACGCTTTCCAACGAAATTGACTATGAGTAGCCTACAAATAGAACATTTCAGTATTTCACATATTACATGGCTCGTATTTCGCGTGAATATGACGCAGTGCAATGCAGGCCGACGAACGCGGATAGTGGAGTGTCATTTAATAGCTTCCCTGAAATCGACTGTATTTATGTAAGAGACCCACTCGATCACCGACTTGCCAGCTATCCTGCGACGCCTGTTCGCCATTGTCCAACGTCGAGAGAGACCGCGGCAGAATTCACCTAATCGCAATCAAGTCATTGTCGTGTATTTCTGCGAATGGCTGCAAGATTAGAGGCCGAATTCTCAGAGCGTTTTCTATTTTCTTCTTTTTTTTTTGCGTATGTAAGGAGATGATGCTCCTACATGAGCAATAAGGAAGAAAAAAAGAAAGATCACTTCGAGAAGAACAAAGCAAAAGCTTTTCGTTCTCGATTGCTGTTTTGCCACTGGCAGCCTCATATAACAACATGTCGAACATATTACGTTAAAGAAGTGACTGACTGGGGCTATGTTGGTAATCACATTAAACGTTACACGGCACGAAACTAGCCTCAGGACGACGAATATTTTGACACGACATGCTCTGCCAAGAAAACGTATCGCACAGTCAAGCAAAGAAACCAGTTTGTGTCGTGCACATGAATGTACAAGCATTCCTTATCCCGCGGCGCACGTTAGGTATAGGACAGACGGGAGAAATGACCCAATGAACGATGGCGTGAACACGCAAAATAATGTCACAAAAGGAAAGAAGAGATTTCTCGCATTGCATTCCTGCACGCGTGGGTGCACACAACGGTTTGACCGAACCAAAGTGATTATTTGCAAGGTCAAAGAGCAAACACGCGTCGTCAGCGAGGCAGCTCAGATGACCAGCGAACAATGCCTATATGCGTGATCAAAGCGCCGATGGTGACCTTCTCAGGAGGAAAAAAAAAAAAAAAAAGAAGGTCTTGTTCTTGGACGGTGAATAAATATGCGGAAAGGGCTACTTTGACTGTGCGATGTTTCTTTCCTTTTATGAGCAAACGCATTTACATAATTTCTGATCAATAAATTTTTAGTCAGCGCTTGTTCCGTCTCTTGTTTTCTCGCCCCCATGCAATAGTTTCGCGGTGTAACCTTAAGTAGAACACATACGATTGGACTGCTGACTGATCTTACGTCGAGCGGGCCGGAAGTTACGATGAGTCATGACAACTTTCCAGACGCCCCGATGTTCCCAAAGTGCGCCAGCTAAAAGGGAACTTTTAAAGGCCCGCAACGATTTCCATACTAATCGATGGATTTTTACGAGCCAAAACCACGATATGATTACGAGGCAAGTCGTAGCTAGCGGAGGACTCCGGATTAATTTCAGCCACACAAGTCTATGGACACGTACGGTCACTAATACACATGTGTTCTTGCATGTAGCCCCCTTCGAATTTCGGCCACCGTGACCAGCAATTCAGCTGGCGTTCTAGAGCTTAGCAGAGCGACATCTTGACAAGATACCGCGGCGGGTAAGGATTTCCAAATGAAATCATTAATGGATGCTGAAATCCCTATTCAGACGAGCCGCCGTCTCAACGTTTTCACGATACAACCGCTTGAAACTCTGAGAAGTCAGGCTCTCCGGCGCATGCGAGTGGCGCCCGCGATTTATACCGCGATTCACCGCCACTTGGGTTGTTAATTGAGAGGGTTTTAAATTTTACCACGCACAAATCGGGGACCTCAATTTCATCCGCGACACTCTTTTTTTCTCATCTGTCTGTGGCAACTGGTTCAATAATTGTTCATAACGCGCACAATGACACACAACAACTCGCGCGGAAATTGGGGGACTGGAACGAACGTGCAACAACGAGTCATATACCGCACGCAGGTCACGTTGGCGGAAAACACACGTGATCGTCAAACCCGAGGTTCCAAGACCTTTGTAGCCAACCCACGGGGTCGACAACTCCGGAGAGCCACACTATGCACATGCTGTAGGCCACCCTCTCACGCCTGACAATCTGGGCGACAATCGGCGTCCACTTTCACCGAGCAGCTCAACTCGTCCGTGTCCCGGAAAAAAAGGGGCGACGACCGCCGGACGCTCAAGCTCGACACCTGGAGGCCGTGCGGACAACAATTAAGCGGAGCCGGGACAGATGCGAGCTCAGGGAAAGGAAGGACGGACGCGTGGCGGGAGCGTGCCGGCCGCCGACCCGCAAACGCGGGGTCGAGCGGCCAAGCGCACTGCGGTTCCTCCGCACAGATCTCAAAAGAGTCAATCAGCGCGCGCGACGGAAGAGCGGGCAAACAGATCCACGCGCAGACGCTGCTGGAAGGAAGGAAGACTGCTAGCCCCCGTCCCCCCACTCCTATCGCCAAAACTAGCGGCGACGGTCCGAGAAGGATCGACCGCTAGCGAAAGCGGCTTTTCACAAAAGTTTGAGCGAAAGCAAACGGCCGGCAAGCGGCCGCCGCGCCGCTAGAAGAAAAGGGAAACAGACGCGTACGGTCCCGCCGGTTCCCGTTAGAATGGAAACGCGACGACTGAATGAGGGGGAAAGCTACACCCCTCAAGGTCACGAACTCCCGCCGCCCCCCGGCCCCGTGCGCTGCAGCCGGCGGCGGGGAGGTCACTGGCACAGCCGGCCACCAGAGAACACGGCCGCGACACACACTGCGGCGGGGGGGTGCATTCCTCCCCAAAACGGGACGGACGCTCTCTCCCCCCCCGCCCCCCTCTCTTCACCGCAACTTTCACGGGGGGTAACGGGACGCGTAAGACCGCCCGGGGCAGCTGAGCTGGCTGAGTGGCGCAGCCGGCGCTACGTCTGTGCTGTCCTCTCGCAGCCTGTGTCCAGGGTTCGACGTACCCCCTCCTACCCGACCTCCCGTTTCTGTGCGCCACTGCCAGCAACAAACGACACCACCGGTGACGATGGACCCCTCGGGACGAGGGACGCACCGTGACGACGAAAAACGGTGACTGAGTGATTCCGTTGCTGTTGTGGGCCGAGGCCAAGGACCCCGAAGCCGGCTCTCTCTCTCTCTCGCCCCCCATCGCTACCCAACAGTGCAACTTTCTGATCACTGTGGACGCCAGCAGAGCGGACGTCTACAAACACGCAACTGAAACGACAACAGCACAAGCTGTGCACTTATGTCTGCGTATTGTTCGAACTTCGTACTAGGTAAAGAGAACACTGACCAGTCATCAATCGGGAAATTTTCATGACAGAGAGAGAGAGAGGGGGGGGGGGGGGAGAAATAAAGAGGAACTGGGGGGGGGGGGGTTAACCAGACTTTGTGTAGTTTTCCACCCTACAAGCGACGAGGAGAATTAGGTAGTAAGGCCTGGGTCAAGATCGGGGGTCTTAAACGTACGAACTTCTCGCTAGCGGCCCGACCTGCACATGACTGTCTTCGGCCCATACGCTTTATTTTTTTCTTAATAAGTATGCTCAAGAGCTACACAGAAGTGACTAGTCTCAAGCATATTTTTTCGTGAGGCTTCCCATGCGGTCACCATGTAGTAAAACATAACCTAGGAAAAAAGGAACTGCACATTTCATAGTCGGCGTCTACATTTCAGTCATTCTGGATGTCGTCATCGATATGTTTCTCGAATCCTGACATCAAATCTCCTTCAGAAATGACCCTTATGTGAGATGTGGGAAAGGCCTTCTTTCATATGGCAATGTTAGCTGACATTTTGTTCAATCGTGATGTGAATTACATATTCTAAAAATGACAGATCAGTCAGAGCAACTATATTCTCCCAGGAAATCATTTTCCTCCTGCACCAACAACACAAACGGCGAATTGCAATACATCAATGCGTTGGCGAAAATCTGCTACACTTTCAGACGATTGAAAAATTAAATTCTGCGGCTTTGCATGCGGAAACCACAATGTGTCATCATATTCTGCGTCCGTGTTCCATTTAATGTGAAACTTGGCGATGCAACTGGACTTAGTGCTTAGAAGAACTTATACCAGGTGACTCTCAGAGCGATTTTAGGCAATTCGTTCCATGTATTTGTGTGGCCTTTACTACTTCTCAATTTTCTGTGCAAAAAAAATAAATAAAAAGCAGTCCGGTCACGTAAGAACACCACCATTTCCTCAACAACATATATTTAAATGAACCACGATATTCTTACGAACGGTACTCCGTAGTACGCGTGGGCCCCGCGTTTCTGAATTTTGCTCCCACTGAAATGCGCTCCCGCCCCCCCCCCCCCCCCTTCGCGGCCCGGAATCGAACCCGCGTCCTTCAACCTCGAATCTAGCACGGCGGATACCTTGAGACGATGACCATTACGCAACGGGAAGTATACTTATAATGTGCCGAAAGGACAGTATACCAGAAACTGTACCGGAGTAAAATATCGAGAGAAGAAATGACAGAAAGAGATGTATACCCTGCGTCGTGTGTCGAGTTAAGAGAGAAGTATTCCCTCGAATAACCAAGATTCGATAAAGTTCGATACGCAATATCGAAACGCTTCGTCAAGCAGAACATGGAAAAATATATGACGTCAAAGCAAACTAGTGCTTGAACATATCGTTTCTGTCCCTTCTTTGCTGGCTGCATAATTCCCGAAGGGTAACTTACTAAATACAACTTAACTAATATAATATGTCCAGAGAAATAGCTTGTGGTAATATTAACCCTGTGTGGGGCAGATGGGACTCGTATGTCCCACTTTTTTCTTCGTCGTGTTCTAATTTTTTAAGATCAAAATCACTGAATCGATTGCTTTCACACTTTTAGTGCGACCGCGTGGATGTTCTAGAAAGCGGTTTTAGTCGATTTTTTTTTTTTTTTTGGTATTCGCAAAAGGCCAGCACATAGCCGTGTTCCAAACGAACCATTCCGCTTGCGCGTACTGTACCCTTTTTTCATCAGGTTTTGGTGCGCTCTCCACCCGATTCAGCATGAGCGGTATGCCTGAAAAGCTTACTTCATACTCACGAGTTCCTAAATGTGCTGTAATAGTGGTTTTATTCGTTCCCATCCATACAGTTTCCTCAAAAATTAGTGCAATGCAATGTTGACAACCTCTCGGTGATATATTTCCGAAAGCGTATATAGCCAGTCTAACATGGTGTGCATCTGATTGCAGTTTCCAATATTCATTATTCTTCATGCAGGGAAGCCTCTTCCAGTGGAGGAAGCAGTTGAGCTTCCTCCACGGACAAAAATTAGACTGTTGCAGACATGCCCAGTATCCACATCTGCGGCTCGAGTGCCGTTAGCAAGTGGATGTAGAATGAATATTTAGTTGTTTTTTTTTTGTTTGTTTTTTTGTGTGATAAGAGAGTAGGTGTTTGTAGGTACTGTCCTTTGTGGTTTGTACGGCAGCAGCAAGTTCGCATAAAAAAATAAAAGTACTTTTTTTCCCCTGAAACGACTGTCTTTCAGTGGACAGTGAGAGACATTTGTTCCAATTTTTCTCGAAAACCCTTTACAATAGAGAGCGCAAATTTTGTACATTTTATAAGAAGCTGATAGAAATGACAATGCAGGTGGCGTGCGTTATTCATAACATTACGCCCCATAAAGGGTCAAAGAGTAACACTTAAGTAAATTTAGAGAGACGACATATTCTTTCTTAAAATGTACTGATGGGCTAGTTGGTGAGCCATGATTTTCGAATAGGCAGCGCACAAAAGGGCAACGAACACGTACACAAAAAAGACGCAAACACAAGCGCCGTACTGCAACTGTGCGTCTTTTTTGTGTACGTGTTCGTTGCCCTTTTGTGCGCTGCCTATTCGAAAAACATATTCTTTAAAAAAGTATGTTTTTGTTCATTCTGTCGTAACAGGCTGATTATAAGACAGGAAATTATACTAAAATTTCCCACCTTTTTTTTTTTGTTTAAATTTGGCCTTAACGCCCCAGCGCCAATAGTTCAATGCCACCTGAGAAATTTGAAACCTTTCATTTTTCCGTTCCTTTCTTTCGTTATTAGTGCTGCGAAAGAAAAAAAAAAAAAAACCGCACTTAAACGTGCCGAGTTCTTCCTTTAGCTCTTTCGCGATAAAAAAAAAAAATAGCTCGAACCCAGCAGACGTCATCAAAATATATGACGTCACTTGGAGCTATAGTACTTACGATAACTAGGAAGCAGCGTCGCCACTCGCGTTGTTTTTTTTTTTAAATTATTATTTTTTGTCTCTTCTCTGATTTACCGGCCTGTACCTCGCGGTAAAGGAACTTTTAAAAATGTTTTCATACTACTTGTAGCGTAATTTTTTTTTCCTCTGTCTTCCGTGTTCTTTTAAGCACTGCCCTTTACAGGAACGGCCGCGAAAAGCGCGGAATAGCAAAGAAATAAAATTAAAAAGGAGTAACGCACACACGAATAGACGCGCGAGGAAAACTCAACAAAGCGGAGCGCGTAAGCGAGGTAAGAAAAGCAACCCGGAAACGAAGAGATAAGCCTTTTGGAACACAAACGCGGGTCACGGGACGACAAACAACCTCTCGAAGAATCGGCCGCAGCAATGGAGGAGGAGGAGAGGCGCACAGAGAAGCGATAACGCTCACTGGTCATTCCGGCAGCTGCTGCTTCTTTCTTTGTTTTCTCTTTGTTTGTTTGCCACCATTTACGTAACATGCTGCATTCCGCACGTTTCACAGACGCCTATTCGCTGTAGTACAGCGGCCGCGCAACAGGCCGGACGAAGTGTTCCGAAGTGCGTTCTTTCAGAATGTAACCGGATAAAAGAAGTACGGCATACACTCAGCGCACTGCGACGAAAGCCAGAGCGGTTGATTGCGAGCAATAAGACGGACGGAGGAATAAATAAAACAATTTCTCTGCTTCGGCGTATTTTACATTACCTTTTCTTTTTTTTTTTTTAACTTTCTCCAACAACCGCAGTTTTGAACTACACCAAGACATTAAGGGGCCAGTCAATTCGTAGAAGTAGACCGCTCGAAATTTCAGCACATAAATAGAATAGAATAGAATAGAATAGATAGATAGATAGATAGATAGATAGATAGATAGATAGATAGATAGATAGATAGATAGATAGATAGATAGATAGATAGATAGATAGATAGATAGATAATAGATAGATAGATAGATAGATAGATAGATAGATAGATAGATAGATAGATAGATAGATAGATAGATAGATAGATAGATAGATAGATAGATAGATAGATAGATAGATAGATAGATAGATAGATAGATAGATAGATAGATAGATAGATAGATAGATAGATAGATAGATAGATAGATAGATAGATAGATAGATAGATAGATAGATAGATAGATAGATAGATAGATAGATAGATCCTGCATTCGCATAAGAATTCTCGAGCTCGAATTATTTACAAAAGCAGCTTCCAGCCAATAGCGATGTTGGAAGTAGTATCATTAGCGAACGTGGCCAGCCAATGAATGGTAAACAGCCCTTGCGAGCAACACAAAACAAGACAGACTGGAAGTTCGGCCTATCAACTTTCCAGGGGCCAAAGAGTGGACAGAGAGAGAGAGAGATAGCTAAGAAACAGAGGAAATTGTAGGGAAAGCATTACGCAAAATTATGGAGAAGTCTGGAGAGGAGAGCAGGTGCTACATTAATATAGTGACGTCGCGATCGGGCTTCATCTCCCGATCTGCTAATTGCTGGCCCCCAAGCGTTAACCTCCTCTCGCATACACACCAGCAACGCGCCGCCGCGCCAGTTTTCTGAGTACAGAACCCGTTCGTTTTGCCGTCGGAACCTGCCTCCCTGCACTATATATCTATAGCTTTCTTGTGCTATTTTATGTTGGTTCATGGCGAATATAAGAAAACGGCGCAATAGAGAGAGAGAGAGGACAAAAGATTGAGGAAGACTGGCGCTGACTTTCAACCGAAATCTTATTGACGGAACACGTTAATATACTCTTAACTGCGTGTGCTCTTACAAGGCAGTAAACCACCACTCTTGGTTAGAAGTCATAAAAGGCAGCTGCTCTTAACACTTGGTTATCAAGAAATTCAGTAATCGTTGGTTCTTACATAAAAAGGAAAATGTACTTTACATGCCGACCTTCCGATATGTGTGTGCAGTATACGGTTATCTGTCTGCTTTCGCCAAGGACATCACGGATGCTCGTGCATCTACAGTTACTTGGTTAATTAGGCAAAAATAACTTAAAAAAAAAAAACCGCCAGATCCCACGCATTGTGGGAATCGATGTAATGCGAAGCAGCCAGCAAAGAGCTGCATACATCGTCTTGTCTGTCATTGAGGAAAATGCGTGCCACTCATGTTATTTATGTTCGTTACACAGTAACGTCGCGCAATACCAATTTCGGGGTAGATCAAGCTAGCGAAACGGCCGCCAGCGCACCGTGAGCGTGGCACGTAAGTCATGCTGTACATGACATGCGTGTCATGCTTGTCATGTTAACGCATGTTATTTATGTTCGTTACACAGTAACGTCGCGCAGTACCAATGTTGGTATATATCAAGCTAGCGAAACGGCCGCGAGCGCACCATGAGCGTGGCATGTATATCATGCTGTACATGACATGCGTGTCATCATGATTTGCACGTTAGGACCTGTCACTTATGTTCGTCATACACTCTTGTCACGCCGTATCAATTTTGGTATATATCAAGTTAACGAAACGGCCGTAAGAGCACCAAGACTGTGGCATGTATATCATGTTGTTCATGACATTCATGTCATGATTTTCATGTTATGACTCGTCATTCATGTTCGTCATACAGTCATGTTATACCATACCAATTTTGGTGTATATTCGATTAACGAAACGAGCAGGAGACCATAAAGTCGTAGGCGGATGGATAGATAGATAGATAGATAGATAGATAGATAGATAGATAGATAGATAGATAGATAGATAGATAGATAGATAGATAGATAGATAGATAGATAGATAGATAGATAGATAGATAGATAGATAGATAGATAGATAGATAGATAGATAGATAGATAGATAGATAGATAGATAGATAGATAGATAGATAGATAGATAGATAGATAGATAGATAGATAGATAGATAGATAGATAGATAGATAGATAGATAGATAGATAGATAGATAGATAGATAGATACGCTCAAAGTCGCAGAAGTTCGCTAAGAAATGCTTCGCATTTAAAATAGAAACGAACAACCCCTTGGCTAACGTTCGCTGGGACACTCTTTCTTTGTCGTTTGTTAGTTGCACCACGGCGTGTGTTTTGATTTTTAAATTAATATCTTCTTATGCCACTCCTCTATGCAATGCTGTGGCGATTGAGGGCGCTGTAAATAAATAAATAAATAAATAAATAAATAAATAAATAAATAAATAAATAAATGGGGAAACAAGCGTGTATAGAGAAGGCCAGAATGTTAGCTAAATCAGCGTCGGGAGAGACGCTCGGAAAGTGGGACAAGTTGTTAATATAATAATAATAATAATAATAATAATAATAATAATAATAATAATAATAATAATAATAATAATAATAATATCTGGGGTTTAACGTCCCAAAACCACGATATGATTATGAGAGACGCCATAGTGGACCACCTGGGGCTTTTTAACGTGCACCTAAATCTAAGTACACGGGCCTCAAACATTTTCGCCTCCATCGAAAATGCAGCCGCCGCGGGACAAGTTGTTGCAAAATTATTTCCGTATTCTCTCACATATACACATTTTCTACACATTTACATCATAATTACTACAAATAGCGCCTCTACACTTTCCGTGGCTTTCTTGTCTGTTAGTTCTAATTAATTTTGTGTCTAGCAAAGAAAAAACGAGCCCCTAATATCCTCCTCCTTTCGTTCTACCCGGATCACGTCACGTCACTCGGATCACGTCACTTTGATGTGATATGACGTGACTCACGTCACGTCACATCACATCACGCAACGCGACTCGTAACGCCGTGTGAAACGCCTTATGCTTCACACCCTAATAGCGTAGCAGCCAGCAACCTACCAACACACACGCACATCTCTACGTGTTCGTATCGCGCTGTAATACGGTAGTAAAAGTCATGACGTCACGCACCAGCCGTCCACTGACGCTGTGTCCGGAGCGGCGGACAAGACAGCGAGAGACGCCCATAATCTGATGGCGTCACCAGGAAGTGAGTCATCCCGCGTGTTTGTACATGATATCTCGTCGATTCTCCGGCTACACCAAGCAAACATCTGCCTCGTTTCCGGGAGGGGGAGGTGAGAGAGCCGCATATGTACATACGACGACAACTGTCCATCCGTCTGATCAGTTGTACGTGGCATAGGTCATGTTCAAACCGACTGCAACTTCTTGGACCGCAACAAGATATCAACGAGACAGTGAAAAGGACAAGAAAAAGGCCACCGTATCAGAGACAACGGTTGCGAACGCACCGCCTCCCTCCCCCTCCTCGCCACCTTTTTCGAACAAAAGCCTCCGTCGAGCCCATGATCCGCTTTAATGGCATCATCTACAACGACATGCGAGTAGCGAAACGCCCGCCCTTTCCAGCAAATGCGGTGCAATACGCTTTTGTGCCTCGAGCACTGTGTGGCAAACCGCGCGTTCTCAGGTTATCATCGTGCTCCTGGAACTGGTTCAATTAGGATGACGTCCGCGGCCCGAAAACAAGCTGCGCCTTCACAGCACAGCGGCTGGAGGAAAAGAAAGAGAGAAAGCTGGCGAGTTTTGCGAGAGCGCGCAAGCCCTTGAGATAGCGATAGGAAGGAAAACCGAAGTGTGAAAGCAAAACCAAGAAAAAAAAACAAAACAAAACTGATTGGAGAGGCGACGACGACCTCGTACGGCCTTCGGCACTCGAGCTCCCACTAGTGTCGCCACCTGGGAATCATAATAGAAAAGAGCCTTCAGTGGCCAAGATCGCGCGCTTTTTCAATAATGTGCTTTGCCAAATTGAACATCTGTCAACTGCTTTAGATCTTTTTAACTGTATTCCTTAAAAAGCAGATGCCCCCGAACCCTCATTACTTCGAGCGATGCGGTTTTTGTTTAGGTCTTATAACGCTTGTGATGCTGAACTCTAGGTGCGTTTGGATGTGTTCGACATAGCCCCGCAAATGAAGTGGGGGCGTGGTTGCTGGAGGTGGCGGGGGCTTGTGTCAAAAAAGAGGGTAAATCCTACCATGCTCTATGTCTCTGACGTGGACACCAGCAGTCCTACTCTGTTACGCAACCATGTATTCTGCAAGCTGTCAGACACCTCCGCAACCTCAGCTCAGACAGGTTCAAAACGCCAACATGGCCGGATACAATAGTGCCGCAGCACAAATAAAATCACGCCAATGGGGGCAAATAACTCATAATTTGAACTAGTCATTTCTCGCCAGTAGCTTGGTTTTTTCGTAGCTTTTAGGGCTAAGGCGAGGTGATTGGTCTGAGATGGAAACATGAGGAATAATTAAGCTTGAATGACATTTTCCCCCGGCAACACGTATTCGCGATCGATCAACCTTGACCAGCATTTGGCACGTGGTTGTTCAACGATATCACCGTTGAAATCCCTAAGTACTATTTCGAAGCTTGCTAAGTAGGCAGTACAATATTGGACTGTACTGTATTTTAATACTGGTACTTTGTTGTCAACGACGATATAAGTACGACTACGCTGCGCTGCGTGGTTTACACTCTCAAGAACCACCGCATGTCTACCTTCACTCTTGCCCATAGGCGAGCGCACGGGGGGGGGGGGGCCCTGTTCACATAGGAGGGGGGGGGGGGCGCTGCGACGAACCCCCCCCCCCCTGAAAGGGAACCCTGCGCACGCCTATGCTCTTGCCGTTAGCAGCACCAGGGGCGGATACAGTGTTTTTCCGACGGAGTAGGGGGTCAGTTAATTGGAAGTCAATGATTACACATGATTTGATCGACAAGCAGCACATCGCCACCAACGGAAACTACAGCCGGTGATTCAATAGGCGGGAAGGTTGCAAGTCAGGGAATTAAATTGCTAAAGCGAACATTTAATTCATTTAAACTTAAATGCTAATTGCGCATGTAGATAAGCTCAGTTGATGCGTTACATGCGAACACTAGATCGGTTCGATTGGGGATTGGTAAATGGCAGGAGCGTAGCTACAATATTTCTTCTTTTTTTTTTTTTTTCAAGGGGCGGGGAGCGGGTTAAACCATACTCTATGCATGTTCATGCGTTTGTATGTGTGCTTGCTTGAATATATACACATGCAAAATTGAAAAACATCGTGGAGGGGAGGGGTTCCCCCAACCCCTTTTGGCTACGCCAGTGGAAAATGGACACATTGTATCGAGAGCAAGTGACCACAATCGTGTTGTCGTGGATCCCCTTCACACTTACCCGGACCGCCCATCCCACTGAGCAAACGACTAAGCTAAATTGTTTTCCTCGTTAGGGAGTACGGCCTTCTCTCTTAATTAAACGGCTCCAAGAGGAGTCGTCTATCACACGTCATCGACGCCCATTCACGAGCGCTCAACAAGCGAACGGGCGCACGCCAACTACTGAAGTGCTACAAGTGCTACAAGCGGCAACCGGCAACCAGTCGGCAACCACGAGCGGACTCGACAATCAAGCTAGCCCACGCGGCGGTGGCGCCATCTGGGTAGTAAGCGGGTAAGCAAACGCCCGCAGCGCCCCAAAGCAATGCGGAAGCGAAACGAGGGCGGCGCGTGGCACAACGGATACGCATTTTCGTACGAGCGAGCCCTTCTCCAAGATGGAGTGAAACACGTGGTGTTGATTGCAGCGATATCCCCGTCTGCGCCTCTTGAAAACCGTGACACATATACCAGCGACTCGAGACTAGCAATGGCACGTCGGTACGTCCCCAACATTCTCATCACCGGCACACCCGGCACGGGCAAGACTACTCTGGCGTGCGAATTGGCGAGTCGCACGGGCATGGACTGGCTGAACGTGGGTCAAATTGCCCGAGAAAACGAGCTCTACGACGGCTTCGACGACAAATACGGCTGCCCCGTACTCGACGAAGACCGCGTAGTGGACGAGATGGACGACAAGCTCTCGCAACAGGCTGGCGGCAACATCGTCGAATACCACGGCTGCGACTTCTTCCCCAAGCGCTGGTTCGACGTGGTCTTCGTGCTGCGCACTGATAACACGCTCCTCTACGACAGACTCCGCGCTCGGGGCTACGCAGGCAAGAAACTGGAGGAGAACCTGCAGTGCGAGATTTTCCAGACCATTCCTGGACGAGGCACGCGAGGCCTACGACAACGGAATCGTGTTCGAATTGCCCAGCAACACACCTGAAGATATGGAGGATAACCTGGACAGAATATGCAGCTGGATAGAACAGTGGCGCAGCGCAGGCCAGTAGCCCCGTAGTGTCAAACGTTTCTTTGGACCTTCTACAATATGTGCTTCGTCCATGGGACAGCAGCTAGCTGCCAGCGAATCGTGTCGAACTGTTGTAGCCATTCGTCTCTCGTCGAGATGTTTTGAGATGTGCTCCTGCGCCACTTCCTCAAGTGCTGATGCAACAACTGCGACAGCGAAATGAACTGACGACCGAAGATCGCTGTTGTTTCTTTCAGTTGATATAAATGTCTTCCTTTGAATGATGGTGTCGCAAATTTGGTGACTTCGGCTACTATGCCAAGATGTACTGGCTGACGCAATTTTTGAGTTTCAGGAGTAATGGCTTGGATGCCCGGTTTAAAATCGGCACACGCATCGCGAGAGTCGAAAAGAACCCTGCCTTTACAGCGGAAGAAAGTGTGGCACGAGTGATTTCATCGTTTCTGTGACAAATCGCGCAAAGTGTTCACTCCCCTTAGTGTGACTCGCTACATGGTGCATTACACAAAGCATGCAAGGTTTTATTGTTTTCTTAGGCCTCCACCGAAAGTCCTGCAGGTTAATTTTGCAGCAACTTGCACACAAAGCACCAACTTCTCCCATTATTGTACAGCAGTTTGTTTCGAGACCAAGACTTTGAATGCCATGAATGCGGGTGCACTATGGGAGAACTCAACACTGCCATTTGCCATTTTACCATGAAATCTATAGCATGCCTAGCATTGTGAACAAAGCTGTGCTCCCTGTATGATGGCATGTGACTAAAAAACGTGTTGCATTGCTCGGCGTAGTCTAGCTAGTGGCAATAAAACGAAGCACATAATTATGACTCGAGAGTCATATTCTTGGGTCGATGAGAGATTGAAGGGGCACAAAAAACAGGGACAAAAGTTGCTCGTCGTTTGCACTCCTTCAATATTTCATGGAACTGTACCAACTGCTGCATTTGGTAACCTTGCTACAGTATATTCCTGGGTATTCACTTCGTCAAAGCAATGGAGATGGGCTGTTAGCCTCATATACTTCCATTAGCTGAACAGCAAGCTGCCCTGCAGTCACAGTCCTAACATAGGGCTCGCATATGAAATCTGCTGTTTCAGTTGTAACGAATTGGTGCATAAATTCCTGAACCTCCACAAATTTATAAGAAAACAATGAATTCAAGTGCAGTTGTTAGTATAATGCTGCTTTCATTAAGGGGGTACTTTCACATCTCGCAGACATCTCATTTCTGGCAAGGACTGTATTTGAGTTGGGCTTTGAGCCCACTTCATTAATGGCTATCAGCACTAGCTTTTATAAAGCCATTTCTTGTGTCCCCACTCAGGCAGAGATGGGGAAAAAAAGCATTCAGGTGATTTGCTCAGCTAGGGCAGCAGCTTGGTCTGTTCACTAAGCCGCGATTGAAGACTTCAGTGACAAGTGCTGAGCAGTGTAATCGTAGCATAGCATCTAAGCACTCAAAGCTCAGCCCTAAGGCTGCTGCACTAGCTAGCCACAACGCAGGTTAAATTTCTAGCCCCTGACGGCCAAGTTTCAGTATGGAAAAAATGCAAAAATGCCCCTGTACTTAGATTTACGTGCATTTTAAAGAATTCCAGGTGGTCAAAATTATTGTGTAGTTCCACACTACCGTGTGGCTTATGATCATGGCATGTAAAACACCAAAATTTAATGCTGATTCTATACAGCGGCATTGACAAATATAATCAAGCAGAAGTTAGGAAAACGAAGCATCTCTGCAATTCTTTCAGCATGGACAGCCACTCAGTTTATTTATTAAGTCCCGATTAATAAGTGGTAAACAAGTGGGTGACTAATCATAGTGTAGCATTAGGACAGTGGCTGTTAAAAGGCCCCAAACTACTGAAATTGCTCTTGAGAATGAGTTAAAACTTTGCGATTGTGCCTGAAATCAACCAGCGAATAGTGCGCTTCTACTATCTTCTGGGTAAAACATGCGAGGCCAGTCAACACGCAAGTGAAAACGGGCAAAATCGACAACTTCAACACCCTCTCATTCCTCCAGTAGTTGAAAACGGGCAAAATCGACAACTTCAACACGCTCTCATTCCTCCAGTAGTTGCCACCATCACATAGCTTTCTCAGCAGGTACTGGTAGTTTCTAGAACTTATAGGGTCCAACAACCCATAGGACATGTCAACTTAATTTTGTTGGTCACAAGCAACATCTTGAACAAAATGTGCCTGTTGGTAATGGAAGGACCTGTAAACCAGTCGGCTGGGATGGATGTCCAGGTATTCTCATATTCACCTACCAATCAACACACTTCTCTAGAGTCAGTGCAGGCAGCTCAATCCTTAGCAAAGTTCACGCAGCATCCTTCTTTCCGGCGGTCGATACAGACAGTCTGATCACTGATATTTGATGTAGCAAGTATGGCAACCCCGATCTAGCATATCAAGCATGCTGTCCCGATGAAGTCTGAACTATCTAGAGCATCTTCTGCGCGATTGCAATTCAAAATGCCTGGTGATTCTGTTTCAATAAATGGCAAGAAATCTGCCTTTGCTTTAAGAAGCAAAATTTTTCCCACATTATCACTCTAGAAGGCGATGCTGAAGGCATCTCACATGGCATCTTTCCTGCATCTGAGCTTGCAAGTAAACATGCTTTTCTGCTGCTGAAGCACGCCTGCGTTTCTATAAAAGTAATTGAAGTCAGGAAAAAATTTCCTAGTCTAGTAAGAAATTATCTAGCATTTTAAAATGAGTTGACAAACATCATACCTGTGGCATGTTGATGTCAGCGATGCATCTTGGTTGGTTTCTGTCATTTTGTGCCGTGTTTTGCACACCATACCAAATTATGCTTCAATGGGTGAATGTATCGTTCATGTTGCCAATAATTTGTCGTGTAAGAGTGCAGTTAAAATCAGCGGTCTCATTTCAGTTAGGCATTTGCTGAACTTTCCTCTTGATGTTCGTAGCCTTTCAGCTTCTTGTACTTTTATAGTATGGAGTTACCGACAACCATACCCAAGTTAACCAATGGGATATGCTTTGCTTGAAAACAGATGCCACTTTTACTGCTGCAATTTGCAAAATCTTGGACAGAAATCCGAAAACTATTTGCTTAAGAAAAATTGTGCTACCTACCTTTCATAATGCCCTTGAATCCTACCATACGAAATATAATTCATCAGGCATAAATTACGTGATAACATCAGTAAAATTAGATACTTTTGTAGCAAGAAGCTGTTATATTTCATATGCTGTAATCTAGGTGGGATTGACTTGAAGAAGCTAATGAATTACGCAGCTGCCACTCTGAAACAGCACTGATTATCTCACGAGTAGTGGTAAGCAATTAGCTCATCAACAGTTTTTAACACGTAGGTTATGATACACATGTACTAACCATCTTGAATAGCTTTGCTAATATAGCTCAACTGCCACTCAGCATCATTATAACAAATGTCGGCATACTGAATTACTGTTAAATTTTGGCGCCTCTTGTAACATGATGGTTGCTTTCAGATGTTAAGCACTAAAACAATTTAATCTTTATTGCTAATTTCTATCAACACTCGGCAGGTTCTTCTTGTTTGTGAAACTTGAGGTTTCTGATAATTTATTGTTCAATGTGCCAGTCACCTGAATTTCAGTAAAGGTTTTTTGCGCTGCAAAATATGTCAACACAATGCTGGTGCAAGCATTTCTGCAGTAAGGGTTTTGGCGCTTGTGCTTTAAGGAATGCACTAGTGTATGCGTATAGAGGAAGTATTTAGGAGCAATCCTAATGTTAGATATGGTGATGCTGTGATCAAGAGTTATGCTCTACAGATGCCTTAAATTGGTTGTTCTCACAAAATATTTCAGCTCTCAAAGAGTTCCTAGTTCATGTGTTGATCTGGCCAGTGCCACAAAACTAGCTACCTTACACAACATCTTTAATTGCTTCAGTTACCTCGTAGTGGTTTTTCTAAATGTTTCTTCAACAGTGACACCAGTTGTCAAGTTTTTGTCGGTGGAAAAAATCTTACATTTAAAGTAGCGTGGAATTTGTGCATCTTAAAGGGGTACTGACACAAAAGTTTTGGCCTCGCGTTTTTTTGCTGCAATATGTTGCTGGGGGCCTGTTAGTCATAACACGGCACATCGTTTGCTGCAGCGCGCGACAGATAATTAATTACAGGCTCCTCATTACCGACCAGTGTCAGTTTCGGTTTCAAAAACGACATGCCTCTGGGTGCAACTATCACCACCTAGCGGGTGCAGCGCTCGACAGATCAGCACGCAGAACTGTGACGCACTTCCGCACGGTTTGCGAGCAGCCGCCGAGAAGTAGGCTGCTGGAGCAAACGTGGCAAAAAAACATGGCGGCTATGTCGATCGCTCACGCAAACTTCAAAATTCATTTAAAATAACTTCCAAGCTATATTCGCTGCTGGTATTTTGCAGATTATATATATGCATGTTCTCCGGAATCGATCCCGCAGGCTATCTCGGCCGCGAAATATTGTGTCAGTACCCCTTTAAGATGTCATCAGCATTGCCAATCACCTTTACACTTTTTCAGTTGCTATGTACGGTATGTGGTATTCAATGTATGAATGCTGCCATATATATATTTTTTTCTAATGGGCGCTTGGAAGCAACTTTGTGAAAAGACATTATTCTTTAAACAGCGCAATCACTAGGTGCTTTGTGCAACACATTCGAACTTTCTGTATGCACCTGCACACATATTTTCACTGCTGACTACTAAATGACTGTCGAAGACTATTCATTTAGGTTAATAACAAAATGAAAACACTACTTACATGAGGTGATCTCGTATGATGCTGCCTTAGTTCCAGCTCTGTAGTACGCAGGAGCCCTTCCGTCTTTTCGTACATCTAACCGTAAATGACCACAGAAGTTTATAGAACACCACACTGGTGTAGGACGCTTTTACTTATTTATTTATTTATTGTTCTTATTTACTGCTGTTATATTTAGGAAGTCTGCATGGAATTTGGCACATGCATTGCATATATTATAATTGCAGAAATGTTGCGCAAACCTTGATTTGTAACATACACTAGCCAAGCAGATACATTATTCACCTTTTGATGGCTTCCATGTTCAAGAAACTTTTGTAGTTACTATCTGTGCGTTCAGCTGCAGTATGATGAAAAGGCCTCTGCTTTCAGTGCCGACTCTGTGAGTACTGTGTGACCCTGATATAGAATGAGATATCCTATGCATGTTCTACCAATGTAGGGACTTCCTTCTCCGACAGTTAAGCACAATCGTCACCACATTCCAAATGATTAGAATTTGAGTTACTCTGACGTGCCTTGCAAACGAGTCATGTCTGTGCTCCTCAGTATATGCGGTGGTTTTTCTCTAACACATTTATGCCGGAATAAAATACATCTGCATCAACCTGAAGGCATCACCATTATACAAGTGCCGTACAACATTTGATTGGATTGCTGTCTTAAAAAATAGAGCACGATGCACATAAGAACATGAATGATTACGTAATGAAACAAATTTCCCAAGACGAAAGAAAGCAAACCACAAGGCACACTTGTGCAGTTCATCATATAGTTTAGTGACAAGAAAATGCTGCTACATCGTTTATACAACAGACTCACCTTGATCGCTTCACCCCAACAAAAGCCTGCAATCGCCACCTATCGCTGCATGACCACCATCAGCAGATACAAGAAATATCTAGTATGCTCCGTTTGGCAGAACAAGATGTAAAATCGCGACGCTGTTTTTTATTCAATCGCTGTCGAAGCATGTATCCTGTGTCTCCTCTTGCACAGTGATCGTCTTCTGTGTTTGGCAAGATGTTGCTACAGAGTATTGGTTGTCATTCAAACAGCTCCCGTTGCAGCAGAATGCATCCTGTAGGGCAATGATCCCATGCATAATGAAGAACAGTTTACTCTATCCGAGTATCATCTCTGCTGGAGCCATTATGATGTTGCAGGAGCTTCGATGGCCTTGCAGGCCGCAGTTGATTGACATTAGTTGATGCCGTTGGTCTCCTGAAGGACTTATCTTCAGCAGTATCCTGAGTGCTTGACATTCTCTTGCTTTCTCATCAATGGCAATGCTATTTCGTGAGAAAATGTAAAAAATGCCACCGTTGTCTGGAGGAGCCTAATATAAATTCATATTCGAGACGCATGATGGCATAGCTCGTTTGTTGAGCTATGCCATGCGTTCCCAACGCTGTGGGCGACTTGTGTTATCTTTTCATAGCTTTCTAGCGATAAACACCTTGTCATGTCGTTTCTGTTGGCATATCGCCCATCGTTGGGCTAACATAGTTTTCTAGTGGATTTCATTGACTTGCTGTGTATTCGCAATGTCCTTTGGTGAGTTGCAGAGCCCCTTTTCAAAGTTGCTTGCGATGAATGAAAAATACATTCCATGCTATAAACACACCGACTGGCCCCCTAAAGAGCCTTAACGAATTTCAGTCACAACCAGGACATATCAGAACGCATTCAGTTTACAGGTTGCTTTGAATTTTGTGCTTGCAGCCTTCTCCCCATAAATTACTCAGGCTGTGCAAAGCAAAAACATGAAACCTTTGAAGTATATGATTCGTTGGCATACAACCTTCAGCAGCTTTTAATTATAATGCCTTCCTGCCTCTGGTCATTAGCTTACCAGACTAATGCCAAAGGTTACTATGTCAAATTTGAGACTGTCGGATGCATAAGTACAGAAGGCATAAGATTATAAGCCAAATGTTCTGGACTTTGCTTATGAGTAATGATGAGTGCTCTCCATATTGTTGATTGGCTGAAATAGAGCATGCATGCACCGACAGGTTGCTGCACATTATTTTCTTCAGTATTTTATAGTTGTTTCTATACCTGGTGCTGTAATAACACGTTAAAGAGACACCAAAGAGGAATGCTAGATTAGTTCAGACCGTTTTTTTTTTTTCTTAGTAGTATGTTCCAGCTGATTTTATAGAAAAATATGTTATACTGAAGAAAATGCACGCCAAGCTTTCCTTTATAGAATTTCTTGCTGCTACTAAAGTGCTGATCTCTCAGCCTTACATAGTACATTTTGGATTGTTTTGCTGTATTTGGGTTGTTCCGTCGCAAAATATATCCTCAAAGCTTGCAAGTGAGACTTTTCTGGAATGTAATACAATGCTTCATTACCAAAAACAATGAAATGGTCACTACAAGATGCTGTCGCAATGTATGATGTTATGGTGAACTGCTGTGGGAACTTCTGTGCAGTGTAACCTCCCCTTTCTGATTTTCACCTCTTTTCCCTCTTATAAAGGCCTCCCGCAAGGTAAGGAAGGTTGCCAAGCAAGTGCTGAAGCATAATTTACCTAACCCATATATGCCCAGTGTCCTACATGTAGGACGCTTCTTCGATGTAATTTAAGACTGGAGCCATTTATAGCAAATGAAGCAGGTGTCTGCCGAAACATGTGCTATAGCCTACACATTGCTTGCCCTTAATATTACCACGTACGGACTACTACATCTGAGCAAACGTGTCTTCTGTACGGTAGAGGCCCTGGAGCAGAGGATAGCCTAAGTTATGACGCTTTCGTTTTTCGTTTTCTTCAAATTATTGCAAAAATCCCACCATTCTACCATACGTGCTAAAAGTAGTTTGGTAACAGTGACCATACTATTGCCCGTAATTGCATATACACAACTTGAGCTCAGTACCACGAGACAAAAGCTCTGTGCAAAAATCGCTGCAATACTGTGTTGCACTTACATGACAGTAAATAAATATTTTGTGCGTTTTATTGAGGGCACAAATCCTCTATTCATGAATAAAAATATTTGTTTGCTCAATTTTTCCGAGTTTGGGCATATATGGGTTAATATTCATTTCAGTGTCTCTTTAAGTTCATGATTACAGCACACAGCTGTCATGCCTCCTGTTGTTCATTACCACAGTGTCTTTCAACTGTGGTGTTTAAAATATGTGTCGTATCCTGTGTCTGTCTAGCCCCGATGATGCCAGCTTGCACCATAGAAAACTGTAATTCAATTATTGTGGTAGAAAGTACAGACAATATGTGATATGTTCTTCACTTCTTGCCTGCAGCCACTACCATAAATTCAAATGTAAACAAGAATCCTGTTAAGCAAGGAACACCTATTAAGCAGTGATGTGGGGAGTGTGACGTGCAGTATGGTTTCGAACTGTAATGCATTACTGGATGCATGTCTTGGAGTCTAAATTAAATCATGTTTAAAAACACAGTCGTACTTATAAATGCAATTATAAAGTACAATCCAGTTTTTTTTTCAATATGTCCACATTTGAATTTATGCTGGTAGTACATCTCTTGGAGCAGTGCACAGTGAAAGCCGATATGAAAGGGAGCACTCTATTTATATTCATGACTGCCTATGTTGGCTGTTTACAGTGAACAAAGTCGGCAAATAATGAACCTGTGGAGGTAGTTCAGATGGGCAGAGACAAACTATGACCGTACGGCATTAATAAAATGTAAATTTTCGGAATCTGTCAATTCGCGTACAGCGAAAATGAGACACGTGCATTCGTGGTGTGCACGTACATGTGCCAGTGAGCGAAGCATGTGCTGGCATCGGCAATGAAATTTTCGACCTTGGACAATATCATGTGTGACCTTGGCTCCAAATAGGCAAAGAAATGCTTTGCATTTAAAAGAAAAAAAGCACACGGGAGGCAAGCACTCTGACAGGAGGGAGGCTCAGCAAGTATGTAAGAGTAAAGACTTATCCACACCCGCGACTAGCACCAGTTACACGACCAAGTTAGTCGCAAAGTGACTGGTCGCAAATGGTTACAGAGCGACTGCTTTGTCCCAGTCACTCGCTGCTAGATTTTTCAGTCGTGCCACTGAAGCTGCAAAGCTCTGGACCAATCACATGTGCAGGAACAGCACGTCAGCTTACTTAACGGAACAATGGCAATGCGAGCTATATGCCAGCAGACATGAATTCTGTGTGGTGACGAATATAAGTCACATGTAGGTGTGAACATCAGTCGCCTTGAGTCACTTTTTGGTCACCAGTCGCAAATGGTTGCAAGTGTGGGTGAGCGTTAAGTAGGGTTGCCACCTGTCCAGTTTTAGGCCAGCCCGGCCAGTTTCTTAGATAGCGGGCCGGTTGTCGGTTTGCACTGGCCGCCATTGGTAGTTTTTTTTTTGTCATAATATCGCGATAATTTTTTTTGACGTTTTATAAGTGTCCGTTCAACAACTACGACGGTAAATATTTATCGTCAATCACCAAAACTCTTACGCTATTAGTCAACCACTTTCTAGGATCCCTTCAAGTGCAGCGATCATTGGAATAGAGCATATTATTGCGCGTGTATGGTACATGGATATCCGACATTTTTGTGACATATGCACTCTATACATTTTAACATTCCTTTGTGTTTAAAATGCCACTGGCTTGTTGGATTCAGATGCAAAGAAGAGCTTTTTATGGACGAAGTATTGCGGTTCCTTTTCAGTGCAGCACATTCAGAGCAACAAGCGAAGCGACATTCCAATCACGGGCATTTTTATACCAGCAGTTAGACTAGTTGGTTAGCTCAGTGTGCTGTTTTTGTTTGCGCAATAGGTTTATTCGGCTCAAGGAAAGCAATGTTACATTAAATGGCACTGCATGCCGAAAACTTGACATAGTGTCTATTGTTCAACATTAATTTAACCTCCTGTTAACCCATTTCATCCCCACCACCATGTCGAAGGGCCGTGTTTTTTTTTTCGGAAAAAGGTGGCAACTTTAGCGTTAAAGTCGAAGTCAAACTACCGTAGTAACCGTTGCTTAAGGGGAGATGCGGGTCGAAAAAAGCGAGTTTTTTCAAAAATTATCGATTTTTTTGTTTTCACCTATTTTGTTAAGTTTAGTATCTCTACTGTTCCGAAAATAAAAATCAATGTCGAGACTCAACTGGAAATGCGTTAAAATTGCGTCTAAAGAGCACAAGGTGGCTGTTAATCTTGACCAAAAGTGTGACGTCTTCTAGCGCCTCGCGGCCGATAATGCGCGGCCGCTCGCCATTGGGGATCACACGAGGAGATCTTCAAATAACCATGGTTTCCGCGCTACAGAAGCGCAAGAAATAATAAAGAAAGCATGCTTTTTGCCGCGCTTTTCAAGCGTTGCGACTGGCTTTTAAATCACGTGGTACGGATAGGGGACCGCCACTGGCCGTTGCACGCCTTGCGTGTTGTGAAGCCTGCTTGCAGGGTCCGTGTTTCATCGAGCTGCGCAGCTGAACGTTTCTCTCGCGTATTTATTTTCATCATGGACGAAGAGAACCGTAGCAAGCGCAGTCACCGGCCTGTGAAGTATCGATCGGTGAACAAATTTCGAGGACGCCGGCGCAAATCGAGGCCAAACACTGCCGAACGGCAAGTGCGTCTGCTGCCGCGAAGCCTAGCAACGGCGACGGCGATGCTTCCGACGAGTTTGCCGCGGCATTCAAGTATGTCATGGCCTCTCAAAGAGAAGATCGGACTCTTCGACGACGAAGAAAGATCACGGTAGAAAGAGTCTTCCTTGATCGCTGACATAACAGCATTGAACATCCTCATGATCGGTGCAGTGCGTCCAACGTGTCACCGTTCGGGAATACGCATCTGGGAACCAGTTTACAAACGCAAAGGCGTCGTTTCTGGAACTACAATGCGAGAACAGCGAGTGCCCCAAAAGTATTCTTTCGATGACGTATACGTTGCGGCGAGTTGCTCCGAGCGAGGAGGGCAGCGTAGGGGCGGCGAGTGACGGACCGATCGCAAGCAGAACCTACGGCAGCGGGAGCTCGCGCAATAGCTACTCTGCTCGAAAGAGCTGTGAAGGAGAAACTTGTGGCGCTGGCTCATTTTAGTGGCAGTGGCTACTAAAGAACAATTTACCTCTTTTGTGTGCAATTTTGATCGGATTTCGTTACCTGTTTCATAAATAAACATCCAATTTTAACTTTAAAATTCGTTTTTCTCAAAACACACTTTTTGGCAACTCTTTCAGCGTGCCCCTCTTGTTTTTGGTACTTCTGGTGCTCGGATCTGCATGAAATTTTGCCCAAAGTTTCTCTAAGGTGTGAGGAGTGCAGTTATCTCCCCCAAATTGCAATATTATTGATGCATATTAGAAAATTCGCAAGTAAACATTTACCGGGGTCGGTGTTATAATGGATTTCCCATGTCTGAATTTTTCACGTCTATCAAATATTTTCTATGCACTTTCTGGATAGTTTTCAGCACTCTACAGTTCAAATGGAACAATATGAGCCATTAAGTGGCAAAATGTATAGAAGTTTAAGGATCGAAACGGGGGCTAAAAGACCTATGTTTTACACATTTGTCATGGTGCAGAACAAAAAGTATGCAATTTACAAGAACACTAATTATATATTTGAAATCAGCATAAAAATCTCTACAAATACCCCAAGTTTCATTGCTCTAGGTTGAGTATTAAAAAAAAGTGTCTTCGACCCGCATCTCCTTTTAAGTACTGGTTGTGTGCTCCTTTTCATATTGGCGCACCCTGTACAGTTCACCATGCTTCCTAAAGTGTGTGTCGTTCCTTCAGCCAAAATTTCCGGCAAGCAAATGTTTGGCCCTCCCAGGAGACAGGCCGACTTACATGGGCTGAGTTGGGTCAAGCTTGGGCTGCCGATGTCCTGTGTACTGTCTGGAAGGTGAATAGTGGTGCTTGAATTTTGGCGCTCGCTCTTCACACACGATGCCTGACTTAACCCTGGCTCTACTTTCACAGTCACCTGCAAACCGTAAAATACAGAAATTCCAGGAATGAATCCATTCATTACACCTTAACATGAGCAAATGGCTGTCAAAGAGATTACAAAGAAGGCTTCAAATTGAAGCACATCACATAGTGTGTTGTATAAGTCAATAGTGCACCATTGTGACAGAGTACAGACCTTTAGCCCATTCTTAAGTGCACAAAAAGTAGAGAAGGTTGGAGGTTAGAAACTTTATCATTCCTCACATGCATAGGTGTGCGGTGAGCCCCTCAAATCATCTAAGGGGTGCGCCAAGTCTGCCTCATACCTTTACTCAGTTGGACTTGTTTAATGTTCAGGGTTATGGAGATTCAGGTTTTTGACAATAACGGCAGCCGAGGACCCCCGATGTTGCATTCCAAGGGGAGCTATTTTGTACACGTTCTGTGACAAAATGGTACAAAACATCACGAGAGGACAAGAGGGAGCAAACAGGCGAGCTGAGGGAATTCAGAGATGTTTTCAATGCATGAAGAAATACAGAATTATTATACCTGAACATCAATATTGGCAGGCATTGTTGTTCAAAGCTTGAAACTGAAGAGCGCGATGACTTTAACAATTTATTTGTGTTAATGTCTTGAGTGGGCGCTAGGTGATGTCGCAGTTGGACAAGTTGTTCGGTGGTGGGGGGCTGGTTGCGATTTTCGCAAAATATTGGCGCGGGATTGGAATGAGCCAGACACAAAGCAGGCTAATTTGATTCTCCAGCCCTAGCGCCTACATTGTGATCCAATCTATGTCGTCCAGAGACCGTTATTTATTCATTCTATCAAACGGAATGGTGCCTCCATCTACTCTGTGTCTGTTCTTTGCCAAAATGAATGACAGCACTGTGGTTTCCGGTTGCTACTCCCACGTCTGACCGTCAGAAGTGCCTCGACCAAACCTGTGTGGCTCCCTCCTGTCCTCTCGCGACGTTTCGTTCTGTTCTATCACAGAATGTGTACAAAATAAACTGCTTACTTCCAACCTTTACACCCAGAAAGCGAGGACCTAAGGCAGGCTGTTGTGAGAAGCACGTCATCGCTTCACCTTTATTCTTTCATCCATTGCAAGGCTTCTTTTCTTTCGGAGTCTACCAAAAAGGTGGGGGGGGGGGGGGGCAGAAGTGAACCTTGGCCACCCCTAATGGACAAGCCTGTGCACACCTATGCTCACATGAACTGCTGTAAGATAAGAGCTAACACATGTTTGAGGTTGGTTTCTTTAACACTTTTGTTAAGCATCTTGAAGTTCATTGAAATCGCACCTCCTTCCACTTTAATATCTGCATATAGGAGTTTAAAAAAGTTCACGATCAAGTAGGTTGTGGCATCACTTTTCTCAGGCAATTTGTTCATCAAAGACTTTGATGTGAAACTTGGCCTGAGTCCCTTTCAGTATTGCTGTCGGTCCAGTCTTGCTCGTCAATGAAACACACATAAGCAATGACTATAGGCATTGCTTATGGTCATGCTCCTTGGTACATGCTGTTGGTGAACGTGTCTGCTAATGAAGGGGTCACACTTTTCCCACCAACTTGCTTTTGAGCGTATCAACTACTGTCGACAAATGTGCCACAAGATTCTTTTTAAACTCATGGTTCGAATTGTGCAACAACAGCGATTGAGTGCAGGCCCGTAACCAGGACCCCCCCCCCCCTCGAAAATTTGGTGACACATGGGGTTTTATAGAAAATAAATAATGAAAATAGGCGTTTTTCTCAAATAGTCAAGGCTTTCAGCAAGTGCCCCCCCCCCCGAAAAAAATTCCTGGCTACGGGCCTGATTGAGTGGCCATACAGCAGCCAAAACACTGCACCTTGCACAACTTCTGCACAGAGTCATAGTGCATTGTTTCAATACCGCGTACTGATTACCTTCATTTTTACTGATTAAAAAATTAACAAAGCCTGAGTAGACACCTTCAGACTCACTTAGGTCACAATAGGCTGGTGCAGAAGGCACGTTGCTATTAGATTTTTTTTATTCTTGCATGTTCTGTTTTACCAAGCCACCTGTTTAAGGTAAAAGCAGCTCTTTGTCATCATAGATGAATTTACTATTATAGCTAAAATTAATTTCCTTTTAGTATTTCTTTCAATGCAGCTTGCAATGGCAGAATAGCTGTGGCTCCACATGGCATATGGAGGATGTAAGATGGGTGCATAAGTGCAATGAAAAAGTCATGCAGGGGCCACGAGTATCTTTTCCTTAAAGAAACACTAAAGAGGCTATAAGAAGGAATATGCTGGATGTTGGCAGCCCTCGTCCGACGCACTCTGTTTAGTAATATAGCATAGGTCGCCATTCTACAACTTTGAACATGCCTGCTAGATCTCTTTCTTTTTTGTATGTGTAATTTTTTGTTTCGGCATCACTTCAGCTGTTAGTTTAGCCAAAGTGATAACAAAATTGAACAATGCAGACTGGTGGGCTAGTCGGTCCTGCATATCTTGAGGTTTAGCACGCAGAAAAAGATGTAGGACGTCGCAAGATACAAGATCACCGCGTTATGTACTCAAGTCTATTGAGTTTTCTATTGTGTCAAGTCTATTGTGTTGTTGTTTTTGTGCACTAAACATCAAAATGTAACAGCAGATCCTTGCTTGAACAGTGTGAAGGAAATTAGTTTATCATTGTTGAAATCAAACATTTTAAAATGTACGAGCCGCAGCATGGCTTCATATCAAAGGTTGTGTCGTGCAAAGTGGACATGGTGGTTGTGCAGTATCACAAACCAAATGTTCATGCACCAGTCAGCCTAGTGTGCTGATCTCAAACCACAATGTGCTGGCTAAAGCCACACAGCTGTTGCCTGTACCACCGAAACGAGTCCTTGCCTTCCATCCTGTTCAATTCTTCACTGCAGTTCACCACTAGCTGGAGCATATTGTGTATGTAATTGGTAAAAGGTGCAAACGATGAAGGTACAGTCAACCACAGATGCCTTCCATCCTGTTCAATTCTTCACTGCAGTTCACCACTAGCTGGAGCATATTGTGTATGTAATTGGTAAAAGGTGCAAACGATGAAGGTACAGTCAACCACCAAGGTTTACAGGACACGATTTTCACGAGAAATAAGAATTCCTGCACCGTTAAGGCATGGAAATTCAGATTTAACAGATATTTGTTCAAGTGGCTAGGGCTATTACATACATAAGTCTTGAAATAGATGCTATGCGCCTTTGCTGTGCGAGAATCAAGGCTTTTTGTAATTTTTCTGTCCTCTAAAATTTTGTTGCCAACTGTTCGCAAGGAAGGCAGATGCATTCCTTACAAGTACAGTCAGTATCCGATATTTTTATTCCCTAGAGACCATGCAATTATGTGGAAACAAACAAACAAAAAAGAATGCTGGTGGTAAAATAAATATGAACACATGCCTTTTTACTGCTGTCAAGGGCTGAAGTAACAGTTACATTACAAATAGCTCTAAAAACCTGTCAGTACATTTATCGGGTGTCTCAGTGCTTGTACAGTGATATGAGACAACGGGTGAGCTAGCTGGAGTAATTAAGGAATTAAGGTTTCTTGACAGTGGCCTGTTTTTAATCTTGATATGCTTTACTGCAATACATTACACAGGCTGCTCCATATAACTCGGTCTTATTGCAGCAGAGATGACTATTGGAAACTGAAGCGGCTGCAAGTGGATCAGCAGTCGAGAGTTCTAATTCAGGGCTGCAAGATACCAACGTGGCGGTGGTAGTGGCTTTAATTGTTACCATTTCGGACCTGTATTCATGGCAGAATGCAAAAAAAAAAGATTTAACAGCGAAGTGTTTCAGCATCTTAAATTTCAGATGTCGTTATTCTTTAGCTCTATGGGGTACGTGGCGGTGATGCAAAAGTGTCTGAATTATCATAAATATTAATCATTGACTGGATCAGTGTTTGGACAGTGTTGCCAGTGCTTAGTCCGTCGTTGTCCTGTTGTTCGCGCTGTTTGTCGTTTTCTGTGGTGCGGTACCAACCAGCCAAAGAACTTGCATTCTTGATTCAGAGGGTCCCTTTTTTTTTGGTCACTTCTCCATATTTGTAAAATTTAGTGCCCTTCTGGTAGCTCACACCATCTCGCGTAAAATTCACTTCCGGCTTTTATAGAAGGAATTGCAACATTTCCTGCATCCACTACACTGAACTGGTGGCAGGTGTCAGAGGGTGCATGCACCATGTATCGACATCATCCGATTGATATAATGTTACCTCCGGTACATGCACTGTACCGCCCGAATGTATTTCTTTTCCTTTTTTTCACAGAAAGGACTGATGGACAAACATACGGGCAGACATAGAAAACCTCAAGCCTCTATCTGTAGCTGCAGTAAAATCGTAGGTTGTGGTCACGAGATGTTGCTAGCTGACACGTAGGTCGGACACCAGTCCGGTGCAGTGGTGACAAGCCACAGCACGGCCACCTTAGAGAAATCTGGTGAGATAATTGGGGAGAGAAGGCCAGAAGGCCTCAGTGTATTGTGAGAAAGGCAGCATCAGAGGACCACACTTATTAACACATTGAGTGCAGAGTGAAGGAGGAAAAAATTTGCAATATGGTGCAAGTCCATCTTGAGGCAACAGAGTCATTGTTTGGCTTGCCACAACTCCACCAATTTAAAGGGACACTAAAGGCAAATATTAAGTCAACGTTGATTGTTGAAATAGCGGTCCAGAAACCTCGTAGTGCTACTTTTATGCCAAGGAAGTGCTTATTTTGAAATAAAATCACGTTTTAGTGGTCCGCATCGCGTTAGCGCACTTCAAATCACCCGCCTGAAATTCGACTTTCATACGTCACTGCTGCCGTGCCCAACGTTGTCCGCCTTTACTGCGCGGCCGCCGACACAAGTAGCAGCAGAGCGAAAGTAGCGGGACCCACAGCAGCAACAACGGCCATCGAAGCCATCGAAGCTTGCCGCAGTCGCCGCAATGGATGTGAACGGAGAACTTGACAACGAGACATTGGCTCGCGACGCTGAGCTCCAATTCAGCGACTTGAGCCCCGATGAACGCGGTATGCTGCTGAGGGCTCGTAGTGCCGGCGTCGTTGCATGCGGCATTTTGTCGAACTTTCTGTCAGAGCGACTTTCACGAGCGCACAAAACACACGCGGCAGTACACGATCCCGAAACTACCACTGAGACACGACCGCGTGAGCGAAGCAGGGCGCCGGGCGAAGCGCCGTTCGGCGAAAACGGAACCTCTGAACCACGCGCGCCGTTCCCCATGGCAATGCCACAGAGGTTCTTTTTTCCATGAATCAAACGGAGACGAACAAACAGCATTTTATTACGTCTTTTGATGCACGGAAGGTTTTTTTTGATTGCTGCTAGTTTGATTACTAGTGATTTATTTTAGGCAGACTCTCATACGTCATCGGGATCACTTCGAAAATGTCCCACTCGTGGTGCTTATCATGTGATACAGTTAGCATAATTTCTCGGTAAGTAGGGCACTGCTGTTGATAATATTGCCGTTTTAGGCGTTGTCATACGTTGAGCTTTCACTCTGACATAAATTGTTATTTGCCTTTAGTGTCCCTTTAAGCTGACTGCCATGTACCAGCAGCTCATGATAGTCACGCAACCACTACTTATGATTTTTGGGATGTGGAGAATATTTCAACTCTCAACACACCCCATGACACAGAGCGCATCCACGTTGCACTTGGAATGTGTTTTGAGCAGGTCACATTGGAAGATTACATAACTCGTCATTTGAGGCATGCTTTAGGAACTGAGGCAGCAAAATTTTCTAGAATCTGCATGTGTTTATAACAAAGATCAATGGAGTGACTTCGCTTTCCTTTCTTAAAAAACATCGTAATCATTTTCCACATGCTGAATAACTCAAGGCTTCAAAGTGTTGACAATTACCTAGTATTTTAAAAATAAATGCAGACAATAGCATTGTCCCCACAACGTCCCCACGTGGGAGACCTAAGGCCCAGTCGGCGAAAGCTCTGCAGGACTATCAATAAAGTTGTTACCAACCAACCAACCAAATAGCATTGTGTTAGCACTAGTGATGCAGAACTATCGGTAAATTGACTATCAATAGCATCGATAGTTTTTTTAAACTATCGATAGTGTAAACAAACTATCGATAGCACTACTATCGACAAACTATCGATAGTGCAGTCGGTAGCACCATCTTTAATAATACTAGCGATATTACTGTCACGCCTGTTTATTGCTTTGTTTTGATGTATTCAGGTTTCAACCACAAAGACTGTTAGCAACGTTTGAAGCAGACCACGCTGTAATGTTTGAGAAGCTTCATGATTGGTTGAGATGATCCTGTTAAGATTACGCGCCGGACGTGAATAGTCAAGTTTATTCGAGAGTTTACGCGAGCACCAGCGACAATGCTGGAACGGTTCGATAACTGATGCAATAAAAGCGGGGACAACACGTTCCACCGATGATCGGATTACTCGATGGCCGACGTCTGTTCTGGCTGCTATCAGTGCGCAGCGTGTATCGCTTGTATTTTGAGTTTTGATTTTCTGGGCACAAGTTCGCCCACATAAAGAGCTCCGAATTTCCCAGTATGCCTGCAGCATTCTTCACCGTCCCAACCTTGTGACAATACTATCGATAGTGGTGTGAATAATAATGCTGTTGCTGGCCGGCCATATTGCCAAAATATTTTCGATAGCCTACTATCAGCTTCGCTTAATTTATGAGCAAGTTTTGGCAAAAGAAATAAATTATTTCCGAAGAGAAACTGGCGGAATATGTCCATCAATAAACTCACATCCAAAAGCAACCAGTTACACTTTAAAATTAACAAACCTAGGTCTTGATATATTTTTTAATTTTGAATCATAAAATACAATGCAAGTTTGAAGCCACGCAGTTCCACCAAATGTAACGCCTTGCTTTCCACTACAGCTAAACAGTTTGACTATATAATCATGTGTTAGCAAAACCCTCTGTTGAAGAACACAAGCATGTCAACTTTCTTGCCCTTCAGCCTGCTCCTCCGGTATGTATCATGCACGCGGGGAACCAAATTTATTCTGCAATGAGTTCGTGCTGTTGATTTTATCCTATCGATAGCGCTATCGATAGTATTTGTTACCATCGATAGTTCGATAGTGACTCAGCTACCGATAGTATCGATAATACCATCGATAGTTCTGCATCACTAGTTAGCACACTTTCAAGGCATACGAAGAGGAGCTGTATATCAGCAACTGACTGCTTTAAAGGAACAGGTGTACTTATTTATGGTAAACCAACATGAGCGTGCTAGAGATGCAACAATCCCTTTTAGTCGTAGAGCGAAAGTAAGCATTTTGAAGGCTCTGGTATAACAAGTGCATTCTCTTAAGCCTAAGTGGCATTGTGATCCTGCTGGCTGTAATAATTGCACAATAACAAATTAAACAGCAACAATTAAAAATGCTGCTGCAGGCTTACACTGGTAGGAGGCAACTGTACCTTTTGTATATGTCTCAAATTGTGCAAGCATAGATCGTGAAAGAGTGAGAAAATTTTGAGGACAAAGGCTCAAATTCCCACCGAATGGAATGATGGCTGTAGTCCACTGCACTCTGGAGGGCCATCGTCACTTCGGCGGCGGCGGCGCTTTCGAATCATGCCATTGACATCGTCCTGTGGCTGGAGCAATGGGGGTGGAGGCGCCACGGCAACGGCAGTCGGTGCCCCCTGGGGCTCATGCAAGTCGGCAAAGATGGCATCGATCTCGAAACTGGGGTCAGCCAGCTGCTGCAGGATCTCCTCTTCCTCATCGATACCCAGCCCATGAAGATCTGTGTGTGTCAGTTCCTGCAGAACATCCCCCTGTGGTTCCACCAGCACATTGGGCCCACTGTCCTGTGGATGCAGAAACGTGCGAAGGCATGTCAGGGATTTCAGCTGTTTAGCTCGTGCATGCGCAATGTACACCCAGCCATACATAAATTATAACGATGAAAACCACATGGAAAAACAAATATGTACAGGTCGGTCCACTGTTAAAGGGAACAATTGCGTTCAGGGCATGTCAGGATATCGCTCTCTTGCAACAGTACAGTGGCTTAGATTTACATAAGACTACTGGTGGTTGACAGTTCCGACTCCCTTTGACAGACCAGTACCTTGAACGAACAACGTTTCCACATCCACTTGGAATGAGGGGGCCAGCAAAATGAAGGGGGCTCATTCGAGTGTTCCCTTTAACAGTGGACCGACCTGTACATACATACAGACAACGTCTTTACTAATGTTTATGTTGGTGGTACAGTCTTTGTCAGAATCTGGACCACCAGACAATGCCTTCATGACAATGCCTCCATTGCAGCTTCACCTTTTTTGAAAGCCCGACTGGCGCACTGACTTGCACCAAGGCGGCCCTAACGTGCTACTCTTTAAGATAGCAGGATGGCGAGTTCAGATCATGATTGAACACATCTTGAAGCACACAGACGAAAGATTTGAAAAGTAAACTGTTTGCTCTTCTAATCTTTTGATATAAGTGCCGGCACGCTTCAAGGTCAGTTGCAATATGAACTCTTTTAAGAACTTCACATCACATAAATAGGTATCATCACAAATAATCACGTGCCAGTTAAACATTGGTATATGCGACCTGGTGTGTCAGCCTAAAGCAATGCTCTCTACTTCGCATTTGACCTGAAGGCGAGTGTGCCTTGTGGGGGTGCTATCACCCCCTGTAAAGGCGACTGCCGTAACTTGGGCGCGGCCGCTGTGTTTGTAACGCACGTGCGTGGCGCGTAAACAGAGACGATCGGCCAAGGTCAGGGATGCGCTGACTGTAACTCGAGTTCATCGGCGGTGGCGCCGGCAGCGCCGCCGCGGAGAATTTAGGCCGGCGCATAGAAACTGCAGTGACTCTTTTCTGGGGTGTGGCGGCGTGCGTGGATGGACATCTCCTCGTGGTGGGTCCGGGGGACGATACCGCGGCTCGCTTCCCTCGGGCCTTCGTGGTGAGTCGTGCATCGGTGGCGCCGCATTCGTGGTATATTGTATTATATGTTTTATGTATGTCTTATGTTATGGTGTACTGTAGGTCTTATATTGTCTTGAGTGCGTGTTATGTTTTCCCAGTATTCATTGTCAGCGTATAAGGTTTAGCGTGTTACTTGTTACTAATAGGATTCGGCCAGCGAGCTCGCCGTATGTAAAGAAGTGTTTAATAAACGTCCACGTTTGTTGCACGACCGCGTGAACTGTCTCCGTGTGTTCCGAGAGCGGCGGCGTTTATCGCTCAGACCCCACAGCCTCCATTTGTGTCCATTAGTGATGCGAGTTGACAGAAGAAGAAAAGCAGCCCTTAATGCTTCTACATTTTAAGCTTTCAATTTCTCGATAGCCAACTACCCCTAAATTTCTCTGCAACTTATTAGTGACGCAAAAGCACCTTAAAGTATGAAGAATGCGTCCAAGTGAAGCTAGAGAGCCAGCTCTCAGAAGCTAAGTACGTACAAGATGCATCAGATAATTGAGAGAGTTGGTACAATCAAAGAACCATAGTTGCGAGGTTCTTTCACACGAGGTTCGTGATGAATTAAGTTGAGGAACAGCATGTGTCATTTCTCAAGTTTAGGCGTATCTTGCAGACACAGTACATGTGGCCCAACTTACTAAGTCCACCATAGTTTCAAGGAGTCGAGGCCACGGCCAAATGTGTGTGGTGAACGAAAAAATCATAAAGTAGGTTAAAACACAAAAAAAAGAGTATGTGTGCAGAATAAAAGAGTAGCCTGTAACTGTACGTACATGCATGTTTTCTCTCAGATTCTCTGCATCAATACATATCAAAATGAAAAGACACGTGAATCTGGGTTAAGTGTTGCATTAGGGAGCATCATAATTGCCTGTAATCTTTTATAACCCTTTCTCTGCAACAGAGGGATGATCAGTCGCCCCGACTTATGACAAACTTTGCTGCCTTGCCAGCACAAATTGACGGCGTTCCCATGAGAAAGGGGTTCGCGGTGTTCTCTCAAGGTCATGGCGAGATGCTAAACCAAGGAATGAAACGACAAATGCACAACATTGACTGTTGACAGGCCATGATACACCACCCATAAAGACTGCGTTCCCTTTGGAAGAAAGATTTCGCCATCCTCTCAAAAGCTGCAGAGGGGCTGCTGAACAAAGAACTGAAGATATTTAAGGCTATACCTGCCTTTTGTAAACTAGACGACCTGAGTCGACTTCATCAAGCTGGCTCGCTCTGTAGTGCCATATCCGCTACACCTCACGAACTTGTTTTCATTATTCCAAAACTCTTGAAAGAATCCTTTTTTCAGCTACTAAGTGGCAAAGACTGACCCGGACTACATCAGAATGATACTCTTGCAGCTTGCACTACCATATACTACCCTTCTGACTTCGAAACAGTGGTGGCAGCGGTCGTATTCCATGACCTGTATATCACAACACTCTATGCGATCTAGCTAGCTTCAGTTTATTGGTTACATATACATCAGTTACATAATACGTACTTGTATACTTGTGTACCTAACCAGTAGCTAGATTTCTTACAAGAAGTGCATTCCATTAAATGTTGAAGACCACTACTCAATGCAGTTTATACTTGTATGTGTGGCTGATAAGATGATATTGCTGCATGTGCTTTAGGCAGACTCTTGTTTCCTGGACATGCTCTGATAAATACTTGGTTGACTGGCAATGGGATGATGGACGTTGCATTTGGCTGCGGGCCTAAGCAACAATTAATTGATCATACTGAGGGATGATTTCACTTTTGCAAGTAACATACAACGCAATTCCTCATTGGTCTGCCAGGCATCCTGCATGCTTGCTTACCCTATGAGTGTGCATGAAAAGTGACACCACCTCCAATGAAGTCACAAGCTGAAAACGTAACATCTGATTTTACATGCTGGAGACAGATGACTCGGTGCTTTACTGGAATACTTCATACGGGCTCAGCAATCAAAATGTGATATGCAGAACACATGGTGGTCAGTTCTGGCATTTTGCGGAAAAAGCACAAAGATGCACATGGCTGCTGCCACAAAATGCAACAGATGTATGCTACAAGCATCGTGTTTGAATCGCTGAGAACTGTACGGCACTGTGACATGGGTGAAGATGCCGGAAGTCTTAGAGAGCTGGCAAAAGGAACTCGGCAGGATTTTCACTGGGGACCACATCTGAATAAACGCACATAGGTGAGTACATACATTGATGTTGCAATTATGTGAACTGACCATTGCACATATATATAGTAGCTGGTTCATGGCTGTAAAGTAGCAGCCCACAAGAACAGGAAAAATAGGACATGTGTATGCGTGTACACGAGAACAGTGACTAGTACAGCGATAAGGAGTCCCTGATGCTCAGAATTTCAGTGCATCTAGAATAACAATGACCATTACAAAGTGAACGTTACACAGCCTATTATGTATGCAAGGCCATGAAGCATTGCTGGCAAAACGATTTCGTGTATTCTTTTAAGAGGGAGGGGACATGATGTTATAAAAATAGTTATAACACAAGCATTTTATTGACAGCGCTGGCAATACCCAAGAACAGCTAACACGCCAGGTATTAAATCGCTGAAGCTTAGTAAGAACGAAAGAAGGGGGGAGCATTATTTTGGGCTAGTTGGTGATCCATGACATCAAAGAAATTGCGCGATGAAAACACGGAAAGAAGGGGAATTGTTTGAGGGGCTTATTTCATCATTAGGTTGAAGCTTAGTAAGGTTTCGGCAGGAAAACAGGGACCAAATTCTAATGGCATGTTGGATCACGTTTCCCAGAAAACTACCAGAAGATACCCACGAGATATATAGCCAACATAGAACATGTCACATCATTCATCCCAATTACAACACATCAGAACAATGAAAATGAGGAAACAGCTGAGCACGTGCGTCTGACGCTGAACGAGATGCATTGCCTGCTGTGTAGGTGAAAGAATGAAGGAGAGAACGCTTGATGTCCCTCTCAAACGTATGCCCACAACTGGTTTTGCAGGTGCAGTACGAGTGAATGACGCGACTGCAGGAGCACATAATTGCACCTGCAGTGCACAGCGGCTGGGGCACAAAATGGATACATTTTGTGCCAGAGAGTAAGGGTTTACTACTATACTGCGCTACTGATATAGATGCAGCATCTGCTGGGTTTTGCTTAAAAGCTCTGCTTTGCTGATCCTGAAAGCGGTGCAGCAGTGTCAGATGTCTTAAGGGGTCATGAACCACTCATCCGAGTAATCATCGAATGACCTCAGTATCAGGGTTCATTGCCTCGCGAATCCATCAGCGTAAAAATATTTCGAATCCATCAAGAACAAGCAGTGTTACAGGGATTTGTCGCATGCTTTCATAGCTTTATTTAGCACTGTAGTTATTGCATAATGCATTACCAACTAGCCCAGGTACCTCTTTAATAGCTTTTTCTCTTCTTTCGTCCTGATGAGCACACTGAAAGCTACACTGGTGGGGATGACAAAGGGGGAAAGAAGCTACGTCAGCACATGTCATGAAACGCGATCGCTCTCTACCCATGCGATTCCGGTGCGCGGTATGTCGCTACTATGTAAGTTTAGCAAACAAGAGAGCATGGTGCCAGCACATAACGGCGCCCCGTGGCAAGAAGTGCATCTGATTCAAACACCGCTCTTGGTTATGTCAGCTATCGGCTAATACCAGCAATCTGCTGTATGACGCCATACAGCAGCTGCCGGCAGCTCCGAAGAGAGTGAGGATGGGCCTCTGTATGAAGAGAGGGCACTTGAGAAAGTGGCAAATGTGCGCTCTGCTTGTAAACTCTCCTTACCACTCACAACTGCAGGATCTGGCTGAGGTGTTCACAGCAGCGTCTGCTTTCTGCTGTATGCCTTTCTTTACCAAGCACGAAGGCTGGTTCTTGAACCCTTTAAAGTGCTAGTTGCCACAGGAGAAGGATGAAGAAAACTAGGGCACTCCCACTTGAATAAGCTAATAGTAGCTATGTGACGTGATTCGCAAGTCAAGCCTTTCATAGCGCTAGCTTTCACAGCAAGAGAATTGGTAAGCTTGTTACTTTATTGAGCTCAGCATTTAGTGTTGCATATGTTGGAATACGTTTTTATTAGGGGTGTGCGAATTTTCGAAATTTCGAATATTTTTCGAATAGGGTTTGCTATTCGATTCGATTCGCACTGGAATTTTACTATTCGAACTATTCGAACTTCCCAAAAACAAATACAGTCAACGTCCGATTTAAAAGTGACCCCTTCAGATTTTAAATATGCTTCACCTCATTACACTCTCGTATTGCGGCAAAGCTGCCTTTCAAGCTCCGTTACGGTCAAACTTTGTCAAAACATGGTCAACGTCCGATTGGAAGTGGCCCCTAGATTTTCAATATGCTTCACCTCATCACACCCCAATAATGCGGCAAAGCTGCCTTTCAAGCTCCATTACGGTCGAACTTTGCCAAGACACAGTCGTCTGATTGGAAGTGGTCCCTAGATTTTCAATATGCTTCACCTCATCACACCCTGGTATTGCGGCAAAGCTGCCTTTCAAGCTCCGTTACGGTCGAACTTTGCCAAGACAACGCCAGATTGGAAGTGGTCCCTAGATTTTCAATGTGCTTCACCTCATCACACCCCGGCATTGCGGCAAAGCTGCCTTTCAAGCTCTGCTACAGTTGCAAATGTATTAACTCAAGAAAACGCTGGTTCCAACATGGAGATGAAAGATGTGGCAGAGGTGGGGGCTCAATGCTGTTTTGGACCTGAAACTCGGGCAGGAAGTCCGAAAAATCGGAAGCCGAAGCTTTTTAGCATCCAAAATTTCAGATGTTCTTTTATATCGATGTCTAAGAGGCAGATTTGGAACCCCGGACTTCAAGGGAGCACACCCTTGTCTGCCACATCAGTTGGGCTTCCACAGAAGTTGAAAGAGGAGGAGGTGAGGCCGAGGAAATGGCATCTTTACTATCACGTGTAAAGTGTTGTCAGCAACACTTTGGTTGCACCAAATCATGTACATAAATAGAATTCGGCTTCTACATTGCCTCATTCTTGATAAGAAAACTATGAAACACCACCCCTCCAGTGCTTCATCAACCTAGCGAAAAGAAACACTTTCATGTTGCTATCTCATAAGAATATGCTTAGGAATCCTCTCTAACTGCAATTTTGCTTTGAAGTATTCGAAAAATATTCTAGAAATATTCGAGAAATATTCGAAAAATATTCGATTCGATTCGCACTCACACTTCAATATTCGAATTCGCTTCGCACCCACAATTTTGCTATTCGCACAGCTCTAGTTTTTATCTCTCCTTGCACAGTGTGCAACTTCTCATGCTCTTCTTATGTAACACTTATTTCATTTTGATGAAGGTGAAATGCTAGAGGTCTGTGTACTGTGCAACTTCAGTTCACGTTAAAAAACCCCGTGGTTGCACTATGGCGTCCATCATAGCCCGAGTCGCTTTGGGATGTTAAACCCCATAAACCAACCAACTTTGTTCTCGTTCAAAGCTATGGGAAAACTGGTGTGTGCGCAATGGCTTGCATTTGTATAAGTGAATTGTCCTACGAGACAGGACACACGTGACAAACATCTCAAAACACTAGCTGCTCGAGGGACGGTGGTGCACTTTACAACAGTTCAGCTGTTCAATGCCCGCATGTGCGGTATAATGAACAGAGCATCTGAGTGTTCTGCCGTGGGACCTTGGTTTGAAACCCAACCACTAGACACTTTTAATGAAGAGGCCCCAAATGAGGCAGGACAAAAGCCTGCTTATGTACCTGGCTACCCAAAAGTGCTTCACATATACGAACAAAAAAAAGCGCCTAGTGTAGAGACATTGCCTGGACAGCATGCACACAGACACATCAGTGAGCACACAGTGACATGGTTGGTTACCAGGCACGAAAGGTCGACCATCTTGCCGTCAGTGTTGGGGCACCAGAGCAGGTCGTCCTCTATGAAAGGCATCGCAGGCGGCTCCTCCCAGGCAGCCACGGTCACACGCTCTTGCTCCCCAGCACGCCAGCCACCCTGCGCCATCGGACAAAGACAGTATTTCAAGTATTTGCAAAGCACTGCATGAGATGTGCAGCTGGAGCAGTTAAAAATAGCTTCGTTCACTGAATGATTAACACGGAAATCACACTGTTCTAGATTGGCTTTCTTCTAAAGAGAATCTTGCTTACTTCATATTTCTGCAATTAAATGCCATCATGAAGTTATGCATACATCAATTATATAATGTTCTCTAAATTTTATGAGCTATGCATGGCACGCTGCATTTAAAAGAATTTACATGTAGAAGGTATTGATGCACTGATGTAATGTCGAATAGAATATTATGTATTTTTATAAGTATTATTCCTTTATTTCCCTTCTTTTTTTATGCAGATGATGCATGGGTGCACAGGCGTAGCCAGAAATTTTTTTCGGGAAGGGCAGGAGGGGAGGGATTCAACAATCCTTTATGCATGTCTGTGCATGTATTTGTGTATACACACATGCAAAATCGAAAAATTTCAGCAAGGGGGAGTTTGAACCCCCCAACCCCCCTGGCTACACCAATGCACGGGTGGCCTTCTGTCATCACAAACTTTGGAGCTCGCGACTTTGTCAAGGTAACATTTTTGTTTCGCAGCTCTTACTGACTGCTTCTACCATCCTGTAAATGCAGTGGGACATAAAATTGTTACTATATACCACACACGCACGCACACACACATACATGGGCGTGTAGAACTATTTCAGAAATAGAATCCTCCCTAAGCCCTGATATGTGGAATACAGCAGGCACTGTTAAAGTAGGTCAAAACAATGTTGTATAACAAGTAATGCTGCACACCACATGGACTCGGAGTCAAGTGCGACATGGTAATCAATGCTCGAAGCACGAAGAATGCAAGGGTTTAGGAAGATATAGTGCTAGCTAGCTTTGTTTGAAATGTAGCACATTACTTTGATTAGAGTGCTGTGGCACTTTTAGTTGACAGTGGTAACAACAAATGATTACTGGCAGCAGTGGGTGTCTTAATGCAACCTTTCACACACACGCCCTTAAATCAACTCCACCAGAGATAGCTGTTCTAGCAGCCAGTGTTCTAAATCAAATGAACTATTTTGGAAATATATTAGAATACAAACTGTGTCTTTTTTGCAGTAAACATACCCTAGTTGTTGGGCCTGCTGCAGCCATCAACAATTTTTTCAATAAAGATGTGCTGCGTTTGCATAAGTAGGAATGCTTTGAACTCAGGTTTGAAGATTTGCAACTATAGCAATAATGCAATATTCAAATGACCACAATTAAAGCTTCAAATTAATTAATAATACTACCATAACCATAAAAAAGTAATGCCACACCATAAGTTAAAACCAGTTTCTAACAGAGTAAACTTGCACGAGGGGTTTGCAGAAACCCAGTTTCTGCAAACCCCTCGTGCAACTTCCACCTCAAACAATGGTTCATGTACAGTCGCGCTCAATATGACTTGCAACGCGGGAGCGCGTAGTCTCACGAGCTTAAGGATCGCGCATTCCTTCCACTAGCCCTTAATTTTACAACTAAACGCTGCTCTCTTACTGGAGGATGTTCCCGAATAAGAAAATAACATTTAGTTACAGAAATGAAGCAAGTTGAAGCCATGCGCAGTCTTTAATCTCACGAGGCCACGCGCTCCCATGTTGCAAGTCATATTGAGCGCGGCTGTACGTGGCCTGTAAGAATCCTCTCAAGCAAATTTGAAATAATTATTGCCATTCAGCAAACTGCCGTACAGCCTCCGAAATTTCCAGAGCGAGAAAAATGCTTCCACGTGTTGAAATGCCACCTACGTGGCCTTAGAGGACGAGAGGTACACAGTCTGAAAATGATTATCGTTAGTACCACATGAAGGGTAGAGCGAGTTCTCAGTCAGGCCATTTCTTCTTTTTGCTTAACTAGCATGCAGCAAAAAATGAGGCACAGTCTGGTTTAGCTACTGAAGAGGATGTCAGAAAAAAAATAAATCTGCGGGATCACTTCGAAATCAGATGTTTAGCCGTCTTCAAAAGTATATGTAGGTCGCATATGCTGGCAAAATTCAAAACAACACAGCTGTTCAGTGCAGTAAAAAGAAGCAGCTTTACAGCAGACTGGCAAAGCACAGTAGCAATACAGCACATTACGTAGTACCATTGTGTAACATTAGGCTTCTGCCAGGTTTTTTCTTCGTTTTTTTTATGCTGTAATAAAACAAGCTTGAACGAACCTTGGAAACGCATTGCTACAATCGTGTTCCGCTGACCACTAACTTAGACATGCAGACTTTTTGAAGGCGAAAAATGCGGACAATGGAACAATGGAATACATGTATCTACGTTCTCACAATACAGTAATGTGAATACAAGATATTCTAGAGGTCAAGTCTTCATTCTTTTGTTCACAACAGCTACATCTGTGCAATCACAAAATGTGTAGCGTGTTTTCACAATCGTTGAGCGACACTTGTGTTCATCTTGCGCGATGCACATCTGTGGCAATTCAATAGCTATGGCATAATACTCATTACTACCTGCGTATGCTCAACTTCGAAAACGTGTCGTCAATCTTTATTTTTAATCTGTCATTCTAAGCTAATTACAGTGTTTAGTTAGACACACATTGTCTCACAGCCAACTCATCTTTACAGCTTTCAGGAATAACCTGGTGCTGATGACGATAAACTACAAGAAAACAAAGCAAACTGTTTCCTTAAAAAATAGCACTTCAACTAGTTCATATAAGCTTCTCCTTTTTCCCAAAAAGAGAAAAATTATATAATGCCATTGTATAACAATAACCTAAAATAACAGGTAGCTATGCCGGTTCTAAATTTAAGTTTGCTTTCATGGAAATCAATGCGGCGTTACTCCCAAACGCTACCCGGAAGCCCTACTTCTTGGCTCCATCACCTTGCCGGATTCGGCTTCTTCGCAAGACACGCACGTTTTGCAGTGAAGAAAGCCGGTTGTTACTGCAAGCGATCGACGTCAGTAACGGTTCCGCATTCATCAGACAACGCCTGTTTTTCACTAAGCGAAAGCTTTAATATAGACACGAGTGCGCAGAATGGCAATGTCACGTTCTCGAAACAACAGCGCTGATGTAAAATTGATGGGACCATTATTAGGATGCACGTGCATTTATAAAGTCGATCGCTGGCGCGCTGCATATATCGAGTAATCTTAATTCAGTACAAGCGTGTAGCGAGGCTCAGACACTGTTCCTGTTATTTGCGTGTCCAAAAGCCCAATTCAAATAGGCAGTGACGCACTTTGCCGCGTTTTCGAAGCGTCAAACAGCGTGGAAGCCGTCTGAGAAGGGATCGAGAAGCACTCGCTTATAATAAATCGCCGTCTTGTTTACAAATGACGCATACGCCAGCGCACGTGGCCTTCAAACACCAGCCAGCAAGCGCCTCATCGCATCGTGCGCGACAGTTGCATGATCCGGACAGGGCTTCAAAGACCTCTGTGTGAAACGACGAGCGGTTTCATTGAGAGCGCGCCGGAGGCAAGCTATGAGGAAGAAGGGTGATCTCAACTGGGCTAAGGTTATGCAATCGCGCAGGAAAGAGGGAGGGTGAAAGCAGCTAGGAACGGCACACGCGCGCTGCGTTAGGGAAGGTCGCGGTCGATTCCGTCAACACGATTTCAACACACCGCGCCCATGGCCGGGAAGCGCGCGCGGCATCGATCCCCGGCGGCTTGCACGTCCCGATAAGGACGACGCTGCGCTCATCATCCTCGAGGAAGTACGGAAAAAATCCCATATAAAACCACATACCCGCTGCGATCTCACCGCCGTTCAAACACAGTCGGTCGTCAGCAGTATGTCCCACCACCTCGGAATACTGCCATCACAAACCGAAGAGGTGTCGGCTGCGAAAACAGCTGAGAGGCACATTTTCACTTTCTCGATGACGTCGAGTGTGTCATTATAACGCGTTTGACGACAAGGACAGGCAAAGACGAGCAACGTTCGATCGGGTTGCAGAGAGAACGAGTCAAATGCCACTCAGAAAATCAAGCATGACGTATTTCACGGAAAGGTATCGATGTCGAAACACAGCGATAGAAGAGAGGCAGAGTCTGCAGTGCGCGCCTTACCACGAGCCATCGACGGTGCGCGGAACGCTTTGGCGCTTGAGACACGCGTTGACACGGCTCGTTTGCAAGCGCCGTAGAAAGCCATCGTTTAAAGGGCGCCGGGTGATGTGCGTTCCCTGCCACAAGTGTCCGCCGAGCCGGCGTTGTCGACGCTGGCTGCAGCAGCCGCCAGCTGATCTTCCGAGGAAGCAGCCTCCACGCCTCCACCGCGCCGCCGCCGCCGCCGCGTTCCCTTCCCCTGCCTCGCGGAAGCGGCCCGCTGTTCTGAATGTTTTGGTGGCGAAGCCACCTGGCGGCAATGCGGCGAAGCTACACACGCACGCACCAATCGGTGGCGCGAGCTTTGATTTGTAACGATCGGCAAATCAGCGGCCGCGAGTATAGACGATTTTACGTAGGACATATTCACGCTGCCACCTTAGGTTTTTCTTGCTTTTGTATCTCGTGACGTGAATTGACACGGTCAGGAAACGCCGAACGCACCAACGTAACCGTTTTCATGCGTATACTTCAACCGTAGCGCTGTTCGTTTAGTTGTTCAGGAACAGACTTGGACAATGTCAGCAGGTCACTGTGACACGCGCTTGCTAAGTTTATTTATTTATTGGTGGGGGAGGTATCTTTTCTGTATTTTTTCTCGATGCTGAACAAAGAAACCGAAGACAAATTGCAAGTTGCAAATGAATGAACGAAATAAAAGGGATCCCCCCCCCCCCCGAGGGGCTCGTTTATGTGTTAAGACACAACCAAATGAATCGAACATGCAATTAGGCCAGGGAAAGCATAGAGGACGCTAATTGTTGTCTTTAACTGTAGTGTGCTGACTGCGACGTAAATTGAAGTGAAATGAAGTGGACGAAAAATCACCCTTTCCGTCGGTGGGATCTGAACCCATAACCTTCGAATTACGCGGATGATTTTTCGTCCACTTCAATTCATTTCAATTCACGTCACAATCAGTACACTGCAGTTAATGACGAAAATTACCGTCATCTATGCTTTCCCTGGCCTAATTGTCTGGTCGAGTAATTAAGTTGCGAATGAATATATTATCGAACAAATCTTGGAGTGGCAGATAGCCACATTCGAGGAGACGAAGTCATGAACAAGGGAGAGTAGACACGTGCGAAAGAGGAAACCACTCGAAACATGAGTAGGTTAATACACGGCATTCTGACTTGCATGTAATCGATGACCTCTGAACTCATAATGTTTGGTTTACAATCAGCTCGTATTCTAGGTGACGTCAATGACAACCTGAACAGCAAGGGCCACTTCGATACGGCTGCACATAACTCGGCTCGTTTAGTATTGTTGCGACTATATATATATATATATATATATATATATATATATATATATATATATATATATATATATATATATATATATATATATATATAGTCGCCTGTCGACGCTGGCTGCAGCAGCCGATGTCGACGCTGGCTATATATATATATATATATATATATATATATATATATATATATATATATATATATATAGTTGGCGAGTATCAGGCGACTGCGCGGGCAGCAGTCGCCAGATACTCGCCGCGCGTTCCTGCAGCGAATCTCCTAAAGATATATCAGAGTCCTTCAGAGAGAACTGTTCGTAAGCTAAGCTCGAGGGCGCGGGTTCGATTCCCGGCCACGGCGGCCGTATATCGATGAGGGCGACATGCAAATAAAGCCCGTGTGCTTAGATTAAGTGCGCGTTAAAGAACCCCAGGTGGTCGTAATTAATCCGGAGTCCCCACTACGGCGTGTTTAATAATCATATATCGTGGTTTCGGCGCGTAAAACACCAGCGATTATTATTATTATTATTATTAGTAGTAGTAGTAGTAGTAGTAGTAGTAGTAGTAGTAGTAGTAGTAGTAGTAGTAGTAGTAGTAGTAGTAGCCAAACCTGAACGCTCGTTGCGGCGAGTCCCCGTTGGAAGTTCAGCAACGCGAACGCAGCTCGCGGGGAAAGCCTTGTTGTCTATACATGCGCACTCGCGCGCCGGCCCGTTAATCTTTGCTTGTCTCCCGTCTCTGTGTGCATGCTTGCGATCACTCCCCGACATGCATGTTACTCGCCTTTCCCTACGGTGCAGCCGCAATGTCATCAACAAGCACGTCATAATATCCGTTGCCGGTGCATGATGGTACAATTTTCAACCACGAATCGATCTGGGTACTAGGGTTTCCGTATTCATGACAGAAGCTATAATTGCGATAGAACTGTTCGCAAGCGAAAAATTCCAGCCAATAATATGATGAACAAGAAGAATGCACCATCGAGGCTCGCGTACTTGTTGCTGTTCCGCCATCTTGGCTACAGCTGCTTCTCCCTGTGTATTTTGGACACTCTATATATCTTTTGGATACTATATAATACTGCAGGCGTGCAAACTATTAGCGAAGGCGGGAAGGCAAACAGAATTAAGACGGTACCACCATCTCGAGATGAGTGTATACAGGCGAAAAATCACATTATCTCCCGCTAAAGGGGACCATGAGGCGATGCGAAGCCGGAGCACTTGCACGATCGCGTTCCGTTGGCGTTCGTTGGGCATGCTACCGACCTCGCGTCGTGGAACGCGAAGAGGAACGCTACGCACGTCATTGAGCGCATTTAATTTTTCCTTTTTTTTTAGCAAAAATAGCCAATCCCCACTTTTTTCCCTTTCCCTATTTTTTGTCTCATCTTTACCTCTCTATTTCCCTTCCCCGTGCACTACTGCTGAGGTGTCCTACCCCATGAGAGACAATTGCGGGGTGCACTTTTCTCTTCATTTCATATTATCAAAACCACCCCCCCTCCCCGCGCGTCATTCTCACAGGGCGAGCAGGGAACGCGGTCGACAGGCGCGCGAGAGGGGGGGACTAGGAGAGGAGAGAGAGGGGGAGGGGACGCGCATGCGCTGGCACTCATCGCGGCGTTGCGCAGGAGAGAATGAGGCGCGTGAGAGGGGGGGGGGATGCGCAGGCGCAGTAAGGGTGGTCACGCCGCACACCAACACCACCGGATTGAACTCGGCCATAAAAAATTTTGCAGTGGCTTAGCTCGGCTATGCCAGGATATACGTAGCGTTAGCAAACGTTCAGCTGATTATTCTGAGCTTTCCAGATTGTCTAGGATTAGCTTGATTGTCATGCTTACTACTGCTCCAATGACGCACATTCGGCCACATCGTTCAGAACCGGTAGACCTGGCGGTATGGCCGGGTAACGATACCCATTGGTAACGCTAAAGAGCGGAATGTTCTGCTTAACGAGAAAGTTCTTGCCCGTTGTACAAACCCGCGCCACGGTTTCACCCCACTCAGGCGCCGCCACTAAACTCAACGTTTCACGCATGGCACTACTTAGCGGCGTCAAGTCTTTCATGTGCCATAGTCTTTCACACACGTCGCACACGTATCCAAACGGATTGTTTACGAAGTCCGTCTCGAAGGTTCGAGCCGCACTGGCGCTTTCGCTAAGTTTCATAGTATAGGCAGTCGATCGGCGAGCCTTGACGTCATCGACGGCGTCTTGTTGTTGCTGCTGCAGAGGTGGTCGGGCACGTCGCTCAGCATCCTGGCGACGCCGCTTTGCTAGACGTTCCTCCCTTTCCTCCAGTGTCTCCGCAGCACGTTTAGCCTTCCTCTGTGCCTCCGCAGCACGATTAGCCTTCCTCTGTTCATTCTTCGTACGCTGAACCGCTAATTGCCTGGCAACTACTTCGGGATCCGATGACATAATCTTCTCGGCTCTTCTGCGCCGTTGAGCAGCATTTGCGCTCTCCTCCATGGCGTTACCCACCTGCAAACGCCAGTCAGAGGCGCTATCAAGCGGCACCAGCGCATTGTCAGACGGCGACTGCACAGCGAAGGCGAAAAGCTGCGCGCGCCATGGCTACGACGTCACCCCTCTCGAATGCGCAGAGCAGCACCGGCGAGTCGCGCGCGCCGGCGACAGTCTGTCTGCCCGGCTACGACGCCACTCCTCCCGCTCTCCGCCACCAGCAGCGGCGAGCCGCGCGCGGCGGTGGCGCAGAGCGCGTGAGATGCCGGCTCCGCACTCATCCTCGCGCATGCGCAGCGCGGCTCATGATCACCCACGCGAAATCGGCTCCGGCTAGGCAAGTGCAGATAACGCTGCAAAAACCGCAGTGAGTACCTGTCGGAACTGGGAACTGCACCCAGCACCTCACGCGTTGGAGGCGGACACTTTACTGCTTTTAGAACTCACATATTTCGGTGTCGGCGGCGTACGCGAAAGACCCGGCGCCGGCGATCGTATGGAAATGCGGCCCTCGAAGGTGTGCCGGTCACGTGCGTGTTCGTATGCGCTGTTTTTCAATAACTGATGCTCCCTCGATCGTGGGCTCGTCGGCGATCAGCCATTTCTGATGTGGCAATCTGATCTTCACGTTGCCACATTTCATTGTTGCCTGGATATGAACGCATGATCATCGTTGTTGTCTGCACCAATCGAAGTATTGCGCTGCTAAGCACGTGGATGAAGGTCAAATTCCCGCAGGTAGGTAGGAAACAGTCAGGAGGAAGCATTGCGCAATGCGATAGAAAGAAAGTACTATAGGTCAGGCACGCACACGCCAAGCTTCGCTTGCCCCCTTTTTCCGGATAGGGCAAGAGATCCTGAATATTTTTTTTCTGAGTTGGTCCTTGAAAAGACGAGACAAATGCGCTGCTTCCTGCGATTATATATCGGGAGCCTGTTTCAGCGGAATAAAGCACACTTAACCCCCCTCCCACCTCCTCTCTTTGCCCGAAGTACACGTGTTCATCAAACCACGCGTTTTATTAAAGAGCACCTCCGCATTCGTCGTGACCAAAACGCTCGCAAGAGGTCCGTTTCGCTTCCTGCGTTTTGTCCCACACCTGATGACGTTCGCGAACAAGTGTTTCAGCATGCAAGCTTTCAAAAGAATATGCCGCGTGCTGCCAGTGTTTTACAGCGAGCGTATATAGAAATAAACCGGGAACGAAGCGTAATGTAGGCTTATCAGACCAGTGTGCGACAGCATTTCGCTAGGGGGGGGGGGGGTAAAAATACAGCATTTTCGACCGCAAGTGTTCGCTAGATGATGTCAGATACGAGTTGCCGTGCGCGTTTGCGCAAGCGTTTCCATCGTAAAGAGTTGTATAGTTAGTAATGTAACGTTGCCTGTGGCATCGAGTGGAAAGGTCAGAGGCGCTTTACATGCTGCTACTCGGATTTCAATCCAAAAATGGGCACCAAGAAATGCAGCTCCTTTAACTGTATGTAAAACAAGCTACAAAATTTTTGAACGAGTGAGAAACCTAAGGCCCGGCCGGCGAAAGCTCTGCAGGACTATCAATAAAGTTGTTACCAACCAAGTGAACGAGTGAACACACGCTGTGAATGATTGAAGAGAGTTTGTTGCAAGCTCGAACGTTAATTGGCTGCCGTTTTTAAAGCTCTCCACCGCCGTAGCGCCGTCTAGCGTCTGCGATGTTTCGCCGCCTTTCTGGGAGTGGCGTGAACGCGCCTCGCCGCCTGATGGCCGCGCTGCAGTCGCTCGGTACTTGGGCGTGCTACTCTGCTCTGAGGCCAGTATATACAACTAGCAGGAAGCCCATATCCGCCAAGCCTCACTGCGGGCTCAGTGCATTCTTCGGCGCCGCATCTTGTGGGGGTGCAACCGCTTCATCATGGTGCGGGACATATGGAAACTTGTGCATGTTCCCTGCCTTACATTTGCCAACGCAGTAGTCTGCATGACAGCGGCCACCAGAGAATGGCTGGAGCGGCGGCAACGAGAAGTTGGCCGCACGGCGCTTGCGTGCCATGGAAGAGTGGCAAACGAGGCAGTCCAGTGGGATCTAGGCTGGTCTTGTTTTGAAGCTCGCGAGGCCTCCAGCAAATTAGTGTACCGGGGTCGCCTTCAATTCATGTGCAGAGAGCGCTGGGCAAGGCAGGTATTTGAATACCTTGCGGCAACATGCATACGTACCTCTTGGGTGAACCGGGTGTACCGGCTCGAAAAGAAGTATGTAACCTTCACAGAGCCGGTACAGGCTGAAACTGCAAGGCTCTATACCAAGGAGGTGCGTAAGCGGGTGCGCGACAAGGAGGAGGAACTGTGGCAACAAGCAATGAGTGGAAAAGTTACCCTCGAACTTTACCGCAGCAGTAAAGGCACCATAGGCTCAGTTCGCATGTACGATAACAGCACCGGGAGCTCGCTTCTGTTCGAGGCTCGAGCTGGCGCGCTTCAAACCCTTACGTACAAGAGAACGATCGACAGGGAGATGGCTTCGGTGCTGTGTCGCGCCTGTGGAAGTGCGGACGAGACAATTGCACATCTTGCGATTGAGTGCGGACAGATAGGCCTCCCGCGCACGGAGTCATTGCGCACCGCGCTGGGCTTTGCGGGGGAAGATGGAGAGACTGATCTACAGGCAGTGAGAGTGTCGATGCGGCGCCTTGAACGCTGGAGGGCAGTGGTTGTTGCGCAGCGGTCGAGGACACAGGGTGGCGTAGTGTAGTGACAACATAGTGTTAGCAAGCGCGAACCGAGCGTGCCCTTGTGCTTTCTTCTACTGTGCCCCACTCTTTTCTGTTTGTTCGGTTTTCTTCCCCCTTGCTGGAACCGTCCATTGGGAGGGGTTGGGGTTTTTTATTTGTTGTTTTTTTTGTTGTTTTTTTTCTTTCTGTTTTTTTTTTCCATATCCGTGTGCTAGGGTGTCATTACAACCATAATTACACCCGCCCGTTAAAAAGGGAACAGCAGCAAATCATCATCATCATCATCATCAACTGAAGGCGCGCGGCGCCGCGCGCAAGAACTGCTGGGCGCGTCGGCGGCACCCGGCTAATCGGCACTATTACTGATGCGGCTTTCGTTGCGTGTCTATCATTATTAAGCGTAGGACTTGTCGTCGTAAGCCTTGATGGATGAAACTTTAAAGCTTTCAATGGATGCTTGCTTCATATATATGCCTTTGAGAGATACTGCAAATCAGTTCTTGTAGCCGAAGTGACTGTTGGAACTTGGAAGGTACGAAAAATATAAAAATGAAAACGGGCTGATACCGACCATGAAGATTTACGATCTCGGTGTAATTGAGCCAAACTCATTGCTGGGCTAGTTAGGTTACTGTCAATTAACTAGACGCCGATCGAACGACCGCCAGAAGAAAGAGACAGAGGAAACAGAAAGGGCGTGCCTTATTCCGATTTCTTTGTTTCAATGCTTTCTTCTGGTGGTGATTCGGCGTCTAGTTTATTCTGAGTAACTGAGCTGCTCTATTGGAATTTAACTGTGCTCAGAAAGCTGTGTGCTGATATTCTGCCGAAAGCACGCCGAACATTTACCGCGCGTTGGCGAAGCTGTGTGCACGGTGCGTATCTTTACAAATGCCCTGTGGAAATGTGACTTTTTCGACATTACGAGGGCTCAAAGGTACAGGAAGTCAATGGTAACTCGACCGGTACAAATAACGGTCGTCCTCAGGGGCGTTGCATGGATATTGTTATTGGCGCCGGGTGGGGAGGTGAGACTTTACTGCCCGTATTTGTGCGTGTAAATATATATATATATATATATATATATATATATATATATATATATATATATATATATATATATATATATATATATATATATATATAAACATAATATCGCAAAGGGTAGAGCACCACCGCCTGGCTTGACTTTTGACACTTTACAGATAAAACAACGAAATTATAATATAATACAAAACATGCATTGTGAAAAACAAGTTTTTGCAATGGCATCGATAGGCCAGGAAAAGTGCAATATAAGCTGTCCATTGAAAAGGAGAACTGGTTGTAGTGAATTTAGGCAGAATAACCGACGGGCTATATTTACATCTGCGCATTTTAAGATGCTTGAGATAAGCCCTGACGCATGAAGTTTGCGCCTTGTAGCGCGCCTTCGGCTCGGCTCCTGCAGCTGGCTCGGCTCCCTGGTATTTTAAGCACTAACCGATGCGTAGCATAACCGATGCGTAGTAACCGCGGAAGCGTAGGCGTGCGCAAGGAGGGGGGGGGGGGGGCAGGGGGCGGCCACCACCACCCTATTCACCTAAGGGGGGGGGGGGGGGGGGGCGCAAAGTCTGCTCCATACATTGACTTAATAGGGATGGGGGGGGGGGGGGCGCTGCGACGAACATTCGCCCGACTTCGACCCCTCCCCCTGAAGGGGGACCCTGCGCACGCCTATGCGCGGAAGCACGCTGTTAAAGAAACAGAGCAAAACTGGCAGAACTCAGCCGTCACTAATATAAATGTTGTGATAGAGTTATTTGTACTCAGGTTAATCATGAAACAGTCGAACGCATTGGAGCTCATATAAGGATCAATGCTCTGGATATCGTAGAAAATGCTGGCAGAAGAATGGTAGGCTTTCGTCGCTGGTTTTTTTATTTCTTCGTAGTCACTTATAGTGTAGCGCGGCTCGAAGTGTTGTTTGCAAACCGCACAGCAATCAGTGAGCAGCTAGGTGCAAAATCCGATTGTCGCCTTCTTTTGGGGGCCGGCAGGCTCCAAAAACAGGGAATATCTCAGAGCAATTTTGGCACGCCTGCATATTCACTCGTGCACCACGGCGCGTAGCAGGCGTTGAGACGCCGATTAAAGCTCAGTAATGTATTAAACGCGCTCAAAACGCGCAATTACACGCTTTCGTAGGCTGCGACGCGCGCGCGCCAAATGCAGACGCTCTCCACAGCTTCAGTGGATGGATGGATGGATGCTATGAGCGTCCCCTTTATAACGGGGCGGTGACACGTCTGCCACCAGGCTCGAAGAAAAAAAAAAAAAAAAAAACCTTCCTTGTTTTAAGTTGACCTAATACCTTATCCACATTGATTAAATCTATGTTATTATACCAAAAAAATATTTATTCACGGTCCATCTCTCTGCCTCTTAAGGCAGAATGACCTTATTTTTCCCCATTATTTATTTTTTTACTTTATCTCTACCTTTCTGCCACCAATACTCTAACCGTCTCTTACTTATTTCTATCGCGGACGTGTTCAGCTTTCCATTGTTGTCCCTAAAACCCAAGGCCACATTCAGGGGCGTAGCCAGAAATTTTTTTTCGGGGGGGGTTCAACCATACTTTATGTATGTTCGTGCGTGCGTGCGTTTGTATGTGTGCGTGCCTATATACGCAAGCAAAACTGAAAAATTTCGGGGGGGGTTTGAACCCCCCCAACCCCCCCCTTGGCTACGCCCCTGGCCACATTCAATCATTACATGTTCCATCGTTTCCTTAGTTCCCCCGCAGCATGTACATTGTTCTTCTTCGTTACTGAATCTCGCTTTATAACTACGCGTTCTAAGGCAGCCCGACTTTGCTTCAAACAGTAAAGCGCTTCCCCTTGAATTATCATAAAACCTTTCCCTCCTTATTTCGTTTTTTCCAAAGTGACTACAGCGCCGCCGCTACGATCGCCCGTCGGAGCATCACCCGAGATGCGGCCTTCTGGTGTGTGGGGTTCCGCGGCGGTGTATGCACCGTATACGCTGAGTTCACAAGGTATCGCTGTTCTTCGCGGTACACGGGCAAAACAGAGCAACGCTTCGCGAGTGTAAAGGCGCTAGTGAGTAATCTGTAAGCTGTCAGCTTCAAAATGGCTGAAACAGCAAGCAGCGGCGGCCCACGAGACGTTCCCGCAGCAGCGCTGACGATGAGTAGAATGTCAATGCAGTTCTTAAGCAGCATGTGTAGATTGGTAATTGCTTTGTATATTTTGTTACATTTGGCCTTGGTGTGGTTCTTGGAATATGCACTATGAGAGACGGTTAACACTTAGGACAACCCTCGAAGTAATCGGAGAAACGTAAATAGAGACGAGCGAACACGTAGGCCATTGTCCGGCTGCGCGTTAGGTGCGCGCATTAGTGTTTAAGATGACTCCCGGGTTTCCGTGCCATGATTATTCAAGCTAAACGTAACTCTAATCCTTAACAGACCATTTGGTTCCGCTTGGCACGTTGCAATACAATGTTCATGGAACGACAGGAGCACAAACACCGATGCCTGTGTTGATTCGTGTCGCCGTCGTAGTTAAAAGCTTGTGGCCTCTGATCGTTGCGCAGGAGAAGCAGATGTACGACGGGTGAGCTCAAAATTCGGCGTAGAAACAACACGATGATAAAATGAAAATAAGCCTCTTGCACATCTGGAAGCATGGCATGGCGTAAGTTCGCTTCGGCGCGAGCCGCCTCCACTAACGATACGCCGAAAGGTCGCTTATTTTTGATAACATTACTGTCAGTTCGTTTTGTGGCGAGTAGCATTACGACGAGCACACGTGTCCAGGTAACGACCTAGCTTTAACGAACGTGGGTCGATTGTTCACGGCACCCAGGTTACCGCGCAAAAGAAAAAAGAAAGAAAAGAAAAAAAAAGGTGCGGTTGTCATAACGCTACCCCAGTTATCGTCAGAAAATTGACAAGTCGAGAAAGAACGTGCTCTCGACGAAACGTTAGAGACGCGTACCTGCGCCAAAGCACACATGTCATGCGGCCCTTTCTGTCATGTAGATTGGAAAGTGCTAATTCGATAATCTCGAAATTGCACGCACTAAGATGGAATATTTTCTAGCCGCAGACATTGTAAATCATGTGCTGTAGCATAGAAATCAGAGAGGTTGATGCTATGACAGAACAACTCTTGGCCAAACATGTTGTGTATTAATCGTCAGCCTTGACATATCGGTTCTCTTTGGTGCAGATGTTAAAGTGTACCAGAATCCAAGCACATTCACAAGCTGGTGCGATGACTTGAAAAAGTGGCCATAAGTGAAGACACCACATATAATATACGATTTGCTGGAGAAGAAGGCGTGCGACCTAAGAGAAGCGAAGTCATTTAATTAAAAAGCATTGTGCACTTCGCATGCCTCGGCTGCCAGTCTTTTACGTTTTTTTTTTTTTCCGCCGCAGCCAAACACAGCGCAGTGGTGGTCGACCTGTTCTCGTTCGAGATTTCTATTTACCGCAGCACAATTGCGTCAGCGCGTCGAAAAAATGCCAGGCCTGCGCGGAAAGCGCAGCACAGTCACAGCGAAAGCTGGAAGAGCGGCATTTTTAGAGCCCGTTCTAAACTCTCTTGGGGCTACTAATACAAGTACACTAGCAAGGTCCCCACTACGCCATAAATCACAATATTTGTGAAATTGGGAAGCACCTACAACGCGATTATTCGTCATTGTGCGCAGAAGCGAGGTTCCAGCTACACATATGTAAGGCATTATGTGCACTTTGTTTACGTGACGACTGATGTCGATGAAGAACTGTGGCTCAGCCCTTCGTAATGGGCTGGAAGCTTTAAACGGCTCACCAGTTACGTAATTCGCATTGTGTGACGCCCGGTCGCTATTAACTCTCCCACCATGCAATATAACATACATTGACGTGAGAAAGAGAGACAGAGAGAGGGGGGAAGAACTTTGTTGAGACCCTGAGGAAATGGATGATGGGCTCATGGGCTTCCTTGGCAACCAATGCAAGTGCACTTGCGAGGAACCCACTACGCTATAAATCATAATTCTGTGAAGTAGGGCAGCAGCCACTATGCCATTTTTCATCATTCAACGGAGAGCCGTGGTACCCGCTAAAAACATGTAAGGCATCATGCGCACTTTGTTGGTGTTGTGCCTGATGACGATGAAGAATTATTGCAGAGCCCCTTGTAGTGGGTTGGAAGCATCCAACAGCCCACTCGTTGCGCAATTCGCATTGTGTGACGCCTGGTTACAGAATTCGCGTTGCGTGGTGCGTGGTTGTTATTTCACTCTTCTACCACAGTAAATTACATATGTTAATGTGGTTCCTTCTGGACATGAGACCTGTATAGCGTCGTTTTGCAAGGCAGTTCCAAGCACCGGCATGGCTCTGAGGTACAACACTGGGCTCCCACGCAGAGGACCCAGGTTCGAACCCCGTTCCATCCTGGAAATTTTTTCTTATTTCGTTTTTTTTCTTATTTCGAGCGATAGTGGTTACGGACACCGGCGGCCGGCGCGGCGTCGGCGGCGGACCACTAACGCCACCAAAAACGCCGTTGAAATGATCTCATAACAGCTTTCGCCTGTAAAATGGAAACACGCTGACCTCTCACGCACCACGCAATGCAAAACTCGGGAATCCGCACACACCAGCGGCAGCGGTCGGACGGTTGGACACGTGGTGGAGAGAGAGAGTCACGAAAATACACCGGTTCGAGGGACGCTCCTCCCCTCCGTGAAAACGGTCTATAGGCTACAAGTACCAAAAAAATTAAAAGAAGAAATGCGATCGAGAGGCCCTTGGCGCCCCACGTTAACTGAATATCTGCGTACAGCTGATCTAATTTGGTATGGGCTATCAGAGAAAAGACACAGTGCAGCATAATCGAGTAAATGATTGAACACATAAATAAACGAATTAAACAAGGAAATACAAAATCCGTAGTCTTTCCGTTTTATCACTGGAAAGAGTATCATGTGGGAGATTTTATCAACCAATAATCTCGCTCCAGACATTGGCGTTAACCGAAGCGCCGGTTTTCTTTCTTTTTTTTTTTTTGTTAGGCACTTCGTAAAAGGTTTTTATACGAGAATCCCACGGAGGTTTCCATCAGATTATTTTTTCCGCGAGTAATTTTCTTGTGCAAACCGCGTGTCATCCGTCTGAGCAACGCATTCTTTCGCCGTCTCCTCTCCAAATCGACGTATCATCATAGAGCCCCCCCTCCTCCCCCAACACACACACACACACACACAAATTAAGCGATACATTCGGTGTTAAAGGAATATACCCAAATAATCAGGTGCAGAAAAGACAATCTGAAGTTTCATTTCCAAAGAATCCGGCACATTTGCGATAGAGAAACATCTTGTACATAGTTCCCGTTTAAATGTGCCATAAACTTCGGTTCACCACAACGACGGCGCAAAGAGGACGACGACACAGAAAAAGGTCACAGGGTAAGCGCTGGGCAAATAATTTTCAATTAGTTACATTTCGCAGGGCAAGGTGTCATGTAAAACAAACTGTCTGCACGCGCACCGTACGGGCACAGGCCAAATGTTTCGAGAAAACTGGAGAAATAAGACCGAAGCGCTTGTTTCAATGCACTTATTCGGTTGCGGATGAACTTGCCAGGAGTGCCGAAGACAGTGAAGTCTCACTTCGTGAACGCGCGGATTACGTGCAAGCGTACGGGTATACGCTGTAACCACTCGACCACGCCTCCACGACACTCCCCTTTCCCTGCTTCGCCGCGCGCTCCTCCTCTCCACCTCCCCCAGGGCTCGCTTCCCCCGTGGCCTTCTCGCCAATTTCACAGATAGGGCATGCGCATTTGCGCGTAACCTAACTGTTACAGTCGAACCGCCATTGTTCATTGTAACGCGACCTCGCTCTAAGCAAACATGTCGATAACTTTAGGATTGCTGCACTTGTTTTCGGGAACAGTTTCACATGAAGTCAAGGTCACGTGGAAAATCGAGAATACCAAGTTTGCAAGGGCTGATGAAGTCAAAAGAAACGTTTTTTTTATTGTCTTTTTTTTTGTTGCTTTAAGAATCCTAAATAGCATAAGGGCCTCCAGGAGAAAAAAAACAAACAAACAAACAAAATCTGCGCAACTCGAGCCATGGTGTCTCCCTAATGCGAGACTTCGCATGTTTGAGGGCATAGGTGATTACGTGCAAAATAGTACACGTCGTCCTGCCAGTGCACATGCTGCAATCATATAAAGCATACAGTGAAACCCGTTGGCAACATAGATGATGCCAGTGCGTTGAAAATAGAGAAAGCTTTCCGCCTGCTAAAGCCCCGCCGTCGCGCCGTACCGCACTGAGGAGATTAAATCGATGCGGAATCACAAGGCCTGGCCCCTGCTGGCCCGATAGCGCTTAGCGCAGACCTAAAATAGAACGCCACGGGGTCTACAGCAATTAGCACTCTCTGTCCGCGAAGCGCAATAAGATTTGAATGAATCTGGTAGGGACCGGCTAAAACTCCTCCGCAATTTTGAAAGTACATGCGATAAGCACACAGTAACAGCGCTTTTCTGGCGTTCAGCCAAGGCACGCTCCTCGATGATGGTTGGAGGTAGGTCTCTCAATGGCACACTAGAAAACCACTGAGAAAGAAAGAAAGAAAGAAAGAAAGAAATATGAAGAAAGAAAGAGAGAAAGAAAGAAAGAAAGATGAAGAAAGAAAGAAGAAAGATAAGAAAGAAGAAAGAAAGAAAGAAAGAAAGAAAGAAAGAAAGAAAGAAAGAAAGAAAGAAAGAAAGAAAGAAAGAAAGAAAGAAAGAAAGAAAGAAACAAGCTGTTCTTGGCCCGCTGATCTTGGACGGATAGGGGCTGTGAAGCGGTAAAAGATGGCGGACGGTATACACAACGCAGGTCTTGGGAAGGTCTGGGAAACGTGTGCGAGAGGTCTTGAAATTCCAAGTGAAATGGGAATAGGTGTGCCTGTAATTACAGCTAGGTAACTGAAATGTTGCAGCTCTAAATGGTATTGAGTGAACTAATCGCATTATACGGCGCTTGCTCTTCCGCGCGTGCGTGCTACCCTCCTAGAAAAAAAAAAAGAATGAGTCCTAGGACTCTTTTTTGTGGCTTGCCACGTATATGACTCTCTTTAAGAGACACGTGAACTCCCATTGGAGATAGTTATACTTTCGTCGGAGAGTCGTGGGATCCAAAAGAGGGAGCTATAGCGTGTCTCTTTAAGGAGAGTCATATAGACGTGGCTTGTACACTGATTTTGTTGTTAGATTGCACGTGCTGACTCCTCCCGCCCCCTCTCCTCTTCACTTTCGGTAATGTATTCCCCTCTCCCACAGCGGGATATGCAACGAGACGCTGTTTAGGCCAGCAGCTATGTAAGGCGCACGCATATGACTCATGCAATAAAAATCTTTTGTCAATGTATATTTCTTTGAACGAGAATTCAGCCATCCGTCCACGTTTGTCATTCTATACATGCCAGGGAGGGAGATGAACGAGAAAAGGGAGGGCTTGGCTATTCCGTAGTGCCTGTGACGGATACACATGGTTACACACACATGAACCGAGATAATACCGAGAAGAAAAAAAAATACAAACGAACGTGCAATATCTTGATGTCGTTGCACAAAGCTTGTGACACATGGTTTGCAGCCTTTCACACCGGAAATGTGACACGTGACACACTTGCGACGTGGAACGTGTCAGGGAATGAACCACGTGTGTGCTACGATGCTGAAGAACAAGCCGCGCAGGCAAAACTGCGTGACGGGCGCAGCATGCGAGCCCGCCGGCGTTAGATACCACCGGGCAAGTCAACGCATGCAGCATCGTTTCCGCTTTTCAAGCGAAACTTGTTATGAGTTAAAATTTTCGGTGGCGTCGGTGACTGTAGAGAAATGCGGCCCTCGAAGTTGCGCCGGTCACATGGGTATTTACGCGCCGCGTTTCCAATAAATCATGCTCTCCCGATCGCGGGCTTGTCTGCGATCGGCCGTTTCTGATATAGCAATCTGATATTTTATCGAGATCACATGTCATTTCCCGTTGCCACATTTGATTGTTGCCAGGATATGAACGCATGACCGTCGTTGCTGCCTGTAACAAGTGAAGTGTTGTGTTGCTGAACACGTGGATGACGGTCCAATTCGCGGCATGGAGAGAGGAGACAGTTAGGAGGGAGCATTCCGCAATGCGACAGAAAGAAAGGCAGTAGGTCAGGCAAGCTTCGCTTTCTATTTCCCCGGTAGGGCTCCTGATTTTTCTCTTTTTTTTCCGGCGTAATTAACACCTTTCAGCGAAACGCTGCGTGCGTGTTGAGATCGTTTTCACCGTGAGTATCCTGTTGATAACCGTGGAGCTCCGACTTACGCCCACAAACCGACCGCAGGCCACGCTAAATGTCGACAGCCCCCGCAGGCAGGCGCGCAGCCAGAAATCTTCTGTCGGGGGGCGGGGGGGGGGGGGGGGGTTCAACCATACTTTATGTATGTTCGTGCGTGCGTGCGTTTGTATGTGTGCGTGTAAAATTGCACATGCAACCATGTGCACATGCAACCACGTGCAATTGCACATGCAAACACATGCAAAATTGAAAAATTTTTGCCCCCCCCCCCCCCCCCGACTACGCCCCTGACCGCAGGCAAAACGGCAACGGCGCTCGCATCCCCGCATGCCTCTCATAATGCTCGCGTTCAAAGACGAAGACAAACGCAATGCTGTAACTAAACGCCTAGCACGTACGTGGGCGATCGCTCTCCGTTTCGTCGGATCCGCACAGAGCAGTGAAAGCTGCCGACAGTCAATATAAGGAACGGGGACCTTGGGCTTGTCCACCGGAAGCATAACCGATGTTCTATGCAGCGTCGCAAAACTGCAACAACGTAGCAACGAAGACCCTTTCTTTATTCCCTTTCCTTACGGTGGACAGTGAAGTTCTATATTTGGCTGCAATGCACGGATACGGTGAAAAGGAAGAGCTCTCACTGACCATATTTACCTCACATATAAACTGTGCTCGCTATTAATCATGAACGGCATTTGTTTTCGAGAAGCGTTACGCGCGCTGGCATGCGGTTTTACGAACAGTTTATAAGAACTTTTGTTTATCTACATTTCTTTATTATTTATTTTTGTGAGCGCGAGGCCCACGAGTGTCTTCTAACAAGGTCACCGAGGTCTGTTTATATGAGCGTGACCGACCTCCTCTTCTCCCCAACGTCATTTCAGCTGGCTGGCATATCATCCTTTTCACTGAAAGGTACGTCACATGGTTCATTCTATGAACCAAGCGGACTGGAATGAACAGCGTATCACGCTAGAGCCGGGATGTCCACGGCAGTGTTCACACTGCCGGCGCTGCCTCACAGAGGGTGTCCCAAACGCGACCGCGTGCTGCAATGTTCTTTGCAGAGACCGTCTGAACGGCAGACTCTATCGACTTTATACACTAGCCATAGATCCGCCCGCTCAGCTTCACGCTGGCGTGCACCTATGCCGTTCTCGAAGGTACGCTGACAATCGAGGCTCTGATGCATTTAAACAAGGGGGAAAGCAAACGGTGGCGTGGTGTTAGGCCTGTCGTCAGCGCGATGGTAAAAAGCGCAGCCACGTGGGCGCTGCCCAGGGACGCCCCCACGAGCGCTGCTGGTTAGGCCCGAGCCGCGCGTCAGCTCGAAAAAAAAAAAAAGGAAAGGAAAAGTAATAAAGAGAAACCTGCTCTCGCTCGGGTTGCGAGGCAGCACCCCTCGCCCTGTCCGCTGAACGACAGCGGCCGCCCCAGTGCGTTATTTTACGCTACTGCTGGACAGCGGCCAAGAAAACGGCACGGCCACCACGCTCATTCCAACACGGTTGTATTTCCGCGAAACAGGGAAGCCGCTATGTGAAGCTGCCATGCGAGCGCTGGATAGTATGTATAATAGGCATAGTTGAAGACCCAAGCGCGTGGTAGCGGTCTTCAACGCCGGACTGCGCCGATGGGCAGGCACCGCTCGTCGCCTACGTCCACGCGCCAAACCATACCTAAACGCGGGAGACCCGAAATCAATAACGGTACAGGCGTCTGTCCGAGGCGGCACCTGCCGGCGAAACACTCTGTACCGATTTAGATTGGTTAGGTTCGTTTCATTATTACTACTACTTCTAGGCTCTCCTCAGAAATCAACGCGAAGCCCCGTCCGTCGTGAATGTGACTCGGAAGACCGTTAAGTGTAAAGCGGTATCGCAACTAAAGCGCGACGAAAGAGCGCCGTAGGCAAACAGCGGACGGCTGCTGCCAAGGCGGCCCTGTTCAACTCCACAATGAATCGCAGTGGCTGTCCTGCAGTGCGCGGCGAACATTGCGAAAACGCGGATCGTTTTTTTTTTCTTCCTTTTTTTCGTCCCAACGTGTAGGCATAATACGTGGTATTGGTATTGTCTCTGATAAAGAAATACCTTGTTTCGCACTACCGCATCCGAGTCACCCAACGATTCCAATTTCAAAGAAAAATAATCGAAATCAAACCCCCGCCCGAACAGGAGGGTTTGGCGATGGAATTGCGTAATTAGAGCCCTCATCAGGCAGGATCCATGTTAAGTGCCGAATCGTTTGTCAGTCAATTTTTACCGGTGCCAAATGCCCGGATCACGAATGAATGGAAACGCACTCGCACGTTTTGGAGCTTCCGCGCCGCGTTCACCCGCGCACTACAGAAAAGTTCGGCTATCCAAAAGCCAACTGGCTCTTTTTTATCTCTACCCTTAATTATGTCTACAGTAGTGTGTGCCGGTACTTCCTGCAAAGCGTGCGATCCCGAGCGGAAAGTGGCCTTCGCCGCTGTGACAGCGCAAGCAGCCGTGAACTATGTGCCAAATACATCCATGCAAGGAAAGGAGTCCGAGGCAATGAGAAGGCGGTATGTCATGTATCATGTCTGATACTAATGTCGCGCCGGCACTCCGACGTCGGAGAGAAGTGTGTGGTAACGCCCCACGTGGGATGGCAGCAAAATATCAATGTCAAAAGCGCCACTCCGCCGGATCAATCGACGACACTGTGCGCCCGCGCCGCGCACCCCGGATATACACACAGTAACATTCCTCCTCCTCTCTCTCCTCCATCAATGTATATACTGTAGCGTATACATGCTATGTATGGACTATATACACGTAAAAAAAGGAGAGAAAGAAAACGGAATCATACCATGTCGAGTGGCGGCGTCGGCGAGCGGAAAGAGCGGGCTCTCAAGATGCGGCGGCGGCACAACTTGTTGAGGGAAGCGCGGCGGGAGCCGGTTGCGCAACACGTGGTTTCGCGCAGTGTTCGTTGAGCGCCGGCGTTGCCGACGCGAGCGACAACTGCACGCGCTCGCGTCCTCGCCAGACTACAATCACCAAGCGACCTTGGCCGTGTGACTTTGCTGCGAGCGCAGAGGGGAGCCGAGCTCGGGCCTGACGTGCTGCTGCTCTACATACCTCGCATCATATGTCCCACGCCGCCGAGGCCCGGGGAAACAGAGCTGTTTCAGTGTCGCCGATCGCGTAATAATCCGAGCTGCGAGCACATGGCTTCTCCCTTAGTCCGGACGGGGGGTCCTCCCCCGGTGATGAAGCTGGCAGCAGAGCACGAGGGGCAGTTGGTGACACGCGACGACGCAGCTGATGCTCGCACGCAGCAGCGGCCGCCGCCAGGCGAAAGCACATGCATCCACGGCCGGCCTTCAAAAGCCTACACGCGCACGCGGCGCTTGGAGGAGCCGGCGGCGCGCGGGGAAACCCGGAAGTCGCGGAGCACTCGGTTGGTGATCTTGACGTCACTCGTGAGGACTTCCGGCAACGGAACTCTCCTTCGGTTTGGCGGCGCCCTCCCTTTCGTCGACGTCGCTCCCCGAGGCCACCGTCGGGGCGCTGCTGCGGCGGCAGCAGACGACGCCGGCGTCGAGGTCCCCGCTGTCGTCTGCTCGCTTCCTTTTTAAGCGGCTCTGATGGCCGGCAATGTGGCTCTCCAATTAGGAGGAGCCCGGCCTCACAACCGTGACTGGGACCTCCCGAAGAGACCCTGGATTCTGGTATAGCACAGCAGCGACGACGGTCTCGTCGCAAAAACCCGCGCATTTCGAGCAACCCTCCTTCTCCCAAAATCAGTTGCGCAACGTGCTCATTCGCATTGGCGGCGGCCCACCGCGGGAGTCGAACGCGAAAAAAGTGGCCGCGGGGGAGAAACGATGTTTCTCTTGCTCCCCCGGCCCGCCCGGACGTCGCGTTTTCTCCCCTACTAGCCTCGTTCTGAGCACGCGCAACACAGCGCGCTCGCTGCTGCTGCTCTCGAGGCAGTGCGCGCGTGCGGCGTCCTTGAGAAAGGCGATCCTTCTTCTCTAGGAGCTTCTTTCCTCCGCTCCCTCCTGGCTTCGAGAAGCCGCGCGATCATGCTTCGCTTTCCGACCGTGAAAGCTTGGGCGGTATCGCCGGCTCCGCGCAGCGAGCGAGCTCCCCGCCGGGGCGTGTTTCAACAAATTCCGGGCGGTGTGCATTTTTCAAACACCCCTCCTTTCGGCCACATGTTTGTTTCAAAAAAAAAAAAGCAACGTTCGTAAGTGCGTCAGCCTAAGCGTCAGGTGGACTCCGCCTTCCCGCCGAATGTTTGATGAACCGGTCATCTCACTCAAACTGACAGAGAGAGTATTCCTGTTAGAGCTGCCCGCATTTACAGTGGCCTTCCCTCTTTCGAGTAGAGGAGGGCAGGCTCGCCGCTGTCCGCCGTTTACGAGTGGCCTTGGCCCTGGCGACAGGCAGGCGGCGTGCCAGTCGAGCTCATGGAGGTCCGGCAGCAAAAGAGCAAACTTGAGTGCGAAGGTGACGTCACTCAGCGGAAGAGCTTATTTACATAGTGAAAGCGAGAAGACTACACGAAGCAGCCCGGATGGGAAAGGGGCGCTCTCGTCGTAATGAGATCCTTTGCGCGCCCAGACGGTTTATGGTACGCCTTTTCACTCGGGAATATACGCTTCGACACAGTAACTCCTCCGCTATAACTTGCTACTCAGTGAGAAGCGGCGCTTGCATAACGCTCTGCTTCCGACCCTGTGCATGGGAAGGAGTCCGAGCTGTAAGTATCGCGATAACGTTCGACTGCACGGGCGTTCTGAAGAGGACGACGCGTTATCACGTCTCCAACAAAGAGATAAACTAGACGGTGGCGCTATATTCGGACTTGGGAAAATTCACAAACGGTACATATATGCATATGCAGCGGCCAACACACGGCAAAGCGCCTTGCACGGCCCCTCGCCCATTTTCGACCCTCAGTGTCTTTCTCTTTTCTCTTTTTTTTATGCCGCCAACGATTGCCCAACCTGCCTTCAAAGTGATAAGACACTGTAGCGTCGCGAATGCAGATGACGTTAAAGTTCGGTGCGGATTGAATCATTTCACCAGGGCTTAATGTCTCCCTTCATCGGAGGGGGGGGGGGGGGGGGCTCATAGAGTGGCGACCTATATATTCTGTTATTCTGGGTGAAAGTCAGTGCCGTCACAACTCTCGCAGGCCACAGCATTAGGTTGTGTTTGGTACAATCACAGTGCAGTGAAGCTAACCGTCTCTAAAATTAAACGAATGCTTATGAAAGCTACACAAAGAAATATATCATTCAGAGTCTGTTTCGCGTGTTTTGCTCAGTGTGCCGATCCAATCAACCACTAAAAAGAGGGCGTTTTAGAAATAATTTTTCAAAAATGACTTGGGGTGTCAAAGGATAACGATATGCGAACTCAGACCAAATAAGTCTAGCTGCAAAGCAGAACATTAGTTCGCTCACTGCACTGAGAACCTCAGGCACGACAGTGCTATATTTTATTTGAACACGAAAGTGTTTTATGCCGGGGTCCACCAAGACTTTCATGACACTGAGATCGGGCTAGTTGGTACTGATCCATATTTTCTATAAGCGCGAAGGACACGTGACACAAACGAAGCACACAGGACAAGCGCTACTTTCATGACGTATTCATGACAAGACTTTCATGACGTATTTCCGTCACGGAAATACGTCAGCAAATAGAACGCCATCAGATGGCAAAGAAAAACAACTGTAAGAAAAAGTTCCGTTCACAGGAGTCAAACCCATGACCTCTCGGTCCGCGACGATGGCTGGCGGGCGTTTAGCCCACTGAGCTACCGCTAAACACATACCGGTGGCTACATGAACGCGCCTTTTATCTTTCACGTTTTCCTCTCACACTGCTCTTGGATGGATGGATGGATGGATGGATGGATGGATGGATGCTATGAGCGTGCCCTCTATAACAGGGCGCAGACATGTGTGCCACCAGGCTCGAAAAAAAAAAATGCAGTGGCTTAGTTCGGCTATGCCAGGATATACGTAGCGTTAGCTAAGGTTCAGCTGATTATTCTTAGCTTTCTTTGTTGTCAAGCTTCTGCGCTTTTCTCCGCCAGTTAGCAGCATTTGCGCTCTCCTTCTCCATGGCCCTACCACACTGGCAAACGCCAGCCAGCCGGTCTGACAAATGGCTAACCTCTTTGTCCTTCCGTTTTTCTTTTCCTCCTCCTCCCCGCTATATGTATACCCCGACTGATACATCTGCGTATGCGCGCAAAATTAAGGGGCTGATATAGTCTAGCGTAACGTCGACGCGCTCGGCACGCGCGGCGCGACCGACGTGTCCGGCGTCCGTAAGCGCGCCCCGACTGCAGCCGCCGCGAGATGCGACATGCTGCATTCCACGCCGGCGACGTTACCCAGACTGCACTGCGTCTGCGTCTCTTCGTGAAGAAGGGATGCCGAGTGCGCTCAAATGCGCATGCGCAGACCAGCGCGGCGAGCGCGGCGGCTCCGGTCTGCTCCGGTGCGCTAGCTGTGCGACCTGTGACCTCACTGCTCCTCGCGCATGCGCAGCACGGCTCTCAGAATGCCACGCGAAACTGCTCCGCCTCGGCCAGTGCAGCTAATGCTGCAAAAAGCTTCGTTGCCACCGCAATTAGCTCCGGCAACGCGCCGTTGCTACGACCATCCCATTCGGCGCGTTTCCAATAGGAAAAGTGTAATTTCGTCAACGCTTTCACGGCGGCTTTAGCCCAAGCCTCGTAAAGCCTCGCTCATAGCATCCGTCCATATTGAAAGATAGCTCTACGACGCTCGCCGGGCCCTGCAGCTGTCACACCGCGTTCCCCGCTCGCTCTCTGAGAATTAACGGACAGGCTAGAGGGAAGACACGACGCTCGTCGGGTTTCTCTTCGCGTTTCACGACGCTTTGAAGAAGTACATATCGAGTATCAGTGTTTACTATGTGCTTGTTGATGCCATCATTGCGCGGGATTCACCATATGCGGTGTCCAAATATATCTTGACAACTTCAGCTACCGCAAGGGTTAAATCATCATTACGGGCGTTAGTCCTCGGTGCGGATATGTGCCACAAGGCGTTAACGTGGGTGCGTCCACATCAAGCGGTGCTATATCTGCCAAAAAACAATAGACATTATACAAGCTCTCATATACCAATGCACTATAAACAATTAACCACGTTTAACTTTCGTGTTATACCGTTTCCTATGACGCAGGGATCAGCCATCTTTTTACACGTACTTGCCTAAAAAGTAGGCAATATACATGCGTCTTTCGCATTGCAACAGACTCGTAATACACAACTAAACGAATGACGACTGACTGTTGACCTAAAGAGACGAAGGTGAACCTTCACTGATTGCCAAATAGGTAGCCGCACGCACAGGTGCCTCGTTTAAAAGTGTGTTGCGCCAAGAAGCTCAGTCGAACATGGTGGTGACCCATGGTGTGCAGCGTTTCGGGCAATTGCATTCAGCAATACGATGAAACCTGTTTCTTTCTTTCTCTTTTTTTGATGATTCCCCATCAACCGAATAACTGCGATTAAATCATTATTCAAAAGATTGGAGAGCTATAATTCATCTCCACAAAGCACTATTACATTAAAAAATATCAACTCCAGTGCTTGGCAAATGGGTGCCGCAGTGCTACAGTTGGCCCGCCAGGCTGGGGGGGGGGGGGGGGGAGCGCCCCCCCCCTGACTATAAGCCCACAAGTTCAAGTTTGACATGTCACTATGTGCTGTGGTAACAGCACGCCATTGTAAGGAGCGTGTTGTGTTCGTGCCACGACAAACTCAGTCTTCGTGATCAAAAAAAAAAGAAAAAATCGGGTATGCTATTCTATATTACGTCATTGGTCAACCCAGGATGCTACAGCCTCCTTCAGATTGGCTTAAAATAAATGCCGCCATTACGAAATTTGACAGGATGGCGGAATCTGACAGTGTTCAGAATAGACCCCCCCCCCCCCGCATCTCAATGTTGTTGTTTTGTAACAGATAATATCAATAAAGTCTATCTTGTGAGGATGAAGCGCATGTACCTCTCTATGAGCTATGATTATAGTTTGTGTTTGGCGACGGACTCGCACCCAGCAGCGTTCCTTGCTCCATTGTATTTGCACGAGCAGTGAAAATCGTGAAAGTCCAACCCCTTAGCTTCGACTGCCAATCGTCGACTACAAAAACAAGCGAAAGAATAATATATATAGCGTATGAAGACTGGCGTATTCGGAGTGTGAAGGGATATCTAGCTCGGTCGAGGAGGGGAACCTTGACGACCCATCATAGCCACCGCGAATACATGACAAGCCAATCAATAAGCAATAATTGTTTCATTGGATATCGTGTCCCGAAATACAGACTGACGTGCGCCCACGCTAATTCGCCCTGCGTTATTAATTAGTGCTCCACGCACTGTAAGACGATGGCAAAATTCATCATAAACGCTGGGGTGTTGCACGGGGAAAAAAAAAACGCACAAAACAAAGAACAAAAGAAAAACAGTGGAATACGTATATGATTCCAAATTAGTTAATGATCTATGGTGATTTTTTTTATTTTTTAGAAATACGCTTGCAATAGGACGCACTGAAGTCCAGCAAATAAGCAGTAATGCCTGAACGCAGGTCTCTAGATGAGCGCAAGATGATTGTCAGGCCAACAACGGCTTCGCGTTCGACAATTAAAAACATCGAAAATTGTTTACGTCACATCTGATCGCATCCATACCTTTTCCACTCATCGTTTCCCATAGCCAATCGTTGGTTGCTAGAATCAATCAGTTGGTTGCTAGAACCAATATGACCACACACTATCTTCAGTAAATAATTAAATATGAATACACTGGCTCTCTCACACTACTTTACCGAAAGCAGATGAAATCTCAGTTCGCTTCACCTTCGTCTTCAGAAGTGTAAGAGAGAGAGAGAGAAGAGGAAGGCAGGGAAGTTAACCAGATGCTAGTATCTGGTATGCTACCCTGCACTGGGGTGGTGGAGTAGGGGATTGAAAGAGAGGAAAAAAATAAGAATAAAAACACGGCAACACGCACACGAGAGCGTTCCACTCAAAGTCGTTCAGAAAGGCCAGTAGCTCGCAGGAAGCCCATTAGCGCTTGTACTGCGGCGTTAAGTCTGGACGAAGGCGTAATGTTCTTTCCTGAGGCTGGTCATCTAACCTGTTGAGTGCATTACAAAGCGATTGTCTTTGTGCGCTCTACTCCGGGAAGTCGCACAGAACATATCGAACGTTTCTTCACCCCCCGCAGTGTACGCAGGTGGCGGTGTCGGCCATCCCTATGCGGAACGCTGTCAGAAGTATAATGTGTTCGCCATAGGCGTGCGCAGGGTTCCCCATCAGGGGGGGCAAAGGTTCATCGCAGCGCCCCCCCACCCTACTAAGTCAATGTATGGGGCAGATTTTGCGCCCCCCCCCCCCTCTTAGGTGACGAAGGCTCAATGTACGGGGCAGCTTTTGCGCCCCCTTCTTAGGTGATTAGGGGGGGGCGGCCGCCCCCCCTGCCCCCCCCCCCCCTGTGCGCACGCCTATGGTGTTCGCAATACCTACAACCTGCTATGTATCTTATGTAAGTGTATATAATTTCGCCTTTCGCGTCAGGTTTCTGGCCCTGACCACATGAATGAGCCAGCCTTGGATATGCGATATTCAAGTCATAGCTCATAATTGTTGCGTTTCATTGAGTAGAGATGTTTTTGCTTTAGTTTTGTTCATGTATAAAATAGCACGTTTTTTTTCGTTGTTTTGTATTTTTCATGTTGTAACCAGCTCCCCTCTGTAAAGCTTCGGCGATTGAGGGTAACAAAATAAATAAATAAATAAATTATATTTTTGTTCCCGCTAATTAAACCATAACCTGCCCAACGGAACGGCCCTCCTGCGAGCGCGGCTTACGAGCAAACGAAACCGAAACCTCACGCTTTGGTTGCGAAACTGGCGCCAGGAGTAAGCGGAAGCTTTCCGCTGTTCGAATACGAAGCGGCGCCTCCCTCACATTCAGTGCGCCAATATGGCGGCGCCCAGCAATGTCGACGACCGTGGTATAGAATTAACGAAAGAATTACGCGATCCTTACGGCGTTTTCTACGATGAGGATGTGCTCGCGCCTGTGCCGGATGTCCAGCCTCTCTCCAGTCTGGAGGAGTTTGCTGATAAGTACATGCGCGATAAAAAGGCCGTGGTTCAAGCCGAAACGACGCCGAGAGTTCAGCGGGAAGTGCAGGTAAACAATCGGCAGGCGCCGTTTTGAAAACGCGCTTGTTGCCAAAACGGTCTTGCGAAACGGATCGTTTGATTTCGCCTTGTATGTCTGCGTCTGCTTGCAAGACGGTGTTTCCTCCGTCAGTTGAAACGATCATAGGCTTTTGAAAACCTTGAGCAATCGTGCAAACATTGGCCGGAGACTGCCGTTTTGTTTCGATTGATGGGTGCTTTTATGTTTTTTGAATCTCATCTTTCTGCTGCTGCTGTTGTATGGGCGGCACGGCCCGGTCAGGCAATGTTTGCCTTTAGCCCTGCCCCTAGAACAATTTCATTGTTGTCCTAAATAAACCAAGAATTAAAAAGAAAACCGCCCAACGGGCCTGGCCCGCTTTGTGCGAAAACGAACTGTGCATCGACGGTGCCATGTAAAATTGTGAAAGACGAACGCATTTAATGCGAGATCTCTCACAAATCTGAAAATACCTGGTCTCGTGCACATTGCTGGCTTTCCAGTTACGCGTACTTTGTGATCGATATAACCTGGTTCTTGTGTGGTATGGTGCAGATTTATGTTGTCAACTTTGTGAGAAGCCCTGCAATGTTTCTACAAACAGTCGCTGTTCACTTGTATTTCTTACGATAGTGAGGAAAGCTGCATCTCGTCGTACCGTCAAAACGTGATGTAGCAACCGACGATAGTTGCATTCCTGTGAAATAGATTAGTAAATGTGTCACCACGGGTGCATTCTGGAAGTCGGTCCGTTAATGCTCTACAGATGCACTTATGAACCCACATGGCTAGGGCTATAAAAACAGTATATTTTCTTCGTTTGGTTGCCTCCTTTTCAGTATTTCATTATATAGCTTTATTCTGCTTTTGTGACGAGCATGTACTACCTAAACTCCCGTGCACACACACATACACGCACGCCCGCGAAAGAAGAACGTATTTATATATGCTACAATTCTTCGTAAGAGCAGATACCAGCCAATCGCGATATTGGACACGTCATCTTAGAAGGTGATAGGGCAGCGGCAAGCAGCGCAGGCACTTGCAAACAAAAAGCTTTGCGAATACAACCACTGGTCTGCCGCAGGGGCGTAGCCAGAAATTTTTTTCGGGGGGGGGTTCAACCACACTTTATGTATGTTCGTGCGTGCGTTTGTATGTGTGCGTGTATATATACGCAAGCAAAACTGAAAAATTTCGGGGGGGGGTTTGAACCCCCCCCCAACCCCCCCCCCCTTGGCTACGCCCCTGGTCTGCCGAATGAAGACATTTGCTTTCTGTATAGCGAGCACCGTGGTTCTAGTTTTCTTTTTCATATTCTCCCCTGTGTGTGTGGCTTTACATAGCGACAAAAGCTAAGATTATGACACTATTGCTGACTGGCAGCGTTTCGCGTCCCAAGGTTGCCCTTCTAAATCCCTCACACTTTTTGTTGCCTAATTTCTATACAGACTCTCTGTGAACTACCGCCCTTGTAGGTCCGCAGAGTAAAGGAACACGTATATAAGACACCAAATGAGCCTTCCTTAAATGTATAGACGATCTGCAGGCATTTATTTTTACAAACGCTAGTCGACAGATCTTGTTCCTCACTAATTTTTTTACGTTACGTTAGAGTACGTCGCCACTGGCAGCAGGCACGTGTTCGCAGTTACTTTCTCCCAGTATGTGACGTGACGTCTTGTTTCGGGCCGCATATGTGAGCAAGCGTGGAAGCAAGTAGGTAGGGTCGACCCACGGTGATGGAATGAGGGATGCATAGTACAATCACGCGACGCTTCACTTACAATGATTGCTGTCCTATCTTGCCTCAGCGAGGTATTCAAACAGGTATTCGAATGCGTAATGAAACTGTACTGTTCAGTAAGGAATATGCTTTTCCTAAGCAGGTGGACGTGGTTCTCCTTGCAAATCATGTCCAACTGCTTAGGTAACTAATCAGCGGCGACGTGATTTCAGTAAATTTCGACGGTACATAAAAAAAATGTGTTCGAAGTGAGCACATTTATATTTATTTGGTCTTCCTTGCAGATGATATGTCCGCCTGCGCGAATATTTCATCTGCAGCGACGTGATTTCAGTAAACTTGGAAGACATTTAAAAAGAAATTTGTTCGGTGTAAACACGCACATGCACACGCGCGCAGCAGGGTATATAGTCGGTGGTAAATACAGGCGCCGTCGGGTCGACCGCGCGCCCGTGCCCGAGTCAGGCGTCCCGTCGGCCGCAGAACCTCGCGAGGTCGCCGCTGGTCAGCGACCCCCGCCGCCGCCGCCGCTGGTGCTGCAGCAGATGCATGCGGCGGCGGTCGTGTCACCGCGACCGGTCGCGCGGTGCCGGTGGGTGGCGGCCATGTGACCGACGTCACTCCATCGTTCTCCTGCACTTGATCCGTGTGTGTACGCGGCATCGTTTGTAAAGCCCTGCAACTACTGATATACATGTCCGAAAAGCGTCTTAACGTAGGCATGGGGGAGAGGACGCCACCCCCCTCCCTTTATAGGAGAACCCTGTCTACGCCTATGCCTCTTAAGTTTAGAACTGATTATGCGAGCAGATAACACGTTGGCCTGGACACACGTCATTGGCGAAGACGGCCTGCCTATAGCAAGTAGCATTTAGGTTGAAAATTTTCTATAAAAATTCGTTCCAAAGGTTCGCAGCAGTTTATATCAGGGGAAACAAAAGAACATTTAAGACGTTCAAGGCTCCGCTTTTTTTTTTTTTCCTCATGTATACTATTACACCCTCGGTTCTGGTGTTCTAGTTCCTGCGTGATACTTTTCTACCTACTAGGTATTTGTTATCGACTTTTTTATGACTACAGCACATGATTCGCAACAGTTCTTGCTTATAAGGGGAGAGGGGGGGGGCGAAAATTTGCAAAGTGCTGTTAAATATAGGACATCTTCTTCGGCACATTAATGCTGTCGGTCACACAGAGTTTGTACGCGCAAGTTAACATAGGAAGGACAACACACGCACCCACTCGAAGCGCTACGTGTGAGTGCGTACTGTCCGTCCTTTGTATGTCTTAGCTTGCGTCCACACAAAATGCGTTTATAAGTTCTGTTTACCATCGGCTGATGTACTTCGATGGCTACCGTCTGTTTTCACGAGTCCCAGCGTAAGAAGAACGCGTGTACGTGCGTTGATGATATTTGGTATGGTAGCGTTTGTTTTCTTTCGTTTCCTCTGGTTTCGATCCGTGTCTCAATTAGTTTTTCGCGCTAATTTCATCAGCAACTATACTTTGACGGATCCGCCCGGATGAACCGATTAACCTTCTGCATGGGATGGAAACTGTATTATCAATATTTAAACGATAACTTTATTAATTTCAATAGAATCTTCTTTGTTCAACAATACTCGAGAAGCTTAATAATTGTAGACTAACTGTGTAACTAGGCGAAATACAGGTGAGTGAGTGAGTGAGTGAGTGAGTGAGTGAGTGAGTGAGTGAGTGAGTGAGTGAGTGAGTGAGTGAGTGAGTGAGTGAGTGAGTGAGTGAGTGAGTGAGTGAGTGAGTGAGTGAGTGAGTGAGTGAGTGAGTGAGTGAGTGAGTGAGTGAGTGAGTGAGTGAGTGAGTGAGTGAGTGAGTGAGTGAGTGAGTGAGTGAGTGAGTGAGTGAGTGAGTGATATATAACATAGTTGTTGGGATTTTACGTCTCAAGAACCACGATATGATTAGCAAAGGTAACCGCAAAACCACACGAGACACAGAAAGAGACAACACGAAGCGAAAAGAGACAGCACGAAACAACCGCTTAGTGATGTCTATTTCTGTGTCCCGTGTGGTTTTGCAGTTACCTCTGCTAATCATGAATCACCAGCTGGCCTCCTACACCCATACTCTCCTAAGCCACGATATGATTATGAGAGACGCCGTAATGGAGGGCTCCGGAAATTTCGGCCACCTGGTGTTCTTTAACGTGCACCTAAATCTAAGCAGACGGGTCTCTAGCATTATGCCTTTATCGAAATGCGGCCACCACAGCCGGGATTCGATCCCGCGGCCTTTGGATCAGCAGAGTGAGTGTAAAGCACTGTGCGTCGGCGCGGCAATACACAGCAGCAGCAGCAGCCGGAGGATGAGCCCCAGGAGCAGCGTGGCGGCAATGTTCGGCGTGGTCCGCGCGCCGTGGCCAGTGTGGTGGAGCGCAGCACGATGGGAGGCATGCACACCCAGGGACCCCTGAGCATCCTCTTCCGAGCGGTGCGCGACCGGCTGCGCGTCAAGGTAAGAACGTTTCCCCTTTCACCCCATCTCCTCCTCTCTCTCAGTCTTGCTCCATGGGGAGGTGGCTGGGCGCCGGCCTTTTTTGTCGGTCTCGGCTGCTCCTTTTCTCCTCACCTATTTTCCCTCATTCCTCTTGGCCCCTTTCTGTGCACTGCTGTGAGGTGTCCTCCACGGGAGCGGCGGTGCTCCTTTTCTCTTCGTTCTTTCTCTTTCTTTATTTTTTACAAGAGCCACTTACACTTATCCCTGGAGGCATGCGGCGAAGCGGAACGACGCGATCCACCGTATTACGAAGCGACGGAAGCACGGAGCGTCCCTATAAAATCTCTATTAGGGAGAAAGCGATAGGCTGTAAGCAGATAATGGAAGTAATATAATAATAATTGTTGGTGTTTGACGTCCTAAATTCATGATATCATTACGAGGGACACCGTAGTGGAGGGCTCCAGAAATTTTCACCATCTGGTGTTCTAACGTACACCTAAATTAAGTACACAGGCCTCTAGCATTTCGCCTCCATCGAAATGCCGCGGCCGGGATTCGATCCAGCGACCTTCGGGTCAGCAGTCGAGCACCATAACCGCTAGACCACCGTTGTGTGGTGGTATAATGGAAAGCAGTAAATTGAGGTCGTAAGGCCATCGAGGTGAGGAAAACTCACAGGACGTCTCTTATGCACTCGCGTAAGACGACTCGAAGACGAAAGTCATCTTCTTTTCTGCTTCTTATCTGCTTCTTCTCCTTTTTCTCCTCAGTCGATTGCATTAATCCTCCCCGGCCTATATTAATCTTTCCCTCGAAGCCGAGTAATGCTCAGCTTCGAGGATCTTACAACGGCCGTCCTGTTTATCATGAAGTAACTGATGGCCAGCGAGAACCGCGGTACCGGTGTATAGTGATGTTCAAGAAAGGGCACGGCGCTCGCTTATCGGCGCAGGTGTGGACGCGGAGTCACACACGGGTGCGCAGCATCCTGACGGGCTTCGTGCACGCCTACGACCGGCACCTCAACTTGGCTCTGGCCGACGTTGACGAGGTGCTGCTGCTGCCGCCGGCACCGTCTCTACCGACGGCGACAGGTGACGCGAATGAAAAGAAGACGGCGACAGAGACGACGACCAGCGCGCCTGCAGCACCGCTGCCGACCCAGGTACACGACTTTCCATGCTGGGAAGGGACGACTCCACGTTCTGGACACGCAGCAGCATAGGCGTCGGCGGGATTTTGTCGTAGGGGGTGCAAACCCGTGTTGCGTCGCTGCTGCGGGATGGGGGAGCGTTGGTTTAAGCTTGGGTGAGGGGGCAAGTGCTGGTGTGGCTTGAGGCAGGCAAGTGCCCCTTTGCACCCCCCTGCCGACGCCCATGCGTAACAGTACGCGTTCTGTAGAACGCGTTCGCAGTCGCCTCAGCTATAAGGCGATGGTCTGCGACCAAACGCCGCACTGCATATGAAGAGCAGCGTTGTCTTGCTGTGGAGAGAGAAACGACTTTATTTATCCTGTCTTAAAGGTAAAGGGGCTGCGAGAAGAAGGCGAGAGAGGTTATCCTATACTTGCGGTAGGCCTCATGTACCACCTCAGCCCACCTCAGGATAGCTCATGAAGTTCGGGGTTGTAGCTGCGCATGGATGCCTCACACAGCTCCCGACTATACATAATAATCTACAAAGGTTAGGCGGAGGGCAGTGGCAATTGTGTGGACCTAAACCACACTGCCACATAATGTGGTTTAGGTCCGCTCTGCTAGCAGGACAATACTTTCAGGCTGAGCTAAGGTATATTCATCGGGTACATTTTATGACGTAAGGCGAGGAGAAGAAAAGTTCGAGCTTGTAGTTTACGCCGTAGCACTTCGTCTGTATTGTACCAAGGACAAGAGTAGCAGTTTGTGCGATTTTGTGTATGCTGCATGATCTTTAATATGCGTGATCTATAATGTAATACGATCAACACAATAGGACAAACTACGAGAGACCGGGGCATTCTTACACGCCGTCCGTAAGCACGTGTGTCTATGTATCTCCCTTTCGCCATCGTTTTTCATGCGATACCTATGCACCAAACTATAAGGAGGAACTCATGTCAAATAATGAAGCCGAGGTAGCTGATGCGTAGTTTTTGCCATCAGTAGCAAGAGAAGGAGAGGTCAGAGAAAGGAAGTACAGGAAGGGAAACACATCCGGTCTGCAGGGGCGTAGCCAAGGGGGGGGGGGGGGGGTTGGGGGTTCAAACCCCCCCCCGAAATTTTTCAATTTTGCTTGCGCATATATGCACGCACACATACAAACGCACGCACGAACATACATGAAGTATGGGTGAACCCCCCCCCCCCCCCCCGAAAAAAATTTCTGGCTACGCCCCTGCCGGTCTGCTACCCTGCGCACTCGAAAAGTGGTAGAAGGACGATGCGGTCATAGCGCTCGTGTCGTCTTGTCTGTGCCGTCCGTGTCACGATTTTGCGCTATTGCTTTGATGGCAAAGCGAAAAACAAATGGCAATATGTTAATTGCCCAGAATTATTAACGCAGAGTGTTATTTTGAGAACTTAATTGCGTTAGGGACGAGACACCAGAGTAGAGGACAGGACGATGTTGTGCCTCAGCGCAAAGGCAACAATGTCGCCGACTTTCCAACAAAGAGGGATCCTGGAAAACGGCGTCTTCGCCCAGCCGGCCTCGACAACTGACGCCAGTCGTTGTTCTACGTTGCCCAGTGACCAAAAAGAGGCTCCACACCTGCGACCTAAAAGAGGGTCACATCACAATGGACTGGTACCTTACTTAAGGGCAGGTTGGTCCGTTGTTAGGGGAGTCGAACCAGCCGACGTGGGCGGGCTGGCAGTCATGTTGACTGAGAGCGAAAACATGTAAATAGTCTGTACATAAAATATTTCCTTCTTCACCTTGTCCTTACTGACTACTCCGAGCACGATGCACACCCGTGTTCGCACGGGCCACGCAACCCGAGTCCCAACAGCGGATCCAGAGGTGGGATACAACGACGCGTATTCCCAGCAGCGAGCCTGAGGGACGACATCGGACCATAACGGTGGCGGTAGTGATGGGCCACGCTACATCATTCCTAACAACGAACACTTCTACTCTGGTGTCTCGTCCCTATAGCACAGTTTAATTTCTCAAAATAATGTCTTACCAACCAGCCCCCCAACGCACGCTCCTTAACCCAGAATGGTTGCTTGCTGGCCATTCAACTCATTTTCATTGCAGCTGCTTTAACATCACAACACAGGACACAGCCCGATGTACTAGATTCCACTTCACTCTGTCTTTATCGTCGTGCCTTCCTTTATTCGTTTCGCGCTGTTACACGGGTGTCTTTCCTATCGCTTTCTTTTTTTTTTAACCACGCAATGTTCATGTTTGACAAACCGTTCTGACATCGTCATAGGTGGTGCATCAGCAGCAGCTGCAGGATGAGGAGGAGGAGGAGGATGGAAAGGAGATCAAGACGAGCGCCTCCACTGGTAAACCTATCGAGCTCTGGCTTCCTGCGTGGGCGATTCCTTCGGGCCGCACAATTCCTGAGAAGGACGCACATCCTTCTGCCTGCCCTACTCCATCGTGGGTCCCTCTTTGGGCTACTCGTACTTGTTATGCGGCATAAAGGACAATAATTAGCTGTATACTCCTTTTCACAGGAGAGAAGCACCTCCTTTCTGGACTGTGGCACGGTAGTACACAGACTAACGTCGCTGCCTGGGCAGTGCGTTTTGGGGGTTCACGCCTATTACCACAGCACAAAGGGGAACTCCCAGAAACGCACTATCAAGGCAGTGACGTCAGCCATTGTACTCCCGTGCCTCAGCCCAGAAAGGAGGTGCTCCCGTGAAAATGTCTGTCATTGCCGGACCTCGCATCTTTCATCGTTCGCGCAGCGTCTTGATGCTGCGCAGCGTCTTGCCCACAATGTAGATCACGTTGGTGGTTACTGACACAAGTACCTACATCTGAGTGCACGAGTGTTTTCTTTGTTTGCTGCCTTTCTGTTCTACTTTTGCACTCCTTTCGCGGCCTGATCGAGGGTGCTTTGGGTAAAAGTAGCGTAGTAGCGACTAAGAATATATACAAGCTAATAAGGTTGTTACGGGGGCCAGTTGGTACGACTTCACGTTATAACGCTCTACCAGGAATTGAAAAAGATCAAGGGAACGAATTACGCACGGAAGGTGATCACCCTTGGTTGGTAACAACTTTATTGATAGGTCTGCAGAGCTTTCGCCGACCGGGTCTTAGGTCTCCCACGTGGGGAATTACTAGCAGCGTTAATGTATATTTTTTTAACAGGCAATGTTTATGTGTACAGTGTACAATTCATCCCAGCGTTGAAATATCTGCTTCGCGAGGCTGGCATAGCGGCGCGTAACCAGGTTCCTCGAAAAACCATGGTAACCTGGCAATAAGCAGTTCTTTGCTGTTAAGTTAGGTAGTTGCTACACCTGTACGACGGGAGAGTTGAGTAGCGATACGCGGGCGTCCGAGCCCTCGCCTCAGACACTGGCTGTCTGTTTTCAGTGCGACCGCCAGCTGCGACTCATCCGAAGAGCGGCCGAGGCAGCGGTGCCCTCGCCGCAAGGCCGTCTGCATCCCGTTGGAACGACTGGATGTGCAGCCGGAGTCTGGTGAGCTCTACACGTTTGTACCTGTGGGGGCGTCCCCCCCCCCCCTTAGTCACCTATACTCCGTGTCATACATCAGGTGCGACGCTGTGGAAGCTATGCAAGAAGTTCGGCCAGCAAAATGTTTAAATCCGCGTGTCTTTTGCTTGGCCTCCGCGATTAGTTCCTGCAGCGCGCTGACAGTGCCAATCGCGGAGGCCACGAAACCAAAAAGAAAGAGACGCTAAGCGATCCAGAACAAACTATCGACAGTACTGTAAATAACGGGGTACGTTCATTTCTTGGGAACAAATCATCTTCTTTTATTATACAGCCTAGGGAGTGAAACAAAATCACATTACGGGTGGTAAATTCATTGAACTGTTCGCGCGAACGCGTCTACTGCAAGAAGTCTCGCTAGCTGCCATAGCGTTGCACCTGATGTATGAGACGGGGTATAATACGGGGTGCAAAGTCTACTCCATACTTTTGCCGAGTCTGCCTGTTATAAGAGAAAGGTTATGGTCACGCAGGTTTGTGACGATAGTCGCGGCCGAAGGCCCTCCATGTTGCATTCCAAGAACTGTTTACTTCCTAAACCCCGGCACCAAAGTTAGGCCATTATGAGCAGCATGTCATCCCTTAATTTTAATTTTTGTTTCTTTCATCGTAAAGCATGTTTTTTGGACTCGACCAACCGGGTGGGGGGGGGGGGGGGGGGGGAGTCTGCGATGAACCTTCGCCCGCCCTAACGGGGAACCCTGCGCACGCCTATGCTTACCTCGTTATCTTTATACGGCAGTTCATACACTGCGTCGTGGCTTCAATGCCGAGCATTTGGTGCCGAGAAGATGACCATGCAACGAGCTGCGACGTTTACCGCGCTGTTCACGTCCACACTAATCTATAACCAGCGACAGTGTCCTCAACAGCAGAAACTGCGGGAACATTCGTCGTTGCGTCAGTGTCTGTGTCAGCTGTTTCACCAATTTCGTACACTGCAGCGAAAAGCTGTATACCGTATTTACTCGAAAATAGGTCGATCACTACATATTGTGTTGTGCGAGAAATAAAAAAAAACAGTATTCTAACATATAGGTCGGCCCATATCTTTGAAAAGCGGATAAGGTGGACGCACCTTTATTTACAATGAGCACGCACAAAACCCACGACGTGTAAGATCCCCGCGTGCAAAAGCGTGGCTTTTGCCATCCGTGTTTTCTATTCGAAGATGGTACCAGTGGGTTCCGGAAAAAACGTCCCCGGAAAAAATGTCCCCATTTGCGTTGTCGGAAAAAACGTCCCCAGACGGGACCATCGAACGTTGCGCCTTCCAGTCGCCAATTCTTCATTTCTCAACGCAAAAAAACAAGGGATATGCGCGAAGATTGCAGTTTACTGAAGTAATACAGACGCCATAATGACATATCAACTTCAGCCACCCATTATTAAAGGGACACTAAAGGCAAATAATTTATGTCCGAGTGAAAGCTCAATGTATGGCAACTTCTAAAACGGCAATATTATCGACAGCAGTGCCCTACTTATCGAGAAATTAAGGTAAATGTATCGCACGATGAGCGCCACGAGTGGGACATTTTCGAAGTGATCCCGATGACGTATGAGAGTCTGCCTACAATAAATCACTAGTAATCAAACTAGCAGCAATAAAAAAGGAACCTTCCGCGCATCAAAAGACGTAATAAAATGCTGTTTGTTCGTTTCCGTTTGATTCATGAAAAAAAAAAAAGAACCTATGTGGCGTTGCCATGGGGAACAATCATGCGGAGGCCTGGAACAGAAGGCTGGGAAGCATGGACCAGTCTCGAGTCGGTGCACCCCCAAAGAAGAGGAGCAAATCAGCGGTCATGGCCATGCAGCAGCGTGTTCATAACCTATGTGAGGACTATACTGCCGGGAAGACGAAAGTTGATTTCCTGACGGCTATCGGGCATACGATTCGGTTTTAATTTCACTTGTTTTCGAGCAAAATGTGGCAGAAAATTTGAGAAGTGTCGAATAAAGAATGCAGTGTTTTGTCAAGTGAGTTCGCACAATATTGGTTTTTCAGTTAATTTTTCACTTGGGGACTTTTTATCCTAGAGAGCAATGCCAGAGGGGACGTTTCTTCCGGGGACGTATCTTCCGGGGACGTATATTCCGGGGACGTTTTTTTCCTACACACGATAATGAGGCCTGCATGATGTGCTGTAGGTGGCGCTATAGTCATCAGCTAAAGAAATAGCGATGGTACAGTGCATCAAAGAAGCGTCCTATATGTAGGACACTGGGCATATACGGGTTAATTTTAAAGTTCATGTGTACCATCCAGCGCTATACGCCGCAGCTCGCGACATTGACGTCATCCAAAGTGACCTGAAGGTGACGCCCAACTTCCGAGACGTCACCACTGCGGCCGAGCTCCGAGGTGACGCAGCTAGTGTGATGACGTCATAGTCGCCATTGCGATTTTGCCGTGCTTGCGTCAGCATGCAGGCTACTACTCGGCGGCTGCTCGCCAGCCCGTGCCCGCGGCGCGCGTGCGGATACTGTGGAAGCCTCAAGAAAGTCGTTGCCACCAGACGACGATGACTGCGCAGCGCCCGCGACAGGCGAAAGAACGCCAGCAGACGATGTCAGTAGCGCGGAAGCGCGTCACAGTTCTGTGTGCCGTGACACACGCTAGGTGGCGGTAGTTGCACCCAGCGGTTTGTCGTTCTCGGAGCTCGCCCAAACCGAAACGGAGAGTGGCCGGTATTAAACAGGCAATTAATTATCTGTCGCGCGCTGCAGCAAGCGATGTGCGGTGTTGTGGCTAATAGGCCCCCAGCAAAGTAGTAAAGCCAAAAAACGCCAAACAAAAATTTTTGTGTCAGTACCCCTTTAACTCTCGAGTCGTCTTACGAATACATAAGGGACCGTGTGACTTTTTATTATTATTATTATTATTATTATTATTATTATTATTATTATTATTATTATTATTATTATTATTATTATTATTATTATTATTACTCACGCAGGCCAAGAGGAGCCCTCTGACCCACCGAGCGACCCGAGGCCCCTGGCGGCAGAACGGACTGCGGTCGTGGCTCAGAAGCGGCCAGCGAGGACCGGCCGGATACGACGTCGCGCCGCGGCCCCGACCCTGGCGCCCCGGTCGAGGCACGTGAACCAGCTATTCGTGCGGGGCGATAACGTCGTCTCCGTCGCCCTGATGCCCGTCTGACTGCGCGGAACGGAATCACTTGGCCAGCCGAAGGTCCTTCTCCTCCCAAAGATAGCAATGGTCCTCCTCCATACAGGCAGTGTCGACCAGATGCCACATATGACGACAATGTGACGAAACACTCCCGCGTTAAGCCAACGCGTTGGATTTCTTGACGTCAGCCACGTCTGGGAGGCAATACTAGTCACCGAGTCGCCCTACCATACGACGGATCTGCGAACTAACAACACCTGTCGTTTCCCGTCCCTATGGTCGCTACAGGCGCTTTTAGCCTGGCAGTCCCGGCCGGCAAATAGCTCCGCCCGAGCGTCTCTTTCCAGTATTTTATTTACCAAGTGTCACTTCGACCAGTCTCTCGGCGAACCATCCGCGCCCCTTCTGGAAACACGATCTGTCCAGTGCACTCGTGGAAGAACAGCGTTGCCGGGAATACGAAGGGGAGCTCAGAAGCGTGTTGAACTGGGCCGGATGGTACATTGCGGGGCGTTTGCGCTTCAAGTCCCACAGAAAGACCAGGAGGAGTGTGTTAGCTGCAGGTGGATCTATCCTCGCAAAATATGCGGACAATTGCCCCGCCCGCGGTTGCCTTCTTTCAGAAAGTTTGTGAAACGTGGGCATGAATAACCAGGAACGCCGTCGTATGTAAGCCGACGCGACGAAAGAAAAAAGCGTTCTTTTCTCGTTCTCGAGTACAACCAAGGCAGCGGCTATACGTTCCCAACTTGCGCTGCGGGCTACGCCAACGACAGCACTGCCGGCGCAACAAATGACCATCCTTTCCTTCTTTTTCCGTGTGACACCTGTGCCCGCGAACATACCGACACCCTTTGTCGACCGCATCGTGTTCTCTCTCTCTCTCATGCACCTTGAGAAACGCCCCCTGAGCAGAGGACCCGCGGTGGCCCGTAAAGTCACTGCGACTTTAGTGGCCCGCAGTGCAGTGCGCCAGCTGTGTGTGCTTCGGTCACCACCATTCGCCTTCCTGGTGCAGCCGGCCGTGAGACACCTAACGGGCCGGATAAACGAGAGTCTGTCTCGGTCCTTTCGAATTCCGCACTCTTCGGGACCTTGACTGTGATGGCAACATGGCCTTCACTGCTACAGTATGTGATTGTGCGATGAGCGCTGTTATGTGTGTGTGCGCGCGCGTCACTTGTGTTCCATTTCCTTCTTCTTCTCTTTCTCTTTCCGGCCGCTTCTTCTTCCAGTAGAAGGTAGCGAACGTGCGCGAAGCCTGGGGGAATGTCATGGGCTTAACATGTTACATGCCTCCTGGTAGGACAACTGTACAAGTCCGCGGCATTTCCTCCTCAAATGCTGATGCACATAAGCGTGCTCCAATGAGGGCGCACTCCAGACTGATGTCATGAGCCGGAAGGCCGGTGACCCTGCCTTCAGAGAACATTGCTTAGTGCATGAGCGGACTCTTCAGTCCTCCTGTAGTCGCGGAGGCTATCGGCTGCCGCGCTTCGGTCGTCTGGGCGGTTGTATCCGGCTGTAGAGTGCCAACAAGTACGCAGGCGAAATGAATGCGCGTTATTGTCACGCCAGTGCATAATGCGCGCGCAGAAGATAGTACGTTTCTTAGAAACACTACTCGCACAACGCCCGATCGTCCTATGTGGAGTTCATAGGAACATTTGGAAGATCGCGGGTCTTCGACTGTACGTTCGTCTTTATTTCGAAGTTTCTCTCTCTCTCAAGAGATTGACTGATATGTATATGCACACAATACTGTAGGGAATGCAAGCATCGCCCAGAGCATGTGTGCGCGTCTTTCTTACAATTTTATTTTATTATTTTGTCGCGAAAGGCGCAACGAAAAACGCGACATCAGTGTCAATAATCAATAAACGCAAATGAAATGCTATTCGTGTCTTTGTTCTTTTGAATAAGTCTGTTGCTTTGAGATCGCAAACCCTTTCAACCGTGATTTAGCGTCCACGTTAGCCGAACATCAGCAGAACATGGAGCTAGTGTAAAGCTTTCAGAATGAGTATGGCACATCAATAAACCAACTAACTAACTAACTAACTAACTAACTAACTAACTAACTAACTAACTAACTAACTAACTAACTAACTAACTAACTAACTAAATAAATAAATAAATAAATAAAAGATAAGAAAAAGTGTTGTGTATAGGTGTACTATTGTGATTCTGTCCTGCTCGAGCATCTTTTATCACACTACAGTATACTATATATCCGAAAAAAATCTAATATAGCTGGAGGGCTGACAACTTAAACTACATGGCACTCACTAAAGCCCAGCATGGTCTTGCATTCCGGCGCGATCGGAATGCGGCCACCGTACGCCAGCCAGTAATCGAACCCTATACTTCGTGCCCATAAGCGTGCGCAGGGTTCCCCTTCGGGGGAGGCGAAGGTTCGTCGCAGCGCCCCCCTCCCTATTATGTCAATGTATGCGGCTGCCTTTGCGCCCCTCTTCTCGTCCCCCCCCCTACAATGTATAGGGCTGACTTTGCGCCCCCCCTTCTCGCCCCCTTGCCCCCCCCCCCCCCGCGCATGCCTATGTTCGTGCCGAAAAACGCGCAACGGCACAGCCTCTACCGAGGCGGCTGAGGTGAAAGAAAAGTTTGAGGCGGCCTGTACTTTCTATGCGAGAAGAAGCTTCTGAAAATAACGTAATGTCAAAAACAAAAAAAAAGAAAAACGCTGGCGGCGTAGTTCCCCAAGAGGAGTTGTCGTGAAGTGTGCGCGAACATTTAATGTAGTGATGAAGAGGCACAGTAACAAGTGCGGTACTTTATTACATTGTTGTAACAGCAGACAGCCGAAATTATAGCCATCGTTTGCGCAACATTAGCCAATGCCCGGAGTGTAGATGCGGTAGGCCTCACACAAACTCTACGTAATAACACCAATCCGTTATTTTCATTCTCCTGTGCTGCCCTCTGCCGTTTTGGTAGGGTTTTGGTTGGGGGCGGGGCAACCGGTATCGCCAGAACGAAAGCCTCCGAGATCAAGAGGCGTTTCGCGACTTTTCCGCTAGGGGAAGGGCGCATGCGCTGAGGCATCGCGAAAAAAAAAGGCGGATTAACGTTGCAGCGTATGTTACGTTTACATTATAGTGTTATTGGATAGGTCGTATGTTCTAATAATTGTTGGGGTTTTATGTCTCAAAACCATGATATGATTATGAGGGACGCCGTTGTAGAGGGCTCCGGAAATTTTGACTGTCTGGTGTTCTTTAAGTGTCTAGCCACGGAATGGTAACGTGGAAAACGCCGTGAAACATTTAATCAGAATTTTTCTATCTGCGGCGAATATGAAGTCTTATACACACTTGACAACACATACTGCAAACAGTGAGCACGAGAGCTGTTCGTGTTCGAGCCGCATGCGGGCACTCCGCGCGCATGCTCCGCGGCTCTACATGGGTAACTGGCAGCCGCGAAGGCAGCGCCACTTCTCACCGTGAAACTCCTTTAACCTCGTAGGCAACACAGAACAGAGCGGGAATAGATTATAATATACATACTCTAACTTTGAGGACCTTTGAGGACCAATTATGGGGCGCATGACAGCATCAGACTACGTACAGCAAAGTGACCGTCTTCATAATCCTGCTTCAAGGCTCTTCCGCTAGGCTGCGCGACATACCGGTTTTTGTTACTTTTAAGCACGAATTAAAAATATAAATCCTACTCACAACGCCAAAAGTATGCTTGAATCTATCACTATATTTCATGGTCTTTTCATTTCTACCAGGATCTAATCACACGTTCTGTGCAGTTGTGGGTCTCTTTAACGTGAACTTAAATCGAAGTGCATGGACCTCTATCATTTCGCCTCCGTCGAAACGCGCGGCCTGTGCTTGACCGCGACCTTCGGTCAGCGGTCAAGCACAGGTTGTATGTACTAATTTCGCATACTACAGAACTCTCTATGTTTTAACTCCTTTCCTTTTTTTCTTTTTCTTTTTTTTTTGTTGACATGTTTATGTCGGAAAAAAAACTTCAGAAACAGTTCTTCGGTGAGTTTTAGTGCAAAATCAGTTTTATCATACCTGTGATAGTTTGCGGATGTCAGCAAACAACACGAGGCTTCAGACGAACCCAGTGGAGCCTAGAAACGGCCTAGCAACGCCTAACGCGGATATCTAATGTGCTTTCGCACAATGCTACGCTGCTTGGCAGAGTCAAACCGTCTCTCAGTTTTTTACCGACCGAATAACTGTTCCAGAATCCCTGGTTTGGTTTATAATAGTGGTTCCCACTAATGTCTAAAATGGCATGCTTGACTGGCAATAGCGTGGCGCGTGAGAAAGTTAATGCGTTTCCCAAAATTAAAATGTTAGATTGGAAGTATAATAAGGCGCTTCCGCGGTCAAGCTCTCACGCCAGTATTTTCTGTCTGCTGTCGCGCTAATGAATACGTGATCGGTTAATACCGTTGTCATTTAATCTGCGGACGTATTCGCTGACCGCGGGCAACGCTTTCCACATCCAAGCGCAGGGTGACGAAATAGACAACGTCACGAAATCAGACGTGGCGTCTAAAATAGCGCGCTCTCCGCCTCACGTTATATCCTAAACAAGTCACTGTACTGTACACAATTATTTCTGACACGGCTTTAGGATGGCGTATTGCGGAAACGCCTGCATGTTTACCGCATCGAAGTGTAAACTCAATTATAGCACGCAGCAAAGGGACACACGTGCTATCTTTTTTTATTTGTACGTTCATCTAAGGGGCGTGTCCTTTCGTTCGTTTCTGCGTCCTTCCCGTCAGCTGACGAATCACGAGTAGATTAGCTTATACCATGGAGTCAGCATCCGTGGCGCGGTCCTCACGTTAATTGCGTAGAGAGAAAAACGCTTACGTCGAGTGATGCAATAGCATATGACTTTACAGTGACCGTAATGTATATTTGGTTATGATTTTTTGTTGTTGTTGGGGTCGCTCGAATGTCGTAATCACACCGTGATCGTAATTAACCCAACCAGACAGGCAATTCTGTATAACGCAACTTTCTTCCGCATTTTCACTCTCGACAGCATGTTTATCGTGTTTCAAGCGAAGCTTGTTAATAACTCGCGAAAATCTGTGGCGTCGTACAGGCGAAAACCGGCGCCGGTGAGCGTACAGAAATGGGGCCCTCGAAGGTATACGCCGGTCGCATGCGTATTTGTAAGCGCTCTCTCGATCGTGCGCTTCTCGGCGATCAGCCGTTTCTGAAATGACAATCTGACCTATTATCGAGGTGACTTGTCATTTCAAGTTGCCTGAATACGAACGCATGAGCGTCGTTGTTGCCAGTAGCAACTGAAGTGTTGAGCTGCTAAGCATTGTGGGTGAAGGTCAAATTCCCGGCATGGAGGAAGGAAACAGTTAGGAGCAGCGCTTAAAGTCTCCCTTCATAGGAAAGCGGGGGTGGTCCAGAGGGCGGCAACCTATATACATACATACACACATACATACAGCCCTTCCTTAAGAAATGGAAGGGTGGGGGGGGGGGGGGGGCGAGCCCCCTCACTTTAAGCCCTGGTTAGGTTTTTGCGCTGTTAGTAACATTAGGAGGGAGCATTTTTTCGATGGAGGCGAAAATGTTTGAGGCCCGTGTACTTAGATTTAGGTGCACGTTAAAGAACCCCAGGTGGTCGAAATTTCCGGAATCCTCCACTACGGCGTCTCTCATAATCATATCGTGGTTTTGGGACGTTAAGCCCCGGATATTATTATAGGAGGGAGCATTGCGCAGTACGTTAGAAAGAAAGAAAGAGAGAGAGAGAAAAAAAGGAAAGAAAGAAAAGTAGCACGTCAGGCACGCAGGCTCAATGCTTCGCTTGCCCATGCACTTTCCCCAATAGGGGAAAGGCTTTTGAATTTTTGTTGCTTACTACGGCGTGCCTCGTAATCATATCGTGTTTTTTGGCACGTAAAACCCTGGATATTATTATTAAAGCGGAATTCCCGTGGTTTTACGCAACCAACGCAAGCAATACTTTTTATCAGCGTTTACGTTTCAACAAACGCCATCGGTTTTTCAACGCGCGTTGCTCGTCGCGCATCACGACACATAAATTCGCGCCGTCGAAGTGTCGAAAGTGGCGAGAAAAAAAAAAGAGAAAGAAAAAACACGACTAACGCTGGACTTGGCACTTCCGCGCCTCTCCCGTTCCGGTCTGTCGAGCAGCGACGACGTGCACGTTCTTTCGCCGCACACCTTTGCTAGTTTGTAGTAGTAAACTGCAGCGCTCTATGCATACAGCGTGCTCGAGTCTCGCTAGAGTACGCGTTAAGATTTCTTTAGTTCTTATGAGCTAAGGGGCTGGTTACATGCTTGCCGAGCGTTATTATACGTGAAACTAACCTCACGCCGCTGCGTTCGTGATTTGTAGTCTCATCAAGTCGGTACACGCCCTCTTAGAATGGAGCGTTTTCTCAGGCCACTGTGCGGCCTGCGTGCCAGGCCCTTGACATGCAGTGCGCGCTCATCGTGATATTAGACGAGGCTACCGTCGTTGTAATCGGCCTCATTAGCGCAATATCACGACGTGTATAGATTTATTCTTACTTGTTGCCGGGCCACTGGTTTCGCAGCATGTACTTTCAACGTTGACTGCTTCTGACTCGCGCGATGGTTCGTTTGTTTATTTTTTTGCTGTCTGATTCGGCCTCGTTTGAAATGTTAAAGTTATGCTGAAACGAACAACATACGACACCGCTCATATGGACGAGAAACGGCGTATTCAGCAGCGTGGTAGAATAGATCCACCCGAAGCTGGCAAGCAAGCGACTCTACCATGAAATGATCTGTGCAGCGAATGAAAGGTTGTTAACAGTCTGCGGCCTTTAGAACGAAGTTATCTATATAAAGAAATACTGTGAATGCCCCGAGCACTTTCTTGTACAGGCTTCTGAGTGTATATCGTGGTTCAGTGAGCCGATATGCAGTACTGATTGATTGATTGATTGATTGATTGATTGATTGATTGATTGATTGATTGATTGATTGATTGATTGATTGATTGATTGATTGATTGATTGATTCGCTTGCCTTGACGATTAAGTGCTAACGACGTTCACGGATTCGTGGCTTCAACTTCTGTAGCACTATCGCATGCGCAGAAATATAAAAGCACTTAGATTCTATGCGTCCTTCACTTAGTTAACTATACGTTTATGCAGAACTCTGCGCTCACTTTCGAGACGCTTGGTTCTAGTAGACTAATTGGTTCTAATAAGTATTGTACTGAAACTGCGGTGCAGGAGACAGGCCTATTTCTTTTAACAGCAACATAATTTAACTAAAATAATTCAAACTGGTCTAGCCATTCCGTCCATCTAACTGCCATTGACGTCACGTCGCGATCGTGTCGTCATCGTCAGCTAGGCCACGTTCTCTTTCTAGCTTCGCCCTTGGGACATGGCGAACAAATCGAAACTCTGAGCCCTACCGGCATCGGGAATCAATACTCGGGAACCCCTCCGGCCACGAGTAATCGGGAGCCCGACGAGGCCAACACTTAGCTCTGTGGATAGTCAGATAGATGGATGAATATATACCAGCGTCCTCTTTGACACGATATGGTGATGGATGGCCCATTAATATCGTCGCTTTTACCCTCGCTTTATATTTTTTTTTCGCCTTTTCTCTCTCTGCAGCACCCATGGCAAGGGTTCAGAAATCACTGATCCTGAATGAAATTTTGCTGTTTTATAACATATTCGTAACAATTCGTACTTTTGCACCAACGGTCGTGTCTCTTACTATTCTACTTCGCAGATTCAATGATACCCTGTGCGGGATTACTACATGGGCGTCATGCGGCAATTCGTGCGGAGTTTCATGCGGCATGCGGACTCCGGAAAGTGGCGACTCGTGCGCGCACTTACTTTCAAGGCTAAAAAAGGAAATACTGTGCAACAGACGAAAACGGGGCGAAGATGATGGCGAAATAAATTGTTATTGGTATATTTAGGAGGATAATTTATTATTTTAAGGAGAGGTAAAGATATATGTGAGCCAGTACGTTATATTCTACCACAATTTGCGAAGTGTCGTAAGACACTTCGCTAAGTGTGACAGAATATAACAGAATTTGCGAAGCAGGTCGTAAGAGGGTAATAAAGTGTGATCGTGAGGAAAGGAAGGAGAAAGACGTACGCAGTAGAACGCGTATAAGTACAACGAAATGACCCGTGTAAAGAAAGAATGATTCATTTCATGCCAGCTATATCTTGAACGTTACGGTGCGCGAACTTTACAGCGAGATGGCCCGGCATAACTAAGTAATGTACTTTGAAGATGCCAACCGACACCCAAGGTGCCCTTGTTTGAAAGGTGCACCTTTGAAGATGCATCTTTCCAACAAGGGCACCTTGGGTACCGCCAGAATCCCCAGTAGGCTGTTGTAAATGTGCGTGACACTCTCGCCCCAGAATGCACTGCCGAGGCAGTGACGTTGTACTCCCGTGCAGCACTCCAGAAAGGAGGTTTTTCCCTCTCTCCGATTGAAGGGTCCGTACAGGTATACTACTATTAAACGATTCCATTCCCAGTGCCACCATGCACCCACCGGTTTTTCCAGCGGGCCTGGCCTAACCCCGGCCTGGCACTCAGTTTAGTGGGTATACTCATTGCTCGAGAAGGTGGCGTCTCCTTTCCCCCATCTTCCTTCACTCCCCTCCCCCGAACGACGCTGAGTCGTTCACGCTTGTGGGTTGCAGGAATATGCGTCTTCCTTATATTCAAACCAGTATACGGTGTACGATAAACCACGCAACACAGCAGTTTCCCCTCGTAAGATGACGGTATGCGCTGCGAAAGCCTGCCGCTGCTGCGGTTCTCTAGCATTGCTGAACTCGGCCCTGGTACTCAAAGGGACACCAAAGTAAAAAACGATGTTTCTCATATTAGTAAATCACTTTTTCACAATTCCAAGATCACCACGCTTGCCACGAGAAGGTGCTTGATAAGCGAGAAAACGGGAAAAAGAAAATGCGGGTGGCGATGCCCCTTTGAAATTCCCACACCAAACGTCGTGACGTCATAGATTTTGACTGCACCTACTAGGTCCTACGTAGTTCCTAATCAGTAAAAATTACGTACATTGTCCTCTGAGGGGGCCACAGATTAAACATACCAAGTTTCAGAAAATTTCGCAGTCAATGTCGCCAAAATACGAAATATGCCTAGGGAATCCATGACAGCACGTGCGGCGATTTCGGCGCGAAATTTAAAAATGAAACATTGGCCTTGATTTTCTCCTCCATTAATAAATCTATGATGGTGAAATTAACGACGTTAGAGTTCTCAGAGTACAATGTATCAATCTAAACCGATTCATCGTTTCACTTTAGCGTCCCATTAAAGCAAAGCAGCACGCGAACACCGGGCTTCGGCGACGACAGCGAAGTAGTCGCGCAGTGGCTGCATCGCGCGCGTTGTGGCCGGCTATCTGGCCGCGAGTGGTGAACTTGGCGGCCCGCAGCGGTGTGGTTGGCAGTGGGCTGCCCCCGTCCTTCTCCGCCTCCTCGCCCGGCAACCGTCCGGCAGTCCCGATCTGGGTCAGTTTCGGCCAGTGACCCCCACCCCGCGCTCCACTCTCGGCCCCTCCTCAGCACACCGGTGAGGCCACCGCCACGCTCTCCGGAGCAGCGGCAGCAAGCAAATGTGCATGTGCTGCTGAGTCGAGGCTGAGCAGCGCGAAAGTACTACTCGCCATCGCGGCACTTCCTAGAAGGAGCTCTCCCGCAATTGGATGCGTCCTTTTCCGAAGGGAAAGGGAGCGCTCCGCGCATGAGCGCGCTCCTGTCTCGCTCGGTGACGACGCCGCCGCCGTGCCACCCTCGTTTCGCCTTTTGATGCAACTTCGTATTGTTGTTTTCGTTTCGATGTCGTGGAATTTTTAGGGCCCAGTCCGAGCGCGTTTTGCCCTCACAGGTGATCTCGATTGAGGAAAGAGAAGAGGAGGCGGCGAACCTTGACGAAAGAGACGAGCAGGCGGACGATCGCTATAACGAAACGTAGATGAGGAGGGCTCGCTCACGATTATATGCAGTCTCTTTATTTTTCCTTTCTCTCTCTCTCTCTCTTTTTTAATTTCTCACTCGCACGTCGAAACAAATACGCATCTGCGCTATTTCCTTATTCAACGTTATTCACACACCACAAAGTCTCCTGAAGGGAACCAGAGCAACATTATGGTTATTTCATTGGGCTCGTAGCGCAGCCTCTGTGACATCTCGGACGACCGCGTGAGCGACGACAAAAGTATATAGTCTCCGTGCACGCAAATGCGCCGACGACTTTCTACCGCGCTCACCTCGTAAACCAGGCATCTAAAAAGGCCGATCCAGGCGAGATGTCTGCAAAGCTAGGTTTGTATCATTAAAAAAGCGTGCGTGTCACCACCGCGAACGAAAGGGTGCAGTGAGTGCAGGTCGTGGTGCACCAGGCTGCACCCATTCGCACAGAAGTTCAAGGGTGCACTGCGCCGCAGCGGCACCATTTCTTGTCACCTTACCTTATTGCACCCCGAGCAATCAGGGAGTGTCGGCAAGGAGCGCCGATGTAGCTCGGAGAGTCGATGTCACACGTGCAGAAGGTACAGAAGGTGCTAGTAGGCTTGGTTTAATCGAATGAATCTTCTGAACATTACCGTACTCACATTGCTGCACGATGATCCTTCGATACGGCCGCATTCCCAATGCACGCGCTCTATGCTAGTTAACCGCGTACAGAACACAGAAATTAAGAACCGGCCTCGATATTATGCCTCGTCGACACTGAGAATGAATGAATGAATGAATAGATAGATAGATAGATAGATAGATAGATAGATAGATAGATAGATAGATAGATAGATAGATAGATAGATAGATAGATAGATAGATAGATAGATAGATAGATAGATAGATAGATAGATAGATAGATAGATAGATAGATAGATAGATAGATAGATAGATAGATAGATAGATAGATAGATAGATAGATAGATAGATAGATAGATAGATAGATAGATAGATAGATAGATAGATAGATAGATAGATATGCGAAGAACACAGCGAGACAATTCCCAATCGAGGCGTGTTCGTCAACCTGGATATTCGTATACGGGATGGATATTTACACACCTTTGGGGTTTTCGAGCAAACAGAAAATTTTGGTTTGTCCGTAGACGTCTTGCCGTTTACGTTTTTACGGTCTTCCGGAGCAGTTGGAGGCGGTGGCAGCGCTGGTAGCGAAATGTTGTGGCGTTTTGTCCAACTATATTGTAAATATTTTCAGTCGCGTCGATGTTCTCGTCAAAACGGAATAATGAAAGTACTGCGTGTTGATTATCTAACTGGTAATGATTTACACCCGCCGTTAAGAAAAGCGTGTTAATTCAATCACTGTAATATTGGCTTTGCGTGTCTCTAGCCAGGTTCTGCAATACCAGGTGTCGCTACCAGCGCTGCTCACCACGAATCTTCTCGAACATCAATACTCCACCCAATAATGCTTACTCATTCTCATGACGTCACGCACCCCACTAGTTTCAGACAACGTTCAAAGATCTATAGCGTTGGTTTCAGATAGTTGACTTTATCATGCAGACACACGTCGTTGTCGCTGGTTTTAGGCCGTAAATTTGAACGTCCCGGTAAACTTCGTCAGCGATTTTGATATAGTTGCTCCGCCAAACGCAATGTTTTAGGGACAAACGACGAACCTTTAGCTCTCAGTATAGTATTTGGATTAGCCGAGATAAAGTACTTACGGTTCGAGCGGAAACAAGCTAGCGCGACTGTGCGAAGGGCAGACGCGCCGCGGTGCTGTGGGCGGGCTGTCTCATGTCTCGCGTTGGTGTCACGCAGGTACCACGTTTGATACACACAAGCCGAGCAGGCTGCGCGTTTGGAACGCCAGCGCTTACTTGCCCGTGAACGCTAGCGTCGCCGAAGAGCCAATCCGTCCGTCCGAGCCAGCAAAGCGACAGCGAAACGCCAGCGTCGGGAGTTAGACGCGCCGCGCTCGGAGCAGCAAACAGTAGAAAAACAGCAGAAAGGAGACCATATAGAACAGAAAATAAGATGATCGCAAAACAAATCGGATAATTACAAGAAAAGAACAGAAAAGTATAGAAAATATCATATTATCACACGAAAATAACAGAAAAGAGCAGATAAACACAAGAAAAGAACAGAAAATAGCAGATAAACACAAGGGAAACACAGGCGAATCAATGCTCCGCAGTTCGCGCAGCTTTGACTTGGGGTGGAAGTGGCTTCGAATTTTTTCTTAGGTTCTAACCGGGACAAACTGAAATTCTCTGCGTAGCACTCTGACGAATGAACTACGCAGCGGGATTCCGATGGGGGCGGCTCACCGTGCGCGCTGTACAAGAGGGGGTGAGGAGTCAACGACGACGTGGCGGCTTAGCGATGTCCGGTACTCGGGTCCCTGAGCGAGCAGCCGCCCCGGAAAGTCCCGCTGGACGACCGCACGCGCCGGCCATTGCTATGCAGCACGCCGACCGGGGCAGGCAACCTGTGCATGAGGGGGCGCCACACTCGCATCAGCGCGGTGCCACTGACAAAAACCTATTGACAGCTTGCAACGTGATGTCATGGACGCAGGTTCTGACGTACTGGTACTTCAGCATGGCGGCTTTGAGGAAGCCAAAGGCAGCATATAATCCCATGACGGCCGGTTAACCTGCTTCATTGTGTAACGACGTCACTGGAACGTTACTGGCCTTTGTGCAATAATAACGAAAGAACCTGTATGCAATGAGCTGATAACATTAACGTCACATCACGAGCTTCGCGTCCTGCCATGTCGGTCCTCCAACATGGTGGTTTCAGTGACGCCAGTGCAAGCCGTCTATACACGCAGAGGAATTCCAAGCTTCGCGAATAGCGCAGTCACTTTACCGCATACGCAATGGGATGAGAAGACACACACACACACACACACACACACACACACACACACACACACACACACACACGCATGCAAGCACGCGCGCACGGGATCAGACAACACCCCGACCTGACATCTTTATTTTTAGGGGCGAAGCTCCTTGAAGCGGCACCCGTTCGTCCCTCGTAGTCGTAGTGCGTAACCAGTCGTAACGCTAGTACCAGATCTTGACCTCCAAGGTGGTGCCGGTGGGAGATTTTTCCTGTGCGTTGTTGAACAATAAAAAATTCGCAGCGTGCGCGTTAACTAAAAGCCGAATTCTTCTGTCTCTCATTCCCATTAGCAGTCATTGTTTACCTCCAAGGTAGTGCCTGGTGAGATTTCTCCTGTGCGTGATTAAACAATAAAAATTTTGTTCAAAACGCCGTTGATTGGTGAAATAAACCAACGAAAGACGCCAGATGTTTTCTAAAAGCAAAACGAAAGAACGCCAGATGTTTCTAAAGCAAAACTAAAGGACGCCAGCTGCTTAACGAAAGACGCCAGATGTTTCCTAAAGCAGTGGTTTTCTAAACAATGAAAATTCACAGCGTACATGTAAAATTAAAGTGAGCTGCAAGTCGTCATAACTCATCGAACCTTTAGTATAAACGCGCCCGATCTCACATCGGTGATGATGTACTGGGCAGAATTCACGGAAGATTCACGGTTTACCGATGAACCTCCGCAGCTTCGCCCACTCATCATCATTCACTCCGTGGATATGCTGTGATTTTTTTTTCCTCTGTCCTCTTTACCACTGTGCAGGGTAGCAAACCAGTTACTAGTACCGGAAAGACCTCCGTGCTTTTCTTTTTCATCTCTCTATCTCTCTCTTTCTTGCGTCTATCTAAGAGCGAGCGCACTGCCTTGGCAACTTGCAACCGGCGTCGAGAAACCGACACTATGAAAGCGAACTCGCGTTCACGCTCTGTGCGCCTTGCCTTAGCTGCCGAGTGAATCGCCATGGCCGTCTCAAGGTTTGACGTTACAGAATCGCCCAATATGCATAACCATTTCCCCGTAGAAAATTCAATCGTGGGGCATCGCTCTCGTAACAAAAAGACAAACAGGACAAGAGCACTGATAGTTACGGCACCGAAGCGGCAGCCTTCCTTCCTTCCTTCCTTCCTTCCCTCCTTCCTTCCTTACCCTTCATGCTCGTCCCTGACGCGTTTGTTCCGTATGTAATCGTGGAGGTAAGAGGACCGTCAATAAAGCGGCCTTTGTGCGGAAGTTTCTGCCGCTTCCTTAACGTGCTCTCGAAGTAGTAGTTACGACATTGAAGCGAGTTCTTCCTTGCGTGTGCACGCGTTGCGACGGCTGCCCCGTAATCGCACACGGACAGGTAACGGGACCGCCAGGAAAGTAGCGGCCCTTTTGTGACGGAAGTTTCCGACGTTTCCTTTTAACGCGTTTCTCGACGCCTGTCCTCCGCGTCGTATACTTTCGCTTTGTTTTTCCTCTCGCTATATTTCTTTTTCCTGCTGCACTCCTTTATTTCCCGGCTTACACAAGAACGCAATACATTATAGCTTATATTAAAATGTTCCGCCATAAAAAAATTGGCAAAGGATAAAAAACACCGTTCGTGGAAGGCACACTTCAAGCATTGCTTTCTTTTGCCGTTCGCTCTAAATTCGCCTTTTTCATTTTTCTGTGCTGAGCTCTACCGTTTTGGTAGGGTTTTGGCTAGCCGAGACAACCGGTATCACCAGAACGAAAGCCTCCGAGATAAAGGGGCATTTTACGACGTTTCCGCTAGGGGAAGGGTGCATGCGCCATGGCATCGTGAAAAAGGCTGATTGTGAATATATATCGGAATTTTACTACTGCTACTAATTTAGTAGTAATAGTAGTAGTAGTAGTAGTAGTAGTAGTAGTAGTAGTAGTATTAGTAGTAGTATACAACTACTAAACAGGACACACTTTTCTATTTTTTCTCGTTATCTTTATGTCATCGGATTTTCTGACGCAAAAGAGATAATGACCATTTACGCCAAATGTAAGGTGACACAGTGCCTCACACTTCGTGAGTGTGTGCGTGTCACGGCTATACGGCAAACACACTGCCTTCATTGTCTTGCCTTTCTTTATTTATGCATGGAATGCTTTTAGCTCCCGTTGTCGACGGCCTTCAAGTGACCTTGAGCCAAAAGCCACAGCCGTCATCCGGGCATCACACGAGAACATACGGACATCGTTGCGGGAACAAAAAGACATAATCCGGACAACCATGTAGTCAAACGTTAAGAATATGCGGTCTCTAGCTCCCAGCCCTTTGCACAGGATTGCATTACATACGTTAGCTATTGTGCAAACAAGTTACAAAAAATATTGCTTCCGAGTTCTTCTTAATGTTTGTTCCCAATGGAACTGAAACTTAGTACGCTGAAGTTTTATTTGTCATCTAAAATAGCGACGCTCCAAAGGCAAATACAGGGCGCCATACATTTGACTGTCATCTATTGTCGACGGGACAGGGTTGCCTGTGCGCTTTCCAACGCCAGCGGTCCGCGAGTTTCGCGGCGCCGGTTTTACGCCGCCTCCTTCGAAAGATGGCGCCACGCTACGTGACCACGCCGGCAGCGTCTGGCGCGGCACGGACGGTTTTTGGCCGAGACGAGACTTGCAGCGGGGTTCAGTTCGAAAAAAGTTCATTCCGGCTCAGTAAGCTTCCAGGCCTGCGTCGCGTTGTGGCCGCATATTTGGATTGTGGTTAGTATCATCTCCAACCAATCTGCTTTGCCGGTTGCCATTTCTTGCTTACATCTACTCCCGATTACGGGAGAGCCAGCATTTTTCTTTTCGCTGTTCATGCGCGTCTCTCGCAGCTAACACCAGTGCCTCCTCTTAGAGGAGGCGCTGGTAGCACACTCCTCCTAATTGTCAGGAATTGGGGACATTTGTATGTGGCGCCATCTCTCGGCGGCAGCAACGGCGTCCTGAATTAACTAAATGGGAAATAGGCGAAAAACGAAATCATATCTCTTGAAAAAGCCTAGTTATCAAAAACGACTCCAGGTTCTATACAACAGAGACCTACTGGAACATTTTGGTAAAATTGCAGTATCAATCACACTACAAAGCGTGTGGTTTCCAGGACAATTGAACACCGCCCATAAGAAACACATGGGCACCATTGTAAAATATTAGACTCTCTGGGAAGCCACACGGTTTGTAGTGCGACACTGTAATTTTAACAGAATGTTCAAATAAGTCTGTACTGTATAGAACCGGGATAATTAGCTTTTTTCGTCAGATATGATTTTTTTTCTCGCCCATTTCCCATTCTGTTACGGCAGGCCACTGTTGTCACCGACGAGAGATGGCGCTACGTGCACATGTCCCCTAGAGTCACTGGAAAATTTTTCCAGTGACTCTAATGTCCCCAAACCCTGGTCATGTGCACATTCGCCGCTTTGGCAGTGAGTGGCGCCGGCTAGCACACCCAGGAGCTAATGTTCTGGACCGCTTATTTGGGGAGGAGGGACGTAGCCTCCAACTATAGCGCGCCGCCGTCCATGCACTGGCGTCTGCGCATGAACGTGCATGCCAGCGGCTACTTTTGCGCGGTAGTGATAACTGCGCGAATTAGCGTCATCTAGCAGTTCTAGTGTGTGCACTGTGCCTTTGAATATGCTCATGCCTAATCCCACATATATACCCGCGAAACGTGCCGTATGATAGACGGCGCTGCCATCGCCGTACGGCAGCGCCCTCTGGAAAACGGCCTATAAACACAAATAACATTGAAATGTGCCGGGACGGCGTATATAGTGCGGCAGTTTAATGGTAAAGCTTCTGATGCACCATGAGGAAGCTACGGGTTTGTATTTTCGTCCATTTTTATTTCCTTCATTTCATATACCATTTTGGCAGTGCAATTAGACACAACATTTTTTTGCCAATTACGTTTCTTATACTAATTTTCTCCGTATTTGCTTCGTGTGACTCGAAACAAAACAAAAAATCGGCTCTTCGGTTTCCGTTAGTCTTTTCGCACTTCCCCTGAGGACGAAACACGTTCATTTTCGTAGCAGTTGAAGGCATAGAAAGTAATTCCCTGCATGAGGCTTCAAAGGTCGGTGAACCAAAGGGAACCCACCCCCGTTCCTATTGTTGCTACATCATTACTTGCTGGCAACAATATGTTTGGACGTGTACACATTCGCACACGCATATGACCGTTTCGCTGTAAGATATATGGCGACCACCGACCATGCCGCCTAGAAATACACCCTTTCTCAGACCACCGAAGCGAAGCGGCATTGGACTCGGTCAGTGTTGGGCATGCGGGCAAAACCACCAGCGTAAACTCAGTGCCAATAGATCGCCTTGTTGCACTGAGTATGTGCCTATATATATTTCTGGTGTGCACTTCGGACGAGAAGACACATTTCTTTAGCACGGGTAACTGTGGCACACAGCAGTTCCTTGTCATTGTCCTAATTACACGTGCGGTCAACTTGTCCAAGACTGCACCCAATCCAGGGCCTCCCGCAGTTGATCCGCGAATTTCTGTCACGCATAACCGGTAGAGCGGAGCGTGCAGACGTCGCCGCTGTCCTGGGCTTTTAATTAATTCTCGACTGAATGAATCCGGATTTATATATCCTCATTCGACGGGCCTGCACTCTTGTTTTCGAGGTTGGTCATTAGTCACTGCGTCACGGTACTTGCTTGCGCTGTATCGTCCATGTCACAAACATAAAATATCCCAGTAAGAATACGTTCGCCTTTCTTGCTTAGATATATGGAGAGAGTCTCGCGTTCACCTCGTATATATCGTGGCCTCTTTGTTCGAACCTCTTTATTTATTTCTTTTGCTGACCATAAGTAGCCACGCATACACACATACGCTATGTTGTTCATTATTTGGAAGCTTGGCTGCCCGACGCCCTTGTCCAGTGTTCTTGAAGTTTAACTGTCCAGTGGAAAGAGACTGGGAGTGGGGGTGGACGTGACCACTTAGAATAGAGAGGGCGCGGTACAATGCCTCACCAGAGGTGGTCTCCTCAAGTGGCCAATGTCCAGTGGTCAACGCTGTGACGCTGTTCGCCAACTTACAGGCGATGATTCCACGCTGTGTCGTGACCTGTCTCTGTCTGTCACGGCAGGTTATTCTTTTTCTTTCCCTGTGACTAAACTACGGCTCAGGTATTTCGAGACACAGGCCTGGAATAATCGGGGGCGCCCACTTCTCGAAGCGCCCTCTTGACACGTGAAGGTGATTCATTCTGGACGGAAAGGACCTCCACGTTGCCCCTCATGCGCATACAGATGACAGCCTAATCACGCCTGATGGGCAGCGCTATATTCGCGTCCTTCGCAAACTGGTCCGCGCACGGGTACGCTCGGCACAGCGTGCACTGCAGTATACGGCTCGAGCTTCGGGAGGGCGCGACGCGCGCGCCGCCATTCCAAGGAACGTGCTGCGAGCGCGCTTGGTAAAGGTGAGCGCGCGCGCTTTCTCGCCAGCAGCTGTGCGTTGCGCGTCGCGTGCACTGCAAACGGCAAGCAGGGACGCCTGATTACGCGGCCTTTTCTCTGCAGGCGCTGGCCACAGGTAACAGGTTGCGGGCCAAGACAGGCCCGGCTATTTTAGTCCAGCGCTCGCGTGTGCAAGGTGCGCGCGCGTTTCTCTTCGCCGTCCACAGCGACGCAGTGCGGGGCAAGCGCGCGCAATCCAGAGGTGGTGGTCAGCCAGTCGGACGAGGGAGGGGGTCTCGCGCGACCAAAATAGCGGCGCCTCAACAGCCTGCGCGGGGGCCACGGGGGGACGTTGTCCCAGTTCCCGCGCGCTCTTCCTGGTTCGCCCGCTGGCTGGCTCAGGGCGACCGGCTGACTGGCTCTGACGTCACGCGGCCTCCTCCAGTGACGTCACACGAAGGAGCGCTCCTAATGCTACGCCACCGTGGGCCGAACACTGTTACCTGCAGTGGCGGAGACTGCTCGCGAGCGGCGGGGTACGGTGCCAGTCCGTGGCTGCGGCGGTTCGCTCGGAACTGGGAAGAAAGTTCGCGCCCATGACATTTTCTCTGTTTCATTGTTATAAATGGCGCTCCCCCAAACGTCAAAGCGCGGAGATCTGTAGTGGTGTCAGTGCCAAGGCAGAACGTGAACTGCTCGTTGCGTTCGAAGATACTGGAGATATCCCTTTCTGTCATTAACAGTAGCACTGACGAGCTCCAGCTGAGAGCTCTTTTGCTAAGACAAGAAGCTCGTGTATGAGATCTAGAACTACTCTTCTGCGGGAAGCAAGACGCGCATGTCAAGACCTCGACACACATAACCAGTAATTCGAAGGCCGGTAGTACAAGGGATAGGCAAATTTATCTCGTAAACTGTCTTTACGTGATTTTATTATGTCCTGCATCTCCATCGAATATACCACACTGACTTCCGACAATTTAATAAAAGGACGTGATGTTCTTCAACAACTCGCAAATATATTTTGTGAACATAAAGGCCACACTTCAAAACGAAGCCAGCTCTTTGAAATCACTCACGAAGACGAGAGAAGGGTGTCCGCTTGTAAAAACTTCGACAGATCTACCGCTGCAAAACTGCAACGAGCACTAGAAGGCACGTTGGGGTTCAATCGCCTAAGTAATGTACCTCATGTCGACCTAATGTCGTGTGTACAGAGCCAACGTGGTCCTCTAAGGGGCCGATATTGGCTCGCTTTATTCCTGCTGCTTGAACACGAAATGTATTTTACGATGGACCAACAGCAATGAATCGCGAGGACGAGCCGTGTATGGCAGACAGCTATTCAAAAGCGCCATCGACAAGAGCGTATTCTGATGGTTGACTAGGTTTGGCAAGATGCTATTTCAAGAGCACGTACACGTGTACAGACAAGACTACATCAAACGACTACGGTCTGAATAGTATACGGTGGCCGTGGAACTGACTAGCACTGCGGCCATGGAAGGTCGTCGCATTCTTTCGGGCGAAGCAAAAAATAACTATGCCAACGAGCCTTTGTCCGAACGGCGCTAGTTCCGTTACGTCGCGTAACGGCCACTCCCTCCCCCGCCTCTTGTTTCTTTCTTCAAGCACACCTGTCGTTACGTGGTGCTGGAAGAGGAAACTGCGCAGCCCGACCGCGGCGATGCTCTTCTTCCTTCCCTGCGGCGGTGCCGAGAGGCGGAAGTGGGGACGCCGCCATCCGCCGCACAAATGGCCATTCACGGCAGAGAGAAAAGCTGACGCAATCTCTCTTGTCACCGCGCGGCCGCTATTTCGGGACCACGCGCATGCACGGCCAGCTCTCGCTGATCGCCAGCCGCGATGCCGCCGCGACCGCAGCACGGTCCACCCCCGCTGCTCTTTCCTTCGAGTATATACTGTGCCTTCCTCCGGATGCAAGACGCATTTCTCGTCTTATCGCGCAGCTACACACTGCAACGGTGCACTGCGGAGGACAGAGCCGCGCACTCGCTACGGGCAAAGGCTCAAGACAGATTATACCGGGGCGATAAGGACTGCCTGCGTTCGCGCATTCACGTCATTCTTGTGGCTACTATAAAGGGACACCTAAACATTTTATATTCCAGAGCATAACTAAGCGTATGCTCCATGACCCTTCCTCCCTCTCACCCGCCATCTGTTAACAGTGAGCGGTGGTATTCTGGTGGATGGTGGCTCATGGTCGTCCTTAGTATAGGTGGAGCGATTTATCTGCTTTATTCCGATAACGAAAGAGACTCTAGTTTACCGTCATAGGCGTGCGAAGGGTTCTCCATTAGGGGTAAGCGAAGTTTCACCGTAGCCTCCCCATTCCTTTCCATTGATCGTGTCCGAAAGGAAACAGGCATCGTAATGGAAGCAAAAATAGAACTTAAAGCGATATGACGTGCTCCTCAGGACGGCATGCCTTTGGTCCCCGGCTATATGGGGGCATGTGAGAAGTAAACTGTTCTATCAATGTAACATCGTGGGATCCACGGCCGCCATTATCGTAAAGAACCTGCATGGCCATAACACTGCCTTTTAAGCAATGACGGGACAGCTCCGACTGAGCAAATGAATCGGATAAACTTGGTGCCCCCCTTGTAGATGACTGGGGGGAGGTGCTGGAGATACCCCCCCCCCCCGCCCCCAAAGGCGTGCGCAAGTGCCTACCGTATTTGCCCGCCTACTACTAAAAACTGTTAAGCGTTGGCTCACATTGGTGATAAATATTGTCAGCTTATGCTGCCTAATGTTGGCTTGTGTTGACTCACCATTAGCAAATGTCGGCTAGTGTTTCCATATATCGGCTAAATGGTTGGCTAGTGTTGTTTAAATAATGACAAGTGGCGGCTAATGTCGACTAATGCAGGCTATCCACTTTAATATCAGCAACATAGTCTTCATCCATTCTCAATACAATGATGCTTTCCCATATACATGAGTTGGTTCTTTCCTATTTTTTCGGACGCGAGGAACGCAAACATTCCCGATCGGTAGACAATACTGAAATGCACAATGAGTCACCTCCGTAGATTTCAGCAAGCACTCGCATTAAGGTTCTCTTCCTCTCCAGCTTTAGAGGATACGTCTCTCCCTTTCGGCTCACGTCAACGCCCGTACACGACATTCCTTGAGTGATTGCTCATGAGCGTCCAAGTGCTCGCATTAACGCACGCTTCTCAGGCCTCCAACTCTCATTCCAAACGGAGAAGCGGCTCGTCACGTCATCGCGCTCCCTTGTCGCCCTCGAGCACCTTTGTCAAGGCGTCAGCCTTGAAGGTTTGCCGCAAGTGCATCGTAGAAAGAAGCAGCAAAAGTAGAAAAGGCTGGCAGAGCCACGCCAGGTCTAGAAACGTTCGACTGAGAAGGAACAAAAGAACTGGGATTGCACGCATTTATATGTCTGTTATTACTAGGCAAGAATTCTTTCAGGAATACGTATTCACTGAAAGGCCTCGCTCTCACTCTAGTGGATGGAGGGATTAAAACTTCATTGCGCCCTGAAGAGGGGAACCGATCGGTAGTCGCGGCCTCGAATGCGCGTCAGATTATCCGGCGTTGTTGCGTCGGGTTGGCGGTACGCAGGAGGGACTCCCACGCGCCAACCGCGTGTGAAGCGTCAGCGTATTGTGGGCGCGTCCACGCCGTGTTACAAACTGAAATGGGACCTCCTGTGCATGATAACATGGTGAATAATACAAGAAAAATGTCAATACGTAGACTTAATACCCGCAAAAGTTAATCTTATGCAAGGAAGAAACTAACCCAAAACCAGAGTTATCAAAATGCATTGAACAAAATAGAGGCCTAGTCAATGTGACCTAGTCATTGAGAGTCTGAAGCTTACGCCATAAAACGACATCCCGTCTGGGTAGTCCTTATGAATAGAGGGTTCTCAGATATGAAAAACACGTACTGAAGTGCCACTTTAATACGCAAATGCCTAATTGGAGGCTGCGTGGGTGAATACGTTAGTATAGCACTATCAATTGATTCTATTTGCTGCTGCCCTGCGAAAATGTGGCTCTTTCATCACCTTCATCGCTACACTTTTCTCGAAAGTCCGGCGATAGATATTGGGCTGTCGCACAGGTGATGGAGGTCTCGCAATATAGTCACCCACATAATTGTACCGAATCAAACCTGTACGCTTGTTGACAGGGGCGCTGATCGCGTTAAACCAAGTCACTATATATATATATATATATATATATATATATATATATATATATATATATATATATATATATATATATATATATATATATATATATATATATATATATCTTTTTTTTTTGATGTCGAAATGCAGGACGCTTACAAGGCCTAGATTCTGTATCCGGCTGTTGCTGACGTCGTCGGCGATCATTTCGACAATGCTCTGCCATGGATCCGCCTTGAATGCACGGCACCATCTATCATGAACAACGACGTCAAATCCAAGTTAACCTGTGTCATTAACTGAATACAGTGACGTCGCAACTGTAATCTACGCCGCAGCCAAACCGAAAGGCAATCTTTTTTTTTTTTATGCCACTGCCTAAATACCAAAACTCCATGTATACGAGCTATGAAGCCACGTGTGCGTGGACAGGAACGGAGATACAAGTCGTCAGCAAAACTCGTACGTCGTACATAGTATAAACAAGCATCGTGGTTGACGTATATGTGTAAGGTCTGGGTGGCTCGCCCATCTGTGCAAAACACCGGCGTTGCGACGACGGCGGCGCTTCTGCCTATCTTCCGAACGGAGAACGCGGAAGAGTCTTGGGAGCGGCGAAAAATGCGGCGGCGAGGCGTGGCGCCCTCTGCGGGGCGCTCTGGCGAGCCACCGGGCGGTTGTGCAGGGGCCCCCCGGCGGCAGTGCGCGACCCTGGCTCGAACCGAGCGGCGAGTGCACGCGACCGTCCCGCGGTCGACTCATCCGAGTTTGGATTCGTTTGGATTTGTGTCGTCGTGCGTATTGTTTTACTCGCATCTCGCCTGAGGAATAGACGTGACCAACAAGTTGCACTACGTGTATCCGTACGTACTACGCCATACGAGTCCTGCACGTGGGGCTATGGCTCCCGGTCGCCCAGTTTGCTTTCAAAAGGCCCCTCTCCATTCCGGTGCAAATTTCGGTTTCACACCGGAAGTTGTAATGCGCCGTCTACGCAGGATATATAAAAAAAGAAAGAAAGTGAGAGGTTTAACGCGCTAAAACTTCGATGTGAGTATGACGAATGTCGCAGTGGCGGATTCCGCATGAATTCTGAATACCCGAGGTTCTTTAACGTGAATCTCAATCTAAGTGCATAGCTGTCTGCATTCGCCCCCACCTAAGTGCGGCCGGCGTGGCTGGGAATCGAACTCGCGTCCTCGAGCTAGTCGCGCAATGACCTTGTCGCTAAGCTACAAATTCGGGTGGTCTATAGGGAACGTTTTAACGTAATAATGAATCAGAACGCGGGCTGATTAGAAGAACTTGAACTTCGTTGTTTATTACATGCCTCCGCATTTTTTTTTTTTTTTCGTTCGCTACAGCTGTTTGCCGTTTGCAGGTGGTCTTCGCTAATGATATAGACACCCCCATCGGAGTTAAGAAATTACGGCACATCTATAGCGTTTCAACTTTATGACAAACGCCAGGTGTAGTGAGCAAATAACAGCTGCTTCGGAATGACGACACATTAGCTCCTCAAGGCACCTCCAATCAGATATATATACCTGAAACCCTTCACCACCGAAAAAGCAAAAGGGTATTTTAAACATGTTTGGCTTTCGCATGATAATGGGTGCATGACGTTCCTATTGGCTGGCGTCAGCTCTTACGCGCGGTCGCATGGCTTAAGAACAATGGGAGCTAAAGAGGACTTACGCAAGCCTGTGGCGAGAGAGCGTGATTATCGCAAAAAGAATCGTTACAAAATTTCATTTTGGACAAAGGCTCCTCTCTTTCTCTTCCCCCCTCTCTCTCTCAGTACATTTACAGCCTAGGTATTCTGTCACTCGAAGAAGCACAGGTTGTACCAGTCAAAGCTGACACGGAATGGAGAACAAGCGTGCGAAGACAGGAACCGGCAAAGATACCCGATAAAAATGGAACTCTGCGCTGATACTTGTCACAATTTGCTCCTTCTCTGTGCTAGTTTCCTTTTTAATATATATATATATATTTCTCCGCGGAGCAGACTTCAGCTCTCGCTCGCATATTGTATAACGATGGACGGTACTGTCAGAGAATGCATGCAATCAGAGTATCCTCTTTTTATCGACATGTCTCTACTGACGAAAAAAAAAAAAAGAAGGCTATTCCCGTACAAACCGCATAAAAACAAACTATTACCGTAAAAACTACGCAACTACTCCCTATTCGAGAAGCAGACAAAGGGGCGAATTAAAGACGAGTTATGTTCACAGCGCAAATCACAACGTTTGTTGCGTCCATACCATGTTTGCATATGCTCTTCACGCTCGCTCGTTATCATCTTAGACATTAGTTTATCCCAAGTGGTCAAAATTAACCAGGAGTACCCACTACGGCGTGCCTCATGGTCGTATCGTTGTTTCGCCGCGTAAAACGAACTATGGTTCAATAATTAAGTAAATAAATGACCTGTCCGACTGCCGATTGCGTGTGTCAATCTCAACTGCAGTCTGTGTAGAACAGTTGCATTTGTATGCTCTATAGACCTTTTCACAGACGGCTCCCGGGGCGCCGCCATAATACTCTCTGGGCTGTGCTAAATAGGCGTGAGCCCCCAATAATGCACTGCCGAGGCTGTGACGTCAGCCTTTGTACTCCCGTGCCCCAGCCCAGAATGGCGGTATTTTTTTTCGTTCCTGTGAAGAAGTTCTGTATAATCCGCAGCTACCTCTTCTGCTCTCTTAACGTTACATCAATACTCTTCCTCTGAAGCGCTCGTCACGTCATCCTTAGTACGTCTTCTAAGCCTACTTTGTTGTTCTCCATGTTTTAACGTGTACTTTAGATAAGCCAACGATCCAAAAAAAAGCTACTGCATGGCTTCAAAGACGCAAATCCTGAGCGCCTACAAGACTGTATATACTAATACAAACACGTCCACTTCGCGGCGTTATCGACGAAGAGTATTTTGCATTAAAAAGAAAAGGGGAATCGATGGATCGACGACGCGATACCACAAGTTACAAACCGTAGTTCTTTCCTCGATCGCGTGCAATTGCAGATGTATACATACATAAGCCGTCGCACGGGCGAAATCTGGTTTCACCTGCGCGAAGCCCTCGTTTCGGAGCACAACTCTCTCCTTCCTACCCACCCTCTCTCTCTCCCTTACACGAAGTACGCGCGCATACTGAAAGTGACGTAAAACACACGCAAAAGCGCAGCAGCCCGGGCGAGAAACAAAGGAAGAATTCAGGTAGACAGCCGGTTTGTTGCGCCTGCGCCCCATTACTTAAAAATAGCATTCGCTCGCTCATTCGCTTGTTGGGCTTAAGACCAAGCCGGTGTGTGCGTGTAGTACCGTAGAGCTTCGTGCTTCTATTTTCTTTCACCTTTTTTTTTTTTTTACTTATATAGCGCGCTCTCTGCTTGATGTAGCCTACCCATTTTAGACAGACCACCTACAGTATTTTTAAACGCAACGAGATCGTTGAGTGCAAGTGCGTCCGACAGTGCAGCAGCTGGTGAGCGGTAAACAATGGGCACAAAGGAGGATTTGGAAGACCTTGGCGTAGTTGCTTAGCCTAGTTCTGGCTACACGATAAGCCACCGAGCATTATTTTTTTTCCTTTTGTTTTTTCATCGCGTACACATATGCATATGGTCCATAACGTGAGCCATTGACTACACGGCATTGCGCTGTGTCATGCCCGGCATAGGGTTTCCTAAAATTAACTAGAGGGGACTCTGGCGCTGCGATCGTTCAGCTACCATGGGAATGATGGGTAGTACACAAATTTGCCTAGTCTTCGTGCTTGCGGCTTCAAACGTACTTGTGGCTTTGTTTATTGCTATGTTTTGGTTTTCTTTCGGATAAAAGAATGGATCGTTGCGAACTTCGTGACCAGATTTGAATCACTGAGCCTAAAGAAGTTAAAGTGGTGAAGTGGAACTGCTGACTTTTGCTGAACTTCGTTTTGCGACAAAGCGGATGCAGGCGACGCGGAGCCAAACGGAGCCGAAAGTACGAAGTATAGACAAATTTGTGTACTACCCATCATTCCCATGCTGACTGAAGCGTCATGCGTTGCAGCTCCCACAGACACTAGCGCCAGAGTTCCCTCTAGTAAGTATTGTAGGAAACTCTATGATGCCCGGGACGTACGGCGAGGAATAGGCGGCCGACACGAAAATGTTGTTTTTTTTTTCGTCAAACGAAAGGCCAGACCCTTACGAGCCTAGAATATGTACCGGTAAGCGTGAGCGCGCCCTGAAAAATTAATTACATATTTTTAAGAGCCAGTTTCGGTTGCTACAGTACCCTGACGTCACAACACGGCAGTCACGTGCTCGAGCAAGGTATCGTGACGCTTCCACCACGGCCGCTACGCTCCGCGGATCCGTTGTTGACGGACGAGCGGCCATTTTGCATGTTTTGGTACCTGATGTCATCACAGCTGGTGCGTTAAGTTGCCAGAATCGATACTGCAGCTTGATTTCACGGTAATGTTGATGCCAGTTGGTGCGTCGGGCGAAAATTGCCTTTAATGACAAAATGAAATATCTTATCGACATAGGCGTGCGCACGGGGGGGGGGGGGGGGGGCAGGGAGAGCAAGGGGGGCGGTCGCACTCCCCCCTAGTCACCTAAGGAGGGGAAAGTCTGCCCCATACTTTGATTTAATATGGGGGGGGGGGGCTGCGATGAAGCTTCGCCTCCCCCCCCACCCTGAAGGTGAATCCTGCGCACGCTTATGCTTATCAGCATTTACTCGGATCCCTCTCTGCATACGGAAGACTTGTACGGCGGAGTAAGCTCGGTTTCGAAAATTGGTGTCAGTACCCCTTTAATACGGACAGCAAAGGGAAAGACCGTAGAAGTTTAGGGCGCTAAAGATAATTATTCCTTCAAAACTACATTTTCATTGAATTTCAATTCTATAGAAACTTCGAAGCCTGAGTCCTTATTACCACCAGAACGGAATGATTGGCATTCAAGCCGGAAAAGCTGGAACGTTTATTATACTTTAAGAGAGCAATGTCCGTTATGTGACCTCTAATCATGGTGCCGATAAACACGATAATAATTTTCCGAACTATGTATTAAACGACAGCTTCTATGACATCTTGAATACTAATGAGGTGTTCACTTTATAGATGTGGAAGGCCTTGTACATAAACAATTAAATGTGCAAAAGACATGCAACCTATTCTAGCGGCTCCTAAGAGCACAGTGCATGCGCATCCGATGAGGTCGGTATTTAGCCGATAGAGAACCACTGAATAAAAAGAAAAAAAAGGGAAAAAAAGAAAAAAGAAGTGGTGCAGAGAGGCGGGGGGACGGTTCCATTTCTGGCTGCACTGCTCCTCTCTAATCCGAATGTAAACCCTTTCTTACAAGCTTTGATACAAAATCTACACGAGCCCTTTGCTGCTAGCCATGGTTGATGCAGCTTCTTCCATTTTGACACTTTTTATTTCTTTTTCCTTTTTCCTTGTTTTAGAGCTACGGCGTTGCATTCTCTAGCCGTAAGCTCCTATGGTTGGCTCTGAGGCCGGCCTACGTTCTTAATTTTTATTAATTTCCGCAATTAATTAACAACTTCCGGTTGAAGCGAGCTTCATAGACAGCGGCAGGCGTATTTTAAGAACACTAATTGTAGCGCGAATAGAAATTATTAAAACATAAAAACAGACAAGACGATGGGCTGAGGTATACAGCATGGACTGCTAAATATTAAAACAAAAGATAAAAAAAAAAAGGGAAAGAGCAAGCGCAAACGTAACACCGACCTACATTGCAGGAAATGAAGAATGGATGAGTTGGTGAGTTGACGGTATAAGTACAGTGGCAGTTTAGGAGGTAACAGGGAAAGGTTCCAAGGGAATAACGTGGACCAGCAATCCATTATACCTTCCTAGTTTTCCGGATGTTTGAGGTCGACGGTGCTGTGTGTGCTTACCTGATCTGGAGCGAGTCGAATTACGATTATAAAAGTTCTACCCTCGATGACCAACGCCAATCTCGACCAGCGAAAGGAATGTCCGCCATTTTATATCGGGCATCTCGAGACAGATGGCAAAAGCTTTCCGGGAATGGCGGATAGAGGTGTGATGGAGCGTTGAGAATCGTGCGGTCGTTTGCAGGAATTAAATTACGCAACACAAGTAGTAACGATTGCATCGAGGCACAAATTAGTTTTTTTTTTTCTTTGTCTCGCAGGTGTCACTTATGAAAGTCATCTGAAAGTGAAAGTCATGAAAGTCATGCGGCCTCCAACCCCCCTCCCCCCCACCCGTGCGCACGCCTATGATGGAGCCCATAAGAGTTCTCCGATCGGCCTATACTTCTGATGGAGTCTTTCAACACCCCCGACCGAAAGCTTTCTGTAATCAACGTGGTTTTGCATTGCCTCCGGGATCAGAGGCATTGGAAGCTTTCGGCACCTCACGTAGTTTTGCATTGCCTCCGGTATCCCCTTTGACCAAGCGCCTGAATAAGCCCCACCCTTGGCTAAGCGACTATTTCGTGTGATGCCGTCATCATGTGACGTCACGTTATATGATGTCATCATGTAACGTCACGTTAAACGGCGTCATCATGTGACGTCACGTTACATGACGTCACGGTAACGTCAAAAATTGTCTACCTGTGACGTCAGATGGCGTCATACAGTGACGTCATCGCGTGATATATAATTCTTTTGCATCACTCGTGTTTACCCCGACACCACCGGCGCTGCGGTATATAGGGCGATAAATTAAAAAGAAAAAAAATGGAAGCGAACGAAACCTTTATTTTGTGCTCTTAGCAATAAACCTTTTACCCGCCAAGTAATTGGAACTCTGTATACATCTGAATTGGTACTGCACAAGTATAAAATAACTAAATGTAGTTCATTATACCGCCTCTAACTTGACGTTCCTCGCACTTGCATGACTGCCCATAGCAGATGCATAAGCGTGCAAAAACGAAAGGGTCCCGGAGCATGCACCCGTTCTCGCCTGAAAGCACGATCGAATGCCCGCTTCCTGTAGCCACGGCCAAGCCGATGTAACGCGGAGCGCCGCCGCAAGACGTCATTGGGGACAGGTGATGTCATTCGGAATACAACACTTCCGATTATTGCCTCAAACATCGCGAACGCGACCAGCACAGATTGCCCCAATCTCAGAACGTTTTTTCTCATCGTTCTATATATCGCTGCGCAGATGTAAGCATCATTTGTTTCTTTCTGTCCGGGGCAGATGCAACAACGACAGCCGGACAGTGCGTACATCAGCCATGGCTACCAGCCGCACCGTGCATGCACCCCATATGCCGTCGTCGTGGTCACATGCACCCCAATCGCGGTGCGCTCTTCGTTACGCTCCTTCGTCAGACGTGATCGTCGGCGTCTACGGCAGGGGCCGAGCGAGAGGAAGGAAGCAAGGAAGTGTAGTTCCGGGTTCTTCCGCTTCCCCCGGGGCGCCGACGGAGGAGAAAGTCGGCAACAGTTACGCAACACAGGGCGAGCGAGAGCGGCCGAGTTTTTCTCTCTTTTATTTTCTTTCCTCGTGGGGCGAAATGCAGCACCACCACCAGCAACACGATGGCGCGGGAAGCGGCAATTTGCCGCCGCCGCCGCCGCCGCCGGGAGCTGCGCCTCACCAACTCCCTCCCCTGATCCCCGCCTCCTCCATTCAATTCTGGCACATCGTGTCGAAGGATTCGCGAAGCTCCGTTCACGGACACGCCGTTACTTGGGCGCCTGCCTCACCAGTGTTTCCGATGGGGCGGCGAGTGGTGTCTTACGTGACGCTCTGATCGCGCGGCACCCTATAGAGTGAGAGATGATGGGTTGTGGACGTCTTCCCTCAATATAGCACTCAGCTGTCGACTCTCTGGCATTCTTAGTAGTTTCTCGCTCTTTGTAATAGCTTTAATGACTGCGCCTGGCCGGCCAGAGGGGTCGTTGGCCCCTGCGCAACACCTTTGAGCCGCCGAGAGAAGAATTGGGGCCGAGCTGCGGAGAGGCTCTGGACACGCCGCTATTCCGGCGCAATTTCACCACTTAAAACGCAGCGCGGACAAAATGGCGTAGCCGTACCAAGCCGGAACGGAAAGATGCAGCTAAAGCCCACTATAGTGCTTCGAATTAACGGAGGAGGTAAGGGGATACGACGTAGGGACGCTATTCTGGATATTTCGGCCACGGATTTCGGCGCTGTTTAATTGGTACAGCTTCAGTTGGGCGCACGCAGGCAGCATTTGGAAACGATTGTATGCCTGCGCACACAGAGCTGCTGCGGAAGCCCAAGTGAAAATGTCAAGTAAGAACTGAGCCTGATATATTTGGCTCATGGGGCAATTGATCACGTACTCCAGCAGAAGTGAGCAACATTAATTAAAGGCTGGATTCGACGAAATTGACGTGGACACCTGGACACCACTACCGGATCGTTTGGTGAAGCGTGGCAGTAGACAATGGACTCGACGATGTGCGAAATTTCACCGCGGGACTAGCTGTGTCTCTGTTTACTCGTCCGTCTTTAGCGATTACGTGGCTGACATATAAATGACACGCAAGCACCAGTTCTGTTAATAGCAGGCAGATGTTGCAAGGCTGTTAGCCTGACCTCGGCTCAACGAGAAAGTCAACCACAGTTCGGCTTCCTTGACTCAACGAGGCTCGCGAACAGGTTTTCTTGGGTGTTTCCGGGTGTTTCCAAGTCAATCGAGGGACTTCATGGTCTTGCCTTGGCGTCACTACGTGTTCTTGTTCACTCTCACGAACGCCGAAGGCGCCGCTGCTTTTATTCCTTGCTGGCTAATACAGCTAGCTGATTGTTGCGTGAGAACAAGCACCGAGCGAGCAGCAGGAGGAAAACACGCCTCGTGCAAGACTTCCTGCATCGAGATGGGAAGTTCAGTGTATGCAAATGGTTGCACGCGACATCTTGAGAAGTGGTTACACAACGGCCTTGTGATAGTTACACGTACAGTTACTGCAAGATGATTGTCACGTATTGGGTGTCACTCTTGGATATGATTATGTTGTAAAGTAGATAGATAGATAGATAGATAGATAGATAGATAGATAGATAGATAGATAGATAGATAGATAGATAGATAGATAGATAGATAGATAGATAGATAGATAGATAGATAGATAGATAGATAGATAGATAGATAGATAGATAGATAGATAGATAGATAGATAGATAGATAGATAGATAGATAGATAGATAGATAGATAGATAGATAGATAGATAGATAGATAGATAGATAGATAGATAGATAGACAGCAGGGGCGTAGCCACGTTAGGGCACACCGGGCCCGTGCCCCCCCCCCGAAATTTTTTTTGCCATAGCATACAGAGCAGAAAATGACACTCGACCACATCTGCCTGCTCGTCCCCACTACAGATCAAGGAGGTGCCCCCCCCGAAAAAAATTTCTGCCTACGCCCCTGATAGATAGATAGATGCAGGCAGGCAGGGAGGTGTGCTTGTCCAATTGGCTCCATGCTGGGAAAGCGGGGGAGGGGGGTAGGCACCTCTAAAGAAACGTCGGGCTGCAATTGAGCCGCAAAGCTTAATGCTCTGTGCTATGTACGCATTCACAAACACTTCGTTGCATCGTCAAACACGCAGAATGCATAGAAGCAGGGCCTGGTATGCAACAGAATGAGATCTGCTTGTGCGATGGCCTTTTTTTGTTTGGTCATCTGTTTATTTTAACACGCTGTCTCGCTCAAGTTGGGCCGGCCTATACAGTCGAACCACCGACCTCACCAGAGTGGGTGGCAAGGCAATTTCACTCCATCGCCTAGGGCGAGATTAATTTGGAACGGCCCCGAGCACTGAAATCAAAGCGCGCACGGCCGTGCTGCATGCTGCGGCAGCGGCGGCGGCCATTGACCTCGCGACCTCGTCGGAGATCGCCGGCGCAGCCGCTACGACGACGACGCCCAGGGCACTTTCGCCTTCTGCCGACCGACGGCTGAACTTGGCAGCGCCATCTCCGCTATCATTCATCTCTGTTTGCTTTCTTTTTTTATCGCCATCTATGCAGAAGCACAGAAAGCGCCCTCTGTTTTCAATATTGCCTATAGCCGGTTACAACAAGAACTCTCAGGGTCCCATTTATGCATTCGCCTAATACGACTCGAAGGCGAAATCCATCTTCTTGTTTTTCTCAGTCGATGTAGTGATCCTCCCCCGCACCTCTTCGAAAGCTTTCTGAACCTAACGTGGTTTTGCACAGCCTCCGTGATCGGCCCGCCAAGCGACAATGTCATGTGATGACGTCATCATGTGTTGTCACGTTGTGGTAATACCACGATGACGTCATAATGACGCCGCAAATTTTGGCGATCTGTGACCTCATCATGACATCACCTGGTGACGTGATCACGTGATGATTTTTTGCATCACTTTTGTTGCCTCCGACGCCGCGCGATGCCGACGGTCAATTTTCGCATTTGATAGGGCATCAGAGGCTTTCGACTTAATAAATACAAGTTCCGACCCTAGAACTGAGGCGCGCCTGCCATTCATCTGGGCAAGATAGTCGTGCTAGGTGGTTTTCGTTGTAACCATTTTTCGCCGCTGATGTAAATACTACGCATATCGGTCATTAAAAGTTCGTCGCCCCTATAAAATCAACATTCTACGTTTCCCCGAGCAGTGATGTCGGAGTCTCTGCTGAAATTTGACAGGCAGTTCACGTTTTTCGACCGAAAACCAGAGACACGAACACGTGCCTGTATGAGAATATCGCCTAACTGAAGTACGTCAAAGGTGCCTGATGTCACGGAAATGAGCAAATCTAATTGGATGGGGGCATCTGTCCAAATTTTCTCTGGGTGAGGCAGCGACGGCTGTGGGCGGAGCTTACATTTATTTTTAGCTCGTAACCGACTACGATACTGAAATCCACAAAAGCGCCAGAAACGGGTCGCTTATCGTATAGCGCCCCACTACACCATGTGGGCGTCGTTCGCCGCAGGGTCGTCGTCACAGAGGGTAAAACGAGGGCCGCTCGTTTATCTTTGGCGACCGATTAGCGTTGGGTCCTTGGGATGTCTCGTCCTTGGATCGCGCGCGCCAAGCATCCATACCTCGCATGTGTCTTATCGGAGCCGTCTTTGCTGTCATGCACCCTTGATATGCAGCGAAGAGAGAGAGAGGGAGAGAGAGAGAGAGAGTCGGTGGTGTGATGGCCATTCGGGGAAGACGTCCGAGTCTGCCAGACATATATAGACCAACACTTGGTTGGGCATGGACTGAACGTCACTCAAAGCCTATAGCTTTGAAGAGAGCTGCTGCGGCAGACTCAATGCGGCGACGTATACAGAAGTTAACATATTAACATGTATACCTGGAGAGCACACAAAAATTAACATATTCGGTAGATACGCCTTGTACCGAGCCGACTTGTAGATCTTTGAGCCTCGACAGCGCTTTCCTTTCACCGACGACATCATCTTGCGCCATTTGGTTTTCAGCGTCACAAGCATGCTAAGGCACGTCTGACTCGTGACCATGGTAAAGCCCCTCTACCTTCGGGGGGCTTTTGTAGAGGGGCTTTAGACCATGGGCGTGCGCACAGAAAGGCATGGGAGGGGGGGGGCAGCCTCCTCCCCCCTTATACCCTGTTTTTGCCCTGCGTTCTGATTGTAAAGGCCTCATTAGGAGGGGGTCGGGAAGAGTGAGGGGTGGGCCGTTGCGGTGAAACTTCGCTCTCATCCCTTCTCTAATAGAGAATCCTACGCACACATACACTCGTGACATACTGTTCACTGATCACTAAGCAAACGTTTTGTGCGTTCAGAGGACAGTACACCGTAACACAGTAGCCATCCAATCAGACAGCGACGCACGTCCCGTAGACGGCACAGTTTTCACGCAATCTAGATAAGCGTGCGGCCTGTGAGTCCATTACGAATAATTATTTTAGCAGTCTCTGTGAATCCGGTGCCCTGGTTTCGGGACGCGGCTTGATGGAGCGACACGATACGTTCTCACAAAAGCGCGTTCACTGGCGCTCTGTTGCGAGAGAGGAGAAGCCGGTCGGGATTCGAGCGAAGCTGCCATATTCCTGTCCCTCAATTGGTCCTGGAACTGCTTGTATATGCCGCGTCCAAGATCCACCAGCAGCGCGAGCACTCGCTCGCTGACCCCTTCTCTGCGTATAAGCTAGCTGCATGCGTGCATGAGAGCGAAGATTCCGCGATCCAGCTCGTCGCGATTAAAGAAGAGCCTCGTGGCAGAAATAAGAAAAAATGGCGACTCGGAAAAAGGCTGCTCTCTCGCCACCCGCCCGACTTCGCAACGGCCGATCTGAGCAGAGCCCCTCGAGAAAGTGCGGCGGCCACGTAAAAGGGCCATTCCGCGCGGACTCTGTACTGGATGGTCTTTAGCGCCGCGGCCAACCTCCTTCCATCCCATGTGCGTGTGCCTGCATTTCTCGCGAAGAAGGGGCCGTCCTCGTTTCGGCGAAAGGGCCGGCACCTGTTGAGCGGAGAAAGTGGTGTGTGTGCGTCTGTGTGGTGTGCGAGCGCGCGCTCTAAGTTTAGCCCGGGCCACCGAGAGGACATTGTCCCACTTTCGTGAACCAGGAACGGAGAACCAACCCTCCTCGCGCACCGCGCCGGTGTACGTGGTCACGTGTAGCGGTACACGACGTCGACGTCGTCTTCTCTCCGCGCACCGAGAGAGACTTCGATGGCTGCTGCATGCCTTGCCACGGAAAGCTGCTAGCAGCCCGCAATGCAGCAGCAGCCGAGATCGGCAAGGGGTTGCCGCGGGTTCGACTGCCGGCGCGCATACCCCCCGAGGCACTGCAGGTCAATGAACCTACTCGCGCCCCTGACGTCTTGGAGGACGTGCGCTCTACATATGTGCAGCAGCAGATTTATATCTTATGTAGTTGGCAAAATTGCGCGGAGAATTCGATTAAGGACCTAAGATGCGCGGCTGATGCTTCGCCGTCGTCTCATCGTCATCATTACTACTGCTATTATTATTGCAAGGTCGTCGTACGATACACAACATATCAGGAAATGGTAACATTTATGATGCTGAATCCTCAGGCTTCTTTTAGCGGCCTATATGCGTACTGTACCTACTGCTACGTTAGCGTATCAGTCCTACCCTTGGTCTATATGCGGCAGCTCATTACCCAATAAAGCTGACGGGAGGACGACCGCCGCTGTAGCTCAATTGGTATACAGAGCAGCGGACGCGTTATCCGCAAGTTCCAGGTTCGGTCCCTACCAGCGGCAAGTTGTCTTTTCGTCGACTTTAATTTATTTACATTTATATCGTAATTACCACATTACAGTCAAAGATTACAAATAATGTCCCTATACTTTCATTGGCTTCACTGTCTGTTGGTTTCATTAGCTCTGTCTCCGGACACACAAGACCATAACAGGGTAGTGAACAAGTCGTTGGCAAATGCGTCCTCCAGCTATAGATGACTGGAATTCACTATAACAAATGTTCACCGGCTACGCACTGTCGTACGCTGGCCGGTTAGTTGCACGGGTCAACTTTGCGTATATATTAGAAAAGGCCCGTGAACCGCTGCCTCAAATTTTAAAGCTTTTCACTGGTGCTTCGTATGACAGACAAGCTAAAAATGCTTATTGCAGCGCGGCAGCAAAATTAAGCTGGTAGGCACAGATATACACATATGTAGTCAGGCATGGCCGATAAACGCACAGCTATATTGCCACGCAAAAAGCCTCACTCCCTGATTGACACCGTACCGCACAGAGTATACGAACTTGGTCTAGTTGGCTTGATGCCAACATTTCCTTGCGCGAGACAGAGCTTTGTGTCATACCAACCCTTTCGTTCTATTTGCTATATTTTCTGCAGTAACCGTGAAAGTCAACATAACAACTGTTGCACGAGTCCGAGGTACACCTGTCCCTTTCTCTAACTCACCATCGACACCGCTACCATCTACACCAGCCAAATTAAAGCCTTTTCAAGGCGAGCTATACCCACAACCACATCTCACTGTCGCATGCACACCAACCGATACATTTCTAATATAACGTCACCTTCACCTAACTGGCTACTCTCCGCCACTGTCGACTGCAAACATTCATTGTATCAACCTCTGCACGTATTGCCGCAGTTGCCTTCTTCATTACAGCAGATACGCGTGAATTATGAATACATTCGAGTGGGAAGAAATAAAAGAAAATGGCTTTCGCCTTCGAGTCGTCTTTGGTAAATAGTTCTTGGTACGACAGTTAACCGAAAGTGCCTTTTTTTTTTTTTTCGCAGGTGCGTTTCGTTCTTTGTGACAACCAGCGCAAGGTGTAAGCTCCTGGGCGCTTTTCTGCCGTGTTTTTCCGTCCCACTTGCGTTGCTGCTGCGATAGACATGAACCAACCCACCCAGTTTGACATTATGTCGCAGTTCTTCTCCTATCCGGCTCAAGGCGTGCGTCTCAGGCGTGCATCTTAGTGTCAGTAGACAGGCCGCCGCGTTGGTGTAGTGGTTACGGTGTTCGTCTGCTGTCCCGAAGGTCGCGGGTTCGATCCTGGCCGCGGCGGTCGCATTTCGATGGCGGCAAATGTTAGAGACAAGTGTACTTAGATTAAGCTACACGTTAAAGAACCCCAAGCGGTCGAAATTTCCCCAGCCCTACACTTCGGCGTGCCTCATACATATCTTGGTTTTGGCACCTAAAAAATCAGAAATTATCATTAAGGCGAACGCCTTAGATGCCACATGAAACACGAAATGTCGGCGTCAACAGGAGTGACGCAAGAAATCATCATCATGTGATGACGTTCGCAGGTCGCCAAAATGTGTCACGTCACCATGACGTATATTGACGTCCACGATAAGTCACCACATGACATCGTAGCTTGGTTGGAGGTGGACTGATCCCGGAGTCACGTGAGGTGCTGAAATTCTTTTTATGGACATGCGCTGCGGTACAAGCGGCTCGTCGACGCCACCTGCGGCGTGCGGGACTTCAGCACACCAAGCCGCCTGACTTGCAGCGATAGATCCCTCCTGAACTTTATAGAGAAAACACAGCCGCACAATTTTGTACAATGTGTATTGATGCCGTAGGTCAAACTAACCAAATAAAAAAAAGCCAACGTTTCCGGAGACATTGAAAAAGCACGCTAAATGCAGAATGCTTCCGAAGGCGGAGGGGGGAGGGAACAGTATAATTGATTTAGGAGAAAAAAAATAAGATTCGAGTCATCCTAGGCGAATGCCATAAGGGACCCTGTAAGTTTTATTACTGCACAATCAAAATGTGCTGATCAGCGCCACTGAGTGGTAACAATCCGCCGTCCCATCGGCGTATGCAGCGCTGCAAGAAGGAGATGGCGCAGCTAAACTCGAGCAGTGGCGTTCCTTCGGCCGGCCGGTTATGGCCACAGCTTGCGTCAGAGAGGGACGCGGGAAGGGCGCTCGCGGCGCGAGGAAGGAAGTGCCGCGCAGCGAGCGAGCGGTCTCGGCAAAACGGAAGGAAGTTTCCGGCCCACCGAGCGAGAGCGGCCATTGTTGCCGGCCTCTTTCAGCCGCTCGCGCGCAAGAGAAAGGAAGCCCGTGATGCAACGAGAGTATGCGTGTGCGGCGGCATGCCCGTAAGCGTCTTACCTCTGCCAAGTGCCGCAAGCGGAGACAATTAAAAGGCAGGCGTTGCGCGCTCTCTGCTAATAGCCCTGCTGTTACTCACAGTGACTTTGGAATTTATGAAGAAACGGATAGATAGATAGATAGATAGATAGATAGATAGATAGATAGATAGATAGATAGATAGATAGATAGATAGATAGATAGATAGATAGATAGATAGATAGATAGATAGATAGATAGATAGATAGATAGATAGATAGATGAGTGTGAGAGAGAGAGAGGGAGAGAGAGAGAACGAGATAGGGACATTTGGCCTGCCTGTTGGTCCTCCGACTTTCATTCAAAGTAAAAACCGTGACAAAGTGCTGTTATCGCAATAGGAACGCAGTGTTGACAGTGGCGTGAAATCTTATACAAGCTAAACGGTTTCTATTTCGTTGTTGCAGACATATACAAAACTGACAAAGAGAAAGAGGAACGCAGAGGGGAAATTTAGAACAAGACGATAAATTACAAACCTTAAGGCAATAACAACGCAAGGCACAAACTATAACTACGACTTGCATTAGTTTCGAAACGACGAAGAAAGATGGCCTGTTTCTATGACACCGCAATGGGTCTTTCTTTCATTACTTCTTCCTTTCGCTCTTATTTACGAGCTAAACTCGTGAATTGCAGCGTATATTGTATTTCTGATTCACTCGAACTGCAGACACAAGTAAGCGTACCAAGGACAACCTCGATACAACCGCAAAGCATGGGCCGTGGATATAATTCACGTGTACGCAAGGGTCGTTTCTGTTTGTCACACAATTCCGTGACCGCAGGTGGTTTGTCCCCATTGTATTTAGCGTTCTCTATTCAGTCCTGCTGCGCTGACCGTTGGGACGGTGAGTAACATTACGCATGAACACACCCCGGAGACAGCTGCACGATTCAATTGCGAAAAACAGCGCGTAACAGGTGCGTTAACTGCGTTTTATTTCGTATTCGCTTAATAGAGGAGAAATAGACGGAGACTTCGAGGCACCGACATCGTCTCCTATGCAGGTTTATAACATTACGAAAAAGAAAATGGAGGCGACCCTAACCCTTAACCTGTGTCGGGTAGTGGCACCCGCACGTCGGCGTTCGAGTGCCCATGTGTATTCCTTAACTTTTTGTTTCGTCGCGCTGCCGATGCGGATCCCAGAGGCCACGCAGAAAGAAGGGCGTGGTTGAGACCTGCTCCGCCAGGTGCCGTAACGATCCCAGCTTCTCACAAGAAATCCTTCCGGTATTTTAATCAACTCGTTTAGTTAATTTTCATTAATTATCCGGGCAGTTAATTAGCCGGCATCTTAAGTAAACTTATGTTCCGATATAATCCATCTTCTGCATAGGTAAATATATCTTGTAAACAGTCTACAGAACGAGCGCCTCGTCATTCGCCTAACAATATGCATCCAAAAATAGCCCTTGACTGGAACCATAACTATCGATTTCGTACTAGTTTATTTTTTAGGCCTTTTTGAATATTCGGAAAACCGGAAGTAAGGGTTCGACCGGAAGTACTTGGAAGCGAAACAAGAATGTTACTCAGTGTCCATGCCACTAAAAAGCGAGTCATGGCACTCGAAAAAAAATAAACTGCGTCTCCTTGAACCAACGAGTATCTAGCTCGAACCATTATTAATATTTAACTATCAGAATGGATGTCAACATCAATTTGTGACGACGCACTTTATTTTGTATCACGGTTAAGAGAGAAAGAGGCGATATAAGCTGGGAGAGAAAATGCGATTTGCTAACCTACATAGAGAAACAATAAGTCGAGGTCATTTTCTTTACAACAGTAATAGTTGTTGGGGTTTTACGTACCAAGACCACCGTATCATTATGAGGGACGCCGTAGTGGAGGGCTCCGAAAATTTTAAGAGCGGAGCTGTTTATGTCGACCGTGCAGGGCGAACAAAAAACTATCATCATCATGAACCGGCACGCGCTCTCTTCTTCGTCCTCTTCTTCATCTTCTGCTTCGCTCCAAGAACACGTGCGCCGATTCGTCCGGCGTGGGATGCAATAACTCTGATTGGCGAGGGAACGAGTGCAGAGAGAGAGAAAGACAGAAAGAGATACACTATTGGCGAAGGAAATTTCTTGGCGTGGTGGGATGCGAACCCGCGTACCCGCTATCCGAAGGCGAGCGTCGTAACCACTCGGCTATCCAGGCACGCGAGCAGAGCATAGCATAGCCATGGCATGCAGCAAGGGTTGGGAAAGGGAAGAGAGGGTGAGGAGGCGAGATGTGAGGGAGGGAGATGGAAAGACGGAGGTGAGAGAGTAAAGCATGCATAGAAAGAAAGGGAAGAAATACATAAAGTGAAAGAAAGAGCGAGAATGAGAAATAAATGCATAAAGAGAGAAAGAAATAAATAGATGTAAAGATACAAAAAAAGAAGAGAAAAAAAAACAGAGAGATAAGAGAAAAAGAAAGAAAGAGTGGAAGAAAGGAGGAGGACAATAAAGAGAAACAAAGAAAGCCGCCCAGCTCCGCATTTCCTTCACACTTTGCACAACTAGTGCTAAGCTGCCTGAATTTTTTACCATGTGGTGTTCTTTGACGTGCACCTAAATCAGTACACGGGCCTCTATAGCATTTCGCCTTCATCGAAAATGCAGACGCCGCAGTCGGCATTCGATCCCGCGACTTTCTGGTCAGCAGTCGAACACCGTAACCACTAGACAACCGTGGTGCGTTCATTGCCTATTTATCGCCGACCGTTCCTGGTGCGAGAACCCTGACCAGTTAAGCAAAGCAATGTTCTTTTCTCCCCTTTCCCCTCTCCCAGCGTAGGGTAGCAAACCGGGTACAACCTGGTTAAGCTCCCTGCCTTTCCTTTGCCTTTCTCTCTCAATGGCCACAATTTTTGTGACTAAAGGCCAAACCCCATATACGCGAAAATGCACGCGACAGCGACAAGCGACGCGACGTAGATTGTGTTCGCGCAAGCGGTCGCTTGGATGGGCAAACCCCATTCACGCGACGGCTTCAGCGAGCGATCTCCACTGTTGCTGGCATGAGGGCGTTTACTCGTGCCAAAAGTGGCCCGTAGTCAGCGGTATGCAATGTAAAATACGATGTTTTGTTGCTTAATGGTACATAAAATGTTTATCATTGTCTTGCAGCATTTTTTTCGGTCCCATCAGTGCTGCTACGTGACGCTAAGCCGCGTCACCGACGGCGCCGGACTTGTATGTTCCCGTCCCTGAGGGCACGTTCGCGTTCAACAACGTCAACGTTGCGCTCGTCGCCGTTGACCATGTTGATGAACGTTGTTGTTGATGCGCGTCGATAAGAAAGCGGCGACAATCAGCAGTACTGTAGCAGTACGTCACTGATACATCTTGTTCCGTGTTTTGCTATTGGCTGCTTGAGCACAGCACTTCCGGGCGACGAGCGACGGATTCCAAATCTGAAAAACCGAGCGATCGCGCGAAATCGACCAGGCGACACGTCGCGCGAACGGCTCGTTTCGTCGCTCATAGCATCGCTCGTCGCTGTCGCGTGCATTTTCGCGCATATGGGGTTTGGGCTTAACTCCGGCACGTATACATACACGCAAGTGGTTTACAGTTCAGCATGTGTCAGACGTGGCTAAATGCGGACTCGCGATCACACAGTCGTAGAGCATGGATGCGGCAAGACGAGCAACTGACAGTCCATCTCTGTCTCCCACGCCCCCTCATTGCGGCACGAGGCCGAGGACGTAGGAGAGGCGCGGCTTTCTTTCGAGCCGCGGAGCCTAGATATGCTGAAGGGTCTCGCTTTCACCGAGGAATGAGTTCCCAGAAGCGCCGCTCTGAACGCAGTCACCCGTGCTCTTCTTCCTCCATCGCTCAATGCCGCACTGTCTGTAGGAACAGCCGGCGTGGAGCTACCGAACATGGCTCAAAGCGAGCGCGAATGACTCTAAGCCACCGGCTAGTGCTTTTGTATGGAACTCGGCTAATCACGGGCAAGAAGGGGTTAATTTCGTGACGTACAACCACATCGCTTATCATGTAGAAGAGCTGCATAGTGATTGGTCAATTAAAGCAACTTTTCGCGGGGATAACCGGGCAGATGGTCTACCAAAGAGGCGTGCCCACAGTCTGGATTAGTTAGAGATTGTTAACTATCTGCATTGTAAACAGTCTTCGTCAAGGCAGCAACTCCGATGAGGACATGTCTTCGTCAGGGTTGACGAAGTCAAGTCTACTCGTCGAAACATTCGCTACAGGGACACACCCTCTTCAACAATTTTTCATCAGACACTACCACTGCCTTTCGAGCGAAGTAGCAGCGCAGTAAATCTATTGATGTCGTACCAGCATACACATAGCTGAAGCCTCATTGAACTATTCATGGCTAGCCTATTTGCCATTCTCCTCCTCATCCACTCGGAGAGCACGTCCGCGCTAAGAGTAGAGAGAGAGACAGAAATTCGCATAAGCTCAGAAACGGGGACTCTCCCCAGCCGTGCTTCGCACACTCTGGGATGCTGCTGGTGGAGGGACCGAGCGAAAGTGCCTCCAAGCAACAGGTGGCGGCGCAGTGAAAGTGGTGGCCGCGGAGCCGAGAGAAGGACAGCACCGTTCAGAAATCCAGGTCGGGTCGCTGCTATTTTAAAACGGCGCCTGTCTCGAAAGCCCCCGCTGCTGCCACGGCGGCAATAGTGGTGGCAGTGGTGGTGTTCAGCTTCGCCCCAGCGGCGCTCGCGAAACTAGCCAGGAATAATAGCGCGGGCGCCGTGGTGCGTGCGACATACGCCGCCGAAGCTTCGTCGTCCCACTTCGCGAGAGAACTCTCCGCAGCGCCGGCCGTCCGCGGTGGATGGTGCTGCACGCAATCAACGTCGCGGAGAGGCACACAACCGCCGTAACGCTGGCGGGTGGCGGTGGGGAACCGATATAGGTTCGCTGCACCGTGCACACCGCGGTTGTGGCCGACCGGTTGGTTGGTTGCGCGGCTTTCTCGATCTGCGAGCGAAGATATTATCACGCGGCTGTTGTTTGCACGTGCACGAGCCCCACCACAGATGCGGAGGAAGATATGCGAGAGGAGATATAAAACTTTTTTTTATTGCAGGTCGACGAAGCTTGAGAAGACGAGCCCGAAATAAAAAAAAAAAGAAAGAAAGAGAGACACGTGGACTTAGGCGCATACGAATGAATCTTCATTCGGCGAGCTGCTTGCCTGGAAAAAAACTCGGTTGGCGTTTAGTGTCTTTCCTGAATTCTTGTTTGTGCCTCACTGTACGGTCCACGATCAATAGATGAAAAAAAAAAAAAAGACGTTATAACAGGAACGTTTTTTTATCTGTACAGGAGAGAAGTGACTGGCGTGATCTACAAAGCGCCAATTTGTACGTAAAGTATTAGTGTGGCAGCCTTTAGGTCACCGTTCTGATAACACTACACTTGCATCGTAAATTATGCTCGGTGAGTACGTTTGGTGCACAACTTCGTGAAGCATGCGCATCACTACCACCCGAATCTGTGATATCCAATTTATCTTCTCTCTCTCAAGTGCAACGTCCTTAGAGTATATGGCGATTTTGTTGAAGCCACGGAGCAAGAACTGTTTCTCCGTTTTCATGTATACCATGCGCGGAACTCTTGGTTCGAACTTTCGCCTAGCTGGTACCATATACACTGAACACTGCTAAGTTCCGCCATATTGCGAAATTCCGCCATGTTGGAGTCTCGAACGAATGAGACAGGGCGCTGCTCGAAAGGGTGGAGGCCCATGCCTTCCCTCGCGCTTCCGCCTCCCTCCCATAGCCCATCCCTGCCAACGCAGAATGCAAAATGATGGAGCGCCCCATATCCTGCGCTTGGACATCCAACAAAAATGGATAATCACTTCAGCCGCTTCGTTAGCGATATCGACGCTCCTATTGGGCGAGTGGTGATATGATGTGCACTGTAAGCAGCTGGGGTTATGTAAACAAGCCGGTTTAAGCAAGTTGTATTCTTAGAGGACATACTGCGTTCGCAATGCTTATTAACTGTTCCAGCGGGATCTACGCCAGTGATGACCGTTTGTATGAACACAATACATGCACACTGAAAGTTTATCGTACTTAAAGCTTATCAAGATGATTATTTGCAACAACACCTCGCTCCTTCACGCTTTTTTCAGGCTAGCCGGAAAACACTCGACTCCGTCCTGCTGCGTGTTAAAGTCGCTCTTGAATTTACACTGCCCAGATTGGCAATCTGTACGAGCGCATTCACCCCCGGTTTAATTTTTATCACACTCCTCACAACTACATAGCGTCCGGTGACTTTTACGTCAACTGTGTTCCGCTGGAGGGCATTACCATCTCTATCTTTCTTTCTTCCTTTCCAACTGTCGGCTCTATATAGCATGCGGCGAGTTTGCTTTACCAACGTATTTGATCACAATAAGGGAACGAAGAGAGAGGCAATTTAAACTGGTAGGTTATTCCGTTAAAATGTTATCTGCATCGCTGCCGAAGGAAAATGTATGTTATTATCAAAACAGTTAATGGCTACCTTCAATTTATAAATCATTGAGTTCCCATGACGTGAAATCGACGTCATTGTTTTCACTACACTTTCGAGAATTCAGATAATTTTTTTAAGCGATAATATAAAAAAATCTACTTCTTCATGCACAATACAAATGTGTGCGTGATCGTGCGCGCGCGTGTTTGTGTGTGTTCTCTCTCTCAAAGTCTATGACTTCACAGGTACGTAGCAGCAGATGCGGGAACTTGAGGGTTCTGTCGTCACTATACTTTATTTATTGCTAGTCTTTTGTTTCCCGTTTCTTTTTTTTTTTTTCTGGCTCACACAGGACTTACTTTCGGATTTTCAGCCGCGCTATCATAGTAAACAGCACTACGCTCGGTTACAACTGAAGAAAGATTTCACAGAGAATTTGCACAAATGCTCCATCCAATAGCGCTTACATATTTCCGTGACGTCAAGCGCTGCTCGTGTGTTTCAGATAGTTGACTTTGCCATACAGGCACGCGTTTGTGTCGCTGGTTTTAGGTCAGAAACTCGGGCGTCCTGGTAAATGTCGGCAGGGATTCTGACATCGCTGCTCAACCAAACGTAATGTTTTAAGTAATACCGACGAACTCTTAATATGAGTATAGCATTCACATTAGCCGAGGAAACGTACTTACGGTTCGAGCGGATACCAGCTAGCACGACCGTCTTTCACAGGTGAAGGTCATGGAGCGCCGCGGTTCTGTCGGCGGGGCTTTCAACGCGATAGCGTTAACTTTGGTTGTAAGAGAGTATGCCACATGAACATCTTCGTCAATTCCGTCACGGGCCCCTAAGCGCAAAATTTAAGCCTTGTTTGTTCGCACGTCCTTCCCTAGGCCCGAAAAATGAAGAACGGCGCTCCATTCCGCGTTTAGCTTGTTGGGAGATGGCACGGGCGCACAGCTGACGACGCATTGAGGCCACGCCATTTTCTTCCACTCGCTTGAGAATCTCCACTCGTTTGTGCCGCTCGTCCTGACAAGGGGAGTCAGTCAGTCTGTCATGAGAGAGCTTCCCTGAGACCTCTAAAATGCGCTGAGCCGTGGCACGCGCTTCGAGGAACCGCAGAAAGCTTCCCTGGACCTCGGTGTAAAAGAGGCCACTCGATCGAGACGCCGTGAAGGGAGAGCATTCCCGCGCATGCGAACGAGCGTGCACGAAAGCCAAGAAGAAGAGAAAGAGAAAAAAAAAGAAAGAGCCTGATCGCAGAGAAATGCGTAAGGCGCGCGCGCGCGGCCTTTTATAAGAGCATATGTGTTCAGTCATTTTTAGTTTATTATTTAAGTAAAAAAAAAATTCAGGAGCCCTTGCTCTATCGGGAAAATGGGAGCAAGCGAAGCTTGGCGTGTGTTTGCCTGACGTACTACTTTTCCTTCCTTCCTTCCTTCCTTCCTTCCTTCCTTCCTTCTTCTTTCTTTCCTTCCTTCTTCTTTCTTTCTTTCTTTCTTTCTTTCTTTCTTTCTTTCTTCTTTCTTTCTTTCTTTCTTTCTTTCTATAGTATTGCGCAATGCTCCCTCCTAAATGCCAGGAATCGGACCTTCACCCACGCGCTTAGCAGGACAACACTTGAGTTGCCACAGGCAACAACGATGGTCATGCGTTCACATCCAGGCAACAATGAATTGTGGCAACGTGAAATGACAAGCGACCTCGATAAAAGATAAAATTGCCACATCAGAAACGGCTGATCGCCGGCAAGTTACGCCCACGATTGAGATAGCATCAATTATTGGAAACCGGCGCATGCAAATACGCACATAACCGGCACACCTTCGACGGCCACGTTTCTAAACGCTCGCCAGCGCCGGGGTTTTCGCGTACGACACCGCCACCGAAGTCAGTGAGTCACAACAAGCTTCGCTTGAATAAACGAAGGAGTCGTTTTCGCCATTTCTGTGACAACGGCTGCGATTTCACAATTGTTTTTAGTAAAAAAAAAAAAGAAGGATCAGTTATTACATAAAATCTATCCCGACATTTATCCCAATAGCTCCTGCAGGCACTGCAACGAATTCGCTAGCCTAGACCACATGCTCTGGCAGTGCCCCTCGTTACGGGGCACGGGCCAATCCAATGAAGACAAGTGGCTATCCTCTATCAAGAGCCCCTATGTCGGGGCTCAACTGTCGGCTGTCCAGAGGGCCTACGATGCGGCGGTCGGGCTTGGCCTGACTGTCCCAACGTGGGAGCGGCCCGCTGCGCGTTGAGTCGTGCACCTCAGGACTTACAATAAAGTTTCGCATCCATCCATCCATCCATCCATCCATCCATCCATCCATCCGTCCGTCCGTCCGTCCGTCCGTCCGTCCGTCCGTCCGTCCGTCCGTCCGTCCGTCCATCCATCCATCCATCCATCCATCTATCCATCCATCCATCCTTCCATCCATCCATCTATCCATCCATCCATCCATCAGTTCTGAGCCGTGCAGCATGGCGGAGTAGGATCTGGTCGCTCCATTGTACATAGGTAAATATTCTCCGATTCTATTTTCTCTGTTACTTTTTTTTCACGTCTCTTGTTCTCGTCTTCACTGCTTATACAGCCATTCAGGTACCAGCATTTCACGCTGGGCACGGTTACTGTGCAGTAAGCAGTAAACTTCCCTTCCCTTTCTTTCCCCTCTTTCGTTTATATAATGTATGCAAATATCTCTAAATAAGCAACCACCCACGTACAATTTCTCCTGCACGTCTACCTTTGCGGAAAGATATCGCATATGCTTTTATTTTAAAGTGTAGTATACTGCACCTAAAAAAAGAAAGAAGAAGAGAGAAATTGAATCATCGGTCATGGAAGTTAAAGTTATAATCAGCTAGAGTGTCAAAAGTGTCACTACGTCTTCTGCTTTGTAGTCAGGAAAAAGAAAAAAAGGAAACTATATATTTTTAAGGTCTCAGCAGGAAGACAGTGTGCGTCACATGGCTTTGGAATCGTGTACCTGTATATGAACAGGCCAAATTTCAATAAACTTCAGCTGCCAGTGCGTTCGCGTATCTAGCTTTGTGTGCGTCACCCATGACTAACCTTCGAACGCACCACTTGAACGATTTCAACGGTATCTAAACGAATGCGGCTATACTATACAATGGCGCAGAACACGCCAGGTCTACAGACTCCTCCTTTCACGTAAAGTTACCACAGCACCAAGGTAACCAACAGCGACAAGTAACTCCAACGATCGAGCTACTACAATAAACATTTTGAAAAGACTAAATTACCTTGAAATGCCACTTATAGGCGGCCCTTTGTACTTCTTTTCAATAACCAACGAGAAAACGGCACAAACCCTGTGTAACATGCCTGCCTCGTTCTCTGATGTCTACATCTTCCTGCGCCTTTGCCACCCACCTTATGTAATGTATGTATGATGCGTCCGATAATCATAATTCCTGCATACAGCCAGCGCTTGCTTATTTGTGGCTAACGATGGCTCCTGTTGGCTATCAGCTGTAATAACAGCATCATCTGCATTGAATATCAATTAAATGGCTAAGTTGTTTACCTTTCCCGTTATCTTTTTGTCCTTTATCAGCGGACTGTTTCAAGCTTTTTCAAACTGTGCCAGCTACAAGGGAGGCGCCAGAATATATATATATATATATATATATATATATATATATATATATATATATATATATATATATATATATATATATATATATATATATTTACTGGGGGGTGGGACTTAAGCGTTGTTTTGCACCAGTCTTGTGTGTCCTGTTCTCGTGTGTCTAATCATCCAGCGCTATTTTCGTCGACGTTTTGACTATGTATGCTATTGGGGGGAGGGGGGGGGGGGGGCAGACGAAAATTTGGGTGAGGGAGGTGCTGCCGCCCACCCCGTGGCCAGCTGTAGGCGTTCAAGCGAACGATGTACAGTCACAGCGCCGAATGAGATGAAGCGGTTGTTCTATGCGCAAGTGCGGCTTTGCGAACAGTATTTTCGATTAACGTGACGCCTGCTCTCTGTAGCTTGCACGGTGCTGCACACATTTAGCGCGTCGGCTACGGCGTAACATCCGCGTGTAGCTTAAAGGATGTTGACGATGCGCCGGCGACTCCCACGCGGCGGGCAGGCGCATCCCGAGTTCCCAGGATGAGGAGGCGATGAGTTCAGTCAATGCCACCGCACAAGTTCAGGAGCAAATGAACGAACAGGGGTACTGCATTTTGAGATGACAAACAAAGAGGCAGAATATGTATTAGAGACTAATGTAACGGACGGGTCTTTGTGATTGGTGACGTTAAAAAGGTGCGATGAAAATACAGAATGACGAATGATGAAGGGCCTGAGAATAGACGTTTGTAAACAGCGTGCCCGACGCAGACAAAGCAAGCAGGAGACAACGTCGATACGCCAACGCTGTTCGTCGCGTTGAGCATCAACATTAGCCGAGGAACATTTTCTATTTAATGTTCGGCCGCAACTACATTAAGAAAACTCATGCCAGCAGAATCCCTTTACATTATGCTCTTGCCCGCACGAAGCACGCGAAGTAAGCCCAACGACACCTATACAAAGTCTGTGACATCATGCTTCGTAGTTGTCACGGGGGACAAGAGATAAGGCCCACTCACAGAAATGTAAGTTCGTAACAATGGACATCTATCTATCTATCTATCTATCTATCTATCTATCTATCTATCTATCTATCTATCTATCTATCTATCTATCTATCTATCTATCTATCTATCTATCTATCTATCTATCTATCTATCTATCTATCTATCTATCTATCTATCTATCTATCTATCTATCTATCTATCTATCTATCTATCTATCTATCTATCTATCTATCAGTAACGAAGGCTTCAGGCGAAATGGCAAACAGCTCTCGAGGATGAAAAGTTTATTGAACTCGGCTCCCGTTAGGATGCAAAAAGAAACCACCAGCGACGCGGCACGAGCCACCCACATCTTCTAAAGCGACGCTCATAAAATCTCATTCACACATATCCTAATACATCCATCTATCCAAGCGCAGCGGTCAGAGGGTGCACACCCACGGTCGGCCGCCGCCGAGGCACGGCAGCATCGCCTCGGAGAAGGCCGACCGCTATCGCCCGCCCTCCGCAGAGAGAGCGTCGACGACGGTGCGGAGGCCACGGCGCTCGGTTCATCGACCTCGCCCGATCAGCGGCAGCCCGGCTGCTTCTCCCGGTGACTGCTCCGTGGAGGAGGAAGGAAGGAAGGAAGGGGAAGCTCCTCATTTCTGCACGCTGTCGCCGCTGCTGCTCCCCCGCGACTTTGAAAGGGCGAGAAAAGGCCGCAAAAAAGCACGGAGGAAGGAGTGAGAAAAGCGCAGAGAGTAAGAGAAGGGAGTAAAACGAAGACAGAAAAGAGTGAAACAAAGAGAAAAGGAAGTAAACAAGAGAAAGGAGAGCGAAACAAAGAGAAAAGCGAGTAAACAAAAAGTAGAGAGTCAAAGAAAAAGAAAGGGAGTAAGAAAGAGCAAAACGAAAAAAAACGGGAGTAAAAATAGAAAGGGTAGTAAAACAGACAAAGGGGAGTAAAAAGACAGAAGGGAGTAAGACAATGAGTAAGGGGAGTAAAAAGAGAAGAGAGTAAAACAAAGAGAAAAGGAAGTAAACAAGAGAAAGGGAAGTAAAACAAAGAGAAGAGCAAGTAAGAGAAAGAAGAGTAAAAGAAAGTTAAAAGGGAGTAAGAAAAGAAAATGGAGTAAAACAAACAGAGAATGGATTAAATAAGGAGAGAGAAAAAGACGCCCTTTTTTTTTCACGGCTTTCTTCCGCGTCCCGTAGGAGTCGCCAGAAATGTCCCAAAGGGTGTTTTTCCCCGACGCCTTCTCGTAAAGGCCACCGGATGCGACGCGAAGAATGCCCACAGAGCTGCTGCTGCCGCTGTTGTCAGATGCCGTATAAATACCCCAGTGTGCGTAGGAGAAAGGAATGCAGCCTTTTGCGAGAGCCGTAAAGAAGGGAGAAGGATGGCGGGGGGGGGGGGGGGATACTAAAAAAGTCGAAAAGTGGGGTTGAGGGAGGACGGCGAATGTACTAAAGGGTTTACAAGACTTTCGGGACTCGAATTATAAATGAAACGCGAGTTGACAAAGAAGCCGCTTGCTTACGGCCATCTTCTCAATTCCACGGGGAATCCCGTTTAAAAAGCGCTGACATATAGCGTTTCCCAGTTACAAAGACGATACGCGATCAAATCAGAGACAAATGCCCTGTCTTTTCAAGAGGTTGAAGCTCCTCCCCCCCACCCCGCTATCCCCCAAAAAAGAGAAAAAAAAGAAGGTTTTGATTACGTTCCTGGCGTCCACCTATTTTTATCTATAGAAGCACAAAGAAAGTTTCCCTGTTGATAATTTTATTACTTTTGCCGTTTCAGAAACTTTCTTCGAGCTTCGTTGCTTCATACAGAACGCTCATCAATTGCCTGGATAGAATGTCAAGCTCTCTTCGATCGAATTCGGGACCTAAACCACGGTCTCAATGAAGCTAGTGCCCCTTGGTTGACGCGCTTTCGGAAGATCGCGGAATACGTGACCGAGGCGGCTCTAAGTGACGTCACGTGTGACGCTACAGATATCGTGGGGTCTTCGCGTAGTCGTTAAATACTTGGGCAGGAGAAGCCTGCGGAATGTTCCCGTAGGTTTTAAATCTAACTCGAAGCCACATTTTTATCCTTTTTTTTTCCCCAAAACACACACTGCACCAGGATTCGCATTGGGCTCTCACGGTGACACCAGCTCTACCCGGGAGCCCTTCACGAGCAGTTCTTGGGCACTCCTGTTTGAGAGAGAGAACTCCAAGACCTTAGGCGGGCGCAAGGTTCTCGGTTGGGAGGGGGGGGGGGGGTCGTTTCCCGCCCCTTGTTCTCTATGCGGACGCCTATGTCCAAGACTGAACTCTATAGAGTGCTCCTTTACTGTTCGCCCAGATTCGTGCTGCCGATCGGTCAGTTTCCATATCGAATACGATTTCTACGGGCACCGCGTGAGAGCGCGACCGCACGCTCGCGCCACGCTTCCGACTCAGTTCATGCCTCGTGGCTAACCCGGGCGTGGCCGCAGCCTTCCTCCTTCGATTATGTCGGCTCGACCTGCGTCCATCTGAAAGGGCGCACGATCGTAATGATCCTTTTTGGCGTGGACAAGCGCTTATGCTATAAAGGTGGACCACAGAAGCGAAGCTTTCATTCTCACGAATTGGGCTGCCCTCCCCACCCCAAACCACCCCCGGAAACGCAGCTACAAGACGCAACCGGAATCCCATTACGATACCGAATTATATAACAACACACGATGCGTGACGCTATGAGCGAACTAAGCCACCTCTCGATACACAGTTAAGTGAAGGAGGCAAGGAATTTACACTCGGAAACTGCTTCCCCTCTCTAAGTCATCCGCTTTCAGTGTCCCATATACCCAGAATTACGTTGCGGGTTCGATTCCCAATCACTGAAGTTAATGAGGGCAGAACGCCCAAAGGCGCGTGTATACACAAACTTCCCCTTGCACAATCAGAACAAGGAATTAGAACAAGGGCCTCTCCATGCCAGTTTTTGATCACTTTCCGCGCGACAGCTAGCGAACGCAACCTACGCAGAAGCAATGGCTGAGATGTATATATGCTCCCACCCCTTGCTTCCCTTAGTGCGCACGCCTGTGCTCGTCATCCTTCAGCCGTGATTAGGCAGTGCTAATAGATGGAGCCTCTAAAGAGCTAAGAAGAGCCCCTAAAGTTCAATTCAAGTCTGTAACTATCACCGACATCGACATAGTCCCTTACAGAAGGTGAGAGCCATTGGAAGAGGCTGTTTCCGAAAAACAAAATGCAGCTGCTGGACTATATTCCCATTCAAACGAGGCGTTGGATACGTATATATATGAGTGTTGCGATGCTGCTTGCTTGCGTATACAGCATGCTTATATATTTAAACGTTACGCGCTTCGAAGAAGGCACGGGTCTACGCATTAGGCCTAGCATCCGCGAACGAAGCCGGCTTGCGGATGCGCACGCGCGATGGCCGCTGAAGAGCCCGAGTATATGTCGCAAATAAATTTCACCCGTTCGGGCGAGAGCAGCTGTCGCTAAGCGGACGCGACCGTCAAAGCTGGCGCGGTCGTAAATAACACACGCATCAGGCAACACATATAGCGGGCTGCGAAGGTCGAACAATTCCCTATATATATCAACTGCCCTGTCCTTTGACACGTGGTAAACATAGCCATTTCGTCTCCTGATCGCCACGAAGCCGCACTCTCTGAATGTGCATATGCATATATAGGCTATTTAATTAACGGGCGCGCTTGTATGAGTGATTGTGAAACGGCAAGAGCAAGAGGGAAGGGGCGGAGTGGGGGTGGTGGTGCTAGGACTGTTCTTACAGGCCACGGCCTTCAACTGAACATCTGGGAAAGGTGGACCAGAGTTTTAGTATTGACGCTTCCACGAATGACGAACGAAGCGAACAGAGTTGGTATTTACTGGAAAAAACACACTTGAAAGGCTAAAGCAATGCCACCACCTCTGGCAGCTCCAATAAAATAACTATTTATCCTTAAAGCGATTTATGCATCCCCTTTTCATGTGTTCACGTATTTCTAAACCTGCCTTTTCTTTATAACACCGGTAGACCCGAGTACGAGGCCCCTGACACTTGAACCCTCCAAAGGCTTTTGGACAAAGGGCCATCCGCCGGAAAGAAAGCGTTCAAGCGAGTTAACACAAGGAAAAAGAGTACTATCTCCTTTTTGGAGAAGGTCATTCGCCGAAGGTGCGATAGCCGGGCTCCTTTATGGGATCTGCGCGCATCATCCATACAACGCGAGGCTTGACTAAACAATATGGCGTCTTATTAATAAATGTGGTTCTTGTAAAGGCGATTTTACGAATATAGCAGCGACGCAGGCGTTTTAGCAATTGGCCATTCGGCTTTTAAAAAATAAATAAATGGAGTTCACATCAAAGGGCTGTCGCAAGGGGCTTGGAGCAGAAAGAGTTCGAAAGTCCTTCGTCTTTCCCTCCAACTCTTCCATCGGGAGGGCAGCCAGTCAGTGTTATATTAAGAGCCGAAAGCGCCTATTTAAAATTTCATTGATCATCATTAAACGCCATCATGGTCTTTACGCAAGAGACAACAAATAGACGAAGAAAACGTTTAGTTAAATATACAAGGCTTTTCGATCACAATAGCTTACAGCCGTTAGTCGATGCGATCATCGATAATGCGAGACATGTGAATGCGCGGGCTCTGTTATTGCCTGGCGGGAAACATACCTCGAAATAATGGCCACATGATATACGTATATACATTGCATGCTTTCCGTACGTCCATTGATTAATCCCGCTTTCTAAGTACTACCATCAGTGCGAGGGACCGTAAACACCGCACAAAATAAAATGAAAAGCGGGTTATAGAAAAGCAGCTGCATTCCGAAAGACACAATGTGTCCGTACGTTTTGAGAGGAGAAAAGGGAGGAAAGAGGGGGTAGAGGAAGTCGCAGTGCAACGCATCGCATACCTCCAGAGCGGTATGTACCATAGGCGTGTGCAGGGGGGGGGGGGGGCGCCCCCTAATCACCTAAGAAGGGGGGGGCGCAGAGTCTGCCCCATACATTGACTTAATAGGGAGGGAGGCGCCGCGATGAACCTTCGCCCCCCCCCCCCCCCCCTGCACGGGAACCCTGCGCACGCCTATGGTATGTACGTATGTAATGTGAAAACCACCTACCACATATATATACGTGAAATCGTTGAACAGGGTATGTCGCGGGAACCGACGTTTCGACAATGGACTTGTCTTTATCAAGGCAGTAACTGACGAAGGCGACGAAGTCGAGTCCACTTGTCGAAACGTCGGCTCCAGCGACGTTCAACGATTTCTCATCGTTTCAAGCCTCCATATTTCCTTTAACTTTCGTTCTGTTTGGACTAACAAGTACATAAGAATATACCACTACCAGCGGTTCTATACTGCTACCACCAAAGCCAATACGACTTGTAATGCCGTTATCACAGGAGCGTAGCAAGCAATTTTTTTCGGAAAGTGGGGAGGGGGGGGGGGGTGTGACGATACTTTTTGTATGGTTGTGGGCGCGTGCGTTTGTATGTGTGCGTGTATATATACACTGCAAAACTGAAAATTTTCAGGGGGTGGAGAGGCTGAAACCCCCCCTCCCCCACCGCCCCGACACACACACAACTCCACCCCCGGGCTACGCCAGTACACCACCAGTAGCCAATAAAGAAAATGAGTACTGCTGCTACTAAAATATGTGCTGAACGTACCAAGGAGAGTCACTATCATTGGCGTAGCCAGGAGGGGGGGGGGGTTCAAGCCCCCTTCCTCCCCACACTCGGAATCTTTAGATTTTGCACGTGTACATGTGCACGCACACATAAAAACGCACGCACGAGTAAAGGGTGGTGAACCCCCCCCCCCTCCCCACCCGAAAAAAATTTCTGACTACGCCCTGGGTCACTATCCCATAGGGAAAAGAAAAACGCAGACCTGGAGCTTCCTCCACCCGCCGCGGTGGTTTAGTGGTTATGGCGCTCGACTACTGACCCGGAGGTCGCCGGATCGAATCCCGGCCGCGGTGGCCGCATTTTTGATGGTGGCAAGCCCTCCACTACGGCGTGTCCTCATAATCATATGGTGGTTTTGGGACGTAAAACCCCAACAATTACCATTACTACCCTTATTGTGCTCGCTCCCTCCCTTTTTTCGACCCACAGTGCGCATGCCCGTCTCTCGCCAAGGCTGCGAGGCAGGTCGCCGCGGCTCAGTAAGAGCTCGCCGATAAAGAGCCGCCGATTTGCTTCATTGATACGTACCGTCTCAGACAACCACCCGCGGAGCCACGTCCGAACAGCGCGCGCGCTATGTGCTGAAAACTGCTGGAGGCCGATATCATCGAATCACTTGCTGTCCTGGATGTCTAACAATTCAGGGCAAGGAAAGGGCCCTCACTGAAATGCGTGTCTCAGAGCAACGCCTGCAGCTGTATACGAGGAAAATTACGCTTCTGCTGTGACAAAGAGGCCACTCTTATTGTGACGGCTGGCCTGATAAGCCAGAGAAGACATAGGCGCCGACATCACGCGCGAAGCTCCCGATCAAGCTCTCCGTGACGTCATAGATTTCGACAGCGTTTACTCGTCCAGCTAAACAAGAAGGAACGCCCGCACAGCGTTCTATAGGAGTCAAAGACTAAACATATAGGATAATTCAGACCTTTCATTCCCGCTCAATTACGGCCAGAATGTTGGGGTGTAATTTGAAATCCGTGACGTCACGGACGCAGCGGGACTAAGGTTTCGACGCGAAATTCGCAGAAGAGAACTTCAGCCATTGTTTTCTGCGGCTATGAATGATCAGTTGTTTTTAACTAGATGAAAGTGAGTATTCGAAGAATTATTCACGCTGAGTCGCTTGTGTAGAGAGAGAGAGAGAAAGCTCTTGAATGAAAAACAGATAATTCTGCCGCGGCGTACATAAAGGCGCCTACATGCTACTCTGTATAGGGGAGGGGATTGAGGACAGAAAGGCCCTAGGAGGAGGAGGGCAGGAAAGAAGAAGAAAAAGAAAAAATAATATGATCGTGGTATGTACATGTCACAACGTAATGATGCTGATGTAACTTACATTACAGTTTATCAATTCGGTTAATGTGCTCGAGGAATCCGAACCGAAAATTTAAAATCTGACGTTGCTGAGAAGGAGAAGACGTATAGGTCCAAGTATTTTCCCGGGATCTATAGCGGTGCTTGGGAAGTTGAGCACATTCTACTTTGGAGACAAGTTCTTTCTTCTCTGTATGCCTGGCAATCGAATAAAATATGTTCTATTGATTCTAGAGCACCAAAGTTATCACAGTTATGGGTCAGTGGTCAAACCAAGGCGGCGCATGTATAGTTATTGGTGAATGCTGCGTTGAGGCGAAGTCGATGATAGAGTGTCTCAAGGTGACGGGTAAGGTGATGCGGGTCTTTTTTTTTTTTTTCGAGTCTTGTGTATACGCTATCCATAAAGTCCACTCACGTGGGTTGTGCGTGGAGCTGCCGGGGACGCGTTGCCTTTGACGTCAGCGCACGCAGGCTGATGTTGTTGATTCTGCCTTGGGAACTCATAATCGCTGCCTGGTGGAGACCGCATGTATATGAACACCAGTGAGGCCGATATAATACAAGTCTTTCTAAGCTTGTACCGAGACGTTTTACTGCGGCATGGAGAAAACGATCTAACCATCTCGTACATGGACAACCTCGTTTTCTCCTACGTTCTACTTTGGCTAGCATTAAGGTAAGCGAAGCTTAAGAGCAGCCTGGTGGCATTCGTGTTGCCAAAACTGTATGGCCATTTCCACTGGCGTTGGGGGGGGGGGGGGGGGGGGGGCATTCAAGACCTCCTCCGATATTTTAAATTTCAATTTTGCATATATATATATATATATATATATATATATAGACGCCCACAAACAAACACATGGACATACATCAAGTAGGGTTGAACCCCCCACCCCCCTCGAAAAAAATTTTTGGCTACACCACTGGTGACATTCACCAAACATTTTTGCCGTACTAGCAGCGCACGAGCTTGGACCCTTCTGTTTTCAAGTCTAATGTTTCGGAATAAAATGCTGTCGTCATTCCATCACTTCAGATGCAGTCACTACGCACGCTTAATAATTTTTGTCAGTACCGAGGTCAGTGACCTCCTGACACTGTCCCGCGCCATTCCCGATACGGAATCGCATCGGAATGCGACGGATTCCGGGAGTCGAACACGCGGTCCGGGTCACTGCGACCGCTGCGCCACGTGTTGGCAGGCCCTAGAACATGCCGCGTCATGACACGATGGATACGCTCGCCATTCCATCCCTCCAATATGCAGTCACTATGCGCCCTTCTTACTAACTCTATTAGAACCGAGGTCAATAACCTCCTGACACAGTACGCCATTCCCAACACGGAATCACACCGGAATGCAACGGGCTACGGGAGTCGAACCCGCGATCCGGGTTGGTGCGACCGCTGCGCCACGCATCGGCAGGCCCTGAACATGCCGCGTCATGACACGATGGCGGCACACAGCGCTGCGTGTCACGGCGACGTCGTCAGCGCGCTCGGCTGGCGTGCAGCGGCCGGCGCCCGCGAACGCTGGGGTGAGTGAACTCAGTCGACCCAGCGACGACGGAGTCGCCGGCCGCGTCCGCCGCGCGAAGCCCAAGGCAGCGCCCCTCACCCCACGCACCCTATCGTTTCGGTTCTTCCTTTATTCTTCATTCTTCGTTTTTCTTTTTTTGCTTCCTGGCTTCCACGCTATCGGAATGGCTTCCACCATCGGTGAATGCGGGCTACGCAAAGTCCAGCTGAATGACCGACTGTCCCGCGGAATCACCCTAAGCCGATCCTTCGCTGCTCGAGTTACTAGGCAGCTTTAGGATAGGGTACGCAAAGCTTTGCGTTAGCGTTCGTTGCGACTGCGCATGCGTCATGCGCTATCCTCTCGCGTACCCACGTGAAGTGACGAAAATAGCGTACGTACCCAACGAAAGTTATCTCTGCGTACTCTATTTTAAAACTGCCTATTGCCTGTGGAACCAATCAGAACTACTTCTCACGCCATGTAAGCGGGCCTATGTGAACCACAACCTCCTGTATGGCCCCATGTTCGCCGTCTCGAGTCGTATAACAAGGCTGTTTTGTAAAATTGGACGAGCCCACTGTGCTTTACGTAACGGCGGTCTTTCTATCCTAAAAGAAGAAAACAAAACAAAGTTCAATCGTGCACACACATCGACGGTGGAAAGAATGATCAATACGCGTATTAGGAAAGGGCACAGAACCCACAGAACAGAACACGCCACACCTGACTGAAGACATTGTCTTCTACGCTCTCCCCGTTCAGGGGGCGACGGCATATGCTATAAAAATAACAGGCGTTGACATCTGTATCCTTTCCAAGGGAGAAACGCAGCTCCCGCGGCTGTTCGCCGGGTAAGCGACCGGCCACATATATCGTTCTTTACCAACAGGAGCGGATAAAAGGTGGGGCCCTATAGGACGTTCCTTAGCAACCACGCACAGCGCGAAGGGGCCATCCCACCCGCAGCTGTACGCAAGTAGTGAACTCCGACGTCACCTCCCTCGCCTCCTACGTCAAATATCATCGTATTCGTGATGCCCCCCCCCCCCCCCAAAGGAACCCCATAACCGAGCGTTTTGCGCAGCGCTATCCAAGTAGGGGTACGTGAACAGATTTTTTTTTTTTTTTCGGTGGTCACGCGCTTATAGGTGACAACTGTTTAATCAAAAGCAGGCATACGACGACCTTATGCCTGATCCCACACAGTCTGAAGGGAATGGGTGTACGGGAGAAAAATGTCATCGCGTTTCTCATGTCAGTCAAGCGGGCACATCAAGACTGCCTTACGCGGCATAAATGACCAGAACGGGAGCACGCGTCGGGGTGTCCGCATCAGCAAGCCCGAGATCCCAGCGAACGACACACACACACACACACACACACACACACACACACCACACACCACACACACACACACACACACACACACACACACACGCACGCACGCACGCACGCACGCACGCACGCACACACACACACACACACACACACACACACGCACGCACGCACCATGGGATGCGCCATTCTCTACGCGCGCGCGGCCCGAAATGCGGCCGACTGCCTCCAACCGGGGTCAACGACATCACAGCGCGCGCCACACAGCCGCCAAGAGCGCAGCGGCAGCGGAGAGAGCAGCGCGCCGATGGATTCCGACGCGGGACCCGAGAGCCAAGCGCCGATACCGCGAACGGCTCTTCTTAAAAAAAAAAAAAAGAAACTTAGGGCGCCCGCCGCATCTTTTCGGAGCAGGGGATATTTAATGAGTGACAACAGGTTGAGGCTGCGCCTTCGAGGTGCGAGCCTAACCTCGGGAAAACCGCAGTTTCGACCTCCCACAAGTACTTAGCCGCGTTCTTCAGTGCCTGTGCTATCGCGACATAGATTGTCTTGGAAATGTATGCGCATTTTTCGCCCCTGCAAACAACCGCCCCTTTGCATCGTAATGTACGCGATTACGTTATAAAACACGTTCCCGGCACTATTCTAACGCTTAAAATGCGGCCTGGGAATAACCTAACGCTTGTAACCAGCAATGCCAAGGCCGAAACCACCGTTATTTTGTTCCCATGACGCACACCATTTTTTTAAGTTCATCAGTAAAAGACCAGCTTCTAATATGCCAGAATGGGGCTGGCATTTTTTTAACTTTCTATTTAACAAATTTCTTCACTAAAGTAAACAAACCCCGAGTTAACTTAAAATGATAAAATATCAAGGATGGGTATAGCCTTCGAATGTACTTTAGCTTTCCACAGCTGCGTTTTCACTCAGGTTTAGCTTTTCAATTTTTACATCGTTCACACTTAATAACTGAAATATTTTAAATGTACAGCTCACACAGAGGTACAGTGTCAATCTTTACAATACAATCGATTTTTTTAAGTCCCCCACTTTTCGTACTTTTTTTTTTTTACAAAAGTGCACATTCGAGAACGTGGAAACTAGGAGAGGCTGGGAGACGTCATCGACCTCTCCACACACGCTGCATCGTTGCGGAGAATTAGCCGAAACTAAGTGTTACAGCAAACGATTAACACCAATCACAGAGGCTATTGAAAGCAAAATAATTCTCCGTAATGCAAGATATAGAAAGGGGACGGGATCCACAGCGAGACAGCGCGCACTATACGCGCCGTCGCAATGGCCGATCGGCCAGCGCACCCGTCGTGTCAACGGCCCCGACAACGTCCTCGACCATCAAGTTCGCGGCAAGTACGCAAAATGCCACCCAAATGGCAAAACGTAACTTAGAACCCACTTGAAAACGCGTTTGTTGTCAATACCGCCGCTCATTGGGCGTGCAAACACTCACATTTTGCGGTACGGCGAACAGTGCTCAATCCAAGGTCATTGACACGAAGTCACTGCACTCTGAACGGGGGGCCCCAACTCCGGCGCGCTGGTCCCGGGTTTTTAATCCGGCGTTGCTGCCACTGCATCCAAGGTCACTTCGAACGCTTGACAACGGTGTTCTGTATCCCAGGGTTTTTTAAAAATAAAATCCAGGGCACAGAGGACGACGTCTCTGATGGGAGCACAGGCGAAAACACGGTCCCGCAGCCGACCCCACACACTTCACGCCGCGCACACTGTGAGCGGACATAGGCACATGGAGGCCGCTTCATTCCAGCGAATACAGGTGGCGTACGGATAGCGTGACGTCATATCCCTGTCGTCTGCTACTTCCTCCGCGCATGCGCGACGCCCCGGACATTTCCAACGCCTTGCCGACGCTCTCATTTTCGTCACGCGTTTCGTTTGTGACATCGCAAGAGATGTTCTAAAAGAGCGCTAAAATAACTTTGATCAAAAAGCGTGCCGCGTTGGCATTTATTAAAATGTTTTGAATAACATTCATAAACCCTTAATTTCTGCGCTACGGCAGCTGGTCCCATGGTGTAATGGTTAGCACTCTGGACTCTGAATCCAGCGATCCGAGTTCAAATCTCGGTGGGACCTGAATTTTTTTTTCGTTTGCATAATATTTTTTTTTTTTTAGCTGACAACCTCTGTAATCACAACCTTCAGTCCCTCGCAGTTCTTTACAGATTTCTGCGTCAACTGAGCTCTTGAGTGAATGCAAACTTACGAGATTGAAACTCAAAGGGATAAAAAGTATAGTTTAGGGGCTGGCAATACTAATGCTGGATTGTTACGTTAATCCTCCCTTTTATTATAATTTTTTGTTGTTGTAGGAGACGGCTTGTCCGCACTTGCGCAGAAAGAAGACAATAGCTCACGCATTAAATCGACTGAATTGGTTCGCTATTTCTGCCGATCGATCATATGACACTCAAACGTCGTGATGCGCATTCCTACTCGCATAACTGCGGATACTGTTGGGGCTAGTTAAACCCACGTCCGGCTATTGTTAAATTATTCTGAATCCTCATTCATTTATTCCATATATTAGAACTTCCGATTCATGTCCGCCCCTTCGCCGCTCTTTCGAAAGCCGAGACGTGCACGGAAAACGCTACCGCGGTTTGTATTTCGCCTAGCGATTAGCAACAAGACGAGTGTTTTCATATGCGCAACCTTGTCCTTACGCCCACCTAGCATGGTTGAGCAACGTAGTAACAACGTTAGAGTGTCGCGTTAGAAGAAAAAGAAAAATTATGAGATTCTACGCAGCGCGCAGCGCCAAAAAGCTCCTTGCGATAAAGGCGCCATCTGTTTTTAGATTGCCTAACTCTCCTCCTTAAGGCATAGCCTCCAAGATTGCAGGTTACGTGGCCGACGGGGAGTAGACGGAGACGCTCATTTCCTCGTTCGTTCAAGTACCGTAGTTCAAGAACGTGAACCGAATATCGTTTAGTTGCTGGGGAACTCGCATGTTGGACAGTATGTAATTTGAGCGAGGTGGCGTTGATAGTGGAAGTTGTCACAGTGTAAGTAGGTAGTAGCGTGCTGAGTAAGTCCTGCAGCAACCGTAGAAAAAAAAAAAAAGAAAAATTGGCCGCGTATCTGCGTGCTTTGCTGCAAATGTCGTCTAAAGACGATAGAAGAGGCGCTGCGTGAGATATGAACGCGCAAATGCTGTGTTGCGGGCTCGTAGTCCCGGCGCAGCAGCAGGCAAAGACCGGCGGTGACCAACGCGACCGGCGGGGACGCCAGCCAGCCCGAACACGCGGTTTGGCGCGAAGCGCCGAAGAAGAAACGTCCGCACTCAATGAGTACTCTACACACACTCACGTCGCCTGGGCAAAGCAGGAATGCCAGAGCGGCGCCCCATGGCATTCGTACAGTGCAATACTGAACCGAAACCGAAACACAACAATGAGCTCGTGCAGAGGGCACGGAGGAAGACAAGTTTCAGTCGCATTTTCAGCGCAGCTTAAGAAACTAGGGTCTCTAGAATTACGTATCCATGTATTTTCTATTAAAGGAATACACCACCTATATAATACTTACCTATAGTGATGTTGCGCCTCAGACATGCGTAATGTTTGCTTTTTGATCAACAATGTACACAAGTATGAACCTAGTCAGCCGTTCACGATGGCTGGCCCTTGGGCAAGTGGTTCAACTTTGGCCGAGTGGCTGAATCGAGGGACGTGCCGACAAACAGAAAGACAGACCAAAATTTCTGCGTTTAAGACTATCGTCTTTAAAAGAATTATGCACAATGGAAGGAAGAACGACGGCTTTATATTTACTTAATATGCACTCAGTGTGGCATATTTTCGTGTACGCGTATTACATGAACGAAGAATTGCGAAACACACATCCTCACCCAACTTTAGATGCCGCGCAAAGCAACTACACACGACTAATACGAGCTTGAAAACTGGAAATGGTAGGCCTGAATATTTCCAGCACAGCCTCACTATATATGTCCAGTGCACTTTCATGCTGCCGCCTTATTAGGGAGTTTTAGAATAGCGAACGCAAAGCACTGCGTTAGCGTTTTTCGCCACTGCACATGCGTCGACCGCTATCCTCTCGCGGGCCCCTGTTAAGTGACGGAAATAGCGGGCGCCCGCAACGACCACTAACTTAGCGTACGCTAGTCTAAAACTGCCTATGCATGGTTTCCGCCGTTGCTCTTTGCTGCGCCGCTTAACACTTTAGGTAGGTGGATATAAGCCCGCTTTAAAACAGTGACGCGCAAGGTTTGAGGATGGTTTCGCCTTTATGCTAAGGTACCTTGTGGTCGAGCCAAACATAACAAAAATGCCTTCGCAGTATACGAGCGTTCGTAATAAGCGAAATATTCGAGACCAAAATTAAATGTGAAACAGCTAGCACTATTAGCCGAAAAGCAATTGCAGCACATTGCTTCAACGCGGATTTATAAAATATCGCTGCAGTCTCTATGGGCCCTTCTTCTTTTCTTTTCTTTTTTTCTTATTTTTTGCAGATAAGCAGTCATCGCGGAAGCCTCCAGTGCAAATAGTGATGACGTAATCACAGGACACTTATATTAGCTTCGTGGTATCAACAAAGCATCTGCACAGCGTAATGAAGACGGTTCATATGCTGGCGACGTTTATTCCTTCTCCCTCTCTCACATGCTGGCGGTTCACCACGAAGAAGTATACATTCGCACACGCTTGGGATCTTACCCACAATACGCAAGTGGTCGCAATATAGTGACGATGAAAGGTGAGCGCTAGCACATGATTTTCGATGTTGTGCAGACTCTGACACGCGCTTGTCGTACGCAGATTGATGGCATTTAGCAAGCACGAAGGTTTCGAAAAGTGTTTCAGATTCTAATTTCTTATTGAAGTTGTCTAGCTGTCACCCAGAGTCATTCAAATTGCCGGAGCGTCATATCAGTAAAATTTGCTGGCATATCGCACAGTAGCAATTTTAGCTAGGTATGTCAGCGCTGTTTCTGATAATAATTAGTGTTTGTTCCACATTTTAGAGGATTCACACCTACAGTTCACCTAAAAAAGAAAAATAAACGACTACTCCAACATGCCATGCTAGCTGCTCCTTGAAGGAAGACAACCACCACCACCATCGCTCGGAAAAACGACGAAAAACAACAAACCCTTGCTGGGCTCTCTTCCATCTTGGTCAACGTTATCTCCTGTGTAAATACATCGTATACATACTGCAGCATCCGTGCAACATCTTGGTGGTGACAGTGGAGACAATGAAACATAGACAAGACAACACATGCGGTGAGCAACGTGACAGCCCCGACTGTTTTTCCGAACTTCGCATTGGCAGGTCGAGTGTGTGCGCGTAGAGGTACGTGCCGGGGCTTTGCCAGTTTCGGAGGCGATGGAAATGGCCACACGATTCCGTGTACTGCGCTAGAAGTTAATGGCACTTCACAGGGCCATATACAGGAAGCCTCGATGTCAAGCGTACCGTAGCTCATTTTGTTCATTTAGCAATACTTTAAGGTATAATATTAGTCGCGGAAGAAGTCACCGTATTTATTCGAATCTAAGCCATGTTTTTTTTTTTTTTCGAAAAAACGATGTGCGAAAGTGGGGGCGTCGGCTTAGATTCGAGTACAATGATTAGGTTTTTTTTGTTGTTGTTGTTGTTTCTGGCCTTGCGAATTTCGGGCGTCGGCTTAGAATCGGGGCCGGCCTAGATTCGAGTAAATACGGCAATCATAGATGATACTACTAGGCCCGTTAGGAGACAATGTCGTGAATTGAAGATTAAGGTTACGGCCCTATTGTTATTATTGTAAATTTTTTTCTTTTTCTTTGTTTTTACAATGTAATACGGCCGTGGATTATGGTTAGCCCGTTGGCATTCTTAGTTCCAGCCAACGTTTTTTTGTTCCAGCTCAACTGATGACTGAATTTTTATTTCTTACGTCGCGTAAGGTTACAGACGGTCCGATTACGAACTTTTAGCGCAGCAGAAAGCTCCGAGACGACTAGGAGCCGCATGTGACAGTGTACCCAGCCTATTTATAAATATGCGCATCTGTCTTGAACTTTCCTCCCATTGTTCCACTATTTGACATAGACAGTTCTCAGAAACACAACACAGCATGGCTGTCATTGAATCAGATTTTTTTTTTTTAATCGTCAAATGTATACAACTTCGTCCTCGAGACAGCCATCTGGCTCACCGCGTCTTCTATTTAGAGAGAAAATAAATATATGGGTCATTCCACGCCAACTGTCCCAGTCGGGGCGCTCGACAAAAATCAATTTCTGTAAAAAAATCTGAGAAAATTACACACATAGAGACATTAGTAATACAGTATTTTTCCAAAATAATAAGAACAGAAAAATATTTTTGGGCACGTGAGCGCCATTTGAACCTTACGAAATGTCGGAAAACCAGGTACGAAAAAAAAAAAAATTCGCTCTAAATCGACCGTTCCAGGCATTCTTTCAACACTTTTTTTTTTGCGTTTTTCGAGCATCGTGATTTCATTATAGGGCAGTTCCTTATAGGAGCTTTATATTTTTCACAGTTTAGCGCGTAGGTAAAGTTGAGTAAATTGTCGTGTTTTCGAGAATTTTTTTACAAAAGACAATTATCGATCAAATGCAGAAATTACTTTTATAAAACTGTCCATAAAACGTACTATCTGCTAATTTTTTTGTTTTGCCTGTGTAATGCCCATAGGCTTTAAAATTAAATCCTGAACTTGGCAAAAACGCTGCATTGGCCCATGTTGAGGCGTCTGTAACACCCTAAGGTGTTCCAAGAAAAAATAGGCGGAAAAGCGCATACGATTGAGAATCATAAAGACTTTGTCCAGAGAAAGTTTAATCAAAGTAGTTTTTGTTTTAGTTGAGCAAATTTTTTTGAAGTTGAGTCCCACCATTGCATTGTTTGCTGAGGGACAATACAAACCAACTGAATTTGCTGCACAAATAAAGAGGTATAGTGTATTCTTAACACATGATTTTCAGTTTCTTTTGTTAGTACGTTATATTGTTTATTACATATCAACGTGATAAAAAAATACAGGTAAAAATATAACAATACCATTGGCTTAGGTACCACAATTCCCCCAATACTGAATCGCGTTGCTTATTGCATGGGGCTCTGAGAATCAACGGGCGTCAAAATAAGTTAAGTCTCAGCGTTCATGTAAAACGGAGAAAGTAGGCGTGAGCGTGGACGTTTATAGCGGATTCATACGAAGTTCATCTATGTACTCCGCAAGGGCCTGCGCATGATGTACGGAAAGCGCATGATTCACGCTTTCCGTACGTCGTCCGCGACCCTATACGGACGGAATATGCCAAGCTATTTTTGACATCCTAATTTGGGTAGTTGCGGGCTGCAGATTTTGGTTAAAGTAGGATTTGTCAGTCTGGTAACATGCACTTTTACAGCTCTTATGACATCACAATAACAGATGATTTTTGTGGCGTAGTTGTACGCCGCCGCCGCCGCCTCCGGTGTGCGTAAGCAACGCGATTCATTATTGGGGGAATTGTGGCATATCTAAGCCAATGGAATTGTTATATTTTTACCTCCATGTATTATCACCTTGATATGTAATAAACTATATAACGTACTAACAAAAGAAAGTGAAAATCATGTGCTAAGAATACACTATACCTCTTTTTTTATGCTGCGCAAATTCAGTTGGTTTGTTTTGTATTGCCCCACAGCAAAACAATGCAATGGTGGGACTCAACTTCAAAATTTTTTTTCTCAACTAACACGAAAACTACTTTGATTAAACTTTCTCTGAACAAAGTCTTTATGATTCTCAATCGTATGCGCTTTTCCTCTTATTTTTTTCTTGGACCACCTTAGGGTGCTACAGACGTCTCAACATAGGCCAATGTAGCGCTTTTGCCAAGTTCAGGATTTAATTTTAGAGCCTATGGGCCGTACACAGGCAAAACAAAGAAATTAGCAGATGGTACGTTTTATGGACAATTTTATAAAAATAATTTCTGCCTTTGATCGATAATTGTCTTTTGTAAAAAAATTCCCGAAAACACGACAATTTACTCAACTTTACCTACGCGCTAAGGAGGAGTAAAAAATATAAAGGAACTGCCCTATAATGAAATCACGATGCTCGAAAAACGCAAAAAATCAAGTGTTGAATGAATGCCTGGAACGGTCGATTTAGAGCGAATTTTTTGTTTTCGTACCTGGTTTTCCAACATTTCGTGAAGTTCAAATGGCGCTCACGTGCCCAAAAATTTTTTGCTGCTCAAATTATTTTGGGAAAATACTGTATTACCTATGTCTATATGTGTGTAATTTTCTGATATCTTTTGAGAGAAATTGATTTTTGTCGAGCGCCCCGACTGGGACAGTTGGCGTGGAATGACCCATATCTATAAGACGTCCTACAAAGAGTGACCTTGTTCATGTGATTGAATATCAAGGCACACACACGTACACATTCGGTTAAAAAACGCCAGGCCTGCGATGAAACCGCAGCACAGTCACAGCGAAAGCTGGAAGAGCGGCGTTTCTAGAGCCCGTTGTAAGCTATCTTGGGGCTACAATACAAGTAGACTAGAAAGGTACCCACTACGCCATAAATCACAATTTTTGTGAAGTTGGGAAGCACCTACTAAGCCATTATTCGTCATTCTTCGGAGAAGCGAGGCACCAGCTACACGTCTGTAAGGCAATATGTGCACTTTGTTGACGCGACGACTGTTGACGATGAAGAATTATGGCTCAGCCATTTGTAATGGATTGGGAGCTTTAAACGGCCCACCAGTTATGTAATTTGCATTGGGTGACGCCCGCTCGCTATTTCCCTCTCCCGTCATGCTGTATAACATACGTTGACGTGGGAGAGAGACGGGGGGGGGGGGGAGAACTTACTGAGACCCCGAGGAAATGGATCATGCGCTCATGGGCTTCCTTGGCAACCAATCCAAGTGCACTTGCGAGGAACCCACTACGCTTTATAGCGTAGTGGGTATAGCATTGTAATTTTACTGAGACCCCGAGGAAATGGATCTGCTCTTATAGGCTTCCTTGGCAACCGATACAAGTGCACTTGCGAGGAACCCACTATGCTCTAAATCATTCTAATTTTTGAGAAGTAGGGCAGCAGGCACTGTGCCATTTTTCTTCATTTTACGGAGATCCGTGGTACCTGCTAAACGCATGTAAGGCATTGTGCGCACTTTGTTGATGCTGTGCTTGATGACGACGAAGAATTATGGCAGAGATCTTTGTATGGGTTGGAAGCATTTCACAACCTACTCGTTGCGCAATTCGCATTGTGTGACGCCTCGTTACAGAATTCGTGTTGTGCGACGCATGGTGCTTATTTTACTCTTCTACCACGCTATATTGCATATGCTAATGTGGTTCCTTCCCGACATGAAGCCTGTATAGGACCTTTTTGCAAAGCAGTTTCAAGCACCGGCATGGCTCAGAGGTTGAATACTGGGCTCCCACGCAGAGGGCCCAGGTTCGAACCTCGTTCCATCCTGGAGTTTTTTTCTTATTTAGTTTTTTTTTCTTATTTCGATCGATACTGGTTACGGACACCGGCGGCGGCGGCGGCGGCGGACAACTACGGCGCCAAAAACGGCCGGTGAAATGATCTCATAACAGCTTTCGCTGTAAAACTCCCTCGTCAGCCCACTGTAGAAGGCTCCCACCAGCAACATCAGAATTTCCGAAAGTCATTTACTGCCGTACCGCTTGCGGGCAGGCCGCTGCGTATTAGCACACATGCTTTGGGAGTGCGGCTCGCTCGGCCGGACTTGCAGCAAGGCCGAGTGGGAAGTGCTTCTGCGCAGCCCGAACCTTCAAGACCAAAGCCTGGCCGTCCAGTGCGTCCGCGACAGGGCCATTAGGCTAGACCTGCCGGTCCCCACGTGGGAGTAGCCGGGTGGCGCGGGGCAACCTCAGCTTCTGCACTGGACTCTAATAAAGTGGTTCACTCTCTCTCTTATCATGAGCCTCGGAACGTGCAACCGAACGAGACGAAGCGAGGGCCAAAACGCCGCAAATTTGCTTCACTCCCACGCATAGGTCGGCAAAAAATATGGAACTCACTCTCATGAAATATATTTTGCCCTTAGGGCTCACTCAGACTCAGACTCACCAAAGGTCTCCTCAACCGGACTCACTCGGACTCGGACTCATTAAAAATTTTCTCAACCGGACTCGATCGGACTCAAGCTCATCAAAATACTACTCACTCGGACTCACTTAGACTCAAACTCACGGCTCGATCTGAGTCTGAGTGAGTCGACTCATGAGTCCGTTAGCGTAAAATTAGTTTTTTCGACCATGGTATCAACACTGCTCTTTAACACTGCAGCATCTCGTGTAATCGGCGCTTGCTTGACGCCCTTTGCTATCGTGCCTTCAAATACGAGTTATCAGTGATTGCAATCCAGTAAGGGCATTTTTATTGAAAGAGATCCCTTACGAAAATGTCTGATATGGCCCATATATGTTTCATGTAAGGCCATATACGTATGATCAAATAAGGGTACATATAAACTCATATATGGCCATATATGAATTTATATACTGTTGTAAGAGTGCTTATATAAGGCTATATACTCCCATATATGAGTGCACTTATATCACTTATAAGGCTATATACTCCCGTATATGAGTGTATATAATGCTATATCTACTCCCATATATGAATGAAAATCAGCTATGTTTATACTCATGTCTATATATTCACAGATACTTTGACGCCCTACATATAAAACTTTCATATAAGCAAGATCAATGTCTCTTGATCAGAGGCTTAATTGAGTTACAGATGGGAATATTTGTCATGTTGCTGCTGTTATTGTATGGGGAGGTGGGACCAGTCAAGCTGCCTATATGCAGCTTTTATCCCACCATCCTTGCTGTGTATACATGTTTTGTAACTATGTGGCAATAAACTTCAACTTAAACTTCTTGTAGAAATAAAGCAACAGCTGCATTTCAAAGCTGTCAAAAAAAAAAAAAATGGGGCAAACTCGAAGTTCTTCAAAAAACATATCGCGTGAGTCTTTTCCAATAAAAAATTCCTTAACGGATAATTACTACTGATAACTCTTATTTGAATGTATGACAGTGGCGTAAATCCATCAAAACAACAGGGGGGGTCCCGGACTTTGCATGGCAGCCATCTTGATTATTAGAAATGTGCATTTTATTTTACACAAAAATGAAAACTTTACAACAAAACAAAAAGAAAACACACAAATATTCATATATCGCGTTATTGCAATGCTCTTGACGATCTGCACTGCGCGACGAATGAGTCATACAACGTTCTGAACTAGTTTCTACAACACAGTTCCAAACAGCCGATGAGTATTCGATGAATCTACACACTGGATATGAAACAAACGTTAAAGGAACACTGACACCAAAATTGAAACCTCGAGGTGTTTGTATTGTTTGATTGTCTGTATGCGTGCAAGGGTACTTCGGGCCGTTTATAACTGGCGGACGTTAGCTTTCAGTTATCTTAATTTGATTTTGAAGCAAGCGTGAATGCTCATCTGAGTTGACAGCACCTCGCGACATCTTCACTAGTATGGCGAAACATTGGTATTAATGAGAACTAACACACAGCAATGCCAAGGAAAGTATAGGGGGTGTTATTTGTAGTAATTAGAATATAAATGTGAAGAAAGTAAAGTGGACGAAAAGATAACTTGCCGCCGGCAGGGACCGAACCTGCGACCTTCGAATAACGCATCCGATGCTCTACCACTTCGCTACGGCGGCAGTAATCTCCCCGTCTACTTTATAGGGTATATATGTGGATTGAAACTTCAGGAAACTTAGGAGTGTTAGGATTATTGGTCAGCTGCCTGCTCGTATATAGATCACGTGCTACGTGACGCCAAGAAGGCAGAAAAAAGAGTGTTCCACACTTGACCCCACACTATTCCCCCTCGCCTCGTTCTCTCCGAAAGAGCATATGACAAAGAAAGTTAGAGGTGACCGAAGTCACTTTCATGTCCCTTTCATCAGGTGCATACACAAAATATTTTTACAGATATCAAGAACTTGTTGCGCAGCTTATGTTTGCATAACAAAATTAGAGCCCGGTATACACATAAAGCCTTCTCCTTGCTTTCTCACCGCGGGAGCGGTTGATTGAAGGAGCCATGGGGCGACGCCCTTGGACGGTTCGCTCTGTGTTACATCACTTCCTGCTTGATGTCCGAATAAACACGAAGAGGGCATCATGCCATCATGGGATGTTTTGTGTCATTATAATATACGGGAGATTCAAGTATGCGCTTTTTAATATTTTTTTCTTCGCAAATACGCAACTCTGAGCCTTCACATTGCGAGGGTGCATGGTTTCTAAAGCCCTAACCCCCCGTACGCGTTACAACGCGTCAGCTCGTGGCGTGTGGACTCGGCGCCGCGCCCTTTCCCTATGGAGTGAGAGGACGCGCGGCTACACGTAGCTGCGCGACCTCTTTTTCCATAGCAGTCGAGAAGGTGTTGAGAGGAGAGACGAGCTGATGAACGAAGGAATGAGAGAAACGAGCGAGGGCCTTTTTTGTATCATCAAACACGTGTAACTCAGCTATTACAGCAGCGTTTCGAAAAATTCTCACGGCTACGTGTTCGTTGATTGTAAACACTTTTGTTCATGAATAAACAGACTGTCCGAAAGTTAGCCACCAGCCTGGAGATCGTGCGTGGGGAAACTTTCGCCTGCTGACATATTGCAGGAAAGCTGGGAGGTTGAACATTACAAAGTTTCGAGGTTCCTTCGCGTGATTCAAGAACCGCGCTAGGAAAGCCATGTAGATGGTGCGTAGAAGAGTTTTCGGGTAGCTCGTCACTGGACTCAATGCCTTGATAACATGTCACTGCTGTGCGTGCGCTTCTATCAACTCCAAGGCGATGACGATTCATGCTAAAATGACTGGGCGTGCAAGCACGGAAACAAGAGAGAAGTCAAGACACCACAAACTCCGCTTGCGGCTCACTAGTTCGTCTCTCTGTTATTATTCTAAGGTGATGAAGAGTTGGCCGAAGCGTCTAAATCGCTCTTCTGAATGACATTAATTCCTTCGGTGCGTGATCCTGGAACCGGTGGATAAAACCACCAAACATTCCTTGCTTTTTAGCGAATTGTATGAATTAGGGTAGTCCTAATAATAGCTCCATTGAAGCTAGTTGCAACGTAGTTCACGAAACCATTGATTTAAAAGTTATCTAGAAGATTTCTGTTAGTTGTTTAACGTAACGTGGTAGTTATCCTCCTGTCTAATGACTGCAAGCCATTTTGGGCTTTCAAGGCGGCATTCAAGTAACTGTCACTTCCCCCTTTTTTAATCAGAATAAAAATCCTTGTATGTTGCACTAAGGGTACCCGACAAAACAAAATTATAATCAATGATCAATTACATAAAAGGCTCACCTCATCAGTGTTTTTGGTGACATTGTCTTCCGAAGAAGGTCGCTTGGAGTTCGGCAGAAAGAACGAGCTCAGCGAACTCTGCCGCTTGTGCGGCATCTTCCCAGTCCAGTTGAAAGTCACTAGCACATTACGCCAAGAAGGTTGCGCGGCCGGTTGCAGTGCTGGCAGCACTTCTGTGGACGCGTGCAGGCTGAAACTGCCGAACGACTGACAAGTGATGTCGTATTTGTCGAATATTGGGAAGCAGCCCCCACTTCGAAGCAGCTTTAATTGGAAAACACCGCGGCGAAAAGGAGGAAGAGGGGCAACCCGGGGGACGCATTTTCGGGGTTGCAACCAAGGAGGTTGAAGGCGACGATGAGTACGGGAAGAGCGGAGAACGTCCTTGACATTCGTCGTTTTACGACCCACGCGCCCACCCCGTGAAAGAACACTGAAAGCCACAGGGAGCGTCACCCAACACAGGGAAAGCGTTTTCTCCCTCTGTTCTTCAAGTTTGTTGCACGTGCGGGGTGCAGAGAAAATCTTTTGACTGTGCTTGTGTTTCTGTATTTCTATTTTCCTTTTCATTTTCCCTCTCTACGAGAGCACTGTAAATAGTGAACAAACAAAGCAGTCTTCGTGATGCGTTCAAACCAAGCGGACGTGTTGATTCTCTGTCGTCGTCCAACCTACTAAAGAAAGTTTTGCCCCCCTGCTTTTCCGCCACAAAGTGAAACCGGAGGACAGGCGTCTTCGTTTGAACTACAGTGTACTAGAATTGGGCAGTGGGCTCACTGCCGTATCTCTGCGCCGCGCCTCCACGGCCCTCTTCGCGTCGATTGCTTGGGCGCCCGCCAGGGGTCTCGCCGCCAGTTTCTCCTGTAGAGTGCCTCGATGCACCCTATTCTCCTGAAAACTTCTCTTGCGGGGTGTGAAGCGCGTCCTCTTGGTCGGGGTTACGCTGGTTACGCTGTAATTCCGGGGGGGTATCAACAAACGCGGGGTTGGAGGCGGGGAGAGGGCCACCACAATGACACAACAAGAGATCACAAAAAAAAAAACAACAACGAAGGGAGAAGGGGGTTGAGCATTTTATTCTTTTTTAAAGCTTACCCAAGTAGTAGAAGCTACTGTTTCCATTCGTGCATGCCCTGCAGCGCATGTTCCCGCCATTCATTCGCTTGAAGGACCTTTGTCGGCACCACGCGAGCAGCTTTGCTGCACTTATGTATGCTTGTTTTTCTGAAGGAGCGGCATCTGTCTCTATCCGTACATTGCAACTGTCTCAAAGACGGCCCGCCGCTGCATCTGGATGGGAGGGAGGCGCTTTTTACAGTCTCCGGCGGTCGTGCACATAGAGCATGCAGCGTACGTGCAGAGAAATTTCTGGTGCAGCGTTTGACAACAAAAAACAGCTGGACGCAACGAAGCTAAGAGTGACCGCGCAAAGTCAAGTGCGATAACAATAAAAGCAAGAAAATACGAGGGCGGTGACAGCAAAACCTTACTCGTGCTCTGGTAAAGCGGTCAGGGTACTTCTAAAAAATGATAAAGAATTCTGGCTGCTTGTTTCGCTCGAAGTCCTAAGCGCAGAACTACTGCCAGATGAAACGGGCTGGATAGAGATCGATGTACAAAAAAAAAAAAAAAAAAAAAGAGATTTAGGGGGGATGATTGAAGTAGCGGGGGAGGCCCACGGGGATTGGGCTCCTTTGAGATGCTCCAGTTAGATCGACGGTTGTCATCGGCAGTTTATTGTTTTATCACGAGTGACCATGCATGCATTGTTAATCCATATTGTGATATGGCCAGCATTTGCGCATACATAGGCAGGGTTCCGTGTAAACAAAATTAGTTTGTCAGCACGTGACGCTGTCGAGTGTTATTTTTGGTGGTGCAGTTCTGCGGTGTAATAAAAATGTACGCACGTAATGTATGTTACTTGTTATGTACTCATAATACCTATGTATAGGTTTTTTTTTTTTTTTTTTCATTGGACCCGCGCGTACCAATATATATAGCCTACGAGTCCAACCAGTTTTGGTAACCTTGTATGATCTATGTCTGCAAATAAAAAAATTTAAGATTACGGTGCGGATACATTTAATACAAAGCCAAGTGATTCCGCCGATTATTGATTCGCGAAAAAAAAACAGCATTAAGTAGGTTAGTCGCAGAGACCAGCTCATGCGAAAGCAAATAAATAAAAAATGAGGCATTGTTTATATCCGGTATAGTGGGGCTCGAAAGGCGGGAGTGAACTCGCTAGGATCGCTACAGTGGCGAAAGGGCATCGAAAATCGTATCGACCAGCAGTACAAAAAAAAAAAAAAAAAAAAAACTTGAACGCCCCACACGCAGGAGCATTCATATTCATCATAGCCTATTAAAATATCGCCCACCCTCTGTAAATCGGTCACAATGACAGCACTTTATTTCACAACTCACAGAAATTTGCATGAAAAGAAGTTTCGTGTGTAATTCAGACTTTTCTTGCGCGCAAAACAGCAACGCGAGCTAGCCGCGCCCTGCAACCCGCCGGAAAGTTTCAGGTGACATAGAGCTACTGCATATGCTACCTCTGACTCTAAGTGACTCTAAGGTGACGCTGCAAACACTTCTAGAACACTGTAGTTTGAACGATCGGGAGGATCGGGCCCAGAAGTTCGTCAAGAACGCGCGCGCAGCCAGGGGCTCCGGAAGTATACATATGGGGGCGACGGAATGAATACGGGTACTGAAAAATGCGTGCAGTTTCAGTTGGGTGTGAAAAGATGACTCATTTGTGGGGATATTTGCAAGCAAAGGCCGAATATCTCTTACTCAATTTCTCTCGCCCCAGACTCGGTGCTGAAGAAATGTCTTCACGAATCTCGTTGCTCTCAGCGAGTTAGAAGGCGCAATGATACGTCACCACGTGGATAAACGGCCGCTGCATGGCAGCGGCTTTCGTGATTGGTGCTATGGATGTGGTTGCAGACTTTGAACATCGCAGGGAAGATGTCGTAAAAATATTATCGTAAGTTGTTGAATTGTGCTTATTTCTTTCGTTGTATCTGAGAGCTGGAACTCTGGGGCGATTTTGAATGGCATGTGTGAAAATAAACTTCAAGCAAGCCAAGATGGAAGATGTTCGAATGCAAAATCTCAGGGGGGGACCATTGCATAGGGGGTCCCCCCCCAGTCTCAACACAGGGGGGGTCAGGACCCCCCTGACCCCCCCGGGATTTACGCCACTGATGTATGATATCAAAAGGTGCCAAGTAGAGCACCGATAATGTGAGATACTGGTGTTGAACAGCATTGGGACTGTGGTCAAAAAGTTAATTATACGCTAAGGGACTCATGAGGCGATCTGCTCACTCAGACTTGGATCAAGCCTGAGTGGGTATCGATTCACGAGTGAGTTCGCTTACCCATGCAGTCCCACGTCACCACCTTCTGCATCGAAGCGTCAAAACACGGCCCTTCCTGGCTGTATAAATTTTGCAGAAGTAGACTTGTTGGAAAGGTATTATATACGGGTGTCCGTTTTCATCAGTTATATGTACAATGAAGGCGAATTCCCGCCGCTGCCGTTATGTACCATATCAAATCCAAATGCGATAAGATCATATTGCGCTCCGTATGCTGCGGATGCGAGGGAAAGCATAAGATGGAAACCGAGAATGATCGTGTCTGCAATTAAATTTTGTTCATGAATGCAAACACCCCACAAAATACACATCAACTTTTGGACCCACTGAAAACGGCTACAGTCGCGGCTCCAATAAAACATTATATCGAAGACAAGAACAAAAAAGCAAAAAAAAAAAAAGAAGGGAAAGGAACATGCCTGTCTTGCAAACAAAAACGGTGTATACAATAACTCGTAAGTAGTTCATATGACAATCTATAGCGTATTGCAGCAAATTTTGAATTAACTACACGGAACTGCAACATCGCAACGGTAAACAGTTAAATTGTGATGCCATAGGCATCGTGCAGTGGAGTTTTTTGATGCGATTGCAGCGCCAGAACGCACAGTCTAGCGGGCAGAACCAGAAAAATTGAGCCGTGGTAGGACAAAATGCGAAAGCGGCGAGCGCGTCTCTCCCCACCATAAGTGGCGAACCATAACATTTTCTTCTTGGCCCTAGCGGCCAAGAGAGAGAGAGAGAGGATTTATTTCGAGAAAAGCAGAGAGGCGGCCTGAGGTACAGTTTGCTCTGGCCTGCTACTCTACACTGGGGAGCGAAAGAATGATGAATGACGATGCCTGCGGAGATGAGAATATAGTCCCGCTATACGCTGGGGCAAATCTAAAGACTTGCATCCAGTCCAGTGGCTTGTAAGAAGGCTACGACTGCAACCACATTTGTGCTGCTGACGTTAGGCCAAGGACCTAACACAACCTCATGGGTTAATGGTCTACTACGATATTGTCCAATTAAAAATATCAATTTCTGACGTTATCGTGCGTACGCTGGACAGGCGCAAAATATATATTCAAGTGTTTCAGGTAACTGACAATGACCACAATAGGGACCTGTTTCACTGCAGCCGATCAAGTGGGCATAACGCCTTCTGAATGCCACACCAAGACGAATGCGGTAAATCATGCATGTGATGTTTCGCTTTAGCTAGTGAGGCGTACGGAACTTAATTTCTGGGTCCCATTTATGCAGCCGCTTGTGGTGGCGTTCTGGTTTGTTCCAATGCTCCAAGGTGGAGTTGCGCATTACGCGCCGAAGTAAGGCTAAGTTAGTGTCTCGTCGCGAAAACGCAATGCTCACTTCCGGGGCTTTATTTAAGGCTGTTTTAGCTTCAGCGTCAGCCTCTTCATTCCCCATTACGCCACAGTGAGCAGGTATCCACTGGAATGCTATACGGTGTCCATTTTTCGTAGCAATGCCAAGAAGCTCTGCAATTTCTAGCGGCCAATTTTAGCTATACCGGACCGTCCAATGAGAGCTAAGTAGCGCCGATCTCGAAAGGAAGGGAGGGAAGGGTCACGTATGGAAGCGCGCGTCTCCTCCTGCAAGCGTGACCCGATGTTTGCTGATCAAATTGGCTGTTATAACCTTACTTCGTGTAGTTGGCTTATACATAGCTCTCGCTTATCAATGACACACATATTGTTCAAATTTGGAGCAGGTGTCGCATACACTATGGCTTGAATCATTATATATACAATACCAGTAAGTTAAAGAATAAACATGAGAGGGCGCCACCACCTCGGCAAGCGCGCGATTAGGCGGTAGCAACCACTTGGTTCCCTGGGCTTTCCGTGCTACGCACTTCCTCATGTTTCACGGAGTAGTGGAGCTGCATTAAGCGCAGGATTATAGAACTACACCAAGACCTACACAAGAACGACTTCGCGCAGGATTTAGAACACGGCCGTTTGATGGAAACGCACGAGGTGCGGCCTGCCACGTCACCCGAAACCGGCGTGAGGCTGGATCCGCATGCTTCGCGCAGCAGCCGCGCTTCGCCTTTAATTTTTTTAAGGGGGGGAGGGTCTGATTGAGATTGATTGATTGATTATATGCCGATGGAACGGATGCTTACGACCAATAACAATAATATGTCTATTCGCGTCCCGTTGAGCATTCCATATTAACGTGATAGCGGTAGAGAGCTCGTTTCGGAGAAATTCCGGCGTCGGCGTTGTTGGCTGTGAGCGAAAAGCCAGCGTTGTCCGTGAGCGAAAATTCGAGATGGATGCAGCTAAATAAATAATAATCATCGGTTCGAGTGAGCATCGAACCCGGGCCTTCTGTGTGGCAAGCAGGTTTCTACTTCTAAGCCACGCCAGTGCTTGAAGGCATTTCGGAAAATAACCCTTTACGAATTTCATCTACTGTGGCGAGTCTCCTATTAACCCATGTAATATTGCGTGGTAGAAGCGTACAATATAGCACCAAGCGTCAAAACATGTGAATCGCGCAACGAGTGGGTGGTTTAAAGTTCCACCCATTTCAAAGAGCTCAGGCATAATTAACCATCACTATCAGCAACAGCATCAACAAAGTGTGCAGCTGCGCAGGTGCGCGTGCTGCCTTATATATGTATACGGACGCGTAGTGGGTACTCCGGCAATTCGAAATGGGAAGACTCATGGCGTAGTGGACACTTCGCAAGCCCATTTGGCTGGTTGCGTTATAGTTCTTCAAATAAAAGTCAATGCATGCAGACCTGGTTTGTCAGTCGAACTTTGCTCTCTAGTAATTTCACCTCCTCACGTTCTGGCTCATGCATGTTCTGGTCTACTTACACAGGTAAGGATCGTTTTTGTATCTAGGATATTTGAGCGAGCCAGATTGCTGATTTGACAGATCCGATTTTTATATGTATCGTTACAACAAATATAGGATATAACGAACTAATTTATGGCTGATGATACTTTGTTACAACGAGGTTCGACTGTACTAAAATGAAACGGCTGGGAAGGAGGACCTTCATTTCTTTAGAGGGTACTAGACCAACTCATCCAAATCAAGGTATTGTTGTTCATTTCTTTGTCATGCACCCTTGCGTTGCACGCAGAAAAGGGTAAGCCATTTCCTCTACCCCGTTTAACCACCCACGCTTGGTCTACCCCCTGTACATCGCTCGTTGTATGTTCGCTTTCTTTTCGGTTCTTTGTTCCCCTCCAAGTTTTTGCCCCATGTTCTAGTGTATTTGTAGCACTAGAACGCAACGAGTCCGCACCGCACCTAGTTGCATAACATGCACCCCCAAGAGCACATCAAGGATTTTAGAATTTCGAAAATACGTTTCTTCCTTCCTCCAGGGTGCAACGCGTGCACAGCTTTTTCTCCACATCTAGCGCGGAAAGTCCGCGGAGGTCTGGCCACCGTGGCATCGTAGCAGACGTGGCTTTTTCGTCGTCCGCCGTCCACTGCAGCGTGGCCGGCTTCAAAAAAAGTTTTGCGTCTGCAGCTGCGTGATCGATCTCGGCATCGTCACACTTTTCAAAGAGGAGCGCGATGAGGTGCCTCGCGATACTAATCGCTGTCGCCGTTTGCGCGCAGCCTGCCCTGAGTGACGGAGACGGAGAGCTCAAAGTGGAAATCGTCAAGAGTTCCGACAGCTGCAGCCGCAAGAGCAAAAAGGGAGACATTCTGTCGATGCACTACACCGGCACCCTGGTAGACGGCAAGGAGTTTGACTCCAGGTGCGTACCCGCCCATGTGCGCAGATGCCGCCAATTACGAATGCGACTTTTGCGATACTCGAAGGCGCGATCAGCGCGCTTGTTTAGTTCTCTTTAGGAAAAATGAATGGTCTTCGCGTTGCGACTACGCCTTGGAGCATCGCAATGCAGGAGTCGGAGATACTGCAAAAGGCTTGACCGGTCGGTCTAGTTATCTATTTTAACCAATGTAAAGTAACGTTTATATATTGTCGTGGTTTCCGTTAAATTCACAAAATTCCCGCGTGTGCTGGCGATTTCTTTCTTCTTTTTTTTTTTTACATTGCACCACCTTCGATGGCCACCACCACGTTTGTGCCACGTAACTACAATATATAGTTGCCGATACTGCGCGTTTCGTTCAGCGACTATAGCTCCTACGCAACGCTCAGAAAGTTATAGATGTTTCTTTCGCGAAACGAAAGTTGCCATTGTAAAAGGGACCTGCCTCTCGCCGAAAAAAATTTCTTTTTTCTTCGCAGTTTGAAAAAGTGCATCAGAAAGTAACATCTGTACGGGTGCGCCGGTAAAGTCCGAAATTCGAAGTTTGAACTGCAGTCCTTAATCTAAATTTTAATTACGTTCATATATGCTGGAAAGAAAATTTGTTTTATGAGGAATTTTTCTAGCACTACCAAATTCGAAATTTCACTGATCCATATAAGACGTACATTAATTGCCGTAATGATATACATATATGTATAAATAACGTGGCTACAAGGTCAAGAGAGAAGTATATATATGATTCACTCTGTAAAGAGCAACCCGAAAACGGGGGTCCGCTCCGTCAAAGGCACAGGTACTGCTGCACAGGTGGTGCCCACGCGTTTTCTATACAGCTGCGAAATCGCATCTGGCGGGGCCCAAGGTGTTGACGGACAGCTCTACAACGGATCACAAGTCGCGATTCGCGAAAGTAACCTCTTTCAGCTTTATTTTTTTTTTTCTTGAGACTCTCGGCTCAGCCTGCTGGATGAACGCAGCATCGTTCAAATCTTCCGTGCGAAACGTGATGTCAGCAGCCCCGTGTAATTGCTACCCCTGATTAAATTGTTTTACGCATAGAGTGACAGCAGAAATGATCGCCAATAACTATGCGGACATTGAATCGGCTAAAATAGTTCGGGAACACTTTGAAACTGAGTCGTTCTTCAAGTTATCAAAATAATAATAATAATAAGGGACGGACAAAGATTGGCCAATTTCTCCAGTGAAGGGCGTCACAAATACTTCTAGTAGATCATATGCACACGGATTTTAGAGCAAGGGGTGGGCTCGGGCTTTGTCTAACAGCCACTGTGTTGTGCAATGCAAATCTGCTGCGAGCCGTCCAAGCACAAGTGTCTTAAAGAATGAACTTTCTTTCGACGACAGTTTTTGTGCCTAAACCGCAGAAAGCGCACTGAAAGAACACACGCGGCGACTTTCTGGAAGATCCGGATAAGCACCGCCATGTTGGAGACGTTGTAGTACTGCGGTAAGCGCGTGGAAGCCACGTGGAGATGCTGGCGTGGTACTCGATTTTGCATGCAATGTCTAAAAGCTTTAGCAAATTCCGTCCCCTTCTAATCATCTAAGGGGGGCGCCCAAGTATGCCTCATACATTTATCCAGGCTGATGTGTCATTCCAAGATGTCATTCCATATATTGCTGTTAGCGAGCAGATGTCTCCATGGCGGGCGTTGTAAACGTACTGCTACATGCTACACGTTTTCACCGCACCGGAAACCTGGTGTTCGATGAGCGACTACCGCATAAACGAACATCGTGTACGTGCTTTCTTTTGCTACTTTTATATAACTACATCGTTGTTCTTTTGCTGCGCGTGATGTCTGGAATAAGACCAGTCTTGGGCAGTAACTAGTTACTAGTAACGCGTTACCGGTAACTAGTTACTTTTTTCAGTAACTTGTAACTGTAACTAGTTACTTTTAAGTTAGAGGAACTTGTAACTGTAACACTGTTACTTTTTTCGCAGTAACTGTAACGGAAAATACCGTTACAGTTACTTCTGTCTTTATGAAAAATTATCCAACAGCAACACTTTTTCGAACCTCCTTCTTTACCATATATCCTCTCCACCCCTCAACTTTCCAGAATAGGGCTCCCCTCGCAGTTTAGGAGAGGAGGTGACTAAGCGTATTATCTTCCCTGCAGAAGACCGAGGTTGGAGGTCTGTCATTAACGCAACATGTAAATCAATCGTGGTTCAACTGAACAGCCTGCTAAGTTCGCGTCCGTTTTTTTTTTTTTCAGCATATATATCCTTTTCGTCACTTGAGCATCTAGCTATGTTCTTGGTGTACAGGTGGAGGAGCATTAGGATGCCATGTTTATAGTCTCCCTCGTCTGAGGCTCCGAGCTAATCGTGTTTGAAGGGTGGCTAGAAAACAGCAGAACGCGAAACGGCTAAGGCCAGAAATTCCGTGAACTAGCGAAGCGATAGTTTAAGACTTCTTTGTAACTGGTTGTAAAATGTTTACTCCGACTTAATGCAACAATTATTAACAAAATGACAGACGTTTCACCCCCAATGCAGGTGGCATCCTAAAAAAGAAAAAAAAAATGAGCCGAGGTCAACCAGTCCACTAGTCACACATGTCCTTGTAAATGTCCAGTGGGGGGCCGCGGCTGTTTTTGCAAGCCGCGGTGGATGAACCACGATTCCAGGAGTTGCTTTCCCCCAACTTTCGTTCACAAACCGGCGTCGTCGCATTGTTTAGGTCAAAGCTATGACCTGTCATCCAGCAGTGCTCAACAAGCTCGGTCTTAGAACGCGTTGCATGGGTTGCTTTAGCGACATTCCGCATGAGTTCTTTAGGCCTCGTTGATCATTTCCTGCCCGTTTCGCCGATCCCCGCATCGCACTTTTAGATACCGCCATGATCATCAGGAGGTGTGCAGTCTTAGGATTTCGTGAACACACGTTGTCATGTTCCAAGGTATAATAACGGGACTTAAAAACGGTTTGTATGCCCAGCGGACCGGAAGCTCTCCGAACAGAGTCTGACACACCTTAAACATATGGAGCAGACACAATGGACGTCGTAACCACTCGTGATGCACTCCCCGCTGCTCTTCGCATGCGCTTCTGGGTATAGTTAATAAACGTCTTGGGATATACTGCCGTCGTTCCAGTACATCAACCACGTTTTCCACTTCAAGTAAGAGGCGTTCAAAGTGATTGCTGGTGTTGGGCCCCCTTTTATGTTTCCTTCGTCTAGAGTTTTACGACGTGCAACCCTTAATAAATAAATTCTATAATTTGATTTGTGATCTATTATTTTATACAGTAACGGAAAAGTAACGACGTTACTTTTGCACAGTAACTGTAACAAGTTACTTTCGGAAACTCTGTAACTGTAACAGAGTTACTTTTTTGGCTTAGGTAACTGTAACTGTAACACTGTTACTTTTTACTGGTAACGTGCCCATGACTGAATAAGACGTGGCAATGCTGCCGTCGCATTTGGCGCTGGCAAAATTTCGACGGACGTCGAGCTTCATTTGCTCAAGCGCGAGAACACGCACACAAGGCCGAAAGTTTTCTCAGTTTACTTTGCGAAGATCATATATCAGAGCAGCTGTCTGCTCTATTTGTCCGCGTCGGCATGCCCCGCTGTTCACACAAGCGTCTAATCTGGAACGTTCCGTGTGCAGCCGACAGCGGGGCGAGCCGTTCCGCTTCCAGATCGGCCTGGGCCAGGTGATCAAGGGTTGGGACCAGGGCCTGCTCGACATGTGCGTGGGCGACAAGCGAAAGCTGACCGTACCCCCGTCACTGGGATACGGAGACGCCGGCGCCGGCGACCGCATCCCGCCCGGCGCCACGCTAGTCTTTGAGACCGAACTCACCAAGATCGAGGACGGCCCGCCGCCCGTCAACGTCTTCAAGCAGATCGACAGCGACCAGGACGAACAGCTGACGCGCGAAGAGGCGAGTGACCTAACAAAATTCGTTGCTGGGTTAGTTGGCCCATAATCGTAAATACTGGGTAGCGTGGATTCGACACAGGGCAGAGAAAAAAGATTTGCAGGACAAGCGCTTATTGTCCGGTGCATCATTGTTCGTTCTATGTCCTGTGTCGAATCCGCGCTATCCAGTATTTAAGACGTACCATTCGTCGTTTTACGAGCCCCAAGAAACCGTGCCGACTGAGATTTTTAAGTGCTGGGAAAATAGAAAACAAGTAGTCGAGCAGGCGCGGAGTAGTTAAGAGAGATACCGATTGGCGGGCAGCGCGAGCTAGAGAGGTATTATCGGTCAAACACCTTGAGGGATACTGTATCAGCTTCGCGAGACTCGGGACATGTCAGCGTCCGCTACACCAGCGTTCCGGACACCTTGACCACGTGGTCACACCCCTGCTAATACGGTTATCCCAATAGCAACACCCATTAAAGGGGCCCTGCAACACTTCTGAGCATGGACAGAAAACGCTGCCGATCGGTAGTCGAGGCTCCTGAGAGCATGTGAGCCAAGCATTATAGCGCGCGCCCGCGGCCTGGAATTTACAATTAATTCTCAATCAGCTAGAAACCGCTCGCTTTTCTCTCGACAAATGATGCCATAATCCAAAATGGCCGCGTCATAAACACGAAGTCCACTGCCATTGGCTGATTTGAGCATCGTGAGCTCCATAGTTACCGCGGCCGCCGCGTGCCCGATCGCGTTCACACTGAAAGTAAGCACCGGGTTTGGAGAAAGAAAAAAGGAAAGAAAGCACTCAAGGTCTTGACACGCTTACGAATGGACTTAACTTCATGTCCCTTGTCAATCCCCCCCTGCGTAGCTTTCAACGCGCTCGCTGGTACGAAAGGAGTGAGAAAGTGCTTAAAGCATGCGACAAATGCCTGCAACTCCGCTCGTACTTGACGGATTCTAAAACCTTTTGCGGCAGTCGATTCTCGAGGCAATAAGCTCCTTTAATGACGTCATTCGATAATTACTTAGAAAAGCGTTGCAAGGCCTCTAATAGATTTTAAAATAGGGTACCCACGGTTTGCATACGCTATCCCTTGCGTTTGCTACCACTGTGCACGCATCATACGCTATGCTCTTGGGTACCCACTTTAAGTGACAAAAATAGCGTATTCTGCCCAACAAACACTTTCTCTGCAAACCCTATTCTAAAGCTGCCTAATATCAAAGGGTACCTTTGCATATGGCAATGGCCATAGGAGCCACAAACACGTCATGATGCCATGTTTCATCCGCTCTGGACACAAGCTCACTATCTCTTCAGCTTTGAGGGAAAGGGGAGGAGGCTAGGCAGTAGAGAAAGGAAGAGCGATCACTGAAACTACGCCTTTGCGGGAAGGGAGAAAAATGCGTTGAGAAAGTGTAAATTCAAACATGGCCGCACTGCAACGCTAGTAGCCCGGTCAAAGACAACGTGCGGAAGGGGCACTTGCACATCCGATACCACCTCCGCCAGCCATCCCTCATAAGCTGGACGTGTGTTGTATTTCCTTGCAGATCAGTAAATACCTGAAGGAGCAGCTCCCAGCCGCACAGGCTGCCGGACTCAAGGACCTGCCAGACACGGACAAAATGGTCGAAGAGATCTTCCAACATGAGGACAAGGATCGCGATGGCGTCATCTCCAGGGAGGAGTTCAGTGGACCCAAGCACGACGAGCTCTAATTGCGTCTTCCTTGAAACTATCTGTCTTAATTGAGTGGGAACACGGGACACAACATCAGCATGCAGCATCCACATCTGGGGTGCCCATTTCTCACACTGCATGTGCACTTCAGACTGGGCGTTCAATGCCAAAGTCTATTTCACGATTCACTAGTGCCTCACGCACCACTGTATGTGCCAACCAAAAACTTATGTCGAAAAAACAAAGATCAACAACAAATCGTGTGGCAGCTATAGCTGCAACCATTGCTCAGTTTTGTACTCGCGTGAAAAAATACCTCTTCCCGATATTTGAGCACTTTCTTACTTTATGACCACATGTTGATTAGTGGCAACAGGAAAGTTGCAGCAAAAAGGAGACGCACTCGCACAGGCATAATTCAAAGGTGCAGATGCTATTGGTGACATCATTCAACAATCTTTAATGAAAGCATGCACTGCTTTCTTTGCAATAATTCTTACTGCATTCTTCATCACCTATTTGACGATGCAAAAATGTTATCACTACTGCATGTACGTTCTGGTGTACCAGCAAAACACCTGTGCTAGTTAGCCTCCTATGTGGATTATGTGAATTTCTCTATATAATGTAAAGTTATACAGTATCGTGCAATGTTAAAAATGCTCTCCTTAAGGCGTGCACAGTGTGCACAGCTTGAAAACGCAGTGAAAATTTAGTTTGGTGCTATTTTGCCCACTGTTGCAATATTGTTAAAGTATTTACATTACCTATTTATCCATTTAGCTTTTTACGAGCAAATTTTATAGAACACCTAATATTGTGGTTGTTTAACAAATGGAACAAATCGTAACGCTGCAATTTTATGAGAAACAAATATCCGGTAATCGAGTATGCGTCTTTTATGTAATTTCTTCTTTAGCACGTATTTATTGCTGTTTATGACACTTGTGTTTTCGTACGTGTACCGCATGACTCCAAGTCCACAATTGTGTTAAACTTCTCAAGAAGGGTCTTTTTGTCAATAAACTATTTCAAAGAAAAGTTGCAAAAAGGTCTGAATTATTACCACGCTCGTAATAACGTGGATGACATCGAAACCTACTGGTCAACATTTTTATGCACACTCGGTATCAGGGCTCTAGGCAATCAGTGCACACCCAAGATGATACGATTAAAGGCGATCGGACTTTGAATACTGCTCTGTGTCCAGCTGGGTGCAAAAATAACGCTGAAAAACTAAAGCATCAATCAGCATAGTCAAGGAAGCACAACAGGTTGGCAAAACCTTGAGCAGCTCTATAATTTCTCACAGCAAGGAGGCTGATGGTGATTTCACACCAGTAAAAAATAAAAAATAAAAAATGCATTTGGCAAGAAGACCAGCAAGTCCATGGCACCTAGTCCTTGAATTCCAAGTTCAGGCAATTCACCACAAAGCTGTATGTATCTGTCAGTTCATCAATCTGGGAAAGAAAGAAAGAAAAAGAAGGAATGCACAGTTATGCAAGTGCACAGTAATGCAGTTGAAGAAGCTAGCCTGAGCCAATTAGTACACTTATGTGTCTTCATGGGAAAAAAAAAAAAAAATGCTAGTTTGTTTTTCAGATGCCAAAATTATGAGGTCATTGCGATGCAAGCTGTGGTGGGTTCAGTTGTACAGTGCAACCAAATGTTTCGCTGTGCACTGTCGTATTAATAGATTGTTTCTGGACAAAGTCACCAAGCTGAGACAACCGAAACTGCACATTTTAGCGCTAAGTGATAACCACGAATTGTTCAAAATTTTGTTTCTTTCAAGTTTCGACTGAGCCAAGATGTGGTCTTAATTATTTCCACTATCACCACAGCATACATACAGTCAAAGGTGAGAATGTGCAATGAAAAAACTGCAGATTTTCAAAAATTGTGCCATATCTCTAACGGCGTCATAACTCTGTGCTTGGCCTTGGGAAACAGCTACAACGCACACAGACGGCATGTTAAGAAACCTCTTTGGAAATAGCACTTAGTGTCATATGCCACGATAATGAAAGATGGCACTACGAAGTTAGCCATACCGCTTTCCAAGTTTCTGCAGCTACAAGTATTTTAATGCTTACCACTTTGGATATGGGCTTTCCATGCCCATGGCCAGCTTTGGTGTCAATGTGGATCAAAAGAGGGTTTGTCTGCACAGAGAAGGGCAAAACAGATGCACATGGGAGATTTATTACAATTTTATGTGCGAGAGCATATGGTAGCACACAACCCCGCAGTTTGTGAACAGTGAAAGGGGTGTCCTGGCTTAAAGGGGCCCCGCAACACTTTTTCAGCAAGGTCAGAAAACGCTGCCGATTGATAGTCGAGGCTCCCGAGAACACGCGAGCCAAACATTACAGCGCAGCACACGGCCTGGGATTTGCAATAAATTCTCAGTCAGCTAAAAATTGCTTTTTCTCTTGACAAATGATGCTATTTACTCAAAACCACTGTGTCATTGACTTAAGTTCTATGCCATTGACTGATTTGAACATGGCGCGCTCGGTAGGTACTGCGGCCGCCGCGGGAGGTCGCCACTTGCCTGCACGCGTAATTGCATTTGAAAGGACACCATGCATTCGGAAAAAAAAAGCTGCACGTTTGAAGGAAAAAAAAGCTGCTCAAGGTCACGAGGCACGCATGACGTACCTTCTTCCCCCATGCCATCCCTCCCTGCTTAGCTTCCGGCGCTTTCGTCGGGACGAGGGAAGAGAGGAAGCAATTACAGCTCACGACAAATCTTTGGAACTCTGCTCGTACTGGACGGATTCTTAAAATTCTTGCGGTGGTCAATTCGTGAGGCAATAAGCTCCTTTAGTGAAGCCATTCCATGGCTACTTGGAAAAGTGTTGCAGGGCCCCTTAAACGTATTCACTCGCAAGCTGCGTATCAGCACAGGTTAATGTTGATGAAATCATAAGTATTGGCTAATGTAAGCTACCTGCTGTTATAACAGCAACATTGTCTTTATTCAATCCAAGTACAATGATATTGCTGTCGCACAGAGACAATAAAATATACAGAAATAAAATCTTGATGACCATGGTACATATTCCCACCAAAATGCATTAGAATAAAGCAGGAGACTAAGACGGGCCTTTTCCTGCACCGAAAACTGCAAATGATGTCATGAAGTTTCTGGGACAACATGACGGAAACACCGTTGTTTCCAAGGAAGCTTGGAAATCCCTCTAGCCACTCTTACTGCAAAGATGACACTGGCGATACTGTTTGATACAGGGCATGTTTATTCAAACAGCTGCCACCTAAGCGTCACCAAGTGTACCGAAACCTTGTGGGTATTTCAAGAGGTGCTACGACTTTACACTACCGATTCCACAATCCGTGAAAGCTCTACCCTCTATGTTCTATACATGTGACATTGTTCTATGCTCTATGAGACACTGGCTGTATTCCACTAACATTTGCAGTAGGGAATATCTCCACCGACATCTGCAGCTGCACTATGGGTATGTTCCCCCATCCCCACGTTGCAATGTTTCTGCTGTGCCTTTCGTTCAATTTGTTTCCGCTTCTTTTACCAGTGATAACAATGTACAGTCAATTCCGGATATATCAAACTCGGATATATCGAATTATTGGCTATATCGAACAGTTGAGAAATCCCCTTGAATTTCTCATGCAAAAGTATAGGGCTGGTGAACAGGTATATCGAACTCCCGCACAGCGAAACATCCGATATATCGAACGCTGCGTCGCGCCAAACTCCAGGGAGTGCATTTTTCCTAACAAGTGTTGGTCATTTTCGGCCGCGTTCTGCCAAGTTCCGATCACTCTTCGCGCGCAGGTGACAAGGCGGTGTCGTTGCATTACGTTGATCTGGTTGGTTGCGCAGTGCTTGTGAGTGCACCGGCTTGTTGATGCGCGATCTGTAGGTTGTAACGCGCGTGCATAGTGTTTTTCAAAGGGGCCGATTGCCAAAGGCACCAAAATGAGATGAATGCGGAGATACTTGGCAGCCTCGTCGCAATGTTCGCAGTCCCTTCTCTGTTTGCGCACGATGGCATGTGGGCCCGAAAAGCATGGCCTTCGTGATCGGCAACGTCGTGACGTATTTTTGGCGTTTTCGTTTATAAAACACATCTTGGAGGCTACGCTTTTTCTTGTTTTTGCACCAAAGCAGCGGCTGCTTGCTACAAAGCTACAAGCGCTACAAGTGCCATCGCCATCGCCAAGATGCCAGCGGTCGGGATTTCTTCCTTTGTTGTTTGTGGGCTGCGCCGCTGCGTTGTCTCTTGCGGCTTGAGGATTCGTGTACTTCTCGCTTTGTTCTTGACAAATCCTCATTCGGGAGTCGAACTAAACATTGACCCACTCGCAGTGATAAAATGTTGACTGGTGCTTGGAACGATGTCAAGCAAAGCACCGTCATGAACTGTTTCCTTGCGGGCTTTGGTGCCAGGTGACAACTTTAGGTGCGTCATGACTTCTGACAACGGCGTACGGTGCCTCAGTGAATTTTGCGACATAGCATTTCCGGGCGCTCTCTTGGACGGGAGTAGAGCAAATGACTTCATCAGTGCAGATGACAACGTCGATGTTTCTGACTGCATCGTTGCCGGTGCTGCGGAAGCGGACCCGTACGGTTATGAAGATGTCAACGCCGCTGTCAAACAATCGCTTATCGCGCTCCAGAGCTTGCATCGGCGTTCAGCGTCAGTCACCGCTGTTGTGGCCGATGGTCCTGAATTTGCTTATTTGGAAAGCTTCAACTATATTTAGGATGACTTGATGAACTTGACGGCGCGCAAGGAGCAAGACAAGTTTAGGGACTATTTTCATGCGAAATAAAGTGCGGTAACTTGCAAAAGAAGTTGCCACCTTATTTAGCATACTAGTTGTGAGCAAATCATCATGTTAGTGCTTGTTACGAATTCCGGAAACTGTTTCGAGACCTGCAATGCATTAATATGAGCCTTAAATATGCACATTTTATATTTCGAATTATCGATATATCGAACTATTTCGCGATCCCCTTCGAGTTCGATATATCCGGGATCGACTGTACTACAGTAGAACCCTGCTGTTAGGTTCCCAGGTGCTGTGTTTTCCTGGCTCTTACATTGCTTTCAGCCGGCCCCAGCATAGCTACCACAGGATCCAATGCATTGGAAACCCCACCATTACGACGCAACTGTGGGACCATTCCCGCATTGTACATTGCGAGCCGGCCCTCCAAGACAGCCCGGGCGACCATGTTGACTTTTCGAACGTGGCTTGGTTTGGTCCGCTTGGTGGCTTAACGATCGAATTGGCCGCTAGAAGCGGTGAGGTATCTATGATGCCTTTTTATCTACTGCCACCAGAAACACGGCCTCCGAGATATGTATTTTTCATATGGTGTCTACGACGTGTTTGGGTGCTAAAAATTGGCTTTGATGCATTCAACAAAAGTACGGACTTGGAGATTAGTTTTTGTTGCCCAGAGTCAGTTTGCGTGGATTGGGTGCCAGGGTGGACTCATCGCTATTGTTATTGTAGGAAATGATTTTCCTGGATTTGTTGCGGAGATTTGCGTGCAGTGACACTGCCAAAAGCCACACGGCACTGCAGGTGCTTGATAGACGCCTTGTACTGATCGGGCGTGACAAAATGAGCAAGGCAACGCTGCACAATTTCTTCAAAATTGTGTGCTTCTCGCCACTACTCTAATTTTTCATTTTTTTCCTGTTTCTCAGCACTTACGTTTCCCAGCTTGTAATGTTTTTTTTTTCCCGGTCTCGTGAAAAACGTATCAGCAGGGTTCTACTGTATTCAGTTCAGCTTGGTTGATCTTATTGTTAATGTGCCTTTCGCACTGAATTCTAACAAGCATTACTTGTAAAATTCACAATTAGAATTCAACTGCTTCAATACAGAAAGTCTATGAAGGTCTACAGAAACAACAAAACGACTTTCATAAGGGGCATTATTACAGCATACTTGTTTTTTAAAGAAGAAAAATGGTGCGTTAGAGTAAAGTAAATGCGGCAGACTGTCTGACATGCCACGCTATGCCCGTACCTGCTTGTTGGAGTTCCCATGAATGTGTTGTAGCTGAGCAATGAACTTGAGCGAGTGGCACGGAACGACACGGTCGTCGTGGTCGGCAGTCAGCAGCAGTATGCACGGGTACTGCACCTCATCGCCCATCGCAGCTGGGATGTTATGCAAAGGTGAATACCTGAAGCCAGGACGAGAAAAGTTGAAGAATTATTTCCTAGATGCCGATATGCTACCGCATTGCAGAGACAAGCATTTGAAGACTTCATGGCATTTTCCCAGTCCCAAAGCATAATATGTAGGAAAGCAGAGGTGCTACACACAAATAATTAAACGTGAGAAAATCGTGTGACAGCATTGAGACTCCAAACAACCAAGCAAGAGCATCTACTTTTCTGCGAAATCCCGCCAGAACAACATAACATCATTAGAATAGAAGCTTGAGAGAGTTGGTAGAGATTCATACTTGTCAATGTGTGCACATCACAATGTTTGGACGACACACGAAAGAAGTAGACAAGACAGGTGCCTGTCCCGTCTACTCCTTTCATCTTTCGTCTGAACATTGTGAAGTATGAACAATAAGTCAGCTACATTGAGAGAAGCAACGTCCATGCATGACCAATATGCTGCGCACTAGAGGGGCACTGACGTGACATCGCAATGCTGTAACTAATAAGAGGTTGACTCTCCTAGATTTGATTTCACATCACGATACTGTTGAATTTCCCGTGCTCATCCCACAAGAAGAAGAAGAAAAAATTGGCCGCGTATCTGCGTGCTTCGCTGCAAATGTCGTGTAAAGACGATAGAAGAGGCGCTGTGTGAGATATGGACGCCATCTGGCAATACGTCGGGAAACATGAGTGCTGTGTTGCGTGCTGGTAGTCCCGGCGCAGCAGCAGGCGAAGACCGGCGGTGACCAACGCGACAGGCGGGGACGCCAGCCAGCCCGAAAACGCGGTTTGGTGCGAAGCGCTGAAGCAGAGAAACGTCCACACTCAACGAGTACTCTCCACACACTCTTTTACTTACACGTCGCCTGGGTAAAACAGGAACGCCAGAGCGGCGCCCACAACCGGCAGCCTGAAGGCCGCCCACAACGCTGCTTTTTCATTTTTTAAATATTTTTTTTTCACCTTCTTGGCCTTCTCAAAACTAAAGTTTTTCAACACCAACCCATGGCATTCGTACAGTGCAATACAGAACCGAAACCGAAACACAACAATGAGCTCGTGCGAAGGGCACGGAGGAAGGCTAATTTCAGCGCAGTCGCATTTTCAGCTTTGTTGAAACAGCGCTCACTAGACGACGACGAAGTAAAAGAAGGCGCAGGACAGGCGCTGCCTGTCCTGTGCCTTCTTTTACTTCGTCGTCGTCTAGTGAGCGCTGTTTCAACAAAGATGAATGCATACCAACTCGCTCAAGCTTCCATTCTTATGCATTTTCAGCGCAGCTTAAGAAACTAGGGTCCTTAAAATTACGTATGTATGCATTTTCTATTAAAGGAACACGCCACCTAATACTTACCTAGTGATGTTGCACCTCAGATATGCATGATATTTACTTTTTGATCGACAACGTTCACAAGTATGAACAGCCGTACCAGTTCAAGACGGCTGGCCCTTGGGAAAGTGGTTCAACTTTGGCCGAGTGGCTGAATCAAGGGACGTGCCGACAAACAGAAAGACAGACAGACAGACAGAAAGACAGACCAAAATTTCTGCGTTTAAGTTCCCCAAGAAAGACTATAGTCTTTAAAACAGCATGTGGCTGTGCTCGTGAGCTCGTTCTAACCAGGAACAAAGGAGCCATCTTTACGTTCTGGGCTCATGCGGACGCTAATAAACGTATGTATGAGCTTCTAAGTCTGTGTTGGCTGTTATTTGTGCCTCATATTTTACATTTGGTGTCGAAACCCAGGAGGTGACAGCCGGGAGCTACCGTCAAGGGACATCGCTGGTGGCTACCGACTGGAACAACAGCCACGAACCACGGAGGCCTACCGATCAGCTGACCGCCATGGACAGGCTCAAGATGAAGAAGACCACGCGAAGGGCCCAGAGCACCAAGCTCATCCAAGAGGCAAGTGCCTTACTTGAGTGTGATGACGCGACAGAGCAACAAATTGACTCGATTTATGAGAGGCTGATGAGAAATAACGAGGAGCTAAAGAAGATTAATGATGAGATGGAGAGCCACATAGGTGACAAAGCATTCGAGGCGGAGTACGCTACCGTAATTGAATATGAGGACAACGCGACCCGCATCTTAGTCGAGCTCGAGAGCAAACGCCGCCAGCATAGCGAAACATCTGCAGTTGCGTCGCCTATCGAAGTTCGTGACATGCCGGCGGTGAGTGGACCTGCTGAAAGGCCAGGAGCCAAGTTACCGAAGCTGACGATTAATTCTTTCGCTGGTGACTTGTGCAAAAGGAACGAGTTCTGGGAGCAATACGATCAGGTCATCAACCAGAACGGCAATCTTACAACTAGCAACAAATTTAACTACCTGAGGCTGTTCTTGAAAGGAGATGCAGCGGCAGCTATAGCGGGGCTTCCTACCACCGAAACATGTTACGAAGACGCGTTAGACATTCTGAAAAGACGTTTCGGCAACAAAAAGCGCTTGGAGCAGGAGTATTTCTTAAGACTTCGAAGGCTTACTCCTGTGCGTTCTTCTAACAAGGTGGCCAAACTCCGCAAGTTATATGACCATGTGCTGATTAATACGCGGGGTCTAGGGGCACTTGGTGTCAGCAAGTCGTCCTTCTCATCAATGCTATGCGACGTTCTGCTGAGGGCATTGCCACATGACATCGTCGTAGCATATCATCGATCCTGCGCGACACAACCTGAAAGCTCCAACAACGTTCAGCATGACCCAGAACTCGAGCATCTTCTTCACTTTGTCTCTACTGAACTGGAGAGCCTCGAAAAACGTGACTATGGGGAACAGAAAGGATGCGACGAGGCGGCTTATCCTAGAGACGAGAGCAGTCACTTTCACAGCGCGACCCCCAACGTCATCGGTGCTTCACAACCAAGCTTCAAAGCCATCTTCGGATACGGGCTGCACCTTTTCCAAGTCTACGCAACATTTGACGGAGTCCTGCCGTAGAGACCTACCGCAAAGAAGCTTCTCTCCGCCGACATGCGGTGCTTTCGATGCAAGGTCATCGAGCAAGGGATTGCAGGCGTAGAATTGCATGCTCGGGCTGCGAAGGTCATCATGCATCCAGTATGTGCGACCCAGAGAAGCTGAGCCGAAGAGCGCGGGAAGACGTCAAAGGCAGCAGTACGACCGTATGTGCAGCTACAACCAAGAACAACGCAAGGGGTGACCCTCTGACCTGAGTGCTCCTACAAACTTTCTGCGCATGGGCAGTGACTGATTATTTGGGTCGCTATGTCAGAGGCGTGTTCGATGGAGGAAGTGAACGCACATTCGTAACCGAAGCACTTTCAAGGCGTTTGAAGTTGAAGTGTCTTGGCTTTGCTACTATAGCAATCAACACTTTCGCTAACATCAGCAGCTGCACACCGAAAAGACTCTCAGTGTAGAGCCTCACCTTCGAAGTCAACATTCCGACATGGAAGTCGCACTGAGAGCCATTGCGATACCCCACATTTGCCAAGACATCTCAGACAGCACGATGACTTCGGTGTTCATCGCAGAATTCAAGAAAACTGGACACGATATCGCCGATGAGCTGCTCAACTCATCCACTGAGAAAGAAAGCGGGATAAGTGTGCCGATTGGCTCGGACCAGATGTGGACGGTAATAACAGGTGAAATTTACAGACCTGAAAGCGAGGAAAAACTCATTGCCATGAAGTTTGGATGGACATACCAAGGGAGCACCGAACACTGGTCGTCAAAGGCAGTTGACTCTCGAGTTATGGTATGCGTGTTAAAGACTCAAGTAGAGCTTGGTGAAGAGTTAATCCAGTCATTTAGGGAACTAGAGAGTATAAGCATATCTGATATCGGAAACAAGGAAATTGAGATGAGCTCAACTATGGAACACTTCAAGGAAACAATAGAAATGCGGGGAGACAAATACGAAGTGTCATTGCCCTGGAAAACTGGATTTGAACTATGTAACAACAAGAAAGTCGCCACTACCAGACTACAGAAACTTTTGAGGTGCTTATCCAGCAAAGATGGTTTTCTTCAAACTTACGACGCCACGATCTGTGACTACCTACTAGACGGACATGCAGAAGTAGTAAAGGATACACCTCGAAATCCGGCGAAGGTTTACTACATGCCACATAAAGAAGTGATCCGGGAACAAGCACTGACAACAAAGGTGCGAGTCGTTTTCGACGCATCGTCAAGGGCACAAGGATGCAAGTCGCTCAACGAGTGCTTAGAGAATGGCGACAACTTATACCAGGACCTCGTAAAGATATTGCTACGCTTTGGAACGCACCCCATTGCCATAATGGCAGATATCGAGAAGGCCTTTCTTCAGATTTCGATAAAAGAAGAGGACAGAGATGCCTTTTGATTTCTGTGGTTAGAAGAAGGCGATGTCGCTGAGTTCCTACAGAAGCAAGTGCAGGAATGGAGGATGACCGGAGTATCTTTTGGAGCGACATGCAGCCCATTTCTGCTGATGGCAACCATTCTTCATCACATAAGAAGAGCGCCACCAAGTATGACCTCGACCACGAAGACCTTGGGCGAATCGTTCTACGTTGACAACTTAGTGACAGGAGCTGATATGTAACGATGAAGCTGCCAAGTTTTGTAAAAAGGTGCAACAGCTCATGCTCTCTACAGGCATGAATCTTCGCAAGCGGACGACAAACTCCAAAGAGCTTATGAACTTGTTGGAAGGCGAGCACCGATCAACCAGCCAAGAGATGGTTGTACTTCATGAAGCTTCAGTAAAAGTACTTGGAATTGCCTGGAGTCCCCAGAGCGATGAATTCAGTTTCTCAATGGCAAATCTTCTTGCTTTTATTAAAGCAAAATCAGACATGAAAAGGTTTGTTCTGCAAGCAGAGTCAAGAGTGTTCGGACCCGATGGGATTCATTGCGCCATACACGGTGTCTGTATGAATACCGTTTCATAAAATCTGGACCTGCGGAATTAACTGGGACAAGTGTTTGCCTCAAGATTTACGAGAAGAATGGCAGGACTGGGTGAACCAGTTGACAAAGCTTCAGTCCATTAGGGTACCACACTACATCAACAGCAATGGAGGGAAGCTGCCCCACGAACTAGAACTGCACGTTTTTTGTGATGCAGGTGCGTTAGCATACGGCACAAGAACGATTTTTTAACAACCGAGAGTGACTTTGCAGCAAGCAGTTTGACCACAGACTTCATTATTACAGAAATATTATAAAATGATTCAATGTGTTCACACTACTCCACGTGTCAAGCCACCAGTGCTCAGATTTCGACTGAATTTGGTACCTAGTACCAAATGAATGAATGCACCAGAAGGTTCAAGCTATGTTGAGACGAAGCAGTAATCAATGTCCCTATGTGAGGATTGCAGTAGGCACCGTAGACATTTCTAGCAGACAAACGGCTATAAAGAATTTTACTGACCTGTACAGGTAATTGAACATTTTTTCTTCGTCTGAGCTGCCATAGTCTGACGTCCATGCATAGCCAATGGTAAACTTGTGGAAACGTAGCATGTCCAGCACTCTGCATGAAAGAAGAATGAGGGAATAAGGCATGAACCTAAGCACAAACTCGAGTAAAGGGCTGAGCTCCAATCCCCTTGGGTGCTTTGCTAATCAGCAACCATAACTGAGGTATTAATCAATGTACACGTTTGTGCCACTAACAGGTACTTTTAGCTTTACGCCAAAAGTGATTTCCATCATCTGTGACAATCTTAGTTACCATAATGAGTATGTCATGCCATCATACTAGTACGTTGAAAAAGGATTCAGTTTTAATGCAGATGTGTACGTGGAGGTGCTTGATGCCGTTGTAAAGCCCTGGATACAAGTTGTGTCAAAGGAAAACTTCACGTATTTAAAGGGGTCATGAACCACTTTTCCAAGTAATGATCTAATGGCCTCGGTATCGGAGTGTACTGCCTCCCGAATCGATTGCCGCAAAAATTTCTCGAATCCGTCAAGAATCAGCGGAGTTACGGGGGTTTGGCGCACGCTCCCAGCGCTTTCTCTCTTTTCTCGTGCCGACGAGCGCACTGGAAGCTAGACAGGGAGGGATGGCATGGGGGAAAGAAGTTACGCCAGCGCGCGTCATGAAACGCGATCGCTCTCCCGCTGTGATTCGCTTGCGCGAGTGCGGCTACCGTGTACTGAGGAGGGCGCCGGCGAGTGACGGCACCCCGCGGCAAGAAGCGCATCTGATCCGAACGCCGCTCTCGATTTACGTCGGCTATCGGCCAATAAGCGTGCTATGTCTCTGCGACGTACAGCGGACAGACGCCCCGCCCACCGACGAGAGTGAGAACCGGCCTCTGTTTGAAAAGAGGGTGCCTGGGGAAACGGCAACTTCGCGCTCCGCTTGTGGCCATTACGCGGCGCGCACGACTGTAATATTTGGCAGAGCAGTTCATAGCCGTGTCAGCTTTCCGCAGGATGTGTTTTTTCAATCAGCCCAAGGGGTGCTTCATGACCCCTTTAAACAAGATTCTGTTCCCGCACATACAAGCCTCACTACCCAGGAGTGGCTATGCACCAGACCATATTGTGCTGAACCTGTGGCCTCCTAGTTCTCCAGAATTATTAAAACCATTCGACTTCTACTATCACTTCTATGTAACATCCATATATGGGCATTAATGAGAGGAAGTCTGACAAGCAGCTACATAAACCCAAATAACTCACTGAAGGCCGACATTGCTGAACTGTCCCCACCATCTTTTAGGAACACTTGATCAAAGCGTGTGCTCGTTTTCAAAGCCAAATTAACAAAAGTAGTTTCGGAGATATTGTCACCTGGGATATGTTTGCAGCACCTCGACTAAGTGCCAGTTCTCAAATACATCGTGCACCTGGTATACATTTCCAGGCCCCCTGGCAATTTCAGCTTTATCAAAGCAATCTCTGTGGAACCCCTGTGCTCTATGGAGCCCAGTTTCAGAACCTGTGCCCCAGAATAGAAACTCACCCTACTTGGCAGATGATGCACTTGAACAAGTCTGGTCGCTGATTGGCACACGCTGCCACCACCAGGCCTCCATTGGAACCACCCTGCACAACAAGCCTGTGCAGGCCAAAGCAACGATTGCTCAAGACAATAATACACAGGCGCAGGCACGTAGGCAAGGGGGGCGATAGAAATTCATCCAGCCTTCTATATTCCCGGGCAACTTTTTTTCTTTTTGCCATGGAAAGACTTTCTTTCGAACAATTAGGCCAAACAGCAACAGGGAGGTGCCCGGGGACGCACGCCTGGGCCATGCTCGCTGGTATGTCTCAATTAGCTATATTAGAGAATTTTAGCGTGCACGACATTCCGGTATAAGCAAAGGCGTCTATGGAATATCGGTATAGCGAGTGCACACCAGCGGAGAAATAGGATACGTTAGGTTTCTACAATAGCAATTCTGCGCTTACAAAGTTCTCCCTTGCGCCGCGAGATGGCCCCACCTACCCGGCCTCTCACGGTTAAGGCTGCAGTAACCCGGTATTACGCAAGCACAACGAAGGACGAACTAAAATTCACTATTAACGCTGCCTCTGTGTTACTTGTTAGCGATGATATTTATCTATACGCTACTCCACTTTGATAGTTTGTCGCCGTGTCGGCGCGTACCTCACGTGTAATGAAACGACACACTCATTCCGCCTTTTCCCAATTCTAACACAATTCCCCGACATGCTGACTGACAAACACACGTCAAATCATGCTCGTTCCTTTCGCCTGTCTTTTCTTGATGGTTTGCGTCTTGTAATTTCATGAAATCATTCGAAGCGGCGCGACAAAGATCAGGCATGAAGAGTGAGAGTGTTTCCAGGTGTCGGCGCCACGATAAAAACACTCAAATCGAAGACGTCATTGCTACTAGTGCATCGTCACTCAGGATGGTATGCGTCACACCGAACACGTCACAGTAGTGTCGATTTCACAAAATGATGAAAGCCCCTTTGAGATTTCGTACGCTCTTTGCCCTCTAAATAAAATAACTTCCAGGTGACGGACGCCATTCAAGTTTGGTCAAAAATACTTATGCATACCGAACAATCGAATGAAGAACACATCTCGAGCTTGAAATTTTATGTCAGTGCCCCTTTAATATCGAGTATATACGTAATGCCAAAGCGATGAAGTACATACACAATCAATTTTCTTAGCTATGTATCTTACGATAAGTGGTACAAAGCTCGCACTTTTAGGGACGAATGGCCCCGGCAATTTTCGCCTTTTCAGTTGCATTCTCCCTTCATCTCTCACTTCCTGTGCGCTGGACTCTTTTGTTATGCATCCTCAAATATTCTATTGACGGTTTTCTTCCATTTCTATATACTGCAAATGGGGTTAAGTGCGTGTCCACTTTCGCAGGGCACAACTAAAGGCAAAACTATGGCCTCCGAGATAGGCTTCGGCAATTACGGAGGCCACAGGCAAAAGAAACCTGAAGGTGGTCACGACCAAGACTTTGCGATTTACTTGTATGATGCACGTGTTAGCATTTAATAGTTAAAATGGGAACTTTGAGCCTTTATACTGTACATGCGCGATGCTGTGTGGCGACGACCAATTCAGATTATGGGAGGTCGCGGTGCGCGTGATAAACATCACGGGTCTTCAGTCTGCCTCTAGCTGCTCACTTCATGTTACACAACACGCACCGCGCACTGCGGTCAGAGGCTTTGTTAAGCTTTATAGTCACGGTTACCACGGTTCTCCGTCAGGGCTATGCAGAACAATAACAGCAGAGCCACATTATCACACTTTCTCATGCGACCAGCTGTGCAGAACGCGAGTAATTCGCTTACCCAACACGTTCGCAATGGCCCGTATCCAGCACTCTCGCCTTTCTGCTTCGTACGACAGGTATGGAAATCAGTAAAACTTAACGTTATAATTCAGCCCTTTACGTCCGTGGCAATTCAGAATGCAACAGTTAGCGTCAGTTGTGGTGTTTCTTCGTAGCAGGCAGAGCTGTCACGTCTGCTTTGTTTTCGCTATCGATCTCGTGAGTGATCCAGCAAACACTTCAACATGGTTTGGTGGCGCGCCGACTAGCGGAGAGAAATTCATAGCTCTCCTGATTAAATGCACAAACACATGCAATATTAAGTTAAACTGTTGATTCGCACCCACTATTTGCACCTGGTTCCACAACAAATTTTGCAAGGAAGTCTGACTTTGCACTAGCCAATACTGCTCCGACAGGTGGCGCTATGTGTCTTGCGAAACTCCAGTCTCTGACATCTACTTAAAAAAATTTAGAGGATTTACAGATACAACAGATATTAGGGTAAACTACATAAAAATGATGCCCTATGAGGACCTCTTTTACACATGTTGCAAAAGGGTGCCCTTATTACAAGTAGTGGTTTATGAACACTAGTGAAAAGTGTTCAAAAAGACAACTTCATCTTGAGGTCACGTGCCAACATGAACAGCTTGCTCTCTTGCTTAAAGGGGTACTGACACAAAATTTCGCGGCCGAGATAGCCTGCTGGATCGATTCCCGTGTACGTGCGTGTACCATCTGCAAAATATCGACAGCGAATAAAGTTTGGAAGGTATTTTATATGAATTTTGAAGTTCGCGAGCGCGATCCAGCATTATAGGCCGCACCTAGTGCATTGACACCCTCGGAGGTGACCCGAGGTGACCCCCCTATTTCCCCTACGTAACCGTTGCAGCCGGTACAAGTTACGATGACGTCATAGCCGCCATTTCTGTTTTAACGCTCTTCCCGACGAATCGCTCCTCGCCAGCGGGTCAAACCTGAAGTGATTCGCCACGTCGAAAATTCCTTCCATCCCCGCCGCAAGAAAATCGTCGCCATCAGACGACGATGAGCCCGACGACGACAGACCGCGCGGAAATGCGTCACTGTTCTATGTGCTCACATGACCGAGCGTTTCACTCGCTAGGTGGTGATAGTTGCACCCGGCGGCTTGTCGTTTTTGGAGCTCTGTCAAACCGAAACTGAGGCTGTGTCGGTAATGAGGAGCTTGTAATTAATTATCTGTCGCGCGCTGCAGCAAACAATGTGCCGTGTTATGACTAACAGGCCCCCAGCAACACATTGCAGCAAAAAAACGCGGGGCGAAAGTTTTTGTGTCAGGACTCCTTTAAGGGGCGGACACTGCACTTTTAAACTTTTTGAAAATTCTTGATCGATTTTGACTAAACTTGCTGATTTGATGTAAATGTGTGTGTGCAGATTTCCAATATGTAATTATTTTTCTAGTACAACATGTAGTTTTTAAAATACCAAATATTTCAGATGCCTTTTTGGGAGCAAGATTCCTAAGCAGAGTGTTACAATGTATATCAGCATATCTCAATGTCCTATGAGAATTGCACGAAGTAAAAACAAGAATGGATCTTTTGAACCCATTTGAACAAAAGTTATGGTACACTGAACATTCATGAGTGAGTCAATGTAAAGCTGGGATTTCACTTGCATTTTCATGGCACATACTGACATACAGTTGAAACTCGATTTAATGAAGTGATGAGGACGCTCGAATTACTTTGTTAAATTGGGAAGTTTGTAAAATCGAGGAAGAGATTTGTTGGTCCTTTGAAATCTATAATTGTAACGTAGCCTCGCCCGGGAGCTACTGTGACATTTTATTTACCACTAATACACGCCTGCGCGTTTGAAAAATCTGCGAGGACAGCCCAAGCATGAATTCCTCCCGTGTCCGAGTGATACAGGCGAAGTAGATGGTCACACGAAGCTATGACAAGCTGCGGATATTCAAATACAGGGAGAACGAGTGCAGTTAATGTGTGAGCATAATAATAATAATTGTTGGGGTTTAGGGTTTAACGTCCAGAAGCCACGATATGATTATGAGAGACGATGTAGTGGAGGGCTCCGGAAATTTTGACCACCTGGGTTTCTTTAACGTGTACCTAAATCTAAGTACACGGGCCTCAAGAATTTTCGCCTCCATCGAAAATACGGCCCCCGCAGCCGGGATTAGATACCGCGAACTTCGGGTCAGCAGTCGAGCACCATAACTTGTTCTCTTTTCCACTATTTACAAATGCACTATAGTGAGTCACTTCACAAGTACTTACTTGTCCTTGGTGGTGTAGTTGTTCTCAACAAGGTACTCTGCAGCAGACTGGACATCATCAAATGTGTTCTGTTTATGAAAGAGGCGGCCTGCATTGTGCCATGCCTCACCGTATTCCCTGTATTAAAGAAAAAAAAAGTGCATCACATTTCTGGACCATTCAGTGCTATTAATGACATGTAACAAACTGTAGTGAAAATTTTGGTCACACAACCGAACCGACCTGTCGTGCAGCACGCTAGACTAGACATCCAGGCAAAACATGCCAAGCGTCTATGTGCGCTTCTTTCGGCACTCTGTAGTAGAGCACTGCCCAAGCCCGGGCCGGCCCGGCCGAAGCGTTTTTCGGCGGGCCCAGGCTGGGCTTGGGCGTGAAAGTGCAGGCCCGGGCCGGGCCCGGGCTTGAGGCTGCGGGCCGGGCCGGACACGGTAAGTCGGGCCTTTGAGCACACGCGAACGTTATGCATTGCATGGTCTAAGGTATACTGTGCCAAGCTGAAGTGACACGTGCAAAGAGCTGGCTCTTAGTAAAGCTTAGCAATAAAAATAGAAAAACAGTTGAAGTGCTTTTTTTTTTTCACCAGTATAGATATAGATTAGCACTGTATATTTTCACTAACGTTTCGTCTGCTGGACCTGACTTTGTCAAAGTAACAAGTACATCGTGGTGGGTTTCCTTGTAAACACGCCAGATCACGGAGATATATATATATATATATATATATATATATTAAAAGCACTAACAATGAGCCAGATCACGGTTGTTCCCATGGGAGGAATAAAGATTTCGGTCTTTTATTCTAGGTTGACACATACGGTACATTTCATTTATATTCCTTGGTATTACGTACCAAAACCACGATATGATTACGAGGCACGCCGTAGTGGCACCGGATTAATTTCGACCACCTTGAGTTCTCTAACGTGCACCTAAAGATAAGTATACAGACGGGTGTTCTTGCATTTCGCCCCCATCATATTGTGGCCGCCGTGGCTGTGGGAATCGCACCCGCACCCTACGCTCGGCGCCTTGTTTGCGCTCGAACGTACGTGTGCAGCGGCATGCTATTTCACGCGAGGCGACGGCAGACGCGGCCCTGTGGCTCGTTAAGTCCGAACCCACGCTAGTGGCCGTACTCCTGTGAGATACGTGCACACTACAGACTTAACCCCTTGAGGGTTTTCGCCGTTCATGTACGACAGAAGCTTCCTGGTACCAAAGGGTTTTCGCCATACATGTACGGCATAGCGTTTATTTTTAAAACGCGCCCCTTTTTCGATCATTTCTCTTGCTTGGCCTGTGCTGCCACACTCCGGGTTTACGTGGAATTTTTTTCATGCGCCGATGTCTCTCCGTTGTATTTCTTTTTTGCTTCCCAAAACGGCGCGCCGGCTCCCGTTTGCCCATCCGAGTACGTTCGCAGTGCAGCTGGTTTGAAGTGCGCGTCTTTATCGATCATTTCTCTTGCTTTGCATGTGCTGTCACGCTTCGGGAATACGTAGAATTTTTTTCATGCGCCGATGTCATTCCGTTGTTGCTTTTTTTATGCTTCACAAAACGGCGTGCCGCGCACCGGCTATCAGTTGCGCAACCGAGCGCGCCCGCGGTGCGGTTGGTTTTAAACGCGCACCTTCTTTGATCATTTCTCTTGCTTGGAATGTGCTGCTATGCTTCGGGAATACGTGAAATTTTTTAATGCGCCGATGTCTCTCAGTCTTCTTTTTTTTTTTTTTGCTTTCCAAAGAGGCGCGGCGGCTTTCAATTGCGCATCAGAAGGTGCGCACACGGTCCGGCTGGTTTTGGTTTGGTCGTTCGGCTGGTTTTCGCTTCTTGCGCCCGCAAAGCTGATGGCTGTTTGGTTTCTAATCTCTCAAAGGGTGACCGCTTGTTACTCTCTCACGTTTATTGCTTCCCAGGGCGCGATTACATCTGTTTCCGTGCGGCGCTGAAGTTACACAAACGACGCCGCCGTGAGTACGTTTCCTGTTTTGGGGTCTCAGAAAAACTGCGTCTTGTTGGCGATAAGACGAAGGATTACTGTCGCTTTTTCACTCGTTTTGCTTTCTGGACGGGCGCACAACCATAGAGTTTTCTTCCGTGCGCTCACTGACGCAGTTTGCACGTTATGGAAGCGCGCGCCCGTTGCTCTGCTGCCGGTGAGTCGAGCAGCGATTCTACCGATGCGGACTATGCCCTAAGTTGCGAATAAGAATCTGATTCATTGTATTTCAGTTTGTCAGACGAGGATCTTTTGACGAGTTTAGACTCCGATGACGATCAAGGAGCGATATCCGAAAAGCTTGCGCGGCGAGCCATGCTTCATAGACTATCACACGCTGAAAAGTTTTTAGTGTTAGAGCCCTAACATTTTTTACGGGAAAAGTACTCTGGTGCACTTATTTTTGTGTCTGTGAGCTATGTTTAATACAATGCAGAATTTTTATTCATAGGAAACTCTTAAGTTTCTTTTTTTACGATTTTGCTTGATTTTACTACGAATAAATCATGTGTATGTAACAACAAAAATGATTTTTTGTCACTTAACGGTCACGAAAAAAGAATACTAGACAATTTTTTTCTGAAATAGAATCGTCTGAAGAATTTATTTCAGCAATAAAAAAATTACACATTTTTGGACTGCATTTCGCGAGAAAATTCAACCATCAAAGGGTTAACAGCGAAAGAGATTAACCGCTGAGCGACCACCGCAGGCAAAGCAACATTTCGATGCATGTACACACCGGATTTTCCGTCCGATCGCCCGCTATAAAGCGCACGGCATCATTAATAATCATCATCAACTAATATCCTCTAGCGGGCCCGGGTCGCATCTGGTCATGAACAAGCGCGCCCTGGATTAGTTTAGTAATGAACGCCCGGGCCCGGGCTTGGAACCACGGGCCGGGGCCGGGCTCGGGCTGGGTTCGGTCATGTACGCCCGGGCCCGGGCCAGGGCTGCGCTTGGAACCACGGGTCCGGGCTGGGCTCGGGCTTCATAAAGTGGGCCCGTGCAGTGCTCTACTCTGTAGAGCAAGGTTATGCAAAAAACTAACGAACAATGGGCAGGTTATTATTGATTAAAGAGCTTGCAAATGACCCTTGAATTATGAAATGCTGCTTGAATACCGAATCTTGTCTTCTTCATGTTCTGTTATTGTGCAGCGTTCTTCTTTCTTTAGTAATGAACCAACTCGCCCAAGCATCCGTTTCAGAAAACTACTAAGTGACTGATTCTGCCCAACAGCTTGCTGGTAAAAGCAAGAATATAAGAAAGCTACAAGTTATGCCTTGCCTGGCTTCATTGCCTGTTCCCTTCAAGTGGATGTGTTGGTGTGACACATGCGTAAAGGAAGCGTGAAAAAGAAGACGCACCCTCCTCCACGCACGTTGGCGATGGCATACACAAAGCCCAAGTGCTGCATGAGCAGCAGGCACGACACGCTGAAGTAAGGCTGCAGGCTCCGGTTGAAGCCTCCGTAAGCATACAGCAGGCACGGTGATTTCAAGGGCAGCCCCTGCATGAAGAACCAAAACTCATTCTTGCAATCTAGGGAGAACACTTCCCAGCACCGTCCTTCCTCCAAGCAAGTGCATTACATTGCTGATGTCTTACATATGTTGCTTTGGCCAGGGGGACAAAGACCCCAGAGAGACAAAGACAAGATAAACACAAGCTGTGCAAGTTTGTGTTCATCTGTAGTGAAAATTTTGGTCACACAACTCAACCAAACCAACAAAGGGTGAGCACTGAAAGGAAGGGATGAAACAGTGCCTACTCAAAGAATCTTCAGGCGCACTTCTTACGAGATGCCTGCTTGGACAGGTATGTCATGTACAGTCAAAACTCGTTAATATGTACCCGCTTTAAGCATACTAACGGTTAAAACGTAGTTGCGACGAATCCCTGACCGAGTCTCATAGAGCCTAATGCATTCGCTGACCTCTTAAGCCATAGTGCTTTGTCCTATACCTACCGGTTAGTGCGTACCCTGCGTACCGCAATAACGTCTTGTGCCACAAAATTTTATTGCGCCGCTGAACTTCCCGATGCCACAATGTGCCGCCAAAGGTTTTCAGTCTTTTCGAGAAGTGCGTAGATCGGTCGATCACCGATTCCGACTTCTGCGCGCATGCGGAGACACCCTTGCGGGTAAGCATTGGGAAAGAACGAAGGTGAGGCGGCGGCCACCGATGAACGCGCCAGCATGACTTATTGCCGGCAGTCTTATCCCAATATCTTCAGATGTCTGTTCGGGCACGCGTGCGGCGCAGCACTACTTTAAGCCTACTGCACGCTTTTAATAGGCGACAACCTGAACGCGCTGGGCCGCCGATCGCTGCCGCCTCGTTGTGCGGGGCCGTGTTCAAGCGCGCGCCGCTTTGTAGAACAAACGAAAGCAGCTCGCTGTTGCGGAGTTGAGCGTTGCTTGGTCGCGGGCAACGAGAAACCTCTTTGCATTGACGCTATCATGCTAAATGCACGCATACGGTACAGCAAGCGTAGCGCTGTTGTAACCATACTGCACGCTTTTATTGGGCGACCACCCAAACGCACTTCCGTCCGCTGCCAGGACCGCTAGAGCGTTGCGAAGTGCGCATCGCTTGCAGGAAGTTCGTCCTCGCCGCATTAACCGAACAAGCTACTCACTGCATCTGTGCACGGTCTGGAGCAAAGTGGGTACGAAGAACACTACCACGACAAATGCATGTGTGCGGTACAGCAAGCGGCCCAGCAGTGACAACGTGGGCCGAGAAGGCGACGCGCTGCACGCAACTAGCCAGGAGACGATCGGCTCCCCGCAACCGTACCGCGTTTCACTGGAACTGTGTCAGTTTTCATTTAGTAGTAGATCGCGGTAAAGACACACACACACACATATATGGCGGAAAGCCGACACTGTCCGTTCTGTCGCTATGTCGGTCACTGCGTCACTGCGTATACCGGACCCTGCAATAGTTCCGAAACGCTCCTTAGCGTCGCCACCGCGCGCTATCGGCACTATCGGACGGTTGTGCGAGAGTACCAGAATCTTTTCTCCACTTTGGCAAAAAGAAGGAATAGGCTTTGCAGTGGGTACTTCAGGCAATATTTGCTGTGGCACTGTACTTATTTTTTGCTGGTGGAGATGGCGTATGTGAGGAGATGCAAATTTTTACTTGGTAGTTAATGCATACTGCCATTTAGTGTGCAGTTATGTGGCATTCCCGGCAGGTACGCATTAACGAGGTTCCACTGTATATACTTCAAGCATGAGATTACGAAAACCAATGACAAAAGAAAGCTCCAGTGTGTTCGGTATTCCAGTTATACATGCAACGGCATTAGTGTAATGCCAGGTCACTGCATGCTGGTAGCAACATTTTACGACGCTTCAGATAACCATATCTTACCGAAACATTTTCGTATTCCCCGAGGGTTCTTGTCAAGAAAAATGGCAAACAAACACATTTAAGTTGCCTGTTGTTTAAGTGGCAGTTATGCCACTGCCAAGAATTTACACCAGCAGTGAAATAAAATACACTTGGTTAACCCAATTACAGCTCGTGTTTGTCTGGTTGGGCTCTGCGCCACCAGATAATGCATGTCTGCCTCATTGTCCAGTTCAAGGATTAGAAGTGTGCTGTACTTCAAAACAACGTTGTTTTAATTGTTCTAAGATAAAAATAAAGGTAGCCTCTTACTACCTAGGAGGCTTCACGAAGTTTCTAACGACGTGATTTGGGCATAAGTGCAGTAGGTTCTGCTTTGTGTTTTCTTTTCTTTTATCTTTCTTCATATTGGCAGGGGCAACCTGTATTGCATAACTAAGGATGAATGTAAGAGTAAAGCGGTAACAAAGAAGAAATTTTTCATAAGTGGGTGTTGGGGGGGGGGGGGGGGGGGGAGTATGAAGATACAGTGAGCAATTTCTTTCTGAAGCATGAATCGGCACAGAGTTCAACAGCTCTGTAAGACCGCAATATGAGGCAAGACACGGAATTCAGGGACATTGAATAACCTTTTGCTGCACAATGAACATGGGAATCTTGGTTCCATCCTTGCTAGTGTAGAACACCTGCTTAGTCTCAAACTTGCTGGAATCAAATCCAGGAGGATTGATTTTCTTGTAAACCTGCAAGAGGGGTAAAAAAAAAAAGAAACGAATTTCTGTCAATGACATCACACATCACATAAAGCAGGCATGTGCAAAAGGACAATTTTAAGGATTTGAACAGCACCAAAGGCTACATTCAAGAGGAGAAATTCTGTTTTATTAATGCACTTGGATTTGGAGACTCTTTTTTAGCTGCCTTTCCTTTGCCACACTGTCACTAACAGTACATATACAGCAGACTCGCGATAACTCAAACTGACATTCAAAACAAAATAAAATTTTTAGATGGCCAGTGACATCTTCAATGTACCATATTTACTCGTTTGTAACACGACCACGACTGTAACACGAGGGTTGACTTTTCATTGCGTCCAAGATGGAAAAAGAATACCGCGAAAGTAACGCGAGGGGCGATGTTTTGTTGCGTCCAGCAGAAAAAGAAGACCACCAAAGCAACGAAAAGCTAGCAGAGGCATGAAAAATCGCATTAATGTCTCAAAACGTTGTTGAACTTTGCACATCTGCCGAGTGACATTGCTCGCTTTGAACTGTATCGATTGAACATTGACCACCATGAGATGACTGCACTGTTCTAAGACAAAATTAGCAACACGCTGCTCCAATTCAAAGTGGCGGCTGTGACGAGGCCCACGGAAACCTTTTCGGCCATGCTCACGCCTGCAAAGGAGCTCCTGCTGCAGCTGCCACTCGCAGATGGTTACCTCACTCACATCGAGGCTTTGGGCAGCAGATGATTTCTTGAGCCATCAAAATAGCATGCCTCTTGAAACAGCTATTGTACTGAGCACGACACGTCCCCATCGCAAGAGGAGCCGAAGGGGACTCAAAGCACCCAAAGGCAACCAAAGCCACCGAGATCACCACACACGACGACACAAAAACAAATACGAACTGCACGCCGTCAAAGAAAAGAGAATGGTCATTGGCTTGTAGCGGATCCAAATTTCGTTCGGCTGGCACATGCTGCCAACATAAATCGCGAAATGCCAATACCGTAGTTGACTAGAATTGGGTGCATCATCGCACTTTTTAGACAACTTGAATTCCGGTGTTCAATTGTAAAGCGAGGGCCGACTTCAGGTAGTAAAAATCTGGAAAAAAACTCGCATTACATTAGATAAATACGGTATAGTAAGGTCACTTGATTCAAACTGCTCCATTGCGTCAATTTGGTTAATTCACACTTTTTGCTCGTCCGTGCTAGTAAATACCTGATGCCTTTGTCAATTGCTAGCTGAACATTTGCATTCTTATATCGCTAACAGCCATAAATAAAGCCAATAGCCTGCCTAAAAGACACCCAAACTATCCAAAATGAGTACACCAACAGTCGCATGTTTACTGAAAAAAAAAAAAGAAAGAAAGAGAGAGAGAGAGAGAAAGAGAAGTGTGGCCTTGGTGCATTGTGTCCAGAATGCTCAAGTCACTTTCGCTGCAGCGCACTGATGTCACATCGAAAAACACACTAAGATTTGGAAGGGGCTACCAGCTTGTTACAAGGTTGAAGTATGCTCACGAGTGAGTAACAGACCATTTTGTCCCTTAATTACACACGCATGCCCGTGCCATACAATAACGAGTACCAGTACAATTTTCAACGGCTAAATCATTATTGGCAAGCATTCAGACCTGCTTATGACATTGCGGTGGCCGTGAGAAACAAATAGAAATGCAAGCCAGTTTTTTTTTGTCATGTGCAATCGCTTAGAATGGCCCTAAACCGCCTGCGATAAATTTTTTAAACATTTCAACTAAACACGCGCATCGAGTTCAGAATGTCGCCATGATCAACAATGCCAAATGTGGCAGCGCTATGAGCCACGGGCACCCCACAAATTCCAAGAAACAACCCCTTCTCCTCCCCGTGCCTTTCGGCATTCCTCATCCCCTCGAACAGTTCGCCGTAACGCCAGCATGTCGTCTGCTCGTCATCTACAACACCTGTTTGTCTGCTCGCAGGTACGCGCTTGCTGCTCTTCATCCTCACATGGCAAGGAGGAGCACTCGGCCAGGAGAAGAGACAAGCCGACGAGCGAAGGAAAGGGTGAAATGAGCGAGGGCCTCTTTCGTACCGTCAAACGCGTGTAACTCCGCTATTACAGCAGTGTTTCAAAAAATTCACACGGCTACGTGTTCGTTGTAGACTAGTGCACAATTGAAACACGACAACTAAATTTCGACCTCTGGTTGGTTTAGGGGCCCTTTAAAGCCATAGAATGGACATCAAGAAATGGAAAGCGCACCTCAAGATGGCAAAAGTAAGGTGGAGTGATGAAGCTAAAAAACTTGCAGGCATAAAATGGCATTACTTTACACTATACAGGGTAAATTGGATATCACTGAGAGAGAGCCTTTCGTCATGCAGTGGATATATTAATAGGCTGATGGTGATGACATCATTATCAGCTTGAGGAGGATGAGGATGGGCACCCGTCCTGCGTGCAATGTTCATTGTCCTCGTTTGCTTAGCGCTTAGATGTTCGGACAAGTGCGTATGACCAACTAGTTCAAACCAAAGCTATGTCCAGTACACCCCATCTATGACAAAAAAAAGCATCCACTGGTGGAAAAGTCAACACAATTGACACTCACCTTGGGGCAGATGGGCTCTTTGCTGAGGTCGCAGTAGTAGATGGTACCAGGCGTCAGGAAGGATGTGAAAAAGTAAAAAATCTGTGTAGATGAGAAAAAAAAAATTAAAGGTTTCAAATTAACACAGCTCGCAACTTAAGTCCGAAAGTGGACCATGAAACTAGAGCATGCCAATTTTTCAGCATGTCGAGTTATTCACACGTTGCAATGTGCCCTTTTTGTTTGCTCACTCGTTTCTTTGTTTAATCAACGGACACACACTTCTATCCTGTTGTTTTCCCTCTGTAGCACTTGTTACAAGGCTGAAGTATGCTCACAGGCTTACAAACTAAACTGATTTCAATTTTGTTTGCCAGATGACACGTCTGAACCTATAGCATTTATTTCAATTTATTTCAAAGCAATAACTGCTTCTGAGCCATGGCCAGCTGCTGTTTGAAAGTTAATACTGCTAGGCTTGATGTTAAGGGGGGAGGTTGGGATCGAAGCTGAAATTCTTAATTTTTTTTGTAGAAGAACAATGAAATTTGGCATGCTTATTGGGAAGTGCACTGAATGACTATTTACAAAGTTTCATTTGTAAAGGCGTTTACTGACGGCGGGATCGATGGCGACGATGCGCAGCGACGACAGTAACGACAGAGCGCAGACTCGCAGACTCTCACGAGCAAGCGCACGGGGGGCGTGCTCTCCGACAAGAGGCGAAGAGGGCGACCCACTAGAAGGCGCTCAAGAGGCAGTCACAGCGTTCTAATGCTTCTGTACAATTACCCCGGGTACGCAAAGGGAGCCGCCCGGCGACCTAACAGCTGGTCACTATGAGCGGGTCATGGTAGGGCTTGAGGCGCTCCACGTTCACAATGTCGCGCCCTCGACGGCGCATGTCCGAAGATGGCTCAATGGGTTCAATCATGTAGTTGACCGGGGACGTGCGTTCGACGACACGGTAGGGGCCTTCGTATTTGGGCAGTAGTTTGGAAGAGAGGCCAGTTGCAGCGGTCGGGACCGAGAGCCACACGAGCGCTCCAGGGAGGAACGTGCACTCAGAAGTGGTGGTGCCACCGCGAATGCTCTTCTGCCGCTCTTGTTCGTGCGTTGTAAAGGTCTTCGCAAGCTCGCGACATTCTTCAGCAAGCCTGGCTGTGTCCGAAATAGGCGCACATTCAGATCGATCCGGCCTGTAGGGAAGGATGGTGTCGATGGTGTGCGACGGGTGCCTGCCGTACAACAAGAAAAATGGCGAGAAACCAGTAGTGCTCTGAGAGGCGGTATTGTAGGCGTACGTGACGAAGGGCAGAATGGCATCCCAATTTGTGTGGTCGGCTGCGACGTACATTGAGAGCATGTCGCCGAGCGTGCGGTTAAAGCGTTCGGTGAGGCCATTCGTCTGCGGGTGGTAAGCAGTAGTTTTGTGGTGAACGACGTTGCACTCTTTGAGAATGGCTTCGACGACTTCCGACAAGAAGACACGGCCTCGATCACTGAGCAGCTCCTGGGGCGGACCGTGACGCAGCATGAATCGGTGGAGCAGGAAGGAGGCCACATCGCGCGCTGTAGCCGCTGGGAGGGCGGCGGTTTCGGCGTATCGCGTTAGATGGTCAACAGCGACGATGGCCCAGCGGTTACCAGCCGAAGTCAGGGGAAGTGGTCCATACAAATCGATGCCCACGCGCCCAAACGGACGGTTAGGGCAAGGTAATGGTTGTAGACCTGCTGGCGACACGTGCGTTGCAGGTTTTCGGCGTTGGCAATCGAGGCAGGAGCGAACAAACTTCTGCACGTAGCGGTACATCCCTCGCCAGAAGTATCGTTGTCGAATGCGGTGGTAAGTTTTGGTTACCCCAGAGTGCGCGCATTGCGGGTCAGAGTGGAAGGCCTCGCATATTTCAGAACGCAGAGTGCGGGGTATCACTAGTAGCCACTGGCGGCCGTCGGCGTTGTAATTGCGTCGGTGGAGTAGGTCGTCACGAATGGCGAAATGGTGGGCTTGACGACGCAACGCGCGAGTGGATGGTGTTGCCGATGGATCCGCCAGCAAGTCGATCAGCGAGGTGATCCATTTATCCTTGCGCTGTTCGGTAGCGATGGTGTGAACGTCGATTGAAGCAACAGCTATGTGAGATACTGAGCAGGGCGCATTGTCGTCAGGCAAGGGAGAGCGCGAGAGGGCGTCGGCGTCAGCATGCTGGCGTCCGTTGCGGTACAGCACGCGGATGTCGTAGTCTTGCAGGCGAAGTGCCCAGCGGGCGAGACGCCCTGAGGGATCCTTCAATGACGACAGCCAGCATAGTGCATGATGGTCGGTGACGACATCAAATGGGCGACCATACAAATAAGGTCGAAACTTTGTAAGGGCCCAGATGATCGCCAGGCACTCTTTTTCCGTGACTGTGTAATTGGTCTCGGCTCTGGTAAGCGTACGGCTTGCGTATGCCACGACATATTCGGGGAACCCTGGTTTGCGCTGCGCAAGGACAGCGCCGAGGCCTACACCACTGGCGTCCGTGTGTACCTCCGTTGGGGCCGTAGGATCGTAGTGGCGTAGTATGGGAGGCGACGTCAACAAACGACGGAGCTTTGCGAAAGCGTCGTCGCACTCTGACGACCACGAATGGAGGGGCCCGTTACTTCCGAGGAGCTTCGTCAGTGGCGATATGATAGTCGCGAAATTTCGAATGAAGCGCCGAAAGTAGGAACACAGTCCTACGAAACTGCGCAGTTCTTTGACGGACGTAGGTTTGGGGAACTCGGTCACGGCCCGAAGCTTGGCTGGATCGGGAAGAATTCCGTCCTTCGACACGACGTAGCCGAGGATTGTCAGCTGTCGTGCTGCGAATCGGCACTTCTTTAGATTGAGTTGTAGACCGGCGTCGCTCAAACGCGTCAAAACATGCCGGAGGCGTTGAAGATGCGTGGAGAAGTCCGGAGCAAACACGACGACGTCGTCGAGGTAGCACAAGCACGTGTGCCATTTCAGGTTGCGCAGAACGGTATCCATCATGCGCTCAAAGGTGGCGGGCGCATTACACAGCCCAAACGGCATGACGTTGAATTCGTACAGGCCGTCGGGCGTGACAAAAGCGGTCTTCGGTCGAGCGTCATCAGCCATAGGTACTTGCCAGTACCCTGAGCGCAAATCGAGAGATGAAAAGAATTCGGCGCCTTGCAGGCTGTCAATCGCGTCGTCTATTCGCGGCAGTGGATACACGTCCTTACGAGTGATCTTGTTGAGTCGTCTGTAGTCCACACAGAACCGCACAGAACCATCCTTCTTCGCAACAAGAACGACAGGAGACGCCCAGGGGCTGTTAGAGGGTCGAATGACATCGCGTCGAAGCATGTCGTCGACTTGCTCGGTGATTACACGGCGTTCTGCGGGAGATACGCGATATGGACGTTGTCGCAGTGGCAGGTGGTCGCCAGTGTCGATGCCATGCGTAACGGCCGACGTGCGGCCGAGAGAAGTTTGAGCGACATCGAAAGACGGGCGAAATTCTTCCAACAGGTCCAGAAGCTGAGAACGCTGGACCTGCGTAAGGCTGTCAGCTATGGAGGAACCAAATGCGTCAGCGGGTGATGACCCAGACGTCGAAACAGCACTGAGCGTACTGGAACTTCGGCCGTGCGAGTCATCGGGCTCGTCTATAACTTGTGCGTCTTCGAGGGGTTCCACGCTGCCGAGACATTCCCCTCGCACCAACGTAACACTGTACGAAGAGGGGTTTATTACAAAAATAGAGGTGCTGCCCTGAGTGATTTGAACGGTCGCGAAAGGCACCAGCAAGCCTTTCCTCGTGCAAACACGGTCATATGGCGACAGGAGTGCAACGGTGTCGGATAGACTGGCGCAGTAGACTGACACCGCCGTTGACGAGTTTGCAGGCACTTTGACGTCGTCTTTGACGAGTACCTTGCTCGCAGCCGATGGACTGTCTGCCGGCGTCAAATTAGAGAGTGGTGAGAGCTCTATTTCGGCGGGTGCGCAATGAATTACGGCGTCGTGGCGGGAGAGAAAATCCCATCCGAGGATGACGTCGTGAGAGCAAGCGGGAATTATGATGAATTCGACGGCGTACAGAGCGTCCTGAATGAGGACACGGGCTGTGCATACCGCCGTCGGTTGAATACATTGGGCGCTGGCTGTACGGAGGGAAAGACCGGAAAGTGGCGTCGTCACTTTTCGTAGCAGGCGGCTTAGTTTAGCGTCCATAACGGATACGGCGGCTCCAGTGTCGATAAGGGCAGATGCGCGAACCCCGTCCACAAAAACGTCTATCACGTTCGATGGGCTTCGCTGAGGGCTTTCGCAGTTCGATAGCGTCGCAGCCCTTGCCTCGTGGACTGCGACGGCTAGTTTTCCTGGTCGCGTGCGACCGGACGTGGGCGCATCGGCGACAGTGAGCGACGTCGGGGAGACGGAGAGCGCCGAGTAGATGGACCTTGGCGTGACGTCGGTGACGGAGGCGTAGGTGGGGCGTAAAATGTGCGGTTTGACTGGCTGGTGGCGGGCGAGACGACTTGAGGCGGCTGGACGCGATTGCAATAACGCGCCACGTGGCCGGCGTAACCGCATGCGAAGCATATGGGGCGGTTGTCAGGTGTGCGCCATCGGTTTGCTGGAGCAAGGCCCGCCCATGGCGCAGGACGTGATTGACGGGGCAGCGACTGATATGACTGCATCGTGGGCTGCGGTCGTGGCCTCTGCATTACGTCGGCGTAGGTGGCCGGCACAGCCGCTTCGAAGGACTGATGCCTAGCGGCGGCTTCGGCGTAACTGTTTGGGGCTGCCGTCGATATTACTGGGGACGTCCTTGCGACAACTTGGGCGTAACTCAGTGGTGCAGGAGCCGGACGGTGCTGGTGGTACTCAGGCACGACCTCCGCGATTTCCTGCTCAATCGCTCGACGGAGGGGAGGGGGAAGGGTGGTTGACGGCTGGTGAACGTACTGAGGTTGAGCAAAGTCCAGCAGTGAGAACTGGCGCGCGATTTCCTCGCGCACGAATGACTTCACCTCTGCGAGCAAGGCGGAGTGGTCGGATATGGTCGACAAGCCAGTGAGCTCGGCGTCGCGAGATGGAGAGCGACGGGTCATCGACCGCTGCCGGCGCAGCTCCTCGTAGCTCTGGCAGAGCGTGATGACCTCGGCCACTGTGCTGGGGTTTTTGGCGAGCAGCATCGTGAAGGCATCGTCGTCGATGCCTTTCATAATGTGCCTCATCTTGTCAGATTCTGACATGGTGGCCTCGGCTTTCTTACACAAATCGAGGACGTCTTCAATGTAGCTAGTAAAGGTTTCGCCGGCCTGCTGAGCTCGTTCTCGCAAACGCTGTTCGGCCTGCAGCTTACGAACGGCAGGGCGGCCAAACACGTCGACAATGGCGGTCTTGAAAGCGGACCACGTCGGGAAATCGGATGCATGGTTGTTGTACCACATGCCTGCCACACCCGCGAGGTAGAAAACCAAGTTGCTCAGCTTGCCGGCTTCGTCCTATTTATTGGGGACGCTCACCCGTTCGTAAATCGTGAGCCAGTCCTCCACGTCGGTGCCATCCGCGCCGGTGAAGACAGGAGGGTCGCGGATACGGGGGACACCGGGACAAGCGGTTGGAGTAGGAGGCGGCGTTTGCTGAGCGGCGTCTTGCGGCATGGTAGATGGCACGGTACGGGATCGAAGCTCCAGGGGCATCAGATGGAGACCGAAGTTGTGGGGACGGTACAGCACTCTCCACCACTTTGTAAAGGCGTTTACTGACGGCGGGATCGATGGCGACGATGCGCAGCGACGACAGTAACGACAGAGCGCAGACTCGCAGACTCTCACGAGCAAGCGCACGGGGGGCGTGCTCTCCGACAAGAGGCGAAGAGGGCGACCCACTAGAAGGCGCTCAAGAGGCAGTCACAGCGTTCTAATGCTTCTGTACACATTAAGATATCTCCAGCAGTTTTGACATTATAAATTTTTACTTGCATCATTGTTGTACCAAACTTTCAGAAAGCCTGGCGTGACAACAAAACATGGTAAAAGACCAAAGTCGCCCTTATATTTTAGCCATAGGAATGGTTCATGCTATGACATTCTCCAAATACTATTATTACCCCAATTTTTTTTTTAACGGAACATTACATCCATGTTTGCATAATGCATTCGTTATCGTCATGTCAAATTAGCTAAAGAGTAAAAGAATGAGAGAGTAATTCAAAAATATAGGAATGTCATAGCATAGAGAATTGACTAGGGAATACAATGCGACAGACCTCATGGAAATCCATCAAGCCATAGTCGTGCTACGCTTTCTGCAAGCGCGACAGTCTGGTCAAAACACACTTCTGAGAAAACGGGCCCTAAAGTTGCACAGCCACTACATGTAAATCAAAATGCCCTAGGGCTGTAATATTTAGTGTCTTTGCTGGCAGGGGTTATCTCATGTCCTTGATCTTTCATTTTTCTGCACTACGTGCTTTCCTTTTTCTTTATTGGTTATTTTTGTCGGCTCTTTGAAAGGTGAGCCTTCAGGTTTAATGGCCAGACGTGGACATTACAAGTCTGTGGCATGCAAATTTAGGTGTGCTGTGGCAGTTATGGCCAAGACATTGGTGGCACAGGAATTTCTGAGCAGTACTTAATGAAGCGAGTTTGGCAGATAAAAATTCGTCCACTCCTTTACACAAGTTCATTTGTCACCCCCGCCTTGATACGCTTCATCATTCACCTGGTCGTAGTAATGGTAGTCGGCGAGGCTTTCATTATTTCAGTACATTTACAAAAGCTTGCTGCGATACCATGCACGGCTTGAAGCGCGCCTAAATTACATCACCACTGAGTGCTTATTTCCCCGCGAAGTGCTCGGCCGCGGGGTTCGGGAAGTCTGTGCCCGATATACTGGGTGGCGGCATTTGCTGGCGATGCGCAATATGCCAAGTCGCAGCGATGAAACATCAGCGTTCAATATGCTTGGCCTCACATTTTGGGGCGCCCATGTGTGAAATTGTCACGGTGCTTCGAGCGATCGCTGTGCGACGAACTTGGGGACATCGAGCGGCCGTGGCCGTGGGGTCCGCGGCGCAGCTGCCGATGCGTCAAATGCCGATCAGCGATTCCGAGCTGCCAGTGGGCGATATCATTTGTTGCTTGCAACAAAGCGCATTGCGGATTGTTCACTTTCGCCTGTCTGCTAGCACGATGTTCTTCCCCGCAAAGTTCGAATTCGTTGGCGCCATAAACGTAGTTAGGCCTAGCCACGACTGTGAGCAGTAATCACGGTTGCGGTGTGCGCTGCCGCAGTGCCTGATGTTTCAAAGTTAGTCATGTTCGATCACGAGCACAAAAAAGTCGTCCCACGGTGGTCTTCGTCACCAGGTCCGAGATGCCGACGGGCAGAACTTCTAACCGCGGGTCCCACGAGTGAACGCAATACAGGTCCGAGACGTGCTTCTGCGATGTTCGCAAAGAGCGCGTCAGGCTATCGCAGTCTGATGCACGGTCTGATGAATGAGCTTCCGGGTGCAGCTGCTAACGCGTAATTATCATCGACCAGCGAACACAAAACTAGTGTGAACGCTTCAGTAATTAGCGTGATTTTCCACAGCCGTGACCCCGCAACGCGGAAGCTGCAGACGACGCACACCGGGAGCGACCATCGGACCAATGGCGAGGCGCGCTGGAGCATCATGGCGGCCGCGTCCAATTGGGGGCCTCGAAACGACCTTTCAACGTTTGCTTTTTGTGCGCTTGTTTTTAAATGGAGGAGCCAGCTGAGGCGGGGAATTCAAAGACGAAGAAATGCTCTTTCAGACGAGCCCTAGATGGTGGTGCTTGGTCGCGCCGTTACGCTTTCTTTTTTTGCGATTTCCGCGTTAATTTTCGCCACGTCAGCGGGCGCAACAATTTTTAATAGCACTTCTACGCGGTTTTCAGTGAAGATATTTTGGGATTAGATAGAAAAAGGGCTACAGAAACTGCAAACGTGATTTTCAGAAAATTGATTTTTTTGCCATTTTTCGCGATTTGAGCCCCGCGTCCCCCCTTAACTGCACAAGTACTGCGAAGTAACATAACTTCCTCACAAAGCTATGCGTTATGTTTTCTGCAGCTGTATTTATTTTGTTAACTACACCAATGAGGCATGTCAATATTTGAACAATAGCACTAAATGTCATAAGTGAAATTGCATCCAGCTGTTGGTAAATGGTAATTGATCATTGATCAATCAAACATTACATAAGACAAGAAACTGTGAAAGGAAACCACAGGGGGAGATGGCACTTGGAAAAAAGTTTTTTATTTCTTGATCGATTTTGATTATGGTAAACTTCCTGAGTTTATGTATATTTGTGTGCTAATTTCAAATATGTCATTACTTTTCTAGTATGATGTATAGTTCTTAAAATACAAAATATTTCAATTGTCTTTTCGGGAGCAAGGTTTTTTTCTAAACTGAGTTAGTTACAAAGCAAATCAGCCTATCAGGATAATCTGGAATCAGAACTGTGTGCAGCGTAACAAAAATGGATGTTCTAACACCATTAGAACAAAAGTTATGGTATGTTCAACATTCAAGAGTGCAATTCCAGCTTAAAGTTGACTTACTCGCAAATGTTAAACATATCATAACTTTTGTTCAAATGGGTTTAGAACACCCATTTTTGTTGCACTGCACACAGTTGCGATTGCAGATTACTGTGACATGCTGATCTACTATGTAATGCATTCAGTTTATAAATAATCTGGCTCCCCAATAGGCACATGAAATATCTTGTAGTTTAAAAACTACACATTATACAGTCAACTGCCGATTTTTCGGGCACCTGATTTTCCAGACATGCTCGAAAATTCGGACAATTTCACGGCACCGTCACCAGCCCCATAGACGTCAATGTATAAGAACATCCGAAATTTCGGACGCTGAAGAGTTTCAGCGTCCGATTTTTCTGACTTTCTCCCCAAATTGCAGGTCTGAAAGGCATTAATTAAAGAACCCCCCCAGCCTTGTCTATCATCTCGTAGGTTCGAACCAGCGCTTTTGCGAGTCTATCTGTTTGCGACAGTAGCAGAGTTCGAAAGTCAGCTTTGCCGCAAAGCCAAAGTGTTATGGAGTGGAGCTAACCAGAAATTCAAAGGGGTCGCTATCATGGCACGCCGTGCGGCGATGTCTTTACGGATAAGCCGTGGAAATGCACCGAGGTGTGACGGCGGCAGGTGGCAAACATGCCAGTACAGCTTAATCGCTGACAAACCTAACGATAAGCATCTTCAGTTAACTGCTCAGTAGTGCACGTGGCTTAGCGCAGCTACATGCGTACTGCACGCATTTAATAGGCGAGAGCCCAAACGTGCCGTGCCGCCATTCATGCTGCCTCTTTGTGTGAGACCGCTAAGTGCGCCGCACAGATGCGTTGCCTTCACGAATATAACCAGCTCGCCATTGCCGCGCCCGTGTGCGGTCAGGAACGGAGTGGGCATCATGAGCACTTTCATGACAAATGAATGCGTACGGAACAGCAACAGTACAGTGACGGCGTCAGCTTAGTTGGCGATGTGCTGTACACAACTAGAAACGATCGACTTCACCCGGCAGCAAATTGCATAGCGGCAGAGAATCGGCAATGTGTGCGCACGCGCATCGAGGAAAGCCGGACGAGTCGTCCGCTCTTCCGCCACAGCCCTTGTGTTCTGCGTCATCATTTCCAAACGCTCCATGTGAGAGAGCCGTAATCTATTCCGCACTTTGATGGGTATCAGCGGCACTCATCACGACGCAAATTTGCAAGTAAGTGGTGGTTAGCATGTAGTGAAGCGGGGTTTGTGGCAGGTACCGAATGTATTTGTGAGAGCCATGGGCTCGCACCAAAATGCCTGATAAGTGCACTGGGAGGCATTAAAGCTATTTCGGACGTGGCTGTGGCGATTTGACCGCTTCACCGAAATAAAAAAGCAGGAATTTGATTTTTCTGACTGCCCGATTTTTTAGACGATTTCCCGATCTCTAGGGAGTCCGAAAAATCGGACGATGACTGTAGTAGAAAAGTAATTGGATATTTGAAATCAGCACACAAATATACATAGAGCCGCCATGTTTCATCAAAATCAATCAAGACATAAAGAAAAATTTTTAAGAGCAGTGTCCCCCGTTAATGGTCTTATTAAAGGCCATCAATTATCTAGACGTGGTAGGGAACAGATAGCTGCGCTTTCTGCCGCTCATGCCTTGCAGCTAAAAGCCAGAAATGTAGACAGATGATTACCTCATGGTCTTTCTTCTCACCAGCAAAGCCAGTGATGGTGCCAACATCTAGGGGGAAGTCCATGATCTTTGCTCCCGTTGAGAGAGCATGCAATTGAAGCACATTCTGTAACAATATTTGAAGGAAAAAAAAAACTTTGGTTAGCTTTTTAACAACCGAATTTTCATCATGTATCTAGTGCAAAGATACAAATAATAGGTACTTGTATCGTATATGATGTATCAGCAACCATCTGTTATCTTATGCCGACATCGTTGCAAAACCTACTTTTGCCTTTCCCATCAGCTTTCACAGCCATTCCATTTTTCCTAGCAAAGATTCTGCTAAAACAACTTCAAATTACACAAGAATTTTATTAAACACCTTTGCGAATCTGCTAAATTGCACCATAATCCCTCAATAGCTTTTCTGGTCACGAAACTGCCGCCTCAGTTTAATATAGAGCTAGCGGCGGCCGCTAGGGGCGCCGCAGTAAGATAAAGGCCACACAGCGGAGCGGCCGCCGTAGGCGACGCATTCTTCTCTGGTACGTCGCATCCAAAAAACCCGCATTTTTTTAGACAATATTTACACTGTATTTTGTCGTAGCAATTACAAGAACTAAACTTGGAACGTCTGAGAACGTTTTCTCACCGAAGACATGGCGCATAAAAAAAGTAAACAATCTTAAATTCAACTGGCGGCTCAGTTGTGCCAGCAGTCGATGCGAATAGACCTTTTGTTACTGCGAAATTTGTCTCTGGTTGGCCCAACAGGCCTAAAAAAAATACTTTGGCGTTACTGTCATGCGGTGTACAGAGAATGAGACAGCGGCATTTAAATACATGACAACCTGAGCTCAAGGTCGTGCACTGTCATTTCCCCAATTTCCGATTGCACGCATGTCGTTCCTGCAGTGGTTACGGACTGAATATACGTAACAGAAAATGTTCTACAACGTGAGTTTGCACTTGCCGGTAATCTTTTTGGAACAGATACATCGGCAGATCGTAGCCGTCAATTAAACGCTTGCTTAATGGGAACTGTTGTCGTTTCCAGGCCTCAAAAGCTTTGCTAGTTTTCGTGCGTATCAGTTGTGCGACACAGTTTCCTAACGCGATTTTTGTTGTTAATATTTCTAATGAAAACCGCATAGATTAATTCGTTCCCCTCACTTCGCATTGCGCTTCTTAATTAATCTACCTCCTGTGAGCAGGGTGACGAGGACTGACGCACGTTTGCAATCAGTGCCGTACTACCTTGGCGAATGAGGACGCTTCATAGAATTGTAATCGCGACCTTTCTTTGAAGGAAATGAAGCCGTACAAATGCTTATGAGAAATAACAGATAATTTTCGGCTTCACTCAGAACTGGGGTAGTGTAGAGCGCAAAAGACATCTTAAAGGAGTACAGTAAAACCTGGATGTAACGAACCTGCATGTAACGAATTCCTGGATTTAACGAATTTTTTTCAATCCCCAATAATACCATCCCCATAGAAGCACATGTATTTGTGACCTCCATGTAACGAAGGTGTTGCGGCAATTCACCTGAACGTAACGAATTTGCAGCACTGATCATTTATTATTTTGAGTCGTAACATTACTAAAATCTTGTATGTACAACGCGTAAGTTTTATAATACGAAAATTAATAATACACGGGGGCGACTGCGGTTAGAACGCATACCATTGCAGCAGGCAAGTGTGTGCCGCGATGATGATACAAGAGTCTCTAGAATAGCTTGCGCCGCTTAGCGGCAAACAGAGTTTCCTCGTTGCAAAGCCTTAGAGATGGCAATGCGACGCGCCATCTCGAAGGGCACGCTATGCAGCTTTTGCTTGCGAGTTGCGACGTCTGGTGGCGCTACCGTGCCGAACGGGTGAACGAAGCGGTGAGGCGGGTACGTCGTGTTCTCTCTTGTTAGGCCTCTCAGCTGCTCTCGCTGTGACAATGAGCTCCGTGCCGAGAAAGCGCAAGGTTTTGTCTTTTGAAGAAAAGTTTGCGATTGTAAACGCGGTTTCCGCGGGTGAGAAAAAGAGGGACGTTGCTGCGCGATTTAATATCCCAGCCAGCTCCCTGTCGACGATATTGAGTGTGAAGGACAGCATCCGCGAGGCAGCGGAGTCGGGCACGGGCTCGAAGAAGAAAAGACTGAAGAAGTCAACGTACGCTGATGTGGAAAAGGCTGTCTTCACCTGGTTTCTGGACACGCGGGCACGCAATGTGCCCATAAGTGGCTCAATCCTGCCGCAGAAAGCGAAGGATTTTGCGTCTATTCTTGGCCACGACGATTTCAAGGCAAGTAACGGCTGGCTACAAGGGTTCAAGAGCCGGCACGGTATTCGGTAGAGTGATTAGCGGCGAGTCCGCATCTGCTGACAGCGATGCCTCTGCCTCGTGGGTGGCCAAGAAGCTGCCTGGCATCTTGGACCGCTATGAGTCGGCGGACTTGTACAACGCCGATGAAACGGCATTGTTCTACCAGGTGTTGCTGAATCGCACGCTGGAGCTTAAAGGGCACAATTGTCGAGGCGGAAAGCAGAGCAAACTATGCGTCACGGTCTTGCTTTGTGCAAACAGTGACGGCAGCGACAAAAGAATCCCATGTTGAAGAAATGTCGGATGTGGCACTTGTAGAAACTGTCACAGATCGTGGTGATGGTGAAGGTTCGTCAGAGGCAGATACATCGCCGTTGCCTACCGCGAAGGAGGTCTTCGACGCGCTGGACGTTCTGCGCCGTCATGTTGGCTCACAGGATGACGAGGCAGCATTGGATGAGTTGGTTTCTCTGAACCGGCGCGTGACGTCATCTTTGACGTGAAAGACACAAGCCAAAATAACGCAGCTTTTTTCGTCCTAAATAAATATTTGAGGTGAGTGGCACTGAATTGGCATCCGCCGCGTCTTCGTTTGGTTTTCGCGATAGTTTCTCTGGTCTTTACTCGGAAACCTGGATGTAACGAAAATTCGCGAACTTTTTCCAATTTCGTTACATCCAGGTTTAACTGTATTGACACACAAATCTTGCATCTTGTTTTTTCATGTTGTTGTTGTTGTTACAATAAGTGGCTATTGGCCCGTTTGCAGGGTGTCTACTGAGTTGACATTTCTAAATTCCCTGAGTTTTCCAGGTTTTCCCTGAGTGTTCTTGCTTAAATTCCCTGAGTGCAACAGAACTTTGTTTTATGTCAAGATGGGTAGACTCCATGTCGCTCGATGACGTCACCCTCTAGTACGCACAATAAAAAATAAAAATGACTTAATCCCATTTGAACAGTATGGAGTACACTTAAACCTCGATATAGCAAAGTTCGTAAAAGCGGCAATTTACTTCGTAATATCGAAACTGAAATTCGACCTTTCGTGCAAGGCATAGTTACCGAAGGATTATTTTAAACTGAAAATGCCACAAGAATGCTCGACTAATATGGCAACATGAAAAAACTTTTTCTTTGCGTGAAAAAAAAAAAAAAATCAACTTTGTTGAGCCTGAGGTGCAGCAATCACAATTAGATGCCTGGTCAGAGTGTCACGTGTAGAGACGAAACAAATGCAGGTTTAACGCACTGTGGAATTGCGCTTATTCTGCTGTTGCGGCTTGTTGTCAAATCCTCGCGCTCTGCCCAGAGCACTGCAACACCTTTGCTATGACGTTGCCCAGCCGAACCATTTGCTCTCCACGAACAGGCAACATTGAAAACCGCCGCACATTACAAAAAAAAAGTCAGTTTCGCCGCGAGAGCGAAATAATGAATCCGATAGCAACCACTCCTTCAGGAAACACAGCCACTGCAGTAAGAGAAGTAACCTATCTATGGCTCAAGGGCAGATCCAGGTTTCTACATTGGAAGGGGGGGGGGTCTATCACCCGATTGGGTAAGGGGGCTGAAGCCACCGCCTCAGCAGTGCATTTTGGTGGGTCACTCATATTTACAACAGCCCAGAACATGGCGGCGCCTAAGAAGCCTTCGTTGGAAATGTGCATAGGGAAGCAGGAAAGGGTAGAGTGATGAGGAGAGAGGTAGAGAGCAGGGACAAGATTCTCTTTGCCCCTTTTGGGCAGTGGTAGGCAAAGCAACCTGACAAAGGGGGCAAACTCGACAAGCAGCCTGACAACGGAGGTGGACGACAGGCACTGAAGGGAGGGGGAGGAGGCTGGCTTTGGATCCGCCGCTGCTATGGCTTCAACGGAAGTTTTGCAATTAGAGCACAACACCTACAAAGATATGAGCCGTCTGCCGATACCCTCTAAAGATATCACGGCACACGCCACCACACCCGCTGGTACAAAATACGCACTTCCTGTCGGACTCGTGCACCCCCCCCTCCCCGTTCCCCAACCCTCTGGCTTCTATCTCCATGTGCCCATCGCACGAAGGAGACGGTCGGCTCGTTTCACCTTTTCTTAAGCCCCGTTTGTTGGCAGCGCTCGCGCACTTTCACTCGCACATGGAGTATACGACGCGCGACGTGATGTAATTGCGATTGCTAAGGAAGATCACGAAGAAGGCAAAACATTCGTCTGTAGTGTCTATATAATTGCTATCGCAAAAAAACCAAAATAGCTGTGGGCTAAGATCGCATGAAAGCACGGCAACAGCCTGAATTACGGCAAGTTTCTGTTTCTGCTTTCGGACATCGCACGCTGAACCAATCAAGTGGGACCCGTGCCGGTGTCGCAAATTTCGGTCGCCGCTATGCCTTAGCTCTTAAAAGTTTTGTAATTCGGCTTTGTAGCAAGACATCCACATAAGCAGCTGCGTGGCTGATAACTGCGAGTTGCAGCCCCAAAAAATACCGGTCGACTGCCTAAAACTTCTTTCAGCAGTGCCCTCACCGGGAAAAAAAAAAGATAAAAGCTTTCACTTGCTGTAAATGGGCCCGTTACTTACGATCGCTCTCGCCTGGAAATTTATTCTATTCTTCACGGAGTCCTAAATAGCACCTTTGAGGCTCGGGATCAGAGCGAGTGAGCTCTTCGATAACCGCCAACAAGTGTCGTCGTCTTTTATCTCGCCGATCGGGATGGCTTGCAAGATACTCGCCTTGTCGGCGGCATCCTCTTCTTGAACAATCGCGATCGCTTGCAAGATAACTCAATCTCGTTACATCTGCTGCTACCGCCTCTGCAACTAATCACGCTTGTTACTTGGCACGCGGCGATAACAAAAAACACCATATCGGGCGCTAATGCACAGCACATGCGACAAAGAATGCAGGACTAAGTAGTCAAGTGTTCGACGAAATTTCGTCTGATCAGGTATCATGATGAGGATGTAGATGCGGTCACTGACCAAGTCAAGGTGAAGAACACAGAGATGTTTCGGGACCCATGCGAGTTCCTTGTTCACACTTCTGTGTCTCTGAGTTCTTCACCTTGACTTGGTCAATGACCACATCTACATCCTCAATACAGAACTACACGGCGTAGTCACAGAACACCCTGACAACATTGTGCGATACGATGTGCCGTGGTTCATGGTTCCCGCATGCCACGCATTAGCCGGGTTCTCTTCAACTCCACCGCTTCGAAGGCGAGTAGAGCATCGAGGTGCGCGCCTTTCCCGCAGCCGCAGCGGCTGTTCGATTTGAAAAATGCGTTCACAAAACCTCAAGCCAGCGTTACCGCGACTTTCGTTCCCTTTCAATAATGTTACTGTGGATTTTCCCTGATGGGAGCACAATTTCCCTGAGTTTTCCCTGAGTATTTCCAGATTATCCAAAATCCCTGAGAATTCCCGGTTTTCCCGATCGGTAGACACCCTGCGTTTGTCACGGCTGGAAACCCCCCCTTGCACACGATGGCTCTCGAAGTCGTTTCAGTGGCACAGTCGCGACCTCCAATTCGTAAAGTAGGCTGACAGGCCATGAAACGCATGAGGAATGGCGTCAGGCCTGAGGCGTGGCTTGTCTCAGCAACGGCACGGCGTGGCCATTTAGCGTGAAATAGTCCACATGGATGATGTCCAATGAATCAAAGTGCCTCACACACACAAACGCACATGCTTCGAATTGATGTTGAAGTAGTCCGTTTCTTGCCGCGTTATGGCTCACTTCCAGTTCTCAAACTGCCCACAAAAACTTGTCATGGTAAATAGCGATACCTTTTCAGTAGCGCCCTTGTAGCCGAAACAGCACCTCGGTATACAGCACCTAAACGGCAGCGTCAGGCGAACGTTCCGCTTCAACTGTCCAATGCCTAAACTTGGCCCTTATCCAAAAAGCAACCACAAATACAGAGTAAACGTGCAAACTTTGAGCTCGCGCCGGCCGCATCTGCGGTGTAGCGAGAGAGAGTAGACGTGAGAGACGTGAAGGCGGTCAACGTGCCCGTGTCGTTCTCGCTACTTTATTAGAAGGCCCTAGTACAAGCAGAGCGGCAGCGGCTGCCGGCGTCTAGGCTCCAGGAGCGTGAGCTCATTCTACTCCTCGCGCCTCGAGCTCTGAGCATGAGCTGCGCGAGAGGCGCGGCGCGTAAATGGTAAAACGATGATGATGATCGTGAGCGATGATGATGATGCCGCTACAGATTGCTCCCCCCCCGCAGAAATGAAGCCGAAATGAAAAACTATGGGGGCGTATATACAAGGCTGGTGACGCGAGACAAAATGTCCGTGAGCAGTCTAGGTCGTCAACGGTGAAGGACTGTCGGGAACCATTGGGTCTCTGGCGGGCGGCTCTGGGAGAAGCGTAGAGGGCGGGGGTCGCGACAAATGGACGCTGTAGGCAGGAGCGAATGCACCCGAGGCCGTACACGTCGCAGCCGAACCAACAAAAATGGCTGGACGCGATGACAGACGCTACACCGGCAAGATCGGCGAAGGGAACCACTGCGCGCACTTGGTGCACGTTGTCTTCGGCGCGAGACGAAACACCGTCGTGTACGGTGGGCGTGAGCAGAATGCAGCAGCTTGCGACGGAATTGGGGGCTCAGCGCGGAGGATTGCGCTGGGGAACATCGAAGGCGCCGGCATGCATGCGGCCCTGTACGGGTTCTGGCATGCTGTGTCGTAAGACACCCAAAACGTCGTAGCATTGTGCGCGGTACTCCTGTGGTGCGATCGGTCTTCGTCGGCGCTGTGATCAGCACGCTTGGAAGGTGCTCAGATGTCATGTGGGCGGCGTCGTGCGTCAAAAGCTCCGGAGGAAACCAGTGGTGCAACCGAGCAAGCGTGGTCTCTGCAGGTTCTGACGGTGCACCTGCGCTGAGTGAAGCATCTACGGTAGACGGCACATGAGGGCCCGTGCGCAGGTCGGAATGCTGCACGTCTGCCGTCGTGGCAGGCGTGACATTTGCATGTGGTGCTGCCTTTGATGAAACAGGCATGTCATCCTCAGGCGATTCCGTCATCGTTGCCGCGTCCCGCATGTTCGACCGAAGTTGGTGAGGGGCACGCACTGCTGCTGCGGGAGACGTCGAGGGCGATGCGGATCGCTGCTGGCAAGAAACGCAGAGCTCTGAGGTCGATGGAAGGTCACGCTCGGATATCGTCGACGGCGAAACCTCCGCAAGCGAGGGGCGCACAGCGGGCGAGAGGTTGTCCGTGTCAGCTTCCAGGTCGTGCGGCAAGGTAGCCATCGTGGAAGCTGAGGTCAGGGACGCGTCGTGAGCCGGCAAAGACAGGGACGACGGGCGGATGGCGGGCATGCCTGATGGACCGTCGGCCGAGGGCGTCGAAGAAACGCACTTCGTGGCGGACTGGTCGATGGCAGCAGGAACGTCGTCGGGCGCAGGAACCTCGGGCGTAGGAACCTGAACATCGTCGGGCTGGTCGTCCGGCGCGGGAACCGCTGCGCTGGTGGCCGGACGAGAGGTTGAAAGAGACGTAGCCGGGGAAGGTAGGTCGCGGTCATGGGAGGGCTGTGGGCCGGGTGGTACCGCTCGCGCTGCGGGAGGTGAAACCCGGAACTCACGGGTCCCTGGTAGCGGGCGGTACGTTTCGCCGTAGCGGGCCAGCACCGCAGTGCAGAGGTCATCATATGGCTGCGGGCTGGAGGACGACGCGGCGGACAGGTGATGCAGCTCAGCCGGGAGGGCATCAAGCAGGATGTCGTGCATTAGTGGCTGCGCGGTGACGCCATTCACCGCGAGGCCGGCGTCTAGGCTACAGGAGCGTGAGCTCGTTCTACTCCTCGAGCCTCGAGCGAATGGTAAAACGATGATGATGATCGTGAGCGATGATGATGATGCCGCTACAGCGGGATCAACCTGGAGAAGGGTGGCAAAGCGACGATGGCGTCGCGGCGCGGCAGTTTTCCGCGCCACCTCCGATTCGTAAAGTAGGCTGACAGGCCATGAAACGCATGAGGACTGGCGTCAGGCCTGAGGTGCGGCTGGTCTCAGCAACGGCATGGCGTGGCCATTTATCGTGAAATAGTCCACATGGATGATGTCCAATGAATCAAAGTGCCTCACACACACAAACGCGCATGCTTCGAATTTATGTTGAAGTAGTCCGTTTCTTGCCGTGTTATGGCTCACTTCCAGTTCTCGAACTGCCCACGAACACTTGTCATGGTAAATAGCGATACCTTTTCAGTAGCGCCCTTGTAGCTGAAACAGCACCTCGGTATACAGCACCTAAACGGCAGCGTCAGGCGAACATTCTGCTTCAACTGTCCAATACCTGAACTTGGCCCTTATCCAAAAAGCAACCACAAATACAGAGTACACGTGCAAACTTTGAGCTCGCGCCGGCCGCATCTGCGGGATCAACCTGGAGAAGGGTCGCAAAGCGACGGTGGCGTCGCGGCGCGGCAGTTTTCCGCGCCATATCAAGCTGCCCCATAGCGTGACGGAGAAGTTTCGTGACCAGAAAAAGTATTGAAGGACTATGATTGCACTAAGACAAACTTTATGCAAGATATGCTGAATAATCCACTAAGGCCACATTTTTTTCATATTTAATTATGTGACAGTTTACTCATCATGAGATCAGTTATGCTGCCTCAAAGGTATTATGCGGAGCGAACAAGTGCAATCACACAAAATGTGGCTTTTTTTTGCATCATTACAAAAAGTCAAATAGATACTCAAGGAGAAAACGCATCCGCTGATAAATGAGATAAACCTGTTAAGATACAGCATTATGTCACTTAAATGGCAAACCTCCATGAACAAGCAGCAAGAATACTGTACAGTAGCCATCATATTCAAGTCAACCTCCTCACCCCAAGATGTGTTGCTGGAATGTTTCTAATACCCAACTACAAATGCAGAACCGGTCACAACTAGGGGTGTGCGAATATTGAAATTTCGAATATTTTTCAAATAGTGTTTGCTATTCGATTCGATTCGCACTGGAATTTTACTGTTCGAACTTCCCAAAAACAAATACAGTCAACGTTCGACTGAAAGTGCCCCCTTCCGATTTTCAATATGCTTCACCTCCTTACACTCTCGTATTGCAGCAAAGCTGCCTTTCAATCTCTGCTTCCGTCGCAAATGTATTAACTCAAGAAAACGCTGGCTCCAACATGGAGATGAAAGATGTGGCAGAGGTGGGGGCTCAATTAAGGCTGTTTTGGACCTGAAATTCGGGCAGGAAGTCCAAAAAATCGGATGCCGAAGCTTTTTAGCATCTAAAATTTCGGATGTTAATGTTAGAGACCGGATTTTAGGCAAATGCCTATTTTGTTCCTTGCGCTCCTATTGCGCCATTTTGAGATATGAGCATGAATTAGAGGTTAAGAAGGGCTTTTATGGTGTTTTTATAGTGCCTATAAATGCCTATTTCTGGCGTTCGTGCCTAAATGCTTACAAATGCCTATATATGCCTATTTTTAAAATTATGAACGCTATTTAGCCTCAAGTTTCGCTCCAGGGTGCTGTTTGAGACATTTATTCATGTTACCGCACAACACTGACATTTGGGAACTATGGGGTTGAACCTAGTTCTCTATTTCAACCAACGTTTGTAATTTACTTTTTAAGGTGTTCACTGCGGTAGAGTAGCCAAAAATTTTTTTCGTTGTAGGGGGGGGGGGTCAATTATACTTTATGCAAGTTCGTGCATGCGTTTGTATGTGTGTGTATATACACACATGCAAAACTGAAAGGTATCGGCGGGAGGGGGGGGGGATTGACCCCACCCCCCCACCCCTCCCCGCCTGGCTACACTAGTGGTTCACTGCCAGGGGAAAAATTGGCTCTACGCTATTCGACTCGGCCAATAGGAGGAATGCCTCCCTTCTGGTCTTTGAGCGATCTGGCTGTCTGCTCCTGCTCTGCCCTTCTCAGTCATACCGAAAAGAGACTCAGGAGTGTGTTGATTCGACAGCGGACACTTGACTCACCCTGATACCGCGTTTTGCGGTAGATACCGTGTTCTGCGAACCGTGTGGGGCAAAGCACAATTGCACGGCTATGTTCAACTGTTCGCGCCTTTGTGCCATCTTAAGCTAAAACATTTTTGTTTTCCTCTTGTAGATAGAGGTCGCACACGTCTTCGTTTGAAATTATTTGCATTTATGTGAAAGTTTATTTTGCCTATATTTGCGATATTGTAGGCCTAAAACATTGTTTTGCTTGCCTGTTTTTGGCACCTAAAACGAGCTTTTTTAATGCCTAAAAATCTGGCCTCTAATTATATATCAATGTCTACGAGGCAGATTTGGAACTCTGGACTTGAAGGGAGCACACCCTTGTCCGCCACATCAGTTGGGCTTCCACAGAAGTTGAAAGAGGAGGAGAGGCTGAGGGAATGGAATCTTAGCCTACCACATGTAAAGTGTTGTCCGCACACTTTGGTTGCACCAAATCATGTACATAAATACAATTCGGCCTCTACATTGCGCTTCAACCTAGCGAAAAGAAACGCTTTCATTTTGCCACCTCATAAGAATATGCTTAGGAATCCTCTCCAACTTTTTTTTTCTGCAATTTCGCTTCGAAGTATTTGAAAAATACAGTCGAACTCCGCTACAACGAACTCCGCTTGAACGAAATTTCCGGTACAGCGAAAAATTCGCGGTTCCCAGTCAACAGTCCATAGGATTCAACGCATAAATATGCTCGCCGCAACGAACACTTTTTCTGCTGCCGTTCCGCTTCAACGAAATTTGACGATGCCATTCCAGGCTCAAAAATTTAGTTTACCGTGCAATAAACACAATCTTGGACATTTTGATGCATTTTAGAACATAAAAATAGGAATTCAAAGTCTAAATCACGTTTTGGCACAACCAGAAACCACCGCTGTTGACTGAGCATGGGGGCCACCATTGCTTTATAGCGACGGCAATCAGACTGCCCTGCTTTCGCAACTGGCTTGAGTTAATTAGTCGCAGACAATCCGAAGCCAAAGCTCAGTTGTCCACTGCTGGGGTGCGATCACGGAACGATTCCTTTTCCAATGCCTTTCTAATGCTTTTCGTACTTTTCGCGCTTCGCTAGTGGTCAGAGCGACAGTACATCCGCGTTATCAACGCGACCAGCCCTGGAACGCAATCTTGCAACGATGCCTTTTCCAATGCCCATGCTTTTCGCGCTTGGCCAGTGCGACCGGTGGTCGGAGCAACAATTCGTCCGCGTTATCAACGGGATCAGCCAGCCGCGAGTGGTGGATAAGAATAGCATAGAATAAGGCGTAAGTCATCGCTCCGCGATAGCACGCCTGCATCTCGCCGTTGTCGGCGGATAGCTAGTGTTAGCGTATTAGTGCAACTGTGCAGTTCGTGTTGCGCGGCCATGCCTCTGTGGTTCGTTCGTGGAAGCCATTGTTTCTGCGTGCTTTTCAATGTGGCGTCGCTATGCATAAATGAGAATCGCGTTGTGACGCTGCTGGGGACGCAAAGGAAGCAGCAGACACTTTTTGAATTTTGGAAGTAAAAGTTTCTCTGTTCTACTAGCTCAGGTCAGCCATATTTTTTTTCGATTTCACTACAACGAAATGTTCGCTTCAACGAACATTTTTCCGAGCACTGTCAATTTCGTTGTAGCGGGGTTTGACTTATCCTAGAAATATTCGAGAAATATTCTAGAAATATTCGATTTAATTCGCACTCACACTTCAATACTCGAATTCGCTTCGAACACAAAGATTTTGCTATTCGCACAGCTCTAGTCACAACATTACTTAGCCATAAGATAACTGCAAGTGACAGATGTTGACTACTATTCCACTGCCCATAAATGTATCTGAAGTCTGCCCTACTCTTCACCAGACTCTTTGCACATTCAGTGATGGTACCGAGGACTTCTGATTTGGAGCAATTTTTGGAGCAGCAAAATTTCCGTTTTGGAGCACTTTGGAGCAGCAAAATTTTCATCTTGGAGCAGTTTGGAGCAGATAATTTTGCATCTGGGAGCACTCTGGAGCAGCGAATTTGACGTCCTGGAGTGCACTACAGAAGCATATTGCAATAACATTCAAGCACCGGAATATTACTATGGGGCTCTTATGAAGGCTAGAAATATTTCGATTCATTGCAAATCTCATGGAAAAAATCATCTCAGGAGAACTCCATACTTCACTCGCTAATGAAAAAATAAGGGCTCATGCAGTTGAGTGTTCTGATTAGCCTCTTCGGCGATTATTTTCGACACTAGCAAATAAACAGAAAATCAGATCAATAAAATTTCACTTTATGAAATAACACTCTAAATACATCTATGTGGTTATCAGCAGACATTGTAGACAAACGCCGTGATGTACAGCAGTGCCTCAATGCCAAAGAGCCCCACTGTCCCTAATGCATTCCCCTAAGAAAACTCCAAGGCGAAAGCCAGGTTGTTTTTCTTCTCGATCGACGGGTTGATCCTCCCCCTCCTTCTCTGCAAGCTATCTGCACCTCACCTGGTTTTGCGCTACCTCCATGATCGGCGCACCGATTACGGAAGCAGTGTAAAGCGACGATGTCGTGATGGTGTCATCATGTGACATCACGATATATGACGCCATGATGACGTCACAAGTTTTGACGATCTATGACGTGATGATGACGCCATCACATGATTATTTTTTGCATCAATCGATTGACGCCGCCGACGGTCAATTTTCGTGTTTGATAAAGCATCTGATGCTTTCGCATTAATATTGCGTATTGACAGAGTGAAATGGGTGGAGTTGCTCGGAGGATTTCACGAGAGACGGACGTGCCGCCCGCGATGCCCCGCTCACCCGTTCAGGACGCGCTCGTGCCCCTCGCCATCGGCGCACCGTGACGGCTGCCTCGACCGCCATGCCGTGCGCCTCTCATCGGCAGGGCCTTCGCCGCCTCGTCACCGACGTGCATCGTGCCTCTGACTGAATCGTGGTCCCGTCCGTGAACTCCTGTGACCGGCTCCCCAATCTTTCTAGTCCTCTTCTCTCTTCGTCGCCCCTGTCGACCTCCGATCACAACCTTCCCTATTTCTTTCTACTTTTCTATTATCCCCCCTTACCCCACCCCTATAAGGCACTGCGCCGTGTGGCGGAAAGGCAGACAGAAATTAGGTGCCTTTTTCCTTTTCCTCCCGAACCACCAAGAGTGAAATGGCTCCTCAACTTTTTTTGAATGTTTATTGTGATAACAATTATATGGACGCTCTCCGCGGATTTTTGCCGTCGCCATTGCCGTAATTTTCTGTATAAAGACCAAATTAATAACATCACCACGCGCATTCAAGCCGCGGGTAAAAGCTCGCGAGCGCTGGCGACGAACGCGGCTGAAGCGGAGATTAAGCTAGCCGGCCGTCTGTCTCCGTCGCACGGACAGCGCATGAGATATCTTCCCGCGTGCGGGCCTGCCGTCGATTGCTCATCAAACAGAGAGGAAACGCCCCGCCCGTCTTTCGTAAGGAGCATGAAAGGACGCCAGGGGAGCGGGGGGGAGGGGGAGGGTACCGCATCGTTCGAAGGGCGCAGTCGCTTGCGCGCGCGCCATCTCGAGGCATCAGGAGACGGCTCGTAAACTTGCTGTGCTCTCAACGCTTACTTCGTGTTTAGAGAACTCAGAGCAAGAAAACGCTTGGGTTCCTGGAGCGGCCATATTCCCTTAAACCAGTGTTTTGTTGAGTTACGCGAGATCGAATCCAAAAGAGTTAGCTGCTAGCCTTACTTCGTTTAACAATACAATTTGTTGGTATCGAATTCATTGCTTCGCCCTTAAGCGAAACTGAGTTTTTTTTACCCGTCATCGATTGACGCCCGAAAGCGAGGGGCAGACGTGTAACATGGGGTAGCCGCTTCACTGTGGGCCGTCAGCGACGGGCCCGCTACTGACAGCTGCGTATTTGCGGCTGCTCCGACCAGGATATATGCTTTTATTAATGAGATGGCATTTTTAAATACCAAGCAAAAAATTCGAATTGGAACCCTAGCACGTGAGCTCGAAAGGGCAGGGCCATTTAGGGGGTATTTACCGCAGAGTGATTAAACTCGGACGTGCTGGTATAAGCAATTACGAAAAAGCTCTTCCGAATGAAGATCCATGGATAAAGTATATCTGAGGAAAAGTGTGAACGCGTTTCCACCGTTCGCGTGCTCTTCCATAAACGCGAATCAAGGAAAATTCGATATTGTTCCATATATATACTGCTATCGATCCCAGATTTCATTCCGCGATGTCCGGAAGCAGAAGTGACCGACATTTTAGCAGCACACATGTATTAGTTATTACTGAACATTGCTTTCCTTACGTGCCGTGCGACGCTTGAAACGAGCTATCAGCAGCGTTTCTAGAACAGACGACGTCCGCCGATGAATCGCCGTCGCACTTTCTCGCTACCGAGAAGCCTAGACGTCACGAGCCTCTGCGGAGAGCGCGTTTTGCTGTCGAGCCGGCTTGCAGAACAGAAGCTCCGTCGGCACCGTGCATGACATCGTGGCTTATTCGGGACGCACGCGCGAGCGCTATTTATTCAGCGGAATAATTCTTGGTCCCTGGTTGTGACTTTGGCAGCCCCAAGATCAAGCTGCACATGTTCTGACGCGCCGGCCGTGCGATTGCCGGTGATAGACGCCCCCAAACCCGAGACTTTGGCGCAGTTTGGCGCAATTTTCGTCGGTATTATCAGGATGGCGCAGTAAATAAAATTTGGCGCACTTTGGCGCAGTTGGCGCAGGAGTGGAATCACTGCACATTGCTGTTTGGTACAATAACATCATTTAGCCATTTGTTTACTGCTGTTTGTTTTTCTTCCTATTAGCAGCAGCCTTCACCTTTACGTCACGCAGGTAGCACACCACCAACTTGTCCTTATGGACACAAGCTGCCCAGTCCAGGACATCCCGCTCATCTTGGAGTATCAAGTCCTTCCAGGATTCCTGCAGCGAAGAATCAATTTACGTTAGCCATGTTAGGGGTAAAACAATTAGTGCATCCACGTAGAGACAGCATTTTGTGAATGGTTAAAGGGCCAGCTAGACACCATAGGACAAGTGCATAAACAGTACACGGATTCCATCCACTGTGGCAGTCTAAGCAGAGCTTTCTTCGGTGTTTGCGAGAAAACTCTTGTTTAGCGATCATTTAAGAGCAACACACAGAAATCTTGAACACATTTTCACTGAGAAATGTTTCGCTCAATGTAAACTTGAGGGACTACAAATAGGCAGGCACATCTGAAGGAAACCAGAGTCTGTCACGAACACAATGCACAGATAACCACACTATCCTGTGACGAAATGTTTGCAAGAGTAGTAGTTTGCGGCCACAATTGACATGGCCGGGTCCTGATGCTGCTTCGTCCCCGTGTGCTGAAAGCTGCCAGACTTCACGTTTTACGAAGTGAATACTTGTCTTCCAAACCATTCTTTGCTAATTAATGATGCTGTTTCATTTTCTTTATTCGGCAAAGTGCCCATTGTAACCCTGTGTACTGCGTGCAACTAACTTTGGCCTGGATGTTTACGGCAGTATCATACATAAATAGGATGTACCCTCTGATTTGCCACTATATGTGTACTGACAAAGCCACCCGAACAGATGGCCAAACATCCATGTTTTGTTATTCTTTATTGTTGAGTGAAGCCAGTGAAGGAAATGTTGAATTATCGGTTCCCCCTGGCTTTTGTAACATTTTTTCGTCTACTTTTCTGCATTAACCACCACCACTTCAAGCTGTGCAACCTTGCTCCTATAACTCACAAGGTAATTTCATTATAAACCACATTTTACTGCTGACCAAAGACATTTCCGTTTCACTATAAACTTGCTGCAAACCTACCCCCTGCACATTCTGTGAGTGCTTCGGTCCCACTTTACCTGTGAAGCCGCTTGTTTCTGCACTCTGTGTATGATGCACCCGATTGCTGTGCGATATGACCTTTAACATATGGTGTTGAAACTCACACTCTCCGAAAGCAGTGTGCACCCTCAACCATACAGAGCACCTTGGCAGTGTTTTTTCTCTCCCATGCTCTTCTACGTGAAGTGAAGTTCTTATTCCCTTTCCTCTTTTTTTTTTTTTTAATAAAATGCGTGCTGCTCCCATCTCAAATCAGGATATCAGTCAAACAAAGACCCAATGCACTCGAGAATGCTGTCACAAGAACACATTTCTAAACATGCTGTAAAAGAATTTAAACTTTTCGAACAAAGCTGAAACTGAACCTACAAGGATATGAAGAGAATGCACACTTCAGCACTTCGATTTATTATCGGGAATTTCTTGTGCCAATACCAATACAGACTGTTCTGTGTAAAAAGCCACTGAACTCTCCATCAATTGCAAGCCTTTCCAGCTATGTATCAGTGAAATGAATAAAACAAACTTACAAAGTTCTCTACAACATTTTACAGTGCTATGGTTAATACTCACATGCACAGCTCTTCGAGGTGAAAAGATCTAAGTTTGACAGAAAATAACAGGTTGTATTACGGACAGTTCGTCTGTCTTTATATTTACAGTTTACCGTTCACAAAGAAGTGCTACTCTATAGGAAGCAAATCTAAAGCACACCCTATTTTTAAAAAATCGTGGCATTTTTTTTTGCAGTACAGATTTGGCAAGCATCCATTTCAGTTGTTCGCTGCAACGTAGGACAAAGCTGCAAGTTATTCCCAAATCCAGCAGCTGCATTACAAAGAGTGCTGAAAGCAGGCACGAACAGTACGTGCTTAGATGTAAGAATGTGTTAAAACAATAACAGGCCGTCAAAATTCAGAACATGCAACTAAACCAGTATGCACCAAAATATAACAATAAGAGCACAAGTGTTTCAGCCTCCAATGAAAACGTAGTCATGGTCGGCTGTGGTCAAACTGAGAACCTCATGTTTGTTATCCGCATGCATGTCAAAGCTTTGTGTATAACATGAATTAAATATTAGTAATGTTGCAGCAGTCAAAGTTCAGCTGCAATCCTGTAAATAAACCATGGGGCTTTACATGTGAAACCTACACCAAGGTTTTAAGGAACATCAAAACAGAACAGAGTGTTCCAGAACTAGTATTACTACCCATTGGTGTTAACGTACACTGTCACCTTAGAACGTCAATTTAAATTCTGACATTCAAGTTCACACCACAGTCACATTACACCAAGCACCTACGGAAGTAGACGTACAGTATGGTCCACTCTTAGAGGGAACACGGGAGCGCGTGGCCGGCTGTCCGCGGAGCGCTAACTGCTGGTGAGATTTGTAAATGTAGCACACGCGTATAGATTCATTACGGCGTTCGGGTGCGCGCCGCTCTTACAAGTGTATGCGCATGCGCCGCATTTACAAATCTCGCCGCTAGTCAGCGCCGCGCGGGCTGTCAGCCACGCGCTCGCGTGTTCCCTGTAAGAGTGGACCGTACTGTACATCATAAGGAGACAGCTGCGTGGGCTGTGAGGAGGAAAAATGAAGGTATTATTCAGTAAATTTTTGACAGAACGTAACAACAATGAACTTTAAATAACACCACAGAGTTATCCTCATGGCGTGTTCACAAAGTTCACAAATGTGAAGATGGTCAACTGTGGCCTGAGGAAGGAATTAGGTGAAAATAAACAAGTATGATAGCCTAAAAAAACACTGAAGAGGCAAGGGGGAAAAAAAATTAAATACTGTAGACTCTCATTAGATGGACCCTGAAGGGACCACTAAAACATGCTCCATTTAATGGGATTTCCATTTGCCGAGAGGTTATCATGGGTGTGGAATTCAAGTGCAAAACCAATCATATTAGAGGCAGTTGTTTCATTTAAGCAGCAATTCCGTTTAAGAGATTTCCATTAACTGAAAGTCTACGATAACTATCTTAGAAGCATAAAGAAGTTTCGCTGTCCAAGCTGTTTTCTCTGCCTTTCTGGTGCTTTACGATCACCTAGAAGACTTTCGCTGACTTGTCACCAAACCAGGAACTTGGTCATAAGTTCTATACAGGCGACACTGGTTAAGCCTAGCCAACAGTGTGCATGAAGCCAAGTTTACTACACGGTCCCCTTCTACGGCCTTAACCAAGTTCAAATTACCAAGATTTTACTGCATGCGTTTGCTTGACAAAGCTTAACACAGGACAGTACGCACCTATGAAGTCGGTGCAGTGAGTGAAAACCTGGTTGTGCGTCTGACAATTTTGCAACGTCTCACGTTTTATGATGGATTACTGAGGTCCCAGCAAATTTCCTATAGAGCCAATTGACTAAAAGTTTTGGATCCGACCTTTACATGCCTGCTTGTACGCAATTTGGCACAATGAAACTTATTGCTTGACTGATGGATTAAACAATTAGCTGTAGTAGTCTGGCACAGCGGCCATCCTTTCGAGGACTGAAAAAAAAAAAACAAACAAAAAAACTATGGTACCTGAAATCTGACAGTGTAGCACAATCTCACCTCTGCAGGGTCAGCCAGATCGATGTTGACCAAGCCGTAACGTGGCCGATTCTTGTTGGTACGGAAAGTGAACACACTGCCTTCGTTGGTGATGTAGTCATACTCGGCTTCGAATTTACCAACCAGGCACTTGAGCTCCAGCTTGTCTGGAGAAGCACAACACGGGACACGTTTAAATGCAATAAAAACAGGGATCAAATTTACCAGACTGTATGAACACAAATCTAGGTGTTCACACTGAATTGCCAAGCATATCTGAAAAATTGAGTGTTGACCACCCAAACATGAAATAGCCCTCCTGACTTCACCGAGTATATTGTCTAATGTCCATTCTCGTGGGATCTATGACAGTTCAACCCCAACTTCAACAAAACACCACTATCCTGACGAACCTAGACCCCACATCCTGTTCTCAAGTGCATAGAAAGATTTCAATTGAGGTATACTTACAATTGCTAAGTAATTTTACCACAGATATATAAGGCAAATAATTTCACAACAGCCTGGTCTCTACTTCAGGAGCTTTAGGTGTAGTACTATTGCGAACATTTGAAACGTGCACAAGTTAAGGCTAACTAAAAAGCACTGTTTCCTTTCAACTTTCACTAATTTGTCTCATCGCCTTCTATTTTGGCTTCTTCATTTAATGTGAGGCCTATAACGTGTTTAGCAACCAGGTAAGTAGTAGCATGAGATTATGCCCTCGAGTTACTTGTGAAAGGCGTTCAAATTTGTATTCTTATTTAGGTTTTGTTGATCTACAACACGACTTTACATGTGCAATTACACTGCAATCATCAATTTACAAAACATTACGTGAGGTAGTGCATAAACTATACCATCTAATGCATATAAAAAAGAAAAGCATATTCTACAAAGGAATTTATACGCTGCAAATACACTAGTGCTAAAAAGAGCATCTGTTTCCTCACTTACCTTTGATGCCTCCAGGGAGCTTGGAAAGTTCGGCCACGTAGAGCTGGTTGTCCTTGCATCCTTCCTCCACAGTCACAATTACGTAGTTGCCACAGTCGCTCACCTGGCCACCCCTTGGAGACGATGAGCATTTTAAAATTTCACGCTGAAATTGCTGCACGTAAGATCACAGAGTTCAAAGTGTCTTTTTTTTGTATTTTGGCAACATTGGCCCAACGAAATTTCCTGAAACTTGGTACTTTAAGTCTATGGCCTCTTCAGAGGACGATATACTTCATTTTTACTGAATAGGAGCAACGTAGGGCTAGTAGATACCGTCAAAATCTATGATGTCCTGACATTTGGTGCGAGAAGTTCAAGGCAGCGTCACCACCGGCATTTACTTTTAGTGCATTTTCTCGCTTATCAAGCATCTTCTTATAGCGAGTGTGGCGACTTTGGAATTGTGAAAGAGTAATTTACTAATATATGAGGAGATTCGTTTTTCTCTTTAGTGTCTATTTTACCACACACTGGATATGAAACTCCTATAAATGAACGATGCCTGGGTAACGTCGCTGGAGCCAAATTTATACAACGGAACTTACCTTGTCACGGCAAAAATTGCTTTCCTTAGCGGTGTTTTTACGTACGCCTCTTCTCATCAATATACAAGCCTCCCCCATGAACTTATCTCGTTCGGATTATGCAAATGAGTGAGAGAAAGCCAGATGGCACTATGTGTTAAAACGCGCCAGCGCAAAATGTGCTCAGACGTGTCAGTGTGAGAATGAAATGTTCTAATCATGGAGGTCTCCAAGCGAGAGTAAACAGTCCAAACGAAGCGCTGCAACTTTATCCTTGATGGTGCAAATATTTCAGTTGTCATTTTTACAATGCTGAGTGTTCCTAGGGCCTGCCATAGATGCAATATGGTTAGTTCGAACAGTTTGTAAAGTGAAAGAAATAATAAGCACAGATACAAGAAAATGGGGCAGCTATGCACTAGTGGTGCGAAGACTGCGGAAGCAACCGAGCTGGTGGCGTTGCCCTCCTCCTCTCCTTTCCCACCCCTTGCTATTGTATACAGTACCCTCCACCAGCTTTACCCTCACCCCTCCTCCTTACCATCACTTCCCTTTCCCACCCCTTGCAATAATATACTATACTATACAGTATGAACATGCATTTTCTAGAATTTATGAGTTATTGATAAATTATTCACTGGCTATCGAATGGTTATCACAACGGATCGGTCATGCATTTTTTGGGTCAGGCTAAGGTCATCCAAGCATTTTCTATTATGAAGTGGTTATTGAGCGATTATTCATTTGCTAGTGATTTGGCTATCAATTGGGTATCACTAGGCATCGATCGCTATGCTAGGAGCTGCTTGGCACATATCTGCTTTCAGTGGCACATATCCACCAAAGCCAGGCCGAGTTTTTGTGAATGCCGCACAGACCAACAACGAGCTTACACTACTCTGCTGTTAAAGGCGTTCTACCACGCAAAATCCCATTTCAGTTCTTTGAAACAAACCAACACACCAGCCAAAGGTAGGAAATGGTCTGAAAAAATATCTTGGCATTCTAGCTTCACATTTACAAGTGCAACAGAAATGTATTTTTCTTTTCTTCAGAGTTGACCAACCCAACCATGTTCATTAAAGGGTGCTATGAGCAGGCTTGACAGACCCAACGTGGTTAAGCAGGCTAGAAACGGTAGGAATCAACACCAAAATTTGTAACTTATGACTGTCTATGTATGCCATATTAAAGATATCTTTTGAAATTGTGTTCGCACATGAGCGAGAACTATAACAATAGTTTCTAGGTGGCTGTCACCATGTTGCACTGTGAGTTTTGTCAATGCACTTTTTGAGGAAGCTATGCCAAACAGTGTTGCCTGTCCAAGCCCCGCGACATCCACTGCCAAAAGGAACACATGAGCACATGTGAATGTTTACCTACGACAATTGTTGAAGTTGAAAGCTTTAGCAGAAGATTACCTGTAGTTAGTGGCACTCACTACACTCCTGCACTGTGCTCTCACATATCTGCACCCAACGCTCGCTGCTTCAGCAAAAGCAAACCGGGAGCTGCACACTGGTGTGTTACCTTCGAAAGTGTACCATACTGTACCATCGTTTACTTCCACAGCAGCTTGACAGCAGCACGACATTTCACTGCAATAATGTTACTTAGTATGTAGCTCTATGCCTGCTAGACTTTCTGCACCAAATCAAATCTGTTTGTGTATCTCTGACACCGTGTTTTACTATGCCTAAGGGCAAACTATCGAGAAAAAAGTTACACCATCTTCCCGTAGGGAACCCTGAGTAGTATGCAAAGCAGCATGGGGTCAACGCAAGTTCCCATTAGTTTCAGTTCGTCGTTTCCGTTAAGTTGAAGTTCGTAGCTACCGTTATATTTACCGTTTGGTTTCCATGAGAGGAGCAGAGCGCGTGTGCGCATCATTTATACCGCAGAGTTACAGTGGCGGCCCCAGCGGAGTATGCAGCGCTTACCACCGTGCCTGTAACCCTTCGCAGTATCGCGCGGAGCCGCAGGTTCGTTGCGCAATCCCGGAGAGGAGAGGAGGATGCGCATGCGCAGTGGGGGTGTGGACGCCGCACGGCGGAAGGAGGGAGTGACATAGCCCCGACCATAAGCTGCTTCGCATCTAAAAAACAAACAATTCTATGCCTTTAGAATGACTTACACTCTCCACTGAGGTTTCTCTGGGAACTCTGCACACAGAACGTCCTCCGTCTGTGGTGTTCCCACACGGTGGTAGTACAGTTTCTGATCCTTTGCCTTGTCTGTTCCCGTGCCGTCGGCCTTCTGTTCACCGTCTGGGTATTTCTAAGAAAGAGAAGACCAGCGCTATCCTTACTATAGCAGAGGTGAAATATTCAGGTTTTTTGTCTATGAAAACGTGATGACACGAGTTCACAAGTGCCTACATGTTTATTGCATCAAAAGAACTGTGAACTCCTCTACACCAGCACAAAAAGATCTGCACATTCATCCACCATTAATTAAGCTATGCTCAGCAGCACTCACTTGCGTTAGCAATATGTGTGAAGTAATAATCTTTAAAGCGACCCACAAGAGATTTTTCTCAACCAAGTTTTTTACGGCACAACGAAAAGCTCCCCCTCGGTAGTATTTAAACCTGCAGCAGTTGATTCCAAAAGTGCGTGGATATTTTGTAAGCAGAATTTTTCTATCTGAGAAGTCACTAAAAAAGTTAAGCGTCCCTACTCTGGCAAAGCTGAAAAGCTATAGCGATGCTGATATCCCTCCTTGCAAACTCCTCATTACGTTCAACGTTCCGCTTTCAGAGGAGTGTGTGCGACTGTGGTTAACCACCTTCATTTTGACACTTTCAACCATTTTTTAATATGAAAAGCAGGTGGGATAAGTTTTCCAAACGCTCGTCATCACACCAAGTCCCTTTACTGCCTCGCGAGCCAGGAGCTCCTAGTACTTTTCCAATTTGCTGGCAAGTGCCGCTAGGTTCTCAGCTGGCAACAGCTACTAACTTTCATGCTGCCACTCATGAGCATTGGACCATACTTCAAGTGAAGGTGGCGTCACTGTTCTCCTCAGTACAATCAAAGGTGTATCTACACACTTTAAGTTAGGGAAGATTATAATAAAAAGAAAGTGTACTGCATCTCAACACTGATATAAAAATCATTAACCGCGTTTACCAGTGAAAGGTCACTCGACGGGGATCATATGCATCTCTGCTTTTTTAGGAGCGAAGCTCCATGGGCCCGCACCCCGCCATCGCCATTGAAGCTTCGCTTTAGGTTACAGTGGCCGGTGATTTAAGAGGATTTATATGTTTAGGTCTTGAGTGGTTTGGTTCAAGCGCACTAGAAATTTGAAGTTAGAAGAAATAAGCTCTGTGCGCAACTGGTTATAATGGTCGTCTTCACTTTCACCACCTTTATCATGGATTGTGAAAAGACAAGCATCATTCTAGAGCACTACGGGTGCTTTGTCAAAGGTAGTAGCAGACGCTCTCCCCACTTGACACCGGCGCGAAAAGACAATGAAACGCTGCGCGCAGCGTTCGGTCGCCGCCATTGAAGCTCCCCGCCGCATCACCGCTCGCACCCCTCTCCCACCTGTCTCCCCCTCCCTGCGCTGCGCACGCTGCACAGTCGCTCAGTCGTTCCTGCCACCAAGCACAGCAGACGCTCTCACCAGCGTTGCCAACCCTACTGCCTTCATGAAAGCCAGCAACGAGATCAGGCACATAGTCGTTTGCATCCCATTTCTAAGGAGCTTGGCTCATCGGCTGCATTCGTACACGGAACAACTGCTAGTTTTTGCCGCATGGGGCACCAACAGTAATTTTTTGCTACTTTAGTGAAGAAATAAAAATATACATTCAAGTTTAACAAGGAAAATGAGGTTTGTTTTAACCAATACAATAAACAATTTTTCCATTAGCGGGGTTATCTCAATAGGTGTTCCAAGCGGTTGTCTGTCCCTTAAATAAGGTATGCTTTCTCGACAAACTCACACATTTTCAAATATATAAGAGCACTCATACACCGTAGAAGAAGCCTTTGTTGTCGTGTGTCCAGGACATATCCGTGTACCGCACCCGTTCCAGAACCTCAGGGAAGTTCTCACCAGTGGCCACTCGCTTGATCTGAGCAAGAAATCCACAAGAATTACAATGAGCTTCAAGCAAAGCTTAAATGTTAAAGAACAAAATTAATGCCAGAAAATAAACTGCTGTCTACGCAGACAGATAATCTGGAAGCTCTAAGCTGCAATCTTAGCACTATTAGATTGTTTAATAGGCTCACGTTGCAATCACAGTGCCATCCAATTTTGACTAATGCCTGTTCTTACATAGGTGCCAATAGTCAAAAGAACCACGAAAAACTATAAAACCACTATAAAAACGTTCATAGCTAAACCAACATACTGTGCACTCTTCAAACACTGATTTTATAGATGCCCTGATCCTATAGATGCAAGATTGCACTTCATATGAAACTGCAGCTTTGGTAGAAAATGCACACAGAAAGCGTTGCTTGCTACAGAACACGTGCCACTCACGAAAATCTTAATCCAGTCGGACCCACTGTAGCTGAGCCCGTATGCAAAGAGTTCTCCATCTTCAGAAAAACTCGTTGAGCTGACAGACACTGTTCCATCCTCAGACAGCTCGTTGGGATCAAAGAAAACTCTTGGTTCAGCTTCAAGAGAGTCCTGGACATAGAGGACACTGAAAGGAAGCACAGGTAGCAAAGACATTAAGAGGGGCAATGAAGTTGGTTAAGACCAACAGATCACTTTCTCAAAACTATTTGGCAAAAGTATTGATAGCAAGTTCAGAAAGTAAGAACAAAGTTTGACTGACATTTCTTTCAGACTCAAAAATGAAAAATGCATGAACGACATAATGTATGGAGATGCAGTGTGGTATACTAATCAGATTTGCTAAAGCTAAGGCCATATGCATTATTATGCGATATGAGTTGCACTGAACCAACACGACACATCAACACCGATCCTGCATATGTTCTCGCGACACTGTTGCCACAAATTTCAGCAAATTCTACAGATTTTTATTGGAGGAAATATTTAGATTAAACAGTATAACCTCCCTGATATCAGCCAGCTTTTGCACTGCTCTGAAATACAGAGCAGTGTGCAAAAGGTGCAATCTAACGCACCTTTAGCAAAACCTATTTGCTTTAACCTACATTTCTTGTTGTTCCTGCCCCATTTTCATGAAACAAAACTGCAATGAAACTTAGGCAGCTAGATAAGTGTCCATATCGTGGAATCTGGTAAAAATATGGGTGCCGAGGAAAGGTAAACATGAGATTGAGGATGACAGAGCTTATCTTCAAGCTTATTCAACAGTATTTCCGTCCCCTTTCCATGTTATATCGCTAAGGTGGTGTGACGAGAATGCAAAATTAGAATGCTCAGAATGGCACCAACTGATGCAAAATGGGCATAAGGAGAAGTTGACATAAGAGGCCCTCATGCTGTAGCAAATGAGTAACGGAATGGTTTACTCTAAAAAAAAACCAAAGGAACAGCCATTCTGCTCCCCAGTGCCCTAGCAAGCATGAGATGTTAGTGTCATGAAGTGAGGAATAGGGAAGCATCTGCAGCAAAAGCACGAACATTGGATAAAACAGATGAACATCAGATGTGAGCAGCACTTTGTACCTTTGGTTCTGAAGGCCTGTGTTCATGTAGCAGAAGTAACGCTTCCCGTGCTTCTTGAGGCAGCCAAAGCGAGGATAGTCGTACAGCTGCCGTAGCCTGGTAAATAAATAAAACCCATTACAATGAAGTGATTAACAGTGTCAGGACAAGGGATGTTAATGAAGCCAATGTCTCAACAATGAACTCTTCATACTCAGCTTGACAACTGCTCCTCTTAGCAGCATTTACGCAAGTGTAGCTCACTTTATCCCTCACACTCAAAAGCGGGATGAAGAGAATTATATCCCAGTCAGGCAGGCACACTTAGTGACAATTTCGGTGAGTGAACTTCGGTTCTCTGAGCATCACTGTGACATTGTGATGCTAGACAGCATAACAGAGTATCGTTAGGGACTGATGACATTAACATTATGCAAAGCGATATCAATTGAAACTATTTTCAGGATTCGAATCACAGAAACTGTTGTTGCATTATTAATGAAAAATTTTACTTAAAAGTACTTCCACATTAAGACTTCTATTCATATTAAGCTAATAAGAGCAAGAACCTAATACAGAATCCAGGCAGTCGAGATGTCAGACTTTGCGATAAACTGGAAAGCTGCCAAAAATGAACTTAGCTTCACTGATGTTCCAGGGAGGCTTACAACATTTCAGATCATAGGGAGGTGGTCTTGGAACCAGTGCCAACTCTGTGCAGAGTATTTTTGAAGCACTGTTAGTGAGGCTACTTTGGTGTCGTGAAGTGAGTTCACCAAATCCACCTGCTAGCACCTATGCTCCACAGCAAGAGTCCCTAGCCTCCTGCAAATGGTGCTGGTAGTGAAGTGCACACACTGAAAGCAACACTAGCAGCGTTCGTGTCGTAATCTCCTTTCTAATTTGCGCTGTTGGTCGTCAAAGATGAGTTTCCATCAGCTCGCCTACTTTTCTCTTCTGGTGCAATACTAAACTTGCCTGTCTGACTGAGGTAAAGGCAGTTGTGGCCATTGTGGCCCATATGCAGCGTTGGGATCAAAACATGAACCAATAGACAATCAACTTTGCAAGCTATCCTACTCTTCATAAGAAAAATCTTGACAAACGCTTATCACTTCTCGCTAGTACAAGAAATCAATAACTACATGGCATTTCAAGTGATTCCCCTCCAACTGAGCAGGCCTTAAATTTCAGAGATGTAATAATAATAATATCTGGGGTTTAACGTCCCAAAACCAAGATGTGATTAGATTATGAGGGACGCTGTAGTGGAGGGCTCCGGAAATTTCGACCACCTGGGGTTCTTTAACGTGCACCGAAATCTAAGTACATGGGCCTCAAACATTTTCGCCTCCATCGAAAATGCAGCCGCCACTGCCGGGATTCAATCCCGCGACCTTCGAGTCAGAAGTCTAGTCGGAGGTGTAAATAAACTGCAAAGTTTTTTTCCTCCTCTGTTCATAATTAAAGTACTTGTGCTCGCTTCCTTTAATAATTGTATGCACTAGATAATGGAAGTAAACTTACGGGCAATGATACTCATAGTCACATGTTGTACTCACATGTTGTCTCGATACTGTGGCACTTCCCCTCGCTACATGTTCCCTATGCAGCAAACCTCACAGAACAGTTTACCAGATCCTTTTCAGCTGCCCAGCTGATCCTTCCCTGCCGGGGGGGGTCCAAACACACTAGCCAATAAAGTTTTTCTGCCTGTCTGTCTGTCAGTTCCATTCTCACCTTTCTTTAATCTTCTGACGGTCCTTGCACTGTTCCAAGAAGGGTGTTGTGACGGCGTTCTGAGCATCTACAAAGGCCTTCGTTTCCTCGCTGTCGGGATCTTCCATCCATCTATAAGGGTCCGCAACCTGCAAAGGAAATGTTTCAGTTCCCATGGAACTCTCTAAACTGCAAAACACACACAATTAAAAGCAAACTGCAAAAAAAAATTTTCATTGAACAAAAAAGCATAATTTCTGATGACAGTCTGTTGTGTGGTTCTTGCGGTTCCTGCTATAATGGATTCTGGAGTGTCCTGGGTTGGCATATTGTAGCAATGCATTATGTTCAATTCTATGCAAGTCTCACCATCCACTCCTAATGGCTGCCCGACCCCTCTGAGGATATAGACATATCGTCAGTCTGGCCATTGGCCAAGCGTGAAAAACCATGGAAATGGATTAGCACCTGAAAAAGGTATTGCTACAAAATACTGGCCCTGCTTTCCTTGCGGAGCACATGTTGCTACTGAGAAATTATAGGCATCTCGGCCTGAAAGCGCAACTATCACTAAAAGCCCGCACGTGTTATAAGTTTGTTCATTTCATGTGTACTTTGTGAACTAGTTCAAGCAGTGCTGTACTTCACAATTCATTTTCTGCGTGACGGCATTAGCTTAAAAAATGTGAAGTTCAGAGCCAAAACTCTGCACCGCAGGAATTGTCAGGACTAGTGATGTGCAAATGAAAGAGGACTATATTTCTGGCACCATTAATTGACAACGACGTCCATCTCCACTAGACAAGGCAATATTCATACATAGCCCTCGAATGCATCCCAAAGTAGACCATCATTCCCTCTTCACCATATTGGGGTATCAATTTTTTTTATTACATCTCTCCAGCTATACACCAACACTGCAACTAGACCCGCCGTACTCCTTGATTGAACTTCCAGAGTGCTGACAAAAAGACCATTGCCTGCAATCTTTGTGGCACAGCAGCCACAGATACCACAAAAACCTGTGGGGTCTTGAAAGAGAGCCGCACTCATGGAGCAAACGGACGCAGTTCAGGCCATTCAGCAAACGAACATGTGTGACATTTCATTGACATGCTTTTACACAACGGCGAGCTCGCCAGCTGAACGTTACAAATTGCTCCAGTAACATGACAAGTAACCCAACATAATGCCAATATAACACACACAAACAACATGACACCTACAACGTATCGCGAATGCGGTGTTGCTGATGTCCGACTCAACTCGCCATTACGTAAAAGCATGTTATTGAACGTCACATGTGTTCGTTTGCTCGTCGGCCTGAACTATGCCTGGCTGTTACATGAGTGCAGCTCTCTTTAGAGACCCACAAACCTTATTTGCAATATAATCATAGCACATGCTGGACAATGCCAAGAAATAAAGACATGACGTCCAGATGTACAAGACCTCCACCGGAAGGCCCTAACTTTGCAAAATGGCTGGACTTCCAAACGGACACAGCAAAATTTTGCAGCTATTTGGAGGTCTCATGAAAAAAAGTGAAGAGAATCAAACTGACTAGAGGTGTCTCAGCACAACCAGGTACATCCTACCTTTCTTACTTATTTAGAAAAGTGCCTCAGCATTCCATTCGTAGCGCATTTCTTTTACATTCTTCTCATTCAAGCACCCCGCAGAATTTTTTTTGTCCCTTTTGTTATTGTTCTGTTTAATCTTAGTGACCTGTCACCGAGTTCTTTTCATCTACCCTTGATTCTATGTTCCATTTTTGTATTCCTTCCTTCTTAAATGGTCTGTAGACGTCGCGTTCTTCCGATGGCAAGTACCAGTGTGGCTTTGCCTGTGTGTAAATTACCCAAAACACTGACGTTTTTCTCAGGATTTTGTATGAAAATCAAGCAGCGCAGAACAGTAATCTCATTCACAGATTTATTCCATTCTGCGTGAAGTTAGAACAGCATTCAACAAAATGAATACCACTAGTACGCAACTTCTCGGGCATATGACGCAGCTTTTCGGAGGGACTTAGGCAGGCAACGAAGCTCTTCTGTAGTTTCTTTAACAATTGCGCTAAAAAAAAAAAAGTGCTCTCTGCGGCAGTGAGTTACAGCAACAAACCTCCGCCGTTCGTATTATACCGTTGTCACACTGTACGATGCTGATAGCGGTTAAGCTCGATCGGGATCAAATTCCTAACAGTTATTAATCAAGCACGGCCGTGATATAAGTGACCCTGTGACACCGGTATTACATGTTTCTTTGCGGATTTATCCCAAGTACACAATTCAAGAAAAGCGCCGGCAGCCATCGACGGGGTTTTTGCACGCAAGGTCTTGATGCCAACATGCCTGGCACCACGTGCAACAAAACGACAACATGCGACCATTCTCAGCTCGAAGAAACCCTTGGCCCGTTATCCAAGAGTGATTTATCAGCAGATCGGCTGCAGTCAAAGATGCGAAACAACTTGCCTTCACGCCGTGGTAAATGTCCACAACAGTTTCATCCCGCCGCGGCGTCGGATATCTGAACTTCATGGCTACGAAGTGCTTGCTAGTAAAACTCAAAAAACGAGAGCAGCAGAACTTTGGTTGCACCGGGGTCTGCGCTACGAATCGAATGAACAATGAACAGACTCCAATCGCTCCAATCGCTCGGGCCGGCGCCAGTCTAATAATCAACGTTGCCAGGTGTTGCCCGCTGCAGCATATGGACTATGCCACTACCACGGCCGCTGGATGAAAAAGCGCACGGTACGGCCTGCCGCGTCGGGCGGCTTTCTATGGGAGGGCGCGTGTTCGCCCTAGTTGCAGTTGCGGCCGCTGCGGCGCGACGGGGCGGGGACGGGGAATGGGTGCCGGCGGCTCCGTTGGGGCAGCAGCCGCAGCAAATTAGTTGGTGGTGGTCACAACAGCGATCTCACTCAGCTGTTCTAAGCGGTTTTTTTTCTATCTCATCTATCGCAGTCATGACATATGCATTCAGTTGAGTCCGTTCGCGTAATCTGGTTGAATAGCCACTTAAGTTTCCGTGTACGTGCCGAGCTCCTGGCATTTTTTTTCCAGGACTAACTTTTTGCTTTGTGTCTGAAAGAATATTCCACAATGCGCGTAGCAACATTATATGGCACAGAATGTGTGAAAAAGTGGTTGTTATATTCATGTGCGTGTAATGAATGCATCGTTTGTTATTTTAACATATTGATTTCCGTGACATTTCTTCAGCATCTTTGAGTTTTCTTAGCTGAAAATGCTTGACAGGTATTTATTAGAAACATCTGACAATACACGTTCATGTTCTTTATACACGGGAAGTGCATGTAAAAACATACGTTGAATCTTTTTCATGATGTCTGATACATGATACTGTGCCGAAAAGTAATTCAGCTTCGGATGCTTGATACTAGTGGATTCTACAAATATAGTGACGCACTCCTCATAACTTTGTTGAAAAGGCTGCGGAATTATATATTCATTAGAAGTGGCTTGCAAATATTCTTGACAGTTCTTAGCAGGGCAATGTCATCAAATTGATGCATATATAAGGCCTATCACTGGAGACTAATATACTAATATCTCGAAGAATCAAGCTACAACTGAAGTTTTCTTTAACTCAAGATACAAAAGCACGAAATGGCGGGGATCAACTCAAGCTATATATATATATATATACATACATATGCGTGACAATCGCTTACCCGGTTTTTTTCGAGGCGGCCGGGTCAAGTGACAACCACGTTTTTTTACGTTTACACAAGTATTTACCCCCCCCCCCCTTTTTTTTTGTTGTTTACCGTATAGCTGTCAAAAGCGACCCACCTTAACTTTGTCCCTGTGAGTCGCTCGCAAAGTGTGTGGGCTGCCAAGTATGTTTGTTTGAAATGAAATCTTGTCGTCGCCCACCAGCCGCTTTTCTGCAATTTTTTTTTTCTCCGCATGTTTTGCTGAGGTAAGTTTGAGTCTGTGCCCCTTACCGCTAATGACCACAGACAACCCAGCTCTCTGAATAAAAGGGTACACGTGCTTTTCACGGCAACCAACATCAGTACCACATGTCATTGCGGGGCAACGCACGCCACTTCAACGCGACAGCGTTCGGAAACAACCGGAACCGATGACAAAGGTGCCGCGGGCTGAAAGGTGGGAACTAGAAAAAAAAAGAGATAAGAGAAAACGGGAAGGTGGTGTCACGGCCGCTGTATTTCAACAACTTTGCAACAAGCCGCCGTTTGCAGCTAGCAGGGATGAGCCCTGAATTCATAATAAATAAAAAAAACTTGTCACATTTTGTCCAGATTTTATGTTCACTGTTGAATTCGTTACACGATCATGCAAACGGCGTAACGGGAAGACACAGAAATACTGAAAAGCGCATGAATGCAAGCAGTTGTGTTCCTGTGTTTTTCAGCTTTTTCGTCACTCTTTCCGTCTGACCGTTTTCATGTTAATTAATCCGTAACAGCTCGCCCAATTGTCAGTATTGAAGATGTAGTCACTGAAATTTCAAAGTGACTCGAATCTCCTTCTATGAGATGGTCGCGCATATGATAAGCATTATTTCATGGCAGTTGCATGTGATATCATATCGTATGTGTACTATAAACATGTTTGGAGGAAGGAAGAAGTTTATCTTATTTTGTGTTAAATAAACAGTGGCCGCTGCAGATTCTGAGATCACTTTTTTGAAATGAAATGATTAAATCTGAAGCAACATACTCAGAGCCAAAATAAAGAATTTCGATGCATTAGGAAAGGTGCAGCGCCTCCAGGTTGGTTAATTGTGGTCTTCTAGGATACCAGAAAAATATGCCCACGTGATTACTTCCGCAAAAAGCGATCGGTGCGCGAAGTTGCATCTTTGGCAATGCAAGAACAAAAATTCCCAAGCGCTGCAAGTATGTACAAGAAATATCGATAATTAACTGATGTGTACACGCTAGATGGATTTTAGAAGATTTCGGGCGTCACATGAAGACGCACGCGCTCAAGCCATAACTGCCGCAAGCGCGGTCCATTCGATTCATCCTGCACTATCTGAACTGGTTCATGGTGGTGACGTCAGAGTGCCGTCGTCGTGCACGGAACGTTTCAGAAAGTGCAGCAGCAACGAGATGCCGAAACGAATACGAGAGTGCAGCTGTCGTGCAAGCCCTCTGCTACGGTCGGCTGTCTCGCGAATTGTGGAGGTTGTGATTCGTAAAAGTCGCCGCCGCTTACGCTGCCTGGCATTTCAAACTACCGGAAAACATTCACTGACGTATTTGTTGGGCGCCGTTAAAACAGCCACGAATGCAGTCGGCTGCGTCGTCTGCTGCGGTTACAGCCATCTTGTGCTGCACGGACTCGGCACTACCTCACGAGTAAGTGCAGGGAATTCGTGAACTAGCCTTGCACGACGGCTGCACTTTTTCGAAACGAATACCGCAGTGCCGACGCCGCCATGTTGAACTCGTGAAACGAATGCCGGAGTGCAGCACCACCGTGAACCGGTTCACGAAGTGCAGGTGAAACGAATGGACCTGTGATCCCGAGGGCGTCCGCGAAACCCGTCCCCCCCCTGGTGGCGCCGCGGCGGTGGTCCGGGAAACTAGGCCCGTCACGCCGGTTTCGGAGCACGCGGCAGGCCGTACCCGTGCGCTTTTTTATCCAGCGGCCGTGCCACTACTCTTAGAGTCTGAGATGGGTGGCAAGTCCAAAGCGCACAAAGGCAAGTCTATTTTGAGCGATGGGTGGATGGGCGGTGTTCAATTTACATCGGACGTTTCGTCACCAATAGTTTCCGGTTTTCCGCGCTCCGACTTAACAATCGACGCCCTAATTTTGGTGCTGTAGAACGAACTCACTGAACTTGTGCCCAATAAATTATAACGCAGCAGTCTCAGAGGCTTTGCAATGCTGCTGAGAGGTGCATTAAGTTTGCACCTGTTTGCACCCTTTGAGTTGCGTTGAGGCCTCTCCAGCCTATCTTGTGTCTTTCCTTTCCTTCCGCTGAGTGCCCGATACTGCCACGTGCGTTATCAGCGTAATGTGACTAACCTTTCCAACAGAGCATTATTTACAGAAAAGAAAAGTAACGCAGTGGCGATAGGGGCGTCGTAGCCATCAATTTTTTTTTTGGACGAGGTGGTGGGAGGTCCGACCATACTTTATGTATGTTCGTTAGGCAAGCAAAATTCAGATGGGGGGGGGGGGGGGGGGTTAACCCCCCTCCCCCTATCACGCATACGCCACCAATAGTAATCACGGCTATGCCAGTGATGGTGAGGTCTAGCTGCGTTGCTCGGGTCGTAAAAGACTACGCGCGCTCCCTAAGTAATCTGCTGCGCTTCCATGCGCTGAGCAAGCCATGGGGGGCCGGCAGCCAGCGATATTCCGTACTACGCCGAATAATCCCATTCCGATTTATGAAAATTTCCTATTTCACGCATTTTTTCCTGCATACGCCGCAAACAAATCCCAACACATCGCCCTGCACAATCGTAGTAATGCGCGCGCACACACACATGTGTGTTACATGTTTACGACTATTAAAATCATGACTAGTGCCTGCGCGTCTGCATAACACAAAAGCGTGGCTTCATAACTCAAGCGCAGGCGTGGGTTTCAAGTCTAACACCCGAAGTGAACTAGAAATTGCTCCACGTAATTATCAGAAACGAATCTTAAGAGCTTTTGCGTACAGCATGCGCCAGAACCGCTTGCAGAAGCCGAAAGAGCACCGAGACCGCTATGCTTTGGTCATCACAGGGGAATTTCACCATCCCTAAAATTTCCTGCAATATCGCAAAGATTCCCTTTTGTCCAAGATGATGGCTGGAAATTCCCCGAAAAAAGGAAAATTTCCTGCACAGAACATTACTGCCAGCAGCTTAGTGTGGCTGTCTCCGCTGGCATTCCCGATCTTCGTGCGCCTGGAAAAGGCACATGCTCTTTCCGAAAATGTTGCAAATAGCTACCCAATCTGTTTACTCACTTCTATTGGCACTGTTTATCACTCCAAGCGTTGTGGAAGTCAATGTTCGCCCTCGTTGACTGACATGTGTTCACACTCGCCTGTGAATGCAGAGACCACGCTCATTATGCTAATTAGTAGACGAGTTCCAGCTGCAATATATAGGCCCGACAAAACTAGGAACCAATATGGTACGCGTTACATGCATTGCTGTCTCCATCGCTGCTTTGCCTGTTGGCCAAAACAGTGGCTTTCTAAAAATGACTGTAGAACACTTTAAAGTCCACATACTTATCAATCAGTCCACCTACTTATACCTACGAGTACAAGTGATATGTACAAAGCAAGGTGTGGCAGTAATGTATTCTACTCTACAAAACAAGGGATGTCCACAGACCTGGCAGAGGGCCCTCTTTTGAGTGAGGAAAACTCCACAAGTAGCCAAGACCTAAGTCAAGGAATATCTCTACCCGATAAAAGGAAACAGTGGGTTACCAGTTGCACTAGGATTTGATGCCAGTATTCCCCACGCACAAGGCAGATGCACTTTCTCCAGGTTAAGGTCTGACTGCCTGAAGAGGGGCGCAGTTGATGCTCATAGGCTCTACAGCATGCCAGAGACACAGAGGCCAACTGCTTTGTTTATGGTATGGTCGCCAGAAAGCCCCACAACATTAAGTTCCAGGAATTCAATTTTCTACGCCGTGTTTTACTGCTATGTTCGAACCAAAGTTGATTTCGCTTAAATCGTTCAAAGGCTGCACCGAGCCTCCCACGGGCGACATGCCGTGTGGAGATATTTGCTGTATTTTATAACCAAATATGATGAAACTAATTAATTAGACTTGTTTAGTTTTTCATGCTGATTCCAAATATGCAGTAATTTTTCTTGTAGGTAAACTGGTTTACGAGATACACAAAGCTGCCTCTGTATTGTTTCCGGAAACAATGGAAAAAAAATCGTTCAGGGGGAAGTGCATATTATCAGATAGCTACATACTACTATATGCAATAAGTGCAACGCTGCAAACACTTTACAGATCAAATCATAACTAGCCATTCTGCAGATAAGCGAAATTCAATGTTTGTACCGTAACTACCATAAAGAAAAAACAAAATAAAATTTGAAAAATCTATGAGCAGCAAATGAGAATTCTGCTCCCAGCACTTTGTAATACACAGCTTGGGCTTTATGTTAAAAAAGTAATTATAGCTCTAGCTGTTCTATATCAGGGCATATCACTCCGACAAGCTAAATAAGTGACCCAAGAAGATTTAACATTCAGCTCGCACTTGTTGCACAGATCTAAACTACGGATGAACCACTGATCTTATAAGACTTAAGTTAGGCTTTACATGTGAAAGAATAGCTGTAGATCTCAATGATGTAACAAAAAAAAGCACTTTTTTTGATGATTTTTTTGGTATCCACAAGCGACGTCCCCCCTTAAAACATGAATCAAGTTTACCTGTAATTGTTAATTATAACTTCTGCAATAGTGAACTTTGAAGTGATTAGGATTGGGCAAACAGGGAATGTTGGTGGAGCCGTTCTGGCAACTTGCCTTTGCTGCCCTCGGAAAGCTTCAGAGACATTTCCTGTTCGACAATTTCTCATCGCTTCAAGCCTCCGCATTTCCCCTCAACTTCCACCTTGTTTGCAGTGGCGTAGCGGTGACTTTTGCCAGTTACTCGAAACTGGTTAACGTCCCTGCCTTTCCTCTCTCTCCTGCTCTTTTGTTCCTTTCTTACAACGAAAGGTAGCTTGGCAAGGTGTACAATACGCAAAGAATGAAACGTGGGTGGCACTGCCAAGCTGAAGTTCCCAGCACCAGTTTGCATTGACAAAATGAACTTTGACAACACCTGCTCAAGTCTTGATAACTGTTTATTGCACTCAAGAAGGAATAGCACTTCACATTTCAGAGAAACCAAAGAGTGAAGTCTGCCAAACCTTGAGATCTGTTCCAAGAAAGAGAAAGGTATTTATTCACAGAAAGACAGGAACGTTTGCAATGAGCTGTAGGTTCCTGTTCTGGTGTGCTTGTGTGCTGGGGGAGGAGGTCGAGGAAGAAAAGCAGTGGATGAATGATGATGAGGAGGATGAGAAAGGCATGCGCATGTGTACTATATACAAATCTAGTACGAAAGTTGCACGTCTAGTCCAGGGAAGTGCAAAATGGCTAGAGCTGTTCTGCGTTGCAGCGGCCTATATTGGAGAGAATACACTGTCATACAATCCACCATATTGTTGCACAGACAGCAGAAAAAAAGGTTGCTCATTATCAAGACCCGCTCACCAATGGCATTATAGTGAAAGTAGTGAATAATTAGAGCAAAGCGGCACACACGACACCATGTGAACACTTTCTACACATTTTCATCGGTAACATTGTGCAGACGTATGTGTGCCGAGGTTTCAGTGCAAAATTAAAATAAAGAACCAGGCACTTGTGGGAACAAACTTTGATATTCACGACCCCTCCCTCCCCCCACCCCCTGTCAAAATAAACATGCTGATGCAAATGCGTTTCATAATCAAAATACAGACAGTGACCCAGAGAAATTTGCTTCTTACTGAAATCCAATATGCAAAAAGTGGAGGAAAAAATTTATTTAAGTTTAATTTGCAAAATGGGGAAAAAAGGTTAATTTATTATAACAGTCATGTGGGTTTGCAGTACATGCTGTCTACGGTACACATTCCATTTTTCATGCCACTGTCATGACTTCCATGTCACCTATGGTGATCTAGTCAGCTGCAGTTTCGTCAAGCACAACCAGTCTCAGCAGTCAGCGTGAAGCTAAAAAAAAAAAAAAAATTGACACTGTCTCGAACAGTAAAAGTAAAGTAACTAACATTCACAAGAACTCTCCGAACTCATGGTCATCCTCTTCGGCAATCTCCTCTGCTCCTTCAAACAGTTTGTTAAAGCAGCCAGAGCTGGGATCACTGAAATGCTGGTATGGGTTGCCAGACGCCCTGAGGGCCTTCACACAGATCCAACAGAAGTATGTTCCACAGCGCCAGCAGGTCATCTTGTTGCAGCCGTCTTGCTTCTGCAGAACCATCATTGAAGGATAATTAATATTAGCGCTTTATTTGTACATCTACAATTGAACATTACGATGAATCTCAGATATAACGAAATAAATATGACATTTGGCTGTTCACTCTTTGTTTCGATAAGGTATTCCCCGGCTACGGCGAAACAGAAAATGTCGTATTTGACATAACAAAAGAGGGGGCACTGATTGATGATTCGTTTTGTTTGTTAGAAACAATCTAATGAAACCAACAGAAAATGAAGCTAAGGAATGTATGGGGACATTACTTGCATGTTTTAACTGTAGTAATTATGACATAAATGGAAAGGAATTATTAAAGTGGATGCCGACAGGGACTGAACCTACAACCTTAGTATCATTTATAGTGAAGCAGGTGCTATCGTGAATTATATGCACACTCGACGCACATTCACACCATCAGTGCCAGCACCGCTGCTGTTGTATTGTCCCACTCAATGGAGCATGCATGGCTTGCATGCAGAGGGCTAGAGGACTCTATGGATGCAGATTGCGATTTACTGCAGAAACAATAAAGCAGAGTGGGCGCTCCACAGTAGAACAGCAACAAATCAGGAATGTGCTCTCAGTGAGCCAAATGTAAAATGACATATATAGCCTTTATCAAAAGTACAAATGAAATTTGATGAGTTAACCACACAGAACAGCTTTTAACATACATTCACGACATCTTGACAATGAGAAGGAAGTCAATGAGTGCCGGAATAGTAACATGGTACTGGTAACATGGTACCATGGTACCATTGCCGAATAAATGGTACCATGTTACATTCAGGTGCTGCAAGCGATGCTGAGATCAATGGGTCAAGTTAAACAGAAGAGTTATGTTATCAGCTGCTGAGGAAGGTGCCCACGTAATATGGCAGTGCACCCCTGGTTAATCCCCCTGCCTTTTAATCTTAATTCCTCTGTCTCTTTCAACCATTAACTCTCACAATCTGGAATATAATGAATTAGCAAATTCCAGAGAAACATGTTGGGTGAAGTATCTTAAACAATGTTGAATGAGGACAAGTCATGCAATAGGTGAACTCCTTAAACACTAACCCCCTCATCAATCGGGCAATGATTGGAACCAGAGACCTTTTGAAGCAACAAGGTACAAGCTTGTGAAACGCACTGGGAAGAAACCTTCTATATGACTTGTAATAAATGACGATGCCATTTGTGCAATGTTAATGTGCATGTAGTCAGCAGTGTCGCCAAGAAATGCATCCCAGGTACAAGTCATCTGAACAACTTTCAAATGAGCAGCAATCAACAGGAACGCGTGAGCAATTGCAAGGTGCCTGCAATGTCAACTTACGATGGCTTCACAAGTTAGAAGTGAACAAGGGTGCAAAACAATGGCATCTGGCAAGCTGATGATGAAGTTGGTAACATGGCTCAAGCTTTATTCTAGCCAACTAACATAAGTCACTCTGAATTGAATTGACTTTTATTCAAGTGTACATCATTAAACTTAGGAAGAAATACTGATCCACTTCCAATAGACCCCATAAGTCAACGATACAAAAGAACAAGTTTCATTTATGGGGAGGAGGCCGGACAATAATAATTTTCACATAATTATAGAATTTGCCAGAAAGCAAGAAAACATGCACTACTTTATAGAACGTACACTCCGGTCTACAGTAAAAGGAAACACCAAGTTAGTAATGTTGATACTTAAATCAGGAATATTGCGATTCAGTTCCGAGACAACAGCCGCAACAACAATCTTTGACGAATACAGTCTGCCCAACACGTGACATAAGACATTTTTGCGTACAAAGTCGATGATGTGTCGAAATCGCGTTAGTTTGAATAATAATTTTTTACGTTGCCTTTAACACTGTACCATTATGTATCATTTGAGAGAGGGATTGCCATCCCCCTCAAAATTTACCTGCCCATATTGTGCAACTTCTTAGAAAAGTAAATAAAAGCAAGAGCAACAAAGTTTGCAAACCTCGATAGAAATGCTACAGTGTGGGCACTTCTTGCTGTTCTGCTGCATCCAGTCCTGGGTGAGCGATTCATCCACCAGAAGTTGCAATGTGCGTTTCCCATACCGCTTCTCCATTGCTTGTTTCCCCGCTGGAGTTGCTGACAGGTATTCATCTCGGATAGCCCGCTGTTCACCTGCATTTTGCACAGTCATCCTTATTTTTATGTCGCCGAGTTTCCCACTAACATTACTAGAGAAAACTGTAGCACCACGGTCCTTCAGCTCAGTAAACCACGTGAACGAGGGGTAGTAATATAAATACATGGATTTGCCTAATTTTTCTACCTGTGGATTCAGATGCCCTCACCGTGTTACTTACAATGACTCATTTTTTAAAATGCACAACGGCAACGAGTCCTTGCACAAATGAGCGAACGTTACGAATCGCTGTATTTAAGTGCAATTTATTAAAACTAACCATTTAGAAAAGCCACAAGGCTTTTTGATGCCAAAAAGGATGAAGCTTTGGCAAATCCCTGTATACTACTACTGACGAATCCCATGCTGGCTTTGCTGCCACACTTGCAGCTACCATAGACACTACAGAAGAGGACAAAATTCTGCGGTTCTGCAAGCAAAGCTATAGGTGCGCAGCTACTGCCCATGTGCACTCCCGTGCAAACAGTCTGGACGAGCTTGGTACATCACTTTTGCTTTTGGTGGCACAGGTGCTGAGCTTCTTTGAGAGGCTTGCATTGCGGCCGCAACACAAGCTTTACGGCAAACTATAATCTCTAGATCAGGTACATAGGCTGCCTGCACTATTTCGCCAATGGAGAGATCCAGTACGACTGCTGTATCCCACGCACGTAGCCTGCCTTACACATGTGAGTGCATTGAATTTCCTGTTAGCATGTGTCAAATTACCCAAAGGCAGGCAGGCATATCTGCCTACCTGCCTTTAGGTAATTTCTCTTCATCAAAACACTGGTTCAGCAGTGTTTCCTGAAAAGGTGCCTAATGTTTTAAATTCCTGAACATTAAAAATCCAAAACGAAACGGTTGGACACTTTGCATCTGTTATCCAGTGCCCTCCCTTTTAAAATACACCTGAAACTGTTCTGCACTTGTAATGCAGAAGACGTTAATTGAGCTCCTCTGTGGCATGTTTTAGCTTTTTTTCTTTCGTCCACATTTATTTCCCTTCACATATTATTCCTATATTTCAGTTCAACTTTTAAATGGTGCTATGCTTTCCCTGGTGTTATGCATTTCCTCGCACAGTAGTTGTGAATAAAGACTACATGTCTAGATCTGTCAGTTGTTGGTTTTACTTGATACCCCACACAATAATATAAGTTTGTAGATCCTTGAGCGGGCACGGGAGAGCCACTGCATAATTTATTACTCAAATAACTAGAGCCAAACCTGGCACTAATGCATCTAGCTGCACTACTTGTACAGTGCCTCTTCCATCAAGACAGGTAATAAATTTACTAAAAATTTCATTGCTTCAACTTCATGCAACCTTCTTTGCTAGCTTTGCCTTGAAATGAGACGTGATGGTTGCAGTTTCTTCAACTGCATATACGGCAGTCTACGGCAAGTGTCGGAACACGTCTGAGGAGAGCTGGACTTGAGTGACTAACCAGGCTTTAGCCGGCATGGCTGGACCCCGTGATAGACCATGCGGCAGTAGAGGCAGAAAACAAAGTGACAGCTGGCACACTGTGCCATGGATAGACCCGGGTCCAACACCACCGGCCGCTGGCACTGCAGCCGCGGGCAGTAGGTCAGGTCCTCCTGGGAGTCCAGGTAGGCACTGAGCAGGCTCTCCTCATAGCGTGAGCCAAGCGCATCACCAACCAGTGCCTTCACCTGCATATCACAAGGAGTGCGGTTCAGAGAGACTGTTTCACGCTGCTCTGAGATTGAATTGCAGTCACCCTTCGGGTTTGGTGAGAAAACATGTCCTGCGGATAGCAGACACCGCTATGGACATCTCAGCCAAATCTAGCAATCGTGCATAGCAAGGAGAGCTTACAAGCGGAGCAGGAAGTTGCCTTTTCTTAGGTGGCCTCTTTTCATACAGAGACCCGTCCACACTCGCTTCGGAGCTGCTGGCAGTCAGTGTTTGACGTTGAACAGTAGGTAGCATGCTATTGGCCAAGAGCCAACATAAATCAAGTGCGGCGTTTGGATCAGATGTACTTCTTGCCACGGGGTGCCGCCACGTGCTGGCGCAGCGCTCCATAGTTTGCTAACGTTACACAGTGAGCCACACTCGCAACAAAAACAACAACAGGGGAGAGCAATCACATTTGATCACGAGCGCTCATGGTCATGATGCACACAAATCTTAACTTCTATCCCCTGTGCCATCCCTTCCTGCTTAGATTCCAGTGTGCTCGCCGGGACGGGTTTCAGTCTGCGTGGGGATCAAGTTGTATATGCTCAAAGCAGCAAGATGTCGGAGTGACAGCGATTGTAGAACTGTATTGGCTGGAAGTGGTAGATATGTCAGTAGTGATAATCCTGTGGTGCTGACAGGCCTTTTGTATCGCATAGGCACAGGTGTAAATTACAGGGGAGGGGGGTCAGGTGGTCCTGACCCCCCTTGTTTTCAGGCTGCAATGGACACCGACATATATTTGAAGTGCTTGAGAGTTAAGCAGGCGCAATCATCTTATTTTTTTGTTAATGCCTGTTTATATTGTAGTGTGTGTGTAGGCCTGTGTTGAATACCCTTCAGCTATGTGACACAACTGAAATCGCAACTGCCACTTGACCGCTTTCGGAGAAGACTTAATAGAACAATGCAATAACATGAGCTGGGAACCCATGCTTGTTTTTAAAAATTTTATTTCAAAGCATGACTTTAATATTAACATAAATAAAAATAAAAAAATTACACCATCTCCCGCTAAAGGGGACCATGAGGCAATGCGAAGCCGGAGCACTTGCACGATCGCGTTCCGTTGGCGGTCGTTGGGCATGCTACCGACCTTGCGTCGTGGAACGCGAAAAGGAACGCTATGCACGTTGTGTCTTCCCTCTAGCCTGGCCGTTAATTCTCACACGGCGAGCGGGGAACACGGTCAACAGGCGCGAGAGAAGGGGGGGGGGGAGCGTAGGAGAGGAGGGGGAGGAGGATGCGCATGTGCAGTAAGGGTGGTCACGCCGCACACCGGATTGAACTCCGCCATAAGCTGCTTCGCATCTAAAACAAAATGGATGCTATGGCAAGATGTGTGTCCCCCCTCGTTATTTAACTGGATTTATGCCACTGCGCACAGGGAAAACGTGTGTAAAGAAACACAGGTGGAAAAGCATTTAAAGGGGCCCTGCAGAACTTTTTCAGCATGGTCAGAAAACGCTGCCGAGTGGTAGTCAAGGCTCCCGAGAACACGTGAGCCAAACATAGCGCAGCACGCGGCCTGGGATTCACAATAAATTCTCAAAGTCGGCTAAAAAGCACTTCCTCTTCTCTCGACAAAAATGATACTTACAGCGTGACTGCCACTGGTTACGCCATTGGCTGATTTGACTATGGCGTGCTCGGTAGTTAGTGCGGCCGCCGCGGGAGGCCGTCACTTGCCCATGCACGTGAGCGATCACACTGAGAGTAAGCCGCGTGTTCGAAGAAAAAAGCCACAGTTTCGCCGCAAGGGCGAAGCAATGAATGCGATAGCAAGAAAAGCGGCCCGTGATGGACGCGCTGCTACGCTGCAGAAACATCTAGATCCGGCAGCAACTAACGCATGAGCAGACAGCGGAAGGGCAAGGTTCTTCCTGCGCAAATATTAGAAGAAGCGAGCGAGCTGGCCGACGACTTTTAAATGCACCCGTTGCGCTCCTCGCGCCATCTCTGTGGTAATGAAGAAATGCTTATAAGCGCCTGCCGTCTCCGAGTCCTGCCAGCAGTAAAGGGTATGTACTATATAACACTCGCCGTTAGCTACCTGAAGAATCTGCACTTTGCGGCATAGTGGTTAGCGCCATGCGCTGCGGAGCGAGCGTTCGCTGGTTCGATTCTGCGCTTCGGAAGCATTTTTCTGAATTATTTTTCTTTGGGACTTTTATATATATTGTTACGGGGGGTTTATTGAGGATTCTATGAGAGCGACGATCGTAGCAGCAGCGCGCAGGGCGTAGCCAGAGAGCGAATTGTCGGTGTGTGCCAGCCGATGGTGATGGGCCTTCATGCTTGCCGATCTTCTTCCTGGCAATCACCCCCGGTATGGAGGGGTAGCCATCCTGGCGACCTAGATAGAGGTCAGAGGATCACAATATGCCTTGAGGCGGTCAATGTGGACTGTCTCTCGCCCGCGACGACGGAGATCGGAAGATGGCGTAACGGGTTCGACCACATAATTGACAGGGGAGGTTTGCGCAACCACGCGGTAGGGTCCATGGTACTTTGGAAGGAGCTTAGATGAAAGGCCGGAAGCAGCAACTGGAGGCACCCAAAGCCACACGAGGGAGTCGATAAGAAAAGGGTCCGGAGGTGGCTTGGAGTCATGGCGCAGTTTTTGGCGACACTGTTCATCATAGGTGAAAGATCGGGCAAGTTGTCGACATCTCTCAGCGTGCTGGGCGAGCTCAGACACAGGTTGGCAGTCGGCAGGGTCTAGGTAATACGGGAGAATTGTATCAATCGTGCTGGAGGGCTCGCTGCCATAAAGCAAAAAGAATGGTGAGAATCCGGTAGTGGCTTGGCAGGCGGTGTTGTACGCATATGTGACAAACGGAAGTACAACATCCCAATTGCAGTGGTATGAGGCAACGTACAGAGACAAAATGTCACCAAGGGTCCGGTTAAATCGTTCAGTTAAGCCATTTGTCTGTGGGTGATAAGCGCTAGTAGTGAGGTGAATAATTTGGCATTCAGACAGGAGGGATTGCAGCACGTCCGAGAGGAATACACGTCCCCGATCACTTAGGAGTTCACGAGGTGCGCCATCTCGAAGAATGAAGTTGTGTAGAATAAACGAGGCAAGGTCTTTTGCTGTTGAAGCAGGCAAGGCGGCGGTTTCTGCATACCTCGTCAAATAATCTACGGCAACGACAATCCATCGGTTTCCAGCACCAGTGCAAGGAAGGGGCCCGTACAAATCGATGCCGACGCGGTCAAACGGGAGGGGTGGGCATGGGAGTGGCTGGAGAGGTGCTGTAGAGAGGTGCGAGACCGGTTTGTGTCGTTGGCAGGGGATGCAAGAGCGGACGTACTTGCAGACAATGTTGTACATGCCCCGCCAATAATATCGTCGACTGAGCCTCATGTACGTCTTAGACACTCCACCATGACCACACTGTGGGTCATTGTGGAAAGCGGAGCACAATTCTTGACGAAGATTATGGGGTACGACTAGTAACCATGTGTGGCCGTCGTTGCGGTAGTTGTGGCGGTATAAAAGTCCATCGCGGATAGCGAAATGCTGTGCTTGGCGTCGCAGTGAGCGAGGTGCCGACGCTGTCGGAGGGCTTGACAAAAAGTTCAAAATGGTGGCGATCCATGGGTCGTTTCGTTGTTCTGAGGCCATGTCCAGGATGTCAAGTGGCGACGTATCATGATCGCGAGTAGAAGTGCTGTCGTTTGAGATGAGGGGAAAACGAGAAAGGGCGTCAGCGTCAGAGTGTCGGCGGCCAGAGCGATAGACGACGCGGATGTCGTAGTCCTGGATTCGGAGAGCCCAACGAGCGAGGCGGCCTGACGGGTCCTTCAGGTTCGACAACCAGCAAAGAGCGTGGTGGTCCATTACGACGTCAAAAGGACGACCGTAAAGATAGGGGCGAAATTTCTGAAGAGCCCAGATGATAGCCAAGCACTCTTTTTCTGTGACGGAGTAATTGGTCTCAGGTTTTGTGAGCGCACGACTGGCATAGGCGACCACGTATTCGGTGTTGGCGTCCTTACGTTGTACGAGCACAGCACCAAGGCCAACACCACTGGCATCAGTGTGAATTTCTGTCCGTGCGCTGGGATCGAAGTGGCGCAAGATTGGCGGAGATGTAGGCAGGCGGCGAAGAGTCGTAAACGCGTGATCACAGGCTTCCGACCAGGTAGACAGTTCATTGTCGCCGTGGAGAAGTGCATTCAGGGGTGCGATTACATTAGCGAAATTGCGAACGAAGCGTTGAAAATATGAGCATAGGCCAATAAAGCTGCGTAGTGCTTTCAGGGTAGTGGGCTTTGGGAAATCGGATACAGCCCGGAGTTTAGCAGGATCGGGGAGAATGCCTTCTTTGGAGACAACGTGGCCTAATATAGTCAGTTTTCGAGCCGCAAACTGGCACTTTTTCAAGTTAAGCTGGAGGCCAGCATTCTGGAGACAGGTCAAAACTTTATGTAAACGGTGCAGATGAGTCGAAAAATCTGGGGAAAAGACGACAATGTCATCAAGATAGCAGAGACAAGTGCGCCACTTCAGGCCACGCAGGATGCCGTCCATCATGCGTTCAAAGGTCGCGGGCGCGTTGCAGAGACCGAATGGCATTACAGTGAATTCGTACAATCCGTCTGGTGTTACGAACGCTGTTTTCGAACAGTCAGCGTCAGCCATTGGCACTTGCCAGAAGCCAGAGCGGAGATCCAAGGAAGAAAAGAACTCCGCACCCTGCAAACAGTCCAGGGCGTCATCAATACGAGGTAACGGATACACATCCTTTCGGGTAATCTTGTTAAGCCGTCGATAATAGACGCAAAATTGTATGGTACCGTCTTTTTTTCGAACCAGGACGACTGGCGAGGCCCAGAGACTGTTGGAAGGTTGAATGACACCATGTTGGAGCATGTCTTTCACGTGCTCATCAATAACGTGCCTTTCGCTCACCGATACTCGGTAAGAACGCTGTCGAATGGGTGCATGGCTTCCAGTATCGATGGTGTGCGACACAGCCTTCGTGCGGCCAAGCGGCGTTGCGTGGGAGTCAAACAAGGATGAGAAACCTTCGAGCAAGCGAAGAAGCTGGTCGCGCTGCGTCGTCGTAAGGTCGCTTGCAATAGTTGGTGTGAAAGACCGCGGCAGTGACTGAGGAGGCGAGGTCTCAAGGGCGGCCAGGTCAGCGGAGTCTTTCATGATGTCAAAAATTGAAGAAGAGGGCAGTGTTTCGGCTCTCCCTAGGCTTTCACGGTGGCACAGGGTGACTGGTGCAGCCGTTGGGTTTGACACGTACATCACAGAGGTGCCAGAATTGAACTGAAGGACGGCGAACGGCAGTGGTAGTGATCGGCGGCGAAGTAGAAGGTCAGAGGGTGCGAAAAGCAAGGTGCCATCGTTGATAGAAGTACAAGAGATGCTGACAAGAGCAGTAGACCAGGCCGGTATAACGGTGTCTTCGGAAACTGCGATTTTACAACAAGCGTCTGTGTGGTCATTGATAACATCTGGTGAAAACGGAAACAACTCGATTTCGGCGCGGGCGCAATTGATGATCGCATGATGCGTAAAGAGAAAATCCCAGCCTAATATCACGTTGAGAGAACATGATGGCAACACGATGAATTCGATGACATACAACGACATTCTGAATGACGACATGGGCTGTGCAGGCACCGGACGGCTCGACGTGCTGTACGTTGGCGGTATGAAGAGATAGTCCAGAAAGTGGTGTCGTCCAGAAAGTGGATTCGGCGGCAAATGCGGGCATCAATTGCTGGAAGAGCAGCGCCAGTGTCGACAAGGGCTAGCGTCCGTATTCCTTCTATGGTGACATCAATTACGTTCTTCGGAGAAATTTGAGGCCTTAGACATTTCGCTGGCACCGCAGTTCTTGCCTCCTGAACTGCGCTAGTTAGTTTTCCTGGCGCAGAGGGCTCCGCCGTCGTTGCATGGGTGAAAGGGAACGGCGGTGAGGAGAAGGCGAACGGCGATGAGGAGAAGGCGAACGGCGGGAGGAGAATGGTGCCTCAGCGACAGGTGCAGATTCGTGGTCCGAATAACTACGGCGGAGCTGACGTGGCGCATACGTGACCCATGGTGGACGCATATTGTTGGAGACGTTCGGTACACGAAAGCGACAGTAACGTGCCACATGCCCAGGAAGACCACAATGAAAACAGATAGGACGGTTGTCGTCTGTGCGCCAAGGATCTTCAGCTCGTGCGTACTGTACTGCTGGTCGGGCAGGTGGAGATACTGGCGGGCGCATATGTGGGCGACATGGGCCGTAACTTTGTAGCACAGGCCTCGAAGCGACTTCAGCGTACGTCAGAGGAGCAGCAGTTGGAGCCTGAAGGAGAGAAGGTAAAACTTGATCGGCTACCTGATCCCTGATGATGTTCTGGAGAGCGGGCGCCAATGGAGAACTCGACTGGCCGTGAATAAGCGGCATCAGCGAAAGCTGACGAGTGACTTCTTCTCGAACGAAATCCTTAATCTGCTGCAGCAGGGACGTGTGATCGGGAGCAACAGCCAAGCCGGACATTGAAGTCGTGGGTGGTAGAGATTGGCGGGTGGCTGCACGTTGTTTGCGCAGTCCATCGAAGCTTTGGCAAAGGCTGACTAGGTCAGAGACTGTTGATTGGTTCCTCGCCGGCAGCATCTGAAAGGCATCGTCTTCGATTCCTTTCAAGATATGCCTAATCTTCTCGGCATCGGCCATTGATACATCAACGCGGTTACATAGGTCAAGAACATCTTCTATGTAGCTTGTGACATTCTCACCACTCTGCTGCGCACGAGCACGCAAACGTTGCTCAGCTCGAAGCTTACGAACGGCGGGGCGCCCGAATACCTCCGTCACGTGAGTTTTGAAAGCAGCCCATGGCGGGAGGTCACATTGGTGGTTTCGATGCCACACGCTGGCGACACCGCTCAAGTAAAATGGCAGGTAGTTGAGCTTTCCTGCGTCGTCCCAGCGGTTTATCACGCTCACTCGTTCGTATTCAGCAAGCCAGTCTTCCACATCTTGCTCTTCTGCACCGCTGAAGATTGGTGGGTCGCGTTGAGGGAAAGGGCCAGGGCAGAGCACGGTAGTCACCGTGGCACTGGGTTGTTGTTGCTGCATTGGTCCCCCTTCCGTCATTGTAGAGGCGGGCTTGAGTTTCCCGTTGCGTAGTTCCAGATTTGCTTACCCCGCAGCTCCACCACTTGTTACGGGGGGTTTATTGAGGATTCTACGAGAGCGACGATCGTAGCAGCAGCGCGCAGGGCATAGCCAGAGAGCGAATTGTCGGAGTGTGCCAGCCGATGATGATGGGCCTTCGTGCTTGCCGATCTTCTTCCTCACAATATATATATATATATTGTGGAGATAGGTTTGCACTAGGCTTACCTATATGAGCGCGACCGTGTAGGGACGCGACGTTCTCCACTGCCGCAGCGAACAAAGACGCTACGGCCGGGTTCGTCGATTCTCCGGCACGGCGCAGAAACCACGCACGAGGCAGGGTAACAACAACAACACGGGTTTATTAACCCAAGATGCAGCACAGTACGACACTCACAGGCTTGCAGGCCGTAAGGGGGAACTCCGCAAGACCGATCGAGTACGCTTGCCAGCGGCGCTAAGACTACCACACAAAGGGCAGCGGTCGAGCACACGAACGAGAAGCCGCCTGCTAGAGCAGCGCGTCAACCTCTCGTGCTAGCCTGAGAGCATCTGCCGCCGCGAGCGAATCGTCGGGCGCATCTTAGCTCGTAGGAGAGGAGGATGTCACCAGCGGCCCAATGGGGAATGGCGCTGCGTTGTAACGTAAGCCCGCGCAGCACGCCAGCGTAGCGTGCCCGGACATGCCAGCGCGGGACGGAGCCGACGCTTGCCCAGACAAAGAGGCGCCCTGGCCGCCATCTTGGCGATTGCCGGTGCCTAAGTGCGCCCGGGCTACGCGGCCGGCACGCGCGCGGCAGCTGGGGAACGAGGCGCCAGGTAGGAGGACGTTCTCGATCCCCACAATATATATATATATACTTATACATATACAGTGCATGACGGCGGCAGCAAAAACCAGCCGAGGCTGTCCATATAATTGCTATCGCAATAAAAAGTGCTCAAGGTCACGAGGCGCGTGTGACATACCTTCTTCCCTCGTTTCACCGCTCCCTGCTTAGCTTCCAGTGCTTTTGTGAAGATGAGAGAAGAGAGAAAGCAATTACAGCGTGTGACAAATCTTTGTAACTCCGCTCGTACTGGACGGATTTGAAAAATTTTTTGCGGTGGTCGATTCGTGAGGAAATAAGCTCCTTTAATGAAGCCATTCCGTGGCTATTTGGAAAAGTGTTGCAGGGCCCCTTTAAGCAAAGTCACTCAACGAGGGACGCTACGGTTTGCGGCTCCGCTCATTGCGTCAACTGCAGTGCCACTAATGAATGTGAACTTTTCTTACCTTGTGATACACATAGAATAAAGCACAAATGCCTACAGAATATCTTCAGACTATAATTTTACATACTAGGCATAATGGCAATGAAGTGTAAAGGCTGCAGTTGGAAGTGCTACTATGTTTAGTGGCACTGAACATGACACTATGTACGGTATACTTTGAATGCCTCCGTTGCAGAGTACTACCAAGGCTTCTCGTAAAATGCGCAACATACCACTTTTTTTTTTAACTTTTAACTAAGGAGGAATGAGCAACTTAATGTTGCTCATTCCTCCTTACGTGACAAACAGCATGCTTAACTCTTCTCACAATAATTCATGGTCTTTTCATTTCCGTCAATATCTCCAGACACGTTGTCAGCAACTATCACTACCATTAACACATTAGTATTATTATGAACTAAAAGAGAGAGAATGTTCAGCACCTGCGTGGGCACAACCTGAGTTGTGCACTTCTCCTGCGGACAGCGGAGCTGGCTGGCACAGCCACTCTCAATTTGAATGCGAAAGTGCTCGCGGAGGCAGTCACGGCAGAATGGGTGGTCGCAGCCAATCACCAGTTCAAACTCTGAGCCCTGCTTGGACGTCAGGCACACTTGGCACGTCAGCCACTGCAGGTCAAATAGCCGCCGCTTTTCTTGACAGTTGTACTCTATAGGAGAGTGAGAATGGGTTTAAGCTCGCATAATACAGTAGCAGACACTTTTGACCATTACAAATGGCACGTTATGAGCATCACTGAGATAGAAATGGCACCAAACTTTGAAGTTTTAGATACCAAAACCCAAGTATGTTTATGGGGTGTGCCACAGCGGGGACTTTGGATTAATCCTAACTGCCTGGAGATCTTTAACATGCACCTGAATCAATGTACAAGGGCATTATTGTTTGCATTTCACCCTCAACGAAGTATGACTGCCATGGCCAGGAATCAAGCACATGATCGTGTACTTACAAGAATATGTACTAATGCTTTCTTATGCACTTAATTTAAGCTACACTCAAAACATTTATAGGTTTGAGCACAATACAAGTTAGTAAAACAACTACTTTACATATGTGCTTTTTCTAGCCTTTGCAAGCCGATGTAAGGGGTGTCACGTCAGACAGACACGTTCCATTACTCGGGTAACACAAGCTCAAAGCTATCTTCTAAGCTGTCAACGTAGACTGTCTACAATGTTGGCCAGAATTGGAACACACCCTATATCATTTCAACTCTACTAAACGGTGCACGAAGAACTCACCTGTAAGAAATGTAGCCAAAGTTCGTGGGTCTATTGCCTCCTTAAAGACGCGCATATCAATGGATTTACTGCCACGGTATGTGTAGTACCTTTTCCATCTTGGCATCCCTGCAGTGTCAAAAAATAATAATACTATTAAACATGCTGAACTGACACATTTTGCATAATTAAGGACCAAATGTTTGCAACAAATGAATGTACTATAAAAGTTTGTTAAAAGAGCACAGACATATATTTTCAAATTTGAATAACCTCTACCACATGTCTCTTGTTTGTAAAAGGATGACACATGCACGGAGGTTGAGACACTTATAAAATGTTTAGTCTGACAATAAAGTCAATTTTGAAATACTCGACCTGGTGTGAATTCCATTAATATTGTGTCGTCACGAAATAGCGAAAACCTTGTAGATACTGAGGAGTAGTGAGGCTATTGACAATATCGATAATAATAGGTGGACAAGAACATTGTGTGCGTTTATTCTGAATTAATTTGATTGCAGCAGCCTCAGTAGTCCCTGCACTGGTAGTAGAAAACCAGTTGGGTTTCTCGTGATGACATGTGACAAGGGTAGTCAGAGACCACAGGTAAAATCACTACAGCTCAAGTTAACTTAAGTGGATAAGCGACGATGGCACACGGAAAAGAACATGGCCACCACATGCTTACTGTAGGGCCACGCGCGAAGTCTACTCAGTTCCTTGAACAGTGGTGCGAGGCTGTGGCTAGATTTCAGTCGCAGAATGTCGGCTGCTTCAGTGTCCAACAAGTTCATCCAGCGGTACAAAACCACAGTGTTGGGGTCCTGTGCCCAGCTGCGATCTAACGCCTGGCTTAACTGCTCCAGCTGCACCAAAAAATACAAATAAAGGAGAGATCATCAGTTTTACATCAACCATGAAGATGTAAGAACAAAAACAACAATTACAACATTGAAAGTATTTGAAGCATGAATTCTGCAAGTCATATGGACTCGCTGAAGGTGTGAGCCACTTAAAGGAGTATTCACACGGAGGATAAATCCTCGGGGGAACAGCGGGGATTGCGGATCACGTGACGATGACGTCACGGATTAGCAAGTGGACGCGACCCCCCCACGGCTCCTCGGGGGAGATGGGGACCTTTTCCCCGACAGGACAAACGACCCCCCCGCGGGTGGGAAGAAAACGGATTTTCGGGTAGGTGTTTGGCGCAGCTGCTCCTACTGCAGCAACCGTTTTGCAAACACTTTGCGGGTGTGTTGGCCGCAGCCACAGCAGCCGCGATGGCCAAACTTAGCGAAGACGCCATTTGTTTTTTGTTTTTTTCAATCATCTGAGAACATGCATCCGAGGCCTGCTGAACTTGAATGCTGTGCGAGAGGCGATTTTCAAGGAGATGGAAAAGTGCTGCCACCACTATGGCCCATATACTGGTCATTGATATTAACCTTTTTTTCTGAATGTGGTGATTTTTCTGAACATTTTGACGTTACCAGTTTTCTTGAGCCCGCTTAACCCGACGTCGTCGGTTTTCTTGAAACAACAACTTAACAGAAAAAAAAGCATAATGCATGTCTGTAGTAGCAGTGCTGGGCAGTATCGAAGATACATGTATCTTATACCCCTGTCACACAGGGCAACTTAAGTGCACTTTGAGCGAGTGCACTTTGCCGGTAGTGTCATTTACACGCTGTCACACAGGAACGCTTAGTGACACTCGCTGCAAAGTACACTTGCCGGCAAGTGCGTTCGCCAAACTCACTTCGCTGCGACGGAGTGTCTATCCTCGGCAGCAGTGGCTTGCAAATAAATACGCTAATGCAAAACGCGACGATCATGTTATTTTTAAACCATCGTTCTCGTTATTAGGAATACTGCCATGTATTCAAACAAATGATACTAGTACAACAAAAAACCTCGCTACTCTCGGTCTCGGGCAGTTTGCGGTCACGTCCGCTATGGGCACTATGGGTATGCGGGAGCACATGCCGTGCAATGGCCGCGTCCGTCACGTTGTTTACTTCCTTGTGCATGTGCAGGTTAGTCATTATTTAATCATTTGCGATGGCGTGTGCCACGGGTGCCACTTCGCGAAGACAACGTGGTCCGACGCAGAGACGCGGGCGCTTATACGCCTTTGGGAGGAGCAAGTGATTGCTGCCAAAACACGCTCCAAACGCCCGTCACCACTACGCATCCCTTCTGCACCGGAGTCCGCCATTTTTGTTTTCGATTCGTCTTGGTTATGATACTATCTTGTCTCGGCTCGCGATGACCAATGACGTTATGCGGTTGCAATATTTACTTCATTTATGCGCAAAGTTCATTGTAAATTATGTTCATGCCTATAATAAGCAAGTAAACTGCGAGCATTGCCAAAAATAACAAATATATGTTGCGCTACTGAACCACCAATTGCCACTGCCATCATTTCCAAAGCACACTTCTCTTTCTCGTGTAGCAGTGCGCCGCCAAAGTGACACTCTGTGAGCGTAAGTGCACTCACTCAAAATGACACTAAATTTGCCAGTGTGACCGAGGTATTAGATACTATCTTAGATGCTCTTTGGGTATCTTGCATCTGTATCGCGATACATCTCGCAAGACGAGTATCTGTATCTGTATTTCTGACACATTCAATAATGTATCGTGTATCTTAAGATACAAGATACTGCTATAGACACACCACCGTGCGAAGCAATAAACCTCTGCTGAACTCCGCTTCTCAAGCTGATACTACTGCCACTAAGTCATTTGAATAAAACTAACGACAGTGAAATTCTTTTATCTTTCAGCTAGAATGCTCCAGCAGAGGCAGGCGATCAGGTCTGCGGGTCCCTATTGGTGGAGCAGAGTCACGTGGTGGCGCTCGCGCAATCTCGACAAAAACAAGCACGCGAACATCTACGCCCAGCCGACCTTTTCTTTTCTGGATATTTTCTTTCTTCTTGGTTGTGTTGGTGCCATGACACTTGCTCGTAACCACTGTACTGTGCTGCGTACTCGAATTCGTGCGGCATCTTTCGCGCAAATTGTTATGCCGCTATAGTGTCGTTGTAGAAGTTTCTCTTACATTGTGCTTCGTTACGAAGTCTGTAGAATGCAAGAATGGGGTTACTTTGCTCCTCGCGGCTTTCACACAAGAGCGATTTGAAAAATCCCATGGATGTAAGTGTGACTTGCATACGATGAGATTCACTTATATGCAAATGAGATTCTGACAACCGCCACACCACCGGTTCCAATTCTAGATGCAATAGAACAAGCATTTACGAAGCACAAGATATCTTGCCGTACTGTATCTTCGTTCTTCCTGCTGAATTATTCAAGAAGTTCTTTTAATGATAATTTGATTGTTAGCACAAGTGCTTTCTTAGCTGTCCTCCATTTGCATTTCATATATTATCTAGGTCTCTGTATCGTTTTTATCCATCTGTTTACTGCAGCGCTTCTTTTGTAACCAGCTGCTAAAATACGTACTCTGCTTTATTCTTATTTTTTGATGGTCTACATCATTCCTACTATTTACATACCTACATACCATTTGTGTTTGCTGTTATGTCAAGGCAATGTTATGGACGAATGTATAATAACCTGGGCACGTCTGGAGTATAACAAAAATTCTGTTTACTAGTTATTGAATTAGCGAAATTGAGTTTTTATTATGATAATGGAAATTATAAGAAAACATCTTTAAAAATGTTAAGAAAAGGATTCGAGAAACATAATACCAAGTATTCCGTTTTCCTCATGAGCGTCCCTGCGGGCTGATTTATGCTAACTACTATAGGCACTTTCTATACGTCTTCTATTGTGTGACCTTAACATCTAAGTTGACGACGGCTTCGCTGTGTGTCAACATTTTTGACGGCCACACACGGCAAGGAAACGCCATCGTCCCAATGGGTGTCAGCAGGATTTTGTCTTGTAGGTTGCAAACCCGTGTTGCATAGCTGCTGGGTGAGGGGGGAACATTGGTGTAGCTTGGGTGGGGGCAAGTGCCTTCTTTGCACCCCCTCCTGCTGGCGCCCATGATCGTCGCTGAGAAGCGATAGGATAACGGTCCGCGCACCGGCTGTTTCGCCCAAAGCATGCTTGATAGCGCTGTACAACGGTAGCGCATGAGCGAAGTCACATGGTTCTATTTGATATTTTTTGGGCTTTCTTTAAAAGTTGGAAAAAAAATCACCACGAAGCATGTACGTTGCCAAAAAATCTAGATAGGTCGTTATGGAATGCCCTTTACAATATGACGAAAGGCACATGGCCCTAAATTGAATATTAAAAATGTTGCACGAACCGATTAAGTGCAATATAACAATACCATAATGAGTGTCACATGACGGTTGAAAATATGCCGCTGGTTTAATTCAGTTGCAGTTAACAATTTTGGCTTTTTAATATTTGGTTGTACTTACATGGAACACCATGTATACTTATTCACCGTGATCGTTTGATACGGAACCGTCTTGGTATTTCACTGATATATATTCGTTTTCCTTTTTTAGATCACCGTAATTATTTTTGTTTTTTGTTACTGTTGAACAGGTAATCGGAGCTATAAGTGGCAACAGTGTGAATATAAGTGGTATGCTGCGGTGCTTTGTGCCACTACAATACGGCTGAGAGGTTTCTGGGCGGCACAAGTTCTGTCGAAGAATAAATGTTAAAAGACTGCTTGTTAGTGAATATGTTGCTAACAAATGCTTTACGTCAGCTGATAAGAATATGAAAAATCATTGCAGTTTTATGTCTTCAGTGTATACATGATATGCCACAAAAAAATACCGCTACCAATGTTGCTGCTGCTGTACACCTTTCAGGTGTAGAGCAGCAGTAAAAACCAATTACCCAGATGTCTTCGCTTTACCTGTCAGGTAATCCGGTATTGTGAAAACGATAATACGCTTACGGACAAGGTAAGACTGCACAGCGGTATTCACGCCATCGTGCGAAGGCTTCTTATTGATTTTCATGCAAGTAGATGGCAACCCGATACAGCTGGTCACCAAGTAGAGCAGCGACACCAATTAATTACAAAATTGTCAAGCAAAAACAACTGCTAGCGCAGCGTATAAAGAGCGGTCATGTTAAGCAGACAAACACATCCCAATAAGTTCTTTCGGAATGAAACTAATATTTCAATAAAATTAAACAAAGTTGGTAGCAGTTAAGACATTTTCAAGCAAACATCTTTATGTCCGTTTGCTGCTTCATTGTACAGATCTATAGTAGCAAATTTGTAAATGTATCGAAGTATCTTACGATACAATTGGGAAGTATCGCATCGGATACAATAATTCCGGAAGTATCTTGTATCTGCATCTCAAATACTTCTTGCCCAAGTATATTGCATCGTATCACGATACAATTTCAAAGTATCTTTGCCCAGCCCTACAGTAGTAGTATATTAAAGGGACACTAAAGAGAAACAATGAATTGGTTTGGATTGATAAAGTGTGCTCGGAGAACTCTTGTGTAGTTTATTTCACCACCGTAGGTTTATTATTAGAGGAGAAAACCAAGTTCAAAGTTTCATTTTTAAATTTCGCGCCAAACTTTGTAATTCGTGACATAAGACTTCAAAGAGCATTTAACGTATTTTGGTGCCACTGGCTCGACAAAATTTCCACAAACTCGTTATGTCAAGTCTCTGACCCCCTCAGAGGACAATGTACTTAGATTTAACCAATTAGGAACTACGTAGGCCTAAGCAGGCGCCGTCAAAAATATGTGAAGTCACGGCAAATGGTGCGGGAATTCCAAGGTGGCGTCGTCACCTGTATTTTCTTTTTGCGCGTTTTCTCGCTTAATTAGAGTCTTCGCACAGAAAGCATGATGTTTTTGATATCGTGGAAGACTACTTTACTCATGCGAGAAAAATCGTTTTGCTCTTTAGTGTCCCTTTAATGATAAAAAGCAGTAAACAATACATTCGAACAAACTTTCTAGATGTTTGGTGGAGCGTCGCTTACTCTCGCACACTACGTAGTTTTCATGCAGAAGGCTCTATATGTAATTTGAGTGCCTTGATGAGGAAAAATTTTGGGGCTATAATGAGCAAAATCATCTTCATTGAACACAAACTTAGTGCCTACCTGAGTGTCGACTTATGGTAGCTATAAGAGGTTCCCACATTATGTGTATACATTACTTTAAAAAATGATTTTAACAGGCCGCCAGAAGCGTCACTGATGCCTCAATTTACGCTACACGCTCATTTTTTCCGCAGCATTGATGACTGATTCTGCATGATGAAGACAGCAGCAATCTATAAAGTTTCGTTGCACTCCAAAATTTTTATAAAACGCTCATAGACATCTCTGTCAAGCATCAAGCGGCGACATCTCTTCCGTTCTTGTGAAAAAAAAAAACTATAACTGCACTTCTTTGTTAACACGAAGCCAACCAACATCGAAAGATGCTTCATTTAAATTCCTATTACTCGACTACATGATCAAAGCCTCAATGATTAGAACCAAAGTTGAGTGATCCGAAAGGCAGTGCACAATTTCTTCAGCAGAGTAAAAAAAAAAGCCGCCGTCAACGATCTCGCGAAGAATGGCAGTTTTGTTCAGTCCGGGCTTACAATAACAAAAGCATGGGAAATAGTACTGTTGGCAACCCAAGCAAAGGGCATAGCAGCGTCGGTATTTCTTTACGTGCATTCTGTGAAAAGCAGCAGCGCACATCTCAATAGCCTTGTACAAGCCACCAGAGTAGTGTGGTCTCCCTCTTCGTTTGCCTCGTCTGTGTGAGCAGGGGACTTTTGAGGGAAATTCTCCTCACCAGCTGGCGTCACTAAGCCCTGCCTTTATCCCTCGCAGATTTATCCCCCGGGTGAATACCCCTTAACAGTGACAACAAACATACAAATTGTAGGGCTGCCAGATAGTGCAAGATAACCTAAGATTACTCGCTGCTCGACAAGTTCGTTCATGGGGTACTTACTGAGCACCAGTGCAGTGAATGCCGTGAACTAGAAACATTGTGCCCACAGCCATAAAACTTTTGCGTGAAAGATGCTGTACCTTATTATGTTCTACATTAAAGAAAATGCAAATTAAAAAACACAACTTCTGTTTTGGCCCTTTCTTAGTGCGTTTTGTGTACATTCTGTTTGCCATGAAAGCCTTTCATTCAGAAGAGCTGTTTTCCAACTGCTACCACCTTCTCCAGTTAATACGTCCAACACCTCGACTGGCTGGCACCTGATCTCTCGTACGGTTCTAGCATAAGAACTTATTTTGTGAATACAGGGCCTGATGATTAGTAGATGGGATCTTAGAACATGGCCTCCGAAATCATCGATGCAACCATGGGTGCCATCTGATCTAGGAGATCATGCCCACTCACTGAACTGGTTCTCAGTGCTCTGTGTTTTGCATCATAGGCGGAGACTGGGGGGGGGGGGGGGGGGGGGGCAAGTTAAAATAATTTTTGAACCTCGTAGCGACTGGTTTTCAGAAAACAAAAATGCTTCTGAGAATAAAAAGCATCTTCGACACAGTCAGTTAGCGAATGCTTTTGCACACACGTGCTTGTCAATAAAAAAAGTGTAATTTTTTGGTTGTATCAAACGGGTACCCTTCGACATGCCTGCCTATAAAAGTGCCGAGAAACGATAGCACACGTTTTTTATGAATCAGTACAGGGTTTTGCTACCAGTTCGGTCACCGAGGAGCAGAAAACAACCTTTGGCGAAAAAATTCGTAAGCGCAGCTTCGCATAACGTGTAGTGGTAGCAAATGGTATTTGCTACGATCTGAGAATTATTTTTGGCCATTTTAAATTGAATTCACTGGCATAATTAAAACTTCCTGCGCCAGCATTGGCCCACTCTCCTGTCTGGAGCATGTTTTAACAATGTAAGCAAAGCATGATTATAAAGAAATTCGGCTGATCTCACGCGTTGTGAGAATCAATTTTATGCGAAGCAGTCATGAGTAGTAGTCTATGCGGCATTTTTTGCTTTGAGCCAAGTGTTAAGAGGTACATCGATGTTTTTGTGCAAACTGAAAATAAACTTGGAGTCTCTCGCTAGAGATCTTCATTATGATACCGCGGTGCCGGCACCTAAAAGGCTAAAGTTATATTAAATTGTTTTATTTGGAAGTCGGACTTTCTCCCTTTCTCTTTACCCACACACACACACACACACACACACACACACACACACACACACACACGCACGCACACACACACACACACACACACACACACACACACACACACACACACACACACACAGGGAGAGAGTGAGAGAGCGATGTCAGTGGAGTTCTCTGCAAGTTTAGATTTAAAAATTTGGCAGTTTTGCCTAAAGGGCAATGCATTGACAAAGATACCAAGATTCTGTCTTGCACGTGGGCTTCTTGGGAAGTGTTCTAAATGTGCGGATGTGACAAAAACTAGTTGCAAGTTTAGCTGGAAGCGTCGTGCACATCTAGCACTCCAAGTTAGGCAAATTTGGCAGGAAAAGGAATTTTTTTTGCGAGCACTATATATGCATGACAAAATAGACAACATCACCTCTTTTATGGTGAGCCAGGGGCAGCTAAGGCAGAAACGAGGGGCGGAGCTTGAGGGGTAGTTGGGAGGCAATCGAAAGTCCAAAACAATGGGCGGCAAATGTTCCAGAGCAATTTCCTGCATTTCATCTGCAAAAAGTATGATCCTATATCACCGCAAGAAGTTGAAGAAGGTCACGACTGAAACCAGCGGCTTAGCACAAGATGTGCATGCTCCATCACACGCACAAGCTCAAGCACACTATATATATGCACAAGGTGCTTGCTTTCAAGTGAAGCTTGACAATTCCACATTTATGCACCTTAAACAGACTTTGCGTAAACTGGGCTAAACTCGATTTCTTCCTGAAGATTTGTTTTTTTGTAAAGTGAAAGAACAAATGCAAAATTACAAATACTAGTGAACACTACACAACTTTTCATTGCAAGCAATCCAAATATAAACATTATTTATGCATTATTAGACATGTTTACTTCTCTCGCAACACCAAAACAAAAACTGGCATATACAATGCATATAGCACTTGCTGCCTAGCCTGAATTTAAGCTTGTAGCTCTTCAGTAGTTCAGTTCATGAATACGACTATGGCACATTTCAGTACTCACACATGATGGGCATGTTAAAGGGACACTAAAGAGAAACAATGAATCGGTTTAGATCGATAAATTGTGCTCTGAGAACGCTAATGTCATTAATTTTGCCATCATAGGTTTATTAATAGAGGTGAAAATAAAGTTCAAAGTTTCATTTTTAAATTTCCTGCCGAAATGACCCCGCTCATATGATGTCACGGATTTCAAAGTGTATTCATCGTATTTTGGCGCCATTGGCCCAACAAAATTACCCCAAACTCGGTATGTTAAGTCTACGGCCCCCTCAGAGGACAATGTACTCCATTTTTACCGATTAGGAACTACGTAGTCCCTAGTAGGTGCCGTCAAAACATGTGACGCCACAGCACATGGTGCAGAAACTTGAAGGTGGCGTCACCACCCACATCTTGTTTTTGCGCGTTTTCTCGCTTACTAAGCGTCTTCTCGCAGCAAGCGTGGTGTTTTTGGTATCGTGAAAGAGTACTTCACTAATATGAGAAAAATCGTTTTGCTCTTCAGTGTCCCTTTAACAGCAATAATAAACTAAAGGCAAATACAGCACTGATGTCATTATGGACATGTCACGGCTGCTGTGACGGTAAGTTGTCTACTCAACTTAGGTACGTTGACGAAAGGTGGTAGGTTGGGCTGATCTGCATTCCATGAATTTTTTTTGTGTATGCATGTTCTAAGCAGTAAAGCAGGGTGACCATAATGAGGGGCTAAATAGGTCTACGACAGAGAGATGAGCGTTAAAGATGCACACGGTAAAGAACGTCAACAAGGGCTTGCAAGCCCGATGGGGTCTCGACATTAACTGCTATTCGCCGTGAGATCGGGCTATAGGTGGCAGCACTGTCGCCGCGTTAGCGCGGATAGGCAGTTGGCGCCAATTATCCAAATGTACACAGCGGCGCTTTGCTGTGGGCGGTTTGAGCCGACTGTTGGCGAATAAAGCGCGTCGACTGCAGCCTAATGGCGATATATATGCCCTCTGTTGTCACATTAATGCACGAATCCTACCTAGCATTCCTGCTACGCGTGAGAGAAGCGTAATCTGCCAATAAATGAGGCGCTGGCCTTTGGTGACAGTCGTGTTTTGCACAGTGCTCTATGTTTTTTCTTGTTTTATTAGTACGTGTTATGTTCTGCCTATATTACGATATAAATGGTGTTGTGCGACTGGGCCTATTAAGTATCTACTTGTTACTCTAGCAGCTACAAAAAAAAAAGGCCTTTATTTCCGCGTAATTAGTTGAAGTAGAACTTTGCGCACTGTGCTTTTCTGTTTGCACGAATAAGTGTACCAGTATAGATGTGCGTGGCTTGAGGTCTTTTTTACCACTAACCGGCCTTAGCAGGCACTAGTTCATGCTTTGCATTATCACAAGGATTTAGAAATTGCCAACAATTCACGAAAAGGTGTCGCTAAAATTCTGCATTGACACCTCAACATTTAGTGCTTCTTTCGTTTAGGACAACGCCAAATGCACTACGTGATGTGCTTGAACGACAAAGTGGCACCTACATTGAAATGATTTTGGTGAACACACAGTACGATGATTACACCGGGTGCCATACCAACACGTGCATGAACTAGCTTGTTAGAGTGCATACAAACCTCGGAAGGCGAAATGCTTGTGTATATCATGTAGGCATACGTACAAGGATTTGATACTGTGTTAACCCAACGGAATAAGCTGCCTTCTGAGGACGTGCATGACGCTTGCACACATGCGAACATGGTGTGGCTAGCAGACGACACAAGGAGCCATCCACACTACAGGGTTTCATCTGCTTGCCGCCAGATGCAGACTGTGTTCGATCTCGAGGCCGATATAAGCAATTAATGAATATTTAACATCATGGGTAGCTGGTTACTGAAAACATACGTGCCTTGTTTTCAGCGCTATCACGTCGTTTGCCTTTTACATGGGGTCTTGCCTTGTCGCATGTCTCTATTTTTCGTTTATTTATGAACAGAGTAAGGTGTCAAAAAGTGATGTGTGTGCTCATCGCTTCGTACATACGAAACCTAGCACTTTATCACTGCTTTGTACGATTGTGAAAAATAAATTAAAAAAGTATAGTGACACTCGCAGCCGTAGTAGGCGCACCTGGGGCATTCACTCTCGGCACCAGCACGTGGAAGGGCTTGGGAACTTCAACGCGGGCGAGGAAGTGTCCTTCGGGGTAAAGGCCTGCCCTCTTCTTGCTCACTACGAAGACCGAGGCGTCGTAGATGCTCTCCAGAACTAGCAGCTCGTTCTCTTGCTCCTCCTCGTCTGCCATGCCAGCAACCAATGCTAAAGGACAAGAAAAACAATAAAAAAGAATGCAACCGAAACTGACGCAGAAGCGATGACATAATCGACATGTGGCGTATCTAGCAAGAGGCGTCAGACAAGAGAGAAGAAGATTTAAGCGATGACGTAAGCGCCACACGTGAAATCACGAAACGCCGGACTCACTCAGAATTCTCGCACAAGATGATCATCTGTGATGTGTTCCAGCGTGTACCGCCCAAGCCTGTTCGAAAACTCGCGCAGCAAGCACTACACACGCACGCATAGCCGAAACTTGCAGCACATGAAAGCCAGATTGTTTACACAAAAGGAAAAGCGTGTCCGCCGTGTTTTACGAGGAAGGCAGCGGCGTTGACTACCGGGTATGCAAGATAAAGCAATCAAGGACAAGTAACCAGCGAGCCTGATAGAGCGTCTTTTCTTTCCCGATTTTTTATAGCCGGTGACCGGCTATCTGGATTGGATCGACTATCCACGGTTCTGTGACTCGACACTCGTTTTTCTAGTTTCGCCATATATCTCTGCCTTCCTTAGCGCAGCAATTGAAATTCTCTCTCATGTGTTTTGTAGGTGCTGAAATGTTAATGGTAGTAGTGAATAGCTCCGAACGCTTATTTCACGTTTTTTCGAAACATCGTAGCATGCAGAGGTATCATGCGCAAAATTGAATTACATCGACATCAACAAATGTCAACGCACGTGCGTCAATGGCGGAAGATGCAGCGATTAGAAACGTAAGTTGTGTTATAAACGGTCGCTGACGATCAGCCCTTTTGAAATATTATCCTGCTTACATACACAAAGCCTAAAACTAACGAGTGAGAGCTTACCCGATTCCATGCATTTTCATTAGGCTCACGCGTAGCAATTGTGCTTTCTTCTTTGCTGTAGCAGACCGCATTTCGGTTGTCCTTATTGAGCTACTCTTCAGCTGGCATTCCGAAAAATCTGTATATACATGCTGTTTTCTTTTATTGCAGTTTCGGGACTTCCTTTTGATATACAACAGGATGACTGAGACGTGCTTCCGGCACTGCGTGAATAACCTGAATTATCGGGACCTAACGCCTGATGAGGTTGGTTTAAGCTGCGAAACCAATTGTGAAAAATTGCGTCGTACTGTTTTGAAACACGTGCGAATCTCCCGCCTGCACAACAGTGTTCGGCGTTAAACTTTCTTTTTTTTTTTTCGGCAGTGCTGAACTTAGCGTCGCTATTTGGCAGCGGCCACTGTTCTCGTTTGCAGTTTCCAAATCCAGTCCTTGCTGACTGGGTGAGGATTCGATTTTAATACCATTCCACGAGCAATTTGGATTTCCTACAATTAGTGATCGAGGAGGCCACACGCAGCTAGTGGACTTGGAGCGTGTCGGACAGTGGTTTGCACAAAAGTTCCGCTGCCCGGCGAACCCACGTTTCAGTCTAGGTTCCTGCTTCGGTGTGCTTAACGCGCTACCGAAACATACTTGATAATGACGCTCAGAAACTTTGCATTGATAGAAAAAAAATAATAAGCAATTGATATGCATGCTCTTTCCTGGCAAGACCGCCAAGTGCACTAAAAACTGGTTTGTGGCGGCCCCTAAAGAGAAAACCAGAGGTAGGACTTGTCCATAGCCTGCCTCTAACCTTGCCGTTAAACCCAAAGCAAAGGCATAGTGGGTATTAAATTTTCTGCTGTGTACAAGGTTGTGGGACAGTTGATTCCCAGCTTGCAGTAACCAGTGCTCGGCAGTATCAAAGATACATGTATAGATACTCGTTGGGTGTTTTGTATCTGTATCGCGATACGTTTTGCCAGACGTGTATCAGTATCTGTGTTTCCGATGCATTCAATAATGTATCGTGTATATTAAGATACAAGATACTGCATCACAACACCCTCGTGCGAAGCAATAAACGTTGGCTGAACTCAGTTTCTCATGCTGATTCTGCTGCCACTAAGCCAGCTGAATAAAACAAAATGCAGTAACATTCTCTGATCTTTCTACCAGAGTCTTCTAGCGAGGCCAGGCGAAGGTGTCTCCGCGTCCCTATCGGTAGAACACAGTCACATGGTGGCACTCGCGCAGTCTCAGACAAAACTAAGCGTGCGAACGTCTACACGCTGCTGACCTTTTGTTTTCCAGATTTTATTCCTTTTTAGTTTTATCCACAGCCGCTTTTGTCAACGCCGTGAAACTTGCTGTGCTGCGTACTCCAATGCATGCGGCGTCTTTCGCGCAAATTTTGTTGCCGCTGTAGAGTCGTTATCGAAGTTTCTCTTGCGTGGTGCTTCATTACGATGTCTTAGCAACCGAAGAATGGGGTTGCTCTGCGTCTCGTGGCTTTCACACATCAGCAATCTGAAGGATCTCGTGGATCTAATTTTGACTTACATACTAGACGAGATTAATGAGAACTAACAGACAATAACGGTAAGGAAAGTACAGGGGGTGTTATCTGTAGTATTTAGAATATAAATGTGAAGAAAGTAAAGTGGACGAAAAGATGACTTGCCGCCGGCAGGGACCGAACCTGCGACCTTCGAATAACGCGTCCGATGCTCTACCACTGAGCTACGGCGGCGGTCATCCTCCCGTCCACTTTCTGGGGTATATATGTTGATTTAAACCTAGGAGTGTTAGTCAGCGCCAATCGCAGCCATGGCGGCGAGTGTGGAACACTCTTTTCTTGCCTGTTGGCGTCACGTAGCACGTGATCTTTTTACGAGTTGGCAGCTGACCAATAATCCCTCGCATACTACCTGACCATAATCCCTCGCATGCTGCGATTGGCGCTGACTAACACTCCTAGGTTTAAATCAACATATATACCCCAGAAAGTGGACGGGAGGATGACCGCCGCCGTAGCTCAGTGGTAGAGCATCGGACGCGTTATTCGAAGGTCGCAGGTTCGGTCCCTGCCGGCGGCAAGTCATCTTTTCGTCCACTTTACTTTCTTCACATTTATATTCTAAATACTACAGATAACACCCCCTGTACTTTCCTTAGCGTTATTGTCTGTTAGTTCTCATTAATATTGTGTCTAACAAAGATAAACGAGCCCTTGAAAAATCATCTGCTTTCCTTCATTCATAGCGAGGGTCTCGTCCTGGCAGACTTAATGCCTTCAGGTAGTATGCGAGGGATTATTGGTCAGCTGCCAACTCGTAAAAAGATCACGTGCTACGTGACGCCAACAGGCAAGAAAAGAGTGTTCCACACTCGCCGCCATGGCTGCGATTGGCGCTGACTAACACTCCTAGGTTTAAATCAACATATATACCCCAGAAAGTGGACGGGAGGATGACCGCCGCTGTAGCTCAGTGGTAGAGCATCGGACGCGTTATTCGAAGGTCGCAGGTTCGGTCCCTGCCGGCGGCAAGTCATTTTTTTGTCCACTTTACTTTCTTCACATTTATATTCTAAATACTACAGATAACACCCCCTGTACTTTCCTTAGCGTTATTGTCTGTTAGTTCTCATTAATATTGTGTCTAACAAAGATAAACGAGCCCTTGAAAAATCATCTGCTTTCCTTCATACTAGACGAGATTGACTTATACAAAAAAGAGATTCTAACAGTTATCGCACCCGATGCTAGATGTAATAAAAAAAGTATTTACCCAAGAGAAAACATCTTGGCGTACTGTATCTTTTTTCTTCCCGCTATCTTTATTCAAATAGTTTTTAAAGTCCTTAAAATCATTGGTGGTTCCTTAGCTGCCCTTCTTTTGAATGACACACATTATTCAAATCTTTACTGTCTGTTTACATCAATATGTCTTTTGTAACGTGCTGCCGAAATAAGCCATTGGCCATATTCTTGCTTTTAAATGTCTGCGCCATTTCTGCTGCTGTTTGATTATTTACATTCTACTCGAGTTTACTGCTATGTCAAGGCGATGTTGAGGACTGATATATAATAAAACGGGGGTGCCTGGAACAAAGGGTAACAAAAATTCTGCTCACTGCTTCGTAAAATCGCGAAATTGAGTTTCAGTTACAACGGAAATCATTATAAACCATCTTGAAGACGTTAGGAAGAAGATTCGAGAAGCATTGCTATACCAAATGCACCGTTTTTATCACGAGCTTCCCAGCGAGCTGTTTTATGAGATTATCCATAGTCAATAGGTTTTGTATTGTCTAGCCTTGGCAGGTAAGTTGACGATAATCAATGCCTAATTGTCGCGGCTTTTAGGTGTGCCACCTGTATCGTGTCTCTGTTCTTATTCAGTGTGATAAGTTTGGTAACCGCCTTTCTATTTTAGTTATATATTTGTTTTCCATTTTTAGGTCTCCTCCATTTCTTTTTTTGTTTGTTTGTTTGCTGTTAATAATCACCATGGGATGGGAGCTGTAAGTGGCAATAGTGAGAATAGCGGTAGTGTCCTGTCATACTGTGATAATATACAATGCGTCTGAAACGTTTCTAACTCAGCACATGTTATGTCGTAGAAGAATAAATGTTAAAAGACTGCATGTTAGTGAGTATGTCGCTAACAGTCCTGGCTGCTGTACACCTGTCCAGCGATCCGGTATAGCGAATACGGTAATGCGTTTACGGACAAGGTAGAACACCCTGGTATTTGCGCCATCGTGTGGAGGCTTCCTATTGAAGTACTTGTAATTAGATGACAGCCCCCTAGCTGGTCGGCAAGCACAGCAGCGGCTCCCATCAATTATGAAAGCGACAAGCAAAAGAATTCACAGCATATCGACGGGTGAATGATGAAGAGCTTGGGCGAAGCTCCTGAAGCAATCGTGGTTACACCGTGAAATCTTCAGTGGTTTCGCCCAGCAGTAATCAAAGCGATAGCCCAGTACATCATCAAGGACGTAACAAACACTGTATATATTTATACAAGAAATTTTATTAATCGTTAGTGGTAGCTAGACGTGGCTTCCTTTCCCCCTTCATTATAACAGCTTCATGGTTGGTGAAGTGATGGGTCGTAGTGGGATGTTTGCAAAGACGAAGTAGTGGGCAGTTTGCAAAGGATCGGTGATGGGTCGTAGTGGGATGTTTGCAAAGACGAAGTAGTGGGCAGTTTGCAAAGGTGGTTACGCTGGACAACGAAGATGTGACAAGGTTAGACTAAGAGGAGCTTTGCCCCTAAAACCACTGACAGCGCAGTGTATAAACAGATGTCACGTTAAGCACATAAAACAACCCCAATAAGTTGTTTAGGAATGAAACTAACATACTTTGAGCAAGAAATACAAAGCTTTTGAGATACAGTTGAACCCCTTTATAAGAGGCACGCATGGGGGAGAAATTCTTGCCTGTTATATGAGGCGTCTCTTATAAGCAGGGTACTAAGTTATGCATCTTCCTATCAACCCTTACTTTCATGTAGCACACTGGTGTCTCTTATACCCCACGTCTCTCTTATATCAGTGTCTCTTATAAAGGGGTTCAACTGTACGAATAGGCATTCCGTTCAAATGAAACAAAGTTGGTTGCAGTTAAGAAATTTTCAATGCAAATATTTTTGTGCACGTACACTTGATGGAACGATATAGATGGTGATCAGAGCTAAGCTTTATGGCTTTCCTAAAATTCCCCACGGGGAGGCATGTGAAGGCCACCTTTCCACAAAAGTTACATATCTAGGGGGGCACAAAGTGGGATGATAATTATCGCTGACAGCCGCCCAGTTATCTAAGATTGCACAATGAACTTTTTAGTGGCTGCAGTAAGTGGGCACGTTCAGTGTATTGAAAAGTTAAAAGTCAGTCGTATTCTTACTCCGTTCCACTTGGCAGAATTCTTCTAGCATGTTCGTGCCCCTAAATATCCGGCCGCGAAGTTTAATTGCGGTTCGCACGATTACGCACGCAAGACAGTATACAGACTGGCTCAAAGCAATGCCCCAAAGTGCTGCGGAAGTTTTGTGCGGCGTTTATGCAAAGATGACAGTTACCCCTTTCTTACCAGCTGGCGGTATGAAAGAATGACTGCGCGTCACATAACAGAGAAACCTTACGCCGATCCTCCTTGTCTTGCATGCGTAATCATTCAAACCGCAATTAAACTTTGGATATGTCGGAGCACGGATATGCTAGAAGAAATTTTTCACCTTGATCTGTGTAGAAGAGCGACTGCCTCTAAATTTTCCATACAAACATGCATGCTCATTGCAGCCAATAAAAAGTCCATCGTTGCATGTAAGCTGGGCAGCTGACAGCGATAATTCCCATCTCATTTTGTGTCCCCCTGACCACACAACTTATATGCAGAGATGGCATTGTAAGAAAATCATCAAGGTTAATTTTGATTGTCCGTTATTGATCTACAATAACAAATTTGAAAATGTATTGAAGTATCTTAAGATACAGTTACAAAGTATCGTATCGGATACAATTATTACCACAGTATCTGTATCACAAGTACTTCTTGCCCAAGTATCTTGTATCGCGATACAATGTCAAAGTATCTTTGCCCAGCTCTGGCAGTAACCACGTCCAGATGGACGAGAAATGCAGAAGTGTTTATGTAGCAAACATTGGATGCATGTTGAAAGGACAAAATCAATGCACTACCATTAATCAGGCCATCTTTCATATCTCTGAAGCTACTTTGGGATATTAAATTTCATCAGCTGATCAATCACTTATATCGTGTTTTATATTGAACGAATTGAAAGAACAATGAACAAAGCTGGTTCCCATTTCTCATTGGCCGACTCTCCTGAATTGCAGCTTTTGTTGGATTGCATAGATTTGGTGCAACAAATACGGTGACTTAAGCGAGAGGCAAAACAGAACTGCAAGTGGCACTGTGATGACAGTGGTGGTATTTGCCTCTATTTCAGAGCCAGTGCGTGGATCTCTGTGCCGGCAAAGCGATAAGTGTCAACCACAGAATGATGTCCATCTACATGGAAGTTCAGCCAGAAATGATGAAGCGCTCCATAGAAGCACAGCAACAGCTAAATGCACAACAAAGTGTACAAAGCCCGAGTTAGCGCCTCTTACTGTTGTTTTGCAGAAAACTACAGTCACAGCTGCAGCAGTTTTGTGGAACGGTAGGCAGTAACCATTTCATGTTAAATGTTCTACATTTGATGATGTCACCTTAGGGTGCCAAGTGGATGTTGGCATCATTATGTTTTTGTTTATTGAGCCATCTCAATAAATGTAAATGAATATTGATTCATTGCTTCTTATATAACAGTGTTATTCGTTATTAAAGCACCTGAAAATTTTGGGGCGTTAGAGTTTGCCTTAGTGGTCTTGTTATACAGACAATTCCTTTATGTTAACGTGGTTGGGAAAGGCAGGGGTGAGATGGCTGAAATTGAATAGGGAATAGTTTTTGGAGCAGAAGAACCTTAATTTTCAGCAATTAGCAGCATTTAATATGTCGTTTTAGGAGTTTGAAAAACAAACTTATAGCTACTTGGGGGGACAAGTGCATATTTTAATCAGCTTAGAATACACATAAAACTGAAACAGCCATTGGCGAAAGCTTTGATCGATTATCACCAGGTATGAACTAAGTTACGTTTTTCCAAGTCATGCGACCTATCTATCCTGAGTAACAACATATGAAATAACTGAAAAAAGTTCTGCAAACTAGGTTCACCTTATAAACATTTGAAGAAAAAAAACACTTAAAAGCATCACACTTTTAAAAAAAGTGTGATTGCACAAGAATTGTAGTTACATAGCAGTAGGTCTTTGCTTAAAGGGGCCCTGCAAAATGTTTTGAAGTAATCGTCTAATGGCTTAATTAAAAGAGCTTATTGCCTCACAAATTGACTGCCGCAAAGAGTTTTAGAATCCGTCAAATACAAACGGAGTTAGAGGGATTTGCTGCGTGCTTTAAGCACTTTCTCTTTCCTTTCGTACCAGCGAGCACGCTGAAAGCTACACAGGGAGGGGGATAACAAGGGAGCAAGAAGATGCGTCCCTTCATCAGCGCACGTCATGAGCTTGAGCACTTTCTTTTCATGTTTTCGAAGGTGTGGCTTACTTTCAACATGATCGCACAGGTGGGCACGTGGTTGCCACGGTAACTATGCAGCTCGCGATGCTTACATCAGGGAACGGCCTTGGACTTTAGGTATATGGCGCAGTAATTCCAGTATATGGCATCATTTGTAGTGACAAGAGGGAGCGATTTTTAGCTGACTGAGAATTGTAAATTCCAGGCCGCGTGCTGCACTATATCGTTTGGCTCGCATGTTTTCAGGAGCCTCGACTACCAATCGGCAGCGTTTTCTTACCGTGCTGAAAAAGTGTTGCAGGGCCCTTTTAAGATCAGCGATATGATTTAACAGATTACTGCTTTGGATTTTTCTAGGTCTGCTTATTCATCTTTTCAAGCTTTCCCAGAGCTTCCTGTAGGTCAAAGTGTTGCCCTTTGTCAGGAGAACATCACAATAATCGCCTTCAGCTCTCTGATCGGCCGTGCAGTTGGCATAGTGTCAAGCGTACTGCACGCTTTTAACAGGCAACAACAAAAGCATGCTGCACTGCCATTCTTCGCCACCTCGTGCAAAGCGGGCACCAGGAAACTTCGCCGCACTGACACTATCTCGTCAAACGCCTGCGTATTGTGCTGCAAGCAATAGCACCGGTGTAAGCGTACTGAACGCATTTATTAGGGGACGACACATACGTGCTTCGCATCAGTCCGCTGCCGCCTTCTTGTGCAAAACCGCTAGAGCATCGCAGAGACGCGTCATGGGCAGGAAGCTAGTTGACGCAACAAGGTACTCACCTCACCCATGCACGGGATGGGGCGGAGTGGAACGAACACTTCCACGATGAACGCGCGCGTAGGTGACCACAACGCAGCCTCGATACCACGGTGAAAGGAAAATGCTTACACCTTGGTTGACACAAAAAACCGCAGCGACCGGAGGAACACGCCGTCACTCGATAGTTTTCACACAGTAGTGCCAGACCACACAGATTAGCGCTTAGAAGCAGCATGCTTAGAGCACAGCAGTACATTTTTTACAGCGAAAGCTGTTATGAGATCATTTCAGCGGCCGTTTTTGGCGCCGTAGTTGTCCACCGCCGCCGCCGGTGTCCATAAGCAATATCGAGCGAAATAAGAAAAAAATTCCAGGATGGAACGAGGTTCGAACCTGGACCCTCTGCGTGGGAGCCCAGTATTCAACCTCTGAGCCATGCCGGTGCTTGAAACTGCTTTGCAAAAAGGTCCTATACAGGCTTCATGTCGGGAAGGAACCACATTAACACATGCAATGTAGCGTGGTACAAGAGTAAAATAAGCACCAAGCGTCGCACAACGCGAATTCTGTAACCAGGCATTACACAATGCGAATTGTGCAACGAGTAGGTTGTTGAATGCTTCCAACCCATTACAAAAGGCTCCGCCATAATTCTTCATCATCATCATCAGGCAAAGCATCAACAAAGTGTGCATAATGCCTTACATGCGTTTAGCAGGTACCACGGTTCTCCGTAGAATGACGAAAAATGACATAGTGCGTGCTTCCCTACTTCTAAAAAATTACAATGATTTATAGTGTAGTGGGTTCCTCGCAAGTGCACTTGTATTGGTTGCCAAGGAAGCATGATCCATTTCCCCGGTGTCTCAGTAAAGTTCTCCCCCCCCCCCCTTCTCTCTCCCATGTCAACGTACGTTATACAGCGTGGCAGGAGAGGGAAATGGCGACCGGGCGTCACCCAATGCAAATTACATAACTGGTGGGCCGTTTAAAGATTCCAACCCATTACAAAGGGCTGAGCCATAATTCTTCATCGTCATCGGTCGTCGCGTCAACAAAGTGCACATAATGCCATACAAACGTGTAGCTGGTGCCTCGCTTCTCCGCAGAATGACGAATAATGGCTTAGTAGGTGCTTCCCAACTTCGCTAAAGTTGTGACTTATGGCGTAGTGGGTACCTTGCTAGTGTACTTGTATTAGTAGCCCCAAGAGAGCTTACAACGGGCTCTAGAAACGCCGCTCTTCCAGCTTTCGCTGTGACAAAAAAATCCTTTGAAGATGTATGCCAATCTTAGCCTTACATCAAAGACCGTGAAGATGTTCAAGCGAATTCTCACGCCTCTAGTCGGAAGTACGAGGGGTAAACTTACTCGCTTTTCTTGGTAATGATTCATAACGAACTTCCTAATACACATGGCCGCTTTGAGGCTACCATGCAGGCTTTGTTGCTAGGTCTTCCTTACTACCGCAGGTGTACCAACTTCTCGCTGGTATGGAAACGGCAAAACACAAGATGAGAAATGAATTTTACAAATTTCTGGTTATAAAAATGCAGAAAAAGAAAGGTGGTGTCTACCTGTGCGAGGCATAAGCGAGGAGGCGACGTGTCATTGAGAACCGCATGTTGACACAAAAATTCCGAACTTAAGCATAGCTCATATTGTCGATTGATGCTGAATGTGACACCAGTCACACCACGCACCAATGACTGGCAGACTACCTTTAACGTCTTCGCTGTAATGTTGCACTGGGTCAGCTGGCTCTTGTGAGGCTGCTACATTACTTTTGAATGCCATGCAAGTTTAATGAACCTGAATTTGCCAGCGACCCAGTAAACCAGTTGGACTGGAAGAGTGGAATGTGAACCTGGCAGCTACACATGTGTCAGACTTGCTCTTGCGCGATGCTGTCATTCAAGATTTTGTACAACCTCTGGTTTGTAATAGCTTGTGTAGCAAGCAGTAACACCTTGTTAAAACGATGCTGCATGTGACATGACTACCTTCACTGTATGCAAATACATTTGTTACATGGTGACGTCAGTGAGAAGCATTTTAAGTTTGCTTTATTATTATACCTGACAAAATAATTGATCTGTTTTTGTTACGTAGAGCTTGAACTGTAAGAATGTATTCAGACAGAACAATAGACAAAGAAAGTACGAGGCAGAACATCACTTAAAGGACCCCCTTAACAGGTTTGGGCATTGCAAGTAAACACGTCAGCAGTCATACCATGCATGGTGTTAAAAGCTTGAAATTTCAAACGGAAGCCTGTGTGCCCTTCCTCTCAGGGGAGGTGCTCTTCCAACCAGAGTTCAAAGGCCACAAACAGGCACTTCTACATAGAAATATTACCCGCAATGTCACTGGCTATGGCAGAAACGTAGGCTAGTTGGCATTGCATGATTTGCGATGGGCAACAGATTTATGGACAAGAACACATTGTCTTTTGCCTATAACTTGTGTCCGTGTCCACAGAAACATCGCCCACAGAAAATCAACGATTATGGCATGTAACCTCGATGAATTGTCCAAGGCAAGATATGCTATTTCATTGCACTGAGCAGAAACAAAGAAAGAGGGGGGGGGGGAATGGAGGTGGGGGTTGTGACTCGAATGTGATACAGTCCTTCGGCTATGATATGGGGGGAGGCAAGTATTGGATTGCACTTGCAGATCCCAGTACACTCAAAGGAGAGAAAGACAGATTATGCACTGGCAGTGAAGGTTACGTCTTGGTAGCATGGTAACTGCGACATTTCTTTCTCCTAGCTTTTGAAATAATGAACATAATCAAAATATATTCAAAACAGAACACTCCCCAGATGGCGACCTGCCATTTTCGATGTATAACCAAAAGTTGCAAAGGGCCTGATGAGGTCTCTTTTAATGCAATAACACGAGAATGATCTAGCACTTCATACCTGGTCAGCAAAGATGGTGTAAGCCATAAATCTGCACAGGAAATGAACAAAGCCAATGTTGTGTTGACACCATGTGGAGTTGCAGTGGTAGAAATGAAAGAATGATTGCTAAATTGCTCGCATTTTATTTGTCTATGACAATAGTTGTATGTGGCAAATAAAAGCAAAGGTTGTAAAAAAAAACAAAAAAAATCTTCATTCCTGACTTTCCAGGGTGGCCACAATTCACTAACATTAACTCGAGGTAACTACTCTATGTCTCCATGCTGGGTAGCAGCAAAATAATTATAATCCCTTGACCTCACTCTATTCAACTCAAATTGTTGTTCCAATTCCTATGTAGCACTTTCCTTATTTCTTGGGTTTCAAACTTTCGCTTTGTGTATGTCGCTGGCTCGAGCAGCTGTTGTTCCTGCACCTCCAGGGGCGCCACCTTGCGGAAGACACCGTCGCGACTCAGGTGGGTGCCCGTGGTCACCTCTGTAGGTTCACCATCCGGAAATGTGATGGGAGTAACTTTCACCAGGTGCTTCACTTGCCACAGCATCTTGCACATGAACGGCGTGTTCTTCACTATGGTTCGGCTGCCAAGCTGCACAGAGCAAAGCAAGTGCAACACGGTTTTCAAGTTTTGCTGCATGGGACTTACCTATTCCACGACTGAACAATTGACAATAACTATATCTTACCAGTGCAATGCTAAATAAAAGAAATTAAGATTTATAGAGCACTGATGCAATATCCTCTATTTCCTGTTTTAACGCGATAGCATTAAAGAGCTCATTTCGCAGAAATTCCGGTGTCGGCGACTGAGTCGTTGATTTTGAGCAAAAAATCATCATCTTGTCCGTGACCGAAAAATCAAGAAAGATGCAAATAAAATAAATAATAAAAACCTTCGGGTTTGAGTGAGAATCGAACCAGGCCGCCTGCATGGCAAGTAGGTGTTCTACCACAGAGCCACGCTATTTCTTGAAATTGCTTCGAAAAAAAAAAAAAAAAAACGCTACATGAATAATCGAAAAAGATGCAAATAAAATAAATAATAAAAATCTCCGGTTTCGAGTGAGAATTGAACCCAGGCCGTCTGCGGGGCAAGCAGCTGTTCTACCACAGAGCCACGCTATTTCTTGAAACTGCTCTGGAAAAAACACTATATGAACGTCATGCAGTGGGAGAAGTCTAATGTATGTAATATTGCATGGCAGAAGCGTAGAATCGTGCCAGGCATCAAAATGTGGGTGCTTAAAGGGCCACCCATTATAAAGCACTCAGACATATTTAATCATCAGCAGCAAGAGCATGAACAAAATGAACTGCTGCGTAGGATCGCGTGTAGCCTTACGGACGCGTCCTTAGCTGATTCGCAAAAGAAGTAATTCTGGCGTAGTGGGCACTTCCCCATTGTACTTGCAGTAGGCATTCTAGGATACTTTGAAACGGCCAATGTTACGCGCATAGCAATTCGTTTCCTTAAGGCACAGATGAGGCATGGACCGAGAACCGAAGCTAGGCTAGCAATCGAGAAGGCAACGTGGACAGGGCCCAATTAAGCTATCGCATTCTACTCTTAAAGGCGAAGCTCAAGAGTCCTCAAATTTTTTTGTTTTTGCTTTAGACTCTCTAAATTAAGACGTACTGGTGGGCTAGTTGGTTCATGATAGCTTATGGCAGCATAGGTTGGCAAAAAAGTTTAGAGCTCACTCAGACTCACTCAAGAAATATATTTTGTGCTTAGGGCTCATCCGAACTCAAACTCACTAAAATTTTTTTCAACGGGGCTCACTCAGACTCACTAACTTTGTCTCAACCAAACTCACAGCTATATCTGAGTCTGAGTGAGTCGACTCATGAGTGAGTTTGCCAACCTATGTATGGCAGTGTGCATCAAAAAAAAACAAAGACGAAACAGGCACATAAAGATAGATGTAAGCGTTTACGTGTATGTCTACCTGTGTGTCTGCTTCATCCTTGCTTTTAATGCATGCTGCCATAAGCAAACTCTCCGAATCATACAGAGCAGCCCACGTAACTAAGTACAACATCATTACTTCTGCAACCCAATTTAGGTTTCAATTCCTGGAAGTGGATGCATGATGATGTCATATACTACACTGGCTTTCTCTGTTCCTGCAATCGATACAAATACCACACAAATGCAACACTTTTTTATTAGTATTTTTTTTATGAGCAACAGTATCAGTCGTTATCTTCTAGGTATACAATGCCAGCAAATCTGACACCAGGTGCCCAGCGTTCCGGCTTGTGTAGCTTTTGACAGCTCATAATGCAATACTGAACTGGAACTATAATGAAATGTAGTTATTCCTTACGCAACTGCAGGTGCGCACTTCCGGGAACGTGTGCAGTAGCCGAGTTGGTAAGAATGCCGCCCACACAATTCAAAGGATGCTGGCATACTTCTGCCAAGTTCGGTGCCGAAACAAGTGTGCCATGCAACTCACCGGCCTAGAGACACGGGCCTTGCGGTCTTCCTTGGACTGTGCCAGTTTGAGCAGCTTGAGGATGTTTCGCTCCCAGTGTGGTGTGCCAGTGTAGGGCATTACCCGTTCCACCAGGAATAGCTTGGGCACTTCCCAGTCTCCTGTGGCTGCCTTTTGCCTCGTCTCACGCACCTCCTTGAAGATTGCCGCGGCCGTCCGTTCATAGCCATTGATGAAACGCACTTGTGCCTGGGACTGACTGCTGCTTGTAGTATCGCTGCTGGTGCTGCTGCTGTTACTGCTGCTGCTGCTAGCTGCTGCTGTTCGAGCTACTGACCAGACCTGTGAGAGAGGTGCACAAGAAAAGACTCTTGTGGTTGGCACTTTTCCTGTCACACTTTCATCAATATAGAAAACGCACCTTTTCTTTTTCCGTGCAAACTAAAATCCACTCAAGAAGCAAAAGAATGGTCACACTAATGGCCAAATTGTGTTTGTTGTGGACTGCTCTAGCCAACGTGTTTCAATTCCTTCGTATATATGAACTTTCTCCTGTTTTCGCTGCCCAACGGGATGTGTGCTGCCGTCTACCAAAGCATAGCAAAGTGCTGAGACAAGATCAGGTTGAGCATAGTGCGAGAAACAGTGAACTACTGTTGATAAAATGACCTTGACCTTGGCCATTTATACTAGAAACACAAAGATGAGCCCCACTCATCCATGACAAGGAAGAGGGTAATGCACTTACCACATGTAAAGTTTACCAAGGTGGTATTTCACACGTACAGTCGCATCACGCTTGTCTAGAGCGGCCCGCCGGCCACTTCAGCCACCGTTTTTGCACAAATATGCAGAAACCGACACCGAAATGATACCACACTTAGTCACACCGAATGCTAGGTCCTCATGCTATATGCAAGCATGAGTGGAAGCTTGCAGCTAACGCTGGGCAGCAGCCCCAGACAGCACCAGCGTCCACAGCCATTCACTTGACCGTGCTATAGCAATGTGATTCAAACTGTACTAATAAAGAAGCTTGAACTGGACACAGAGATAGAAAGGTACGGTTTGAACTGCACGAGCAGGGAACAAGAATGGATAACACAGGAGGAAACAGGTGCTTCATTCTGTCTCATCTATCCTTGTTCCCTGCTCACACTGTTCAATTTTCAGTATGGTATACCAAAGGGCTTATCCATATATTCTGATGAAAAGGCACATACAGCAGGTGCAAATTGGGAAAGATAAATGTATCACTGGTCGTTCAAACATGCTTGCTTTGGTAGGCATGGACAGTGTTACTGTGGACGGCAGGAAACAGGCTTGAAGTACGGACTGGTTTCCTCAATGATACACTGGCATACATGCAAATTTTTTAAAAGCTTGTCTCGAGCCACGAGGTAAAATGCTGCCTTCGGGAATGGCGTTGCAATTAACGTTCTCCTTGACAGAAATACTGGCTGCTGCAATATCACAGTGAGTTGAAGGGAACTGTCATAGATAATGCAAAAGATGATACCCAATGTATCTTTTTTAATTCACTTATATTGATCCCTCCAAATTGTTGTTTAAGCGTGGGGAATTTAGCACAATGGAAGTAGCTAAAGTATTTAACTTGAGTGAGTCTTCGTTTGAGGGCAGTTGAGTAAAAAAATTATACTGATTAATTATATTGTGTACTAATTAATAACAGAATTAACTTCTTGTATGAATGTACTCCTTATAGCCAGCTGTATTGATAAGCCAGTCAAAAAAAAAAAAAAGATTTTAGGCACTTCTGAACCTAACTAAGCGCATTTGAAGGCGTAGATACAGGGAAAAGGCACATTATCTGACAGGAAATTGAGACTTCGTTGTGCTAAACGACAGCGCAATCTTGTGCGCAACATATATACAAAATTTTAAACACATATGTGCAGCATTTATCTGAAAAGTATCCCTAAACTGAGAACACAGCTATTACTGCGCAAACAAGGCGGGCAATCAAGATCGCGTCCTTCGATACAGTAATTACACCGTGCAGTATAAACTGATGTTGGTTCCAGGAAACTCTACTAATGACATCGAAAGTCTGTGAATCCGTTGGTTACCCGCCTACAAAACTGCTTCAGAACTTTGGAATGAATTGTCGCGCCTCATTAGACTACGCTGTAGCTCGCTGTTGGTCATTCGCTGAAGTAGACGATGGCAATAGTTGGAATGTTGTATGATACGAGACAAACGACAGACAAAAGTGAGAGATATGGGATAATATTTTTGATTAGGTAGAAACTGCGGTTTCTCACCCTAGGCGCGGAGAGCAACGCTGGACGGAAGAGGGCAACACTCATCATCTCGCTTTTTCCTACTTGCGCACGGCGATATAACGTCAAAGTAAGGAGTCTAGACCACGTCTACACCGTCTACCATCTCCGCTGTTCACTTTTAGTGAACAGGTGTACTAACTTAGTGCTAAAGTTACAATCCGCCTCACGGGAGCACGCCGATGCCGATGCGCCGACGAGACGAGCATGCGGCTAAGTATTTACTGCGCACTGGTTGACTAACGTGAGAAGCCGTAGACTTGCATAGTGTAGGACGGCTGTGTCCTTTTAAATGAAAAAAAAGTTCTAATTCACTTTCCGTTTTTTTATTTCCAAAGTATTTCGCATTTGTGAATAATAATTACATGATATGAGCGCTCTGCGCTGGAGAAACATCATCACGAGCGGTAAATTGACGTCAGCGGACAGGTGCTGACTAGCGCCACAACGCTCGTAGGTTACATCCCTAGCGGCAGTAGGTATGAACTAGAACGTGGGCGCTGGAGAGGGCACATCTGGGCAGGTCAGGAGTATAGTAGGTCGTGGAGACCACGACCTACTATACTCCTGACCTGCCCAGATATCGGGGGTCCAATGGAAGCGCGCGTCCCCGCTCTCGTTCAACCGCTTGCCGTAGGTGGCGCTTCCTATAACCTGTTCGTCTGCTACTCTGCGACCGTTTGGACGGCGCTGGAGTAAGAACGCCTGAGACATGCTAGCGCAGTGTTAGTTACCTATGTTGCGAAGTCGCTGAAAACGTCGTCATTGGCGCATGTGTCGGCTAAAAACCGCATATGACCTTTACTTTTTTTAATGGTTACATGATTGTTTACATGAATGAGGCACAATCATATATTTTGTTAGTTGTATTAAGCCACTTATTTCGAAATCCGTTTCTTCGTGTGTGTGTTGCTGCGTTGCTCACGCTCAAACCACACATAATCATTTTTCCTTCCTCCATGACCTCCATGACACATAATAAAGAAAACGTGGGGGGGGGGGGGGGGGAGTTGCAGGCGGTTGCTAGCTTTTGTGTTGATCATGCTTTGTGTCTTATTTTATTTTATTTTTCGTACTTTTGTGCCACCTAGTGACCAAAGCGGCAAGCTTCTCGTGGCTTTTGCCACTTTTGCCTCGCCCTCCCACTCGCGCACCTCCCGTGTTTCTTCTACACTTCGCGTTGTTGACAATCGACGGCGCGCTTAAGAGAGTTTTTGTTTTCCTGTTTGACTGCTGCCGTGGTCCGGCAGAGCTATGAAGATTCGTTTACGTCGCGCCTAGGTTCCAGAGGGATCTTCTAAACATGGCCAAAAACAGGATGGTTACGAAACACTGCCCCAAATGTGAACAACAGGTCAGCATTTCTCAAGGGTGCATGCACGGCAACCGATCAACACCCCCCCCCCCTACTTTGCACTTCTGCTCAAATGCACCCCCTTGCTTTCTCAACGTTGCGCGGACTGTGAAGCTTTGGGAATGTTTGGCAGCTGCTCTTTAGTTGCCTCCCAACAGTAGTGGCGGTGGCTACGCGCGTTATGTTTATTTTCTTGTTCGTCCCAGCCGCTGTGGTGTCTTTATCTTGCGACATTGGAATTGCATTCTCGATGTGTTGTGTATGTTGTGTGTTTAGTGTGCACGATTACGTAGCTTCGTTGTATTTCTCGGGTATGGTTGTGCGCCTGTTTCGGCAGGCGCACTTTTGAATGCCGCATTATGAAACGTTTCGCGTTCAATATCGCAGCTGTTGGCTGAAGTAGGGTGCGCCCGAATGTTTTGCCCCGTACATTATCACGGGTTTTACTTTCAGCGTGATGACGCATGTGCCCGGTGCATCAATCCATCCTAAATGCGGGGTTTAGAGAGAAAGGAACATATCGGTAGCTGGAACGAGCGCAAGAAATTTCGGGCCCGCGTAAGTATTGGCGTACGTGCTCGTCCATCTTGTGCAAATTATCAGCTACGCCACCCTCCTCCCCCGCATGATGTGTCAGGCGAAGGCTGCGTAGCTTTGCGCGATCGCGTAGATTCGGACAGGCGCGTTTGAGTTTGACATTGATATTTTCCAAATACAGTGCTGTGCAGTCGAGCTGGCTTCCCCGGATAGCTACTCTCCGACTAAAAACCCTTCCAGCGATCACAGTCAAAGCGAAATGCCCTTGTCAGAAAGAAATACACACATGATTTTCCCCCTTGCTTTGAGTTCTGGCTGACCATCGTCGGGTTCCTACAATATGGGTTGGAGTTGTATGCATTGCACCTTTCAGCCCGGAACGAAACAGGTGAAGGATTACAACGTCAAACTTTCTCGAAGAAAAAGCAAGGGGGGGGGTGTCTTGTTGTTACTGTGCTACGTAGCAGACTCCAGCAAATTTCCTGCTGGAGAGTTTCCCCATAGGTATTTTTTTTTAATTGTTTCGATTGACGCTGGGTTTGGGCTTTTAACAAGGAATGTAGCTTGTCGACATTATTTTCGGCTGAAAAACGTCTCCGGCGTTTAGCGTCTCCGGAGGCGTTTAGCGGTCTGCTCGGAAAATGATAATCGAAGTACCGCTAAACACCGCGTATAACAAGAGGTTTATTCTGTTTTGTGTGTTTATGTTCTTTTTTTCTTTGTAACCGTCGAAAATTGCTTCTCGTATTGCGATTGGGGTACTAGACATGAAGTATGTGTCGCCTTTATTAATACGATCCTTGGCATATGCAAATAAAGTTCGTTGCGTTTATTTAACTACCTCGAGATTGCACCCTCTCCGGGCCCCTACTCCCTTTATTTCATGATATTCTACATCTTTGGAAGTTAAATTGCGTGATATGTCTCACATAGTCTGGCGTCCAGCGTAACGATCTAGTTGCGAAAAAAAGAAACTACATTATTTCTCTTTTTTCGATCGAAGAATTAGATAAACGTGTATTGTGCGCATGCTTATTTAGGAGAGCCCACTGTTTTTGTTTTTTTTTTAAACTGAATAACAAAATTATGGCAACTTCGCGCTAGTGGTTCCAAGCTTGAAGGAAGAGCGCAGTTGGTTGGTTGGTTGGTTGGTTGGTTGGTTGGTTGGTTGGTTGGTTGTTCCTAGAGGAATGGCACAACCCACCACGGGGGATCGGCCACGACTCGTGCGGCAGTAGGATTTGTGATTGAAAAAAAGAAAGGGTAATTCTAAAGAGAGAATTTGTTAATTTGTAGGTAAGCGAAAATATTATTTGTGTTTACGGTTTCCGAATAGGATGCTAAAGAGATAGAAGGAAAAAAAAAATCAAAGGGAGAGAAAGAGTGAGTTAAATAAAATAATTAAATAAATACTTAACGATAAATCAAATGAAATAAATCAAATAAGTATGTACTAGAAACATTAGCATGGCAGTCGTTTTGATTCTTTTATATAGTTAAATACCGCCTCACATATGTCCCTGTTGCAGTGCCCCAGTGCCTTTCTTGTTTCTCTTTATTTTTTTCTTTCTTTCTCTCTGCTTCTTTTATCACTTTTTTTGTATCTGTGTCTTTCTTTCTCTTTCTCGCTCTTTCTATCTTTATCTCTCTTTCTTCCCTTTCTTTCTCTCTCTCTCTGCTTCTTTCTTTGTTTCTCTTTATTTCTTTCTTTTTCTGTCTTGCTTTTTTTTTCAATCTCTTTTTCTATCTTTCTCTCTGTTTCTTTCTATCTTATTCACTGCTTCTCTCTGTTTTTCTGTCGTTTTGTCTTTTCGTGTGTTCATTCCCTTTACCTCTCTCTATTTTCTCTCCCTCTTTCTCGCTATTTTCTGTCGCTTTCTTTCTCTGTCTCTTTTTCACGTGTTCGTTTTCGTTTGACACTCGCACCTGCTGTACACGGTAGAGCACGAGTTACCGATATCTTAAAGGGACTGTCTACCGCTCGGAAATTTTTTTCTGATTGTGGTGAAAATGAGAAGATCGTTCGTCACGTCGGCGGCAATGAGCATGCTTTTGCCCCACAAGAAAGGTATTACTTTTTTTATTTGATGTGGAAAATCGTGAAAGAATGACCGCTAGCGTCACCCAACAGCGATGTGGTCAATCTACTGGTAGGACAAGAAATCCTCGCAGGTAGACTCATTTTGCTTAAAAACAAACATGTATAACTTGAAATTGTATTTTACGCACTTGAGGCAGCTTTCGGTTGCGTCAGAGAGTACGTTTTTGCTTTTTTTTTTCACGCATCCAAAAAGGCACCCGGTGGCGCTTTGCGGCGCCGTCCTCTAAACCGTCCTCTAGGGAGCCTACGTGACCGGTCATGTAGGCTCCCTACCGTCCTCGATTTCGTCTGCTTCAACGAATGCGCTATGCCATGCGGCCCTCCACTCCGCGCTGGTCGTGCTGTGCCGCTGTATTGTTGTTAGGATGTCTCACACGTGCTGCACTGTGAAGGCGTGCATTTATATTCTCCTTTTGATAAATCAACTTGGCTTGAATTGCAGCAGCAGTGCTAAAATAAACGCATAGACTGCGATTACAGCAAAAGAAGTGTTCTGTAATCGTATAATAAGGCTTCATTTAACCGCTAGCGCGCTGAAAACGACAGTTACATTCATTACATTAGTGTTCAGCGAAAATAAAGTAATCTTATAGAAATCACATGTGCTTTCGGTTTTAATTTTTACCGGCACTACAATCCTCATTGCGTCCACCAACCAGTGTTGTGGGCATGTTTCACGCCAATGGAAGAAAACCGAACGCAGATCGAAAAATTCTGTTTTAAAAATTTCTACTCACTCTCCAGAGAAACCACTGCAAGGTTGGAAACTTCATACGGTACTCTTTCTATTGCCGTATAAAACGGAAAAGCGTTGAAGGACGGTAGACAGTCCCTTCACTGTACACTTCACTGTACAGGGAATGAAGAGAGCGCGTGCCGGTTCACGATAATAGTTTTAGATGCGAAGTATCTCTTGCTCGGGGGTATGTAACGCAGCGTGGTAATCCGCACGCGGCGTAGTAGTCCGCACTCACACTACGCATGCGCGACTCTCTTCCCTCTCTCCAACAGCTGCGCGTTACTCTCTCACCTCCCTACCAGCACCTGCTTGCGCTTCTCCTGCGATCTCGCTTCCGCTCTCACGGCGCATGCGCTACTCTCCTCCTCTAGTCTCCTCTCCTTCAAGTTGTAGAGCGCTGCGCGCGTTCAGTCCAGCGCTTGCCTCGGTTGGCTCCTCTGAAATGCGGGCTCGACGTGCCGAAATTCTCTCCTGCGCAGCGCCGCGATGAGGGCCAGCGCATGCGCGTCCCCTTCCCCTCTCTCTCTCTCTCCTCTGCTACGCTGCATCTCTTTCGCGCGCTTGTCGACCGCGTTCCCCGCACGCCCTGTGAGAATTAACAGCCAGGATAGAGGGAAGACACGACGCGCGTAGTGTTCCTCTTCGCGTTCCACGACGCGAGGTCGGTAGCATGCCCAGCGAACGCCAACGGAACGCGATCGTGCAAGTGCTCCGGCTTCGCATCGCCTCATGGTCCCCTTTAGCGGGAAATGGTGTAATGTTTTTTTACGATGAAGCACAAGTTACCGACAGTCTAAACAACTTCGCTGTTAACGCTGCTACGATCGCGACGTCTGAAGGCGCCGAGATTATTCGATAAACGCCGCGTGCGCTGCCAAACTATTTTGCAATAATTTCATTAACCACCAATCCCTAAACAAACTTTTTAACCACAAGCTAATGACAGAGGCGTAAGAAAACCGCCACGGTGGCTTAGTCTTTGGGCTGCTGAAAGACGCGGGTTCGATCACGGCCGCGGCGATCGCATTCCGACGGAGGCGTAATGCTAGAGGCCCTTGTAATGTGTGATCTCAGTGTACGTTAAAAAAAAAAGGAAGAAAAAAAATCCTAAGTGGTCGAAACGCTCCGGAGCACTCGACTACGGCCTCTCATAGCCTGAGTCTCTGTGGGACTCATTAACCCAGGAACTCCATAAACCAAGAAATGCTAATTAGACCTTGTACCGTGGTGTGAACGTGTAGGTTTTGCTACCCTACACGGAAAGGAGAGGATGTATGGGACTCTGTACGCGCTCTAAGATTATGGTCGGAATGGGAATACCGTATGTCACGTTGACGGTAGCGAGCACATTTTCATTACGTAAACAAAGAAATGTATCCTTATTTCACTATGAAAGTGGTGCTAAAGTGGTATACGGCGTCGCTTTATGGTGAAACAGAGTAAACCAATCAGTGTATCGGCGTGTTCAGGCACACAATGGTCCCGGAACCTAAATCCCGCGCAGGCAGACCTATACTTCTCCTAAAGGCACTTAAAATTGTGTGTTGTATTTTATTGCTAAACTTTGTATGCAACACGGAGAAATTTCTTGCCCATTTCCAATTGGGGCATCCTGTTTTCGTGCACACAGACGGAATGATGCATGATCAATTGCTTCTCAAGTATGCTCTCTTGACTATAGTGAACTGTAGTCGCGGTGACAACCTTATAATTACGAATAGGTGACAACCTAAAACTGCTGTGACGTACGACCTATTACGTTCGTTAATTTCCGTGACTTCACGTACTTTTGCGTCGTGGGGAAAACTGGAGGTGGCACTGCGTCAGACAGCAAACCATGACAAGCGGTACTTGTCGCCGTCGCGTTACAGATTTACCCTCGCAATATGTGGTTTCGTTATCTTTATATTGCGAAGCATTTCTTGCAAACCAAAGTCAGTTTGAGCGTATAGATCTGTCTATCGTTCGTCCGTCTGTCAGTCTAGCCGCTTACGACTTTCTGATCTCGCGGCTATTTCGTTAACTTTATATGTACCAAAATTTACATAGCATGACATGAGCGAACGATGAACATAAAAGACATGTCATAACACGGAATTCGTGACACACATGTCAGCTAAGGAAATTAGGGAAGTGCTTGGCTGTAGTTGATGTGTGTAGCCGTGCAACTGCAGAAATAAACCATGGAGGTTGTTCAGATGAGCTTTTACTTTCGTGACGAGGGGGGGAGGGGACGTTAGGTAGTGACTGAGGGACCCTGTCCTGTGCAACGTTTATATCTATAAACGTTGGTCCTGTGCACTCCTACGCTTGGTGCCAGCTGAAGTTCTCGCTTGCTTTCACTGCAACGCATTGGTAATGCTTCACCGCATTTCACAGCTGTTTTACGGTAAAGCTGTTGCAGACACAACTTTAGAGGGTCCCAAAGGGGAGCCGGAGTTGAGCCTGTGTTTTCAACGTACCTCTTCTATGTCATTCGTCTAGTGTATAGACACGTGGAACATAAACTTCCTGCACAGAAGCCATCTCACTTCAGTCGCTCGGTCGCTCAGTTCTGGGATTGTCGAGCGTGTTTCGAGCGACTGTGGGACGGTCACATCTTATAAGACGTCATCGCTCCGTCTCCGGGCGCAGTGTTACGCAGCTCGGCGTTTTTTTTTTTTTTTCAAACGAAGCTTGTTGTGAGTTACAGATTTCGGCGGCGGCGTTGTCGTACACGAGAAACCCGGCGCCGATGGCTGTCGAAGCGGTCACATGCGCATTTGTGTGCGCAATTTTCCAATAATTAATGCTCTCTCGATCGTGGGCTTGTCGATGATCATCCGTTTTTGATATGGCAGTCTGATCTTTTATGTCATTTCACATCGCCACATTTCATTGTTGCCTGGATACGAACGCATGACCTCACGTTCCGGCGCCGGAACGCGAGTCATTAGGCACGATGCCAACTGCGTAGGCGCAGTTGGCATCTTGCCTACGCAAAGAAAGAAAGAAAACTAGTAGGGCAGGCACGCACACGCCAAGCCCCTTTTTCCTGATAAAGGGAAGGGTTTCTGAATTTTTTTTTTCGTCGAATCGCTTGTCGCCGTCGCGTACAGAATCCTCTCGCGCGGAGTCATACGTAAGTTCGCAGAGACGTTTCCGCTCGTACCTGAAACGTCAAATTTTTCGCCGAAGCTTCCATATATCTGCGCCATCTGAAACTAGGTTTTTGCTATTATATGAAGGCATTTGGGGCAGTTGGCCTTTTAAAGGAGCCCTGCAACACTTCTTGAGCATGGTTAGAAAACGCTGCCGATCGGTAGTCGAAGCTCCCGAGAACACGCGAGCCAAATATTATGGCGCTGCGCGCGGCCTGGAATTTACAATTATTTCTCAGTGTCAGCTAGAAATCGCTCCCTCTTCTCTCTGCAAATAATCCGCGGCCATTGGTGGCTGATTTGAGCATCGTTTCCTGCGTAGTTACCGTGCCCGCGTGCGCGCTCGCGATGGCACTCAAGTAAGCCGCGCGGTCGAAGAAAAGAAAAAAAGAAAGTGCTCATGGTCATGACGCGCGCTGACAAAGGTAGACATCTTCTTGCCCCATTGCCATGCCCCTCCCTGCGTAGCTTTTAGCGCGCTCGCTAGTACGAGAGGAGAGAGAGAGAGAACCGCTTGGAGCATGCGAGAAATCCCTGTAACTTCGCTCGTACTTGACGGATTCTAAAAAAATTTTGCGGCATGGGATTCGTGAAGCATCATGCGCTTATAGTGAGACTATTCCATTATAACCAAGAAAAGTGTTGCAGGGCTCCTTTAAAGGGACCGACAACTGCCCAGAATATGAAATGAGTTGACTCCACTGATGTAAAGACTGTCCGTCGCATTGACTCAAACCAACCCTGTTATTTTCCGTGAGAGACAGATTTATATTTTTATTTCTTAATTGAACGTTGCGAAAAATGACCTGTGGCGCCTCTGGCGGCAAAAACAAGAATGATCAGCTGAAGACGGCCACGTGGCCGTTGATTGCTGTACGCGGTCGACGATTTTTTTGTTAGTATTGAAATATTGTTCGTTTCTTTATATTAAAGGGTATTACTCCATAATAATGTACATATAGGCCTGCGTTAGTAGTATGCATTAAAGTGACGCTGCCTTCGCGTGACGCAATGATCCCATGCTCGTCAGCGCGTCTTGAGCAACTTTTCAGCGTGCTCATGCAACCGTTCACGCAGTTTCCAGGTCGCCAAGATTTTGGAGCGACATAGTTTTGCTACCTACACTTCGTCTCAGAAATGACACGCGCTGCTACTCGGCGCGGCCGCGCATATGCGTAGCGACGTTTTCGATGACTTGGCTCGTGCATCGAGAGAGTAACGACGCCGGGATAAGCCACCCATGACATAGGCGCAGGCAACCTTGGACGCATGCGCACACAACACGGTACAAATACAGGGAAGGTTTATAATGCCACATCATCTCATTGTAACAGCTTGTTATTTTCAAAAGTAGTTGAAAAGCTATAAATAAAAGTGGTTAAGCATAGTTACAGGAACTCCTGCGAAAGCAGAACAACGATAGCTTTGACAAATCGCGAAAAGGGCTGGCGGCATCGCTATCAATTCTCAGCGTTGCTTGAGCAAAGCTGCATCCGTGTTTAGAGCCTTTCAGATCGAAAAATTCTGCTTGTAAAATAACTACGTGCTTTTGGGATTAACTACTGCAGCTACAAACACTGCGAAGGGTGAGCTTTCTGTCGCGTCGTAAAAAAATGGGTCGAGAAAAATCAGTTGTCGGTCCCTTTAAGTACAGTGTGGTACAAGCGATGTGAATCACCACGACTGACATCTTGCGCAGGTGCCCGTGGCGTGCAAGAGCTGCCCGTGCGGTCACGAGTTCTTCGCGAGCCGCAAGTCGCGCGGCGTCTCCGAACAAAACAGCCAGCGTCCCCGGCGGCGCACCGAGCGGGTGCGCAAAGAGCGCCAGAGCTACCTGACCGCGCTGGTGCTCGAGCAGCGTGCCGCCGCGGCCCGGGCCAAGCGCGCGAGACGCAACGGCAACAGGCGCGGACGGCCGCCCGCCAACCGCAGCTCGTCGCACGACTCTGGAGACGAGGGCCGCAAGCTGAACCGGCCGCGGTGCGGGCCCGCCAAGCCGGCCAAGCCCGTCGGTGAGTAGTCCTTCCGGCGAAAGCCGTCCACGAAAAAAAAAAAAAAAATTGGCCGCGTATCTGCGTGCTTCGCTGCAAATGTCGTCTAAAGACAATAGAAGAGGCGCTGCGTGAGATATGGACGCCATCTGGCAATACGTCGGCAAACATGAGTGCTGTGTTGCGGGCTGGCAGTCCCGGTGCAGCAGCACGCGATGACCGGCGGTGACAACGCGACCGGCGGGGACGCCAGCCAGCCCGAACACGCGGTTTGACGCGAAGCGCTGAAGCAGAAGAAACGTCCGCACTCAACGAGTACTCTCCACACACTCTTTTATTTACACGTCGCCTGGGTAAAACAGGAATGCCAGAGCGGCGCTACATGGCATTCGTAGAGTGCAATACAGAACCGAAACCGAAACACAACAATGAGCTCGTGCAGAGGGCACGGAGGAAGGCAAGTTTCAGCGCAGCTTAAGAAACTAGGGTCTTTAGAATTATGTATGTATGCATTTTCTATTAAAGGAACACACCACCTAATACTTACCTAGTGATGTTGCGCCTCAGATATGCGTAATGTTTGCTTTTTGATCGACAATTTACACAAGTATGAACCTAGTCAGCCGTTCAAGATGGCTGGCCCTTGGGCAAGTGGTTCAACTTTGGCCTAGTGGTTGAATCGAGTGACGTGCCGACAAACAGAAAGACAGTTGAAGTATCCCAAGAAAGACTATCGTCTTTTATACAGAATGAATGCAAGCTCTACCACAGAACTGCAGTCGGCCTGCCATCCATCTGTGCAGGGAGGACCGCCCCCTCGTATCATCGGAATGGGGGCGCCAATTCTGCCCCACACCATTCGGACCTGCCCTGTCATTGTTTAATGTGCAGGGCTATTGCTACGTATGTCTTTTAACAGTAGTGGCGGCCGAGGACCCCCGATGTTTGACGTGGGATTGACGAGGTGTGTAGGGGTAAAATATAGTTCATCTTAGCCAGACAGCGATGTTGTGATGATTCAGGCGCACTTATTTTGCTGTGACGTCAGCAGTGGCTACTCCCGGTTCCCCATATGATAGCCGAGGCGCGCGACGAACAAAATAATTCGTCCCTGTCGTAAATTGCCAGTTTTCCCGTAGTCTTGGTTTCGTTAGCGCGTTTTTATTATTACAGCGAAGTTGGTTTACCTCTATAGCCCAAGGGGCGTAGCCAGGTGGGGGGGGGGGGGGGGGCTTGAGGTGTTTAACCCTTTCCCTCCGAAAATTTCCAATTTTGCTTGCGTATATGTACACAAACACATACAAACGTGCGCACGGACATACATTAAGTATTCTGGCTACGCCCCTGCTCTAGCCCATGCCTTTCCAGGGGGATATTCCGGGCGGCTCGCGTCCGTATGTGGACAAGGGAATTGAGACGGCGCAGCTGGCGGAGCGTGCTCACGCGGCGGCGCTTGCCTCGGCGTTGTGTCGTAGCGATGCTGTAGTGCGACGTAGAGCACCCAGAGAAACGGGAGAAGGCGATACGTCGAGACGTCGCAGAGAAAAAGAACTAAGAAATGATGGCTGATCCCTCCGTCATAGGAATCGGTATAGCACGAAAGTGAAACGTGTCGTCACAGAAGTAGTTTATTGTTTATAGTGCATTCGTATATGAGAGCTCGTACGCTGTCTACTGTTGTTTGGCAAATATAGCACCGCTTGATGTGGACGCATCTCACTCACGTTGACGCCTAGTGGCACATCTCCGTACCGACGACTAACGCCCATGATCGTAATTTAACGCTTGCGATAGCTGAAGTTTTTAACATATACGTAGACACCGCATATGGGGGGGGGGGGGGGGGGTGAATCCCGCGCAAAGATGCCATCAACAAGCACATAATAAAAACTGATACTCAATATGCACTCCTTCATAGCGTCGCGAAATGCGAAGAGAAACGATACGCGCGTCGTGTCTTTCCTCTAGCCTGGCCGTTACTTCTCACAGGGCGAGCGGGGAACGCGGTGCGACAGACAGGCGAGCGTCGGAGAGCTATTAACGCGATAGCGTTAGAGAGCTCATTTCACAGAAATTCCGCCGTCGGCGTCGGTGACGGCTTCGTTGGTTGTGAGCGAAATATCGTCCGCGACCGAAAAATCGAGAAAGATGCAAATAAAAGTAATCAATAAAAAATCTTCGGTCCCATTGAGGATAGAGCCCAGGCCGTTTGCGTGGCAAGCAGGTGTCCTACCACAAAGCCACGATGTTACTTGCTACTGCTTCGGAAAAAAAAAAAACACTAAATAAATACCACGTAGTGGAGGGAGTCTCCTTAACGCGTGTTGTTCGGCAGGTGTCACGACGAAAATGAGCCCATTCGGCGATTTGTAGGCGCATTTTCGAGACCATCAAACTACGTTTTTTGCGTGACGCCATGCTTCGAAAAAAGCCGAAATAGTGCACCCATCGCCGCTAAAAACAAACACTCACGAACTTTCAAACAGCTCCCAAAATGGACAGCTATGTCCATCTAGCGGAAAACATATCATGCAAGGAGGAAACAACTTTATTGAGTAGTAGGGAAGGAGGGAAAGGGAGCCAGGACATGGGGGGATGCTAGGCAAACAGCAAACGTTAGATAATGTGCCATCTGTGAAGCATTGTGGAAAACATGTCTTGACTACAGCAGAGCCTATATGGTTCCGCCGTTCTAGCACAGGGAAGTGCTTTAGACTGAAAACCTGTACCAATATCCTAGATACATCGCACGCGCGTGTGCAATGTACACACACATGCGCGCGCGCGCGCGCGTGTGTGTGTGTGTGTGCGTGTGTGTGTGTGTGTGTGTGTGTGTGTGTGTGTGTGTGTGTGTGTGTAACAACACACATTAATAAGTATGTACCTATAGTGGTTGAAGTGCGCGCTAAGGGCCGGATTTCGCTATCGCGTTCAACTCTTAAAGGCGAAGCTTAAGGGTCCCCCAATTTTTTTCCGATATGGATGGATGCTATGAACGAGGCTTGGGCTAAAGCTGCCACCTCACGGTGTGTTAAAGCGTTGAAGAAATTAAACTTGTATTGGAAACGCACCGAATGGGACGGTCGTAGCAACGGCGCGTTTTTTTTTTTTTTTTCCGAGTTTGGTAGCACAGATTCACCGCCCCGTTATAAAGAGGACGCTCGTAGCATCCATCCATCAATCCAAGAGCACTGTGAGAGGAAAGTATGAAAGATAAAAAGCGCGTTCATGTAGCCTCCGTAGTGTGTGTGGCGGTAGCTCAGTGGGCTAAACGCCCGCCAGCCATCGTCGCGGACCGAGAGGTGATGAATTCGACGCCCGTCAACGCAACTTTTTCTTACAGTTTTTTTGCCATCTGATGGCGTTCATTTTGCTGACGTACTTCCGTGACGGAAATACGTCATCATAGTCTTGGTGGACCCCGGCATAAAACACTTTCGTGTTAAAAAGCGGAGAGGCGTCGACAACGGCAACGCGAATACAGACAGTGAAAGCGGGACCGTATACAAAAGCGGAGAATGCGTCGAAAGACCTTGCGTCCGAGGAAGAACATCACCGCCTGCAGTCGCTCACGCAGGAGAAACGAGCGGAGAGGCGTCTACAGCAGAAACGCGAATACAGCTTCGCTGGTTGTTAATTCTCATATAAATGTTGCGGGCACGAATATTTTCAAGGCGAAAACCTTAGATGCCTCATCAAACATGAAAAGTGACCGTCGGCGTCAACACGAGTGATAAGAAGAATCAGGTGATGACGTCATCATGATGTCGGAGAACGTCGAAACTTGTTACGCCACCATGAAGTCATCGCGTGACATCGTCGCTTGGCGGCCCGATCTCGGAGGCACGTGAGGTGCAGGAAGCTTGCAAAGCCTCCGATCCCGGAGGCAGTGCAGAATCACGCTAGGTGCAGAAATCATTCGGGGCGGGGCGGATGAGTACAGTCGACTGAGAATAAAAAGGAAAAAAAAACATAATTTTCACCTTCGACTTATCTTAGGAGAATGCATAAGGGACCATGTGAGTTTGTTGTTACTTTTTTTTTTTTTGTCTGTTCACGCTCTTTTCCTCGTTCGTGCAGAACCTGAAATGCCAGACGAGGAGGAAGAGGACGTGTTCGCCGGCTGCACCCAGGAACGCCTCGAGCTGTACGCCACCATCTTGGCCGACATCAATCGCAAACTCAGCTCGCAGCTCTTCCATCAGCAGCTATTATGATGGCCGTGAACTACGGGACTTTCGCTGCATACAGCTTTTTTTTACTGGTTTTCTTTTTTTATCTCATACCGTCGTGTCGTTTTCGTGCCGTTTTAGTCGTCCCGTAACTTCGGATAGCGTAGGTACACGGAGACGGAATACGAACAAGGTACACATGTCTTGCGCCTTTTGTTCGTTGTCCTCCGTCCGACCTGCGCCATTTGAAGTCGTGCACCCTGGTGGCGTCAGTGCACGCGTGCAGTGCGGACCTTTGATTGGGTGCCGTGTTTCGGCGGGGAGTGACACAGGCAGCGGTGCGCTGCAAGGTACCGCGCGCGTTATAAATACGCGTATGATTTGTATCGCGTATAGGGTTACGCCCTTCACGGTTTCCGCAAACCCTACACTTCGGAGCCAACCGCTGTACCGTGGAACGCGGCCACAAAAAGTTTTGCCACGAGGCTTTGATTAGTGTTGGTGACCTTGTAATCAAACACCGCCGTAAAGATCCGAAGCGCCCAGGTTTGGTTTAGCATACATTTATTTTTAATTTTTATTATTATTATTTTTTCGCATTTCGTCGATGGTGTGTGTGAGCGGCGCTCCACCGATGTCGCCAGTTCGGTTTCGCCACCAATGGATGACAGGGATAAAATGGCGCTAGAGGGATTCGTAAAATTACACGGGTTCCAGATCGGCGCCGCCATATTGTTTCAGTCTGCAGAGGCTCTTGTAAGACATAGCGCGTTCAGTTCTTCTGTTCAGTATAGCGTTGGCGAGTGTATAGACCATAATATGAGAAATTCTTTAGGCGACAGAAGGGGCCTGCGTTAACTACATATTGTTCTCGCTTTTCTAAACTGAGAATCCTCAAACGTCCCGCAGCGCCGAGAGAAATGCTAGGTGCCTGTCGCCACCGTTCACAGAGGGATTCTCTCGAGGCTATATGTTCGTGAGTACCGTCGCTGCAAGTTCAGACTTGATTTGGCGAGCATGTTTTACTGGCAGTTGAGCCACGGCTACGCGATTCAGCGGTATGCGGTGGCGTGCCCCTGTTGGCAACTACGTGCGTGTTCTGCGGATTGATCGTTTGTGAACGCTGCAGTGATCGCCTTGTCGACACGCTGTACGTGTGAGCTTTGGAATCTGTAACCGGACGCACGGCGTGTCGATCGGGACATGGTGCTGGAACTGTGAAAATCGCGGCCTCTTTGACGTTTTATGTCGCAAAGCGGCGCCTTTACGCTCTGCGTGTGTTACGAGAAAACGCCTCTTCGTCACGCAGGTTACTGCGTGTTCTGTTTTGTTATCTCACCCTGGTACCATTACAGGGCTATGTAAATCGTTGCAGCCAATATTCTGTGAGTACTTTCATTAATCGTCAACTACTTGCTGTATAACTTCAAGTGGCGTTGTTGTTTTTTATTTTTCTTTTTGTTTTTTGTCAAGCGTGCAGCGCAGTTCGGCAGACATTATACCGCTTTTTTTTTTCATCTTTCGCACCTAATTAACTAGGCACTAGTCATGATTATCGGCATTTTCTTATCAGTTCTGTACTTAATATTTGAGAACATTCCAGCATAAAGGAATAAACGGGCTCAGTAGGCTCGCATTTTTCCGTGGCCTTTTGTGTAATAACGCTTGAAAAATGCTTAACGGCGGCGAAAGTTGGCAAACCTGCATTGCATGCGGTCGAATGGAAAAGTATTACAAGCGATTCGTGAGACTATGGGTAAAGGCGAACGTTAACAGTTAAAATGGCCTTCGAGATACGGCGGCCATCAGGGGCCACTAGCCATCCGATCTCGGAGGCTGCATTCGGCATGGTCCGCCCGGCAAATCCTGCACGCTAACCTCGTCACACGTTGTTTACGCGCTTTCTGTTGTAGCATAGGACCGGGACGAAATTTGGCAGGGTCGCCATTCGTCCGATAATGATGATAAATAATTGGGGACCAGAGAGGCCTGATGAGCAGTCGCGTCTGTGTATGTATAATGATCTTCCGCCGTCGACGATGAACAAATGTACAAAACAAAAGGCATTGTTAAACGTTGAGGTTTTAGTTTGTTATAATCGGGAGTCCGAAGTGCACGGTAGCCTTTGTTCTCTTTGTTTCTTATAACATTTCCCCCCCCCCCCTTCCCTTGCCTGTAATATCCTAGATGGTTGGAGTATTTTTATCAACTTTCATGAGTGTTTTTTTAAGGAAGAATAGGGACGGAATGTGACTGATAATCGCTGTGTGCTCCAAGAGCTAAGTGAACCGATCGGCACTTATGCCAGGTTTCGGTATGTTCCGTGCAGTGCTGTGGGAGTTTCCTCTCTGGCCGGAGCAGTGGCCATACCGCGTCGGATTATTATTAGTGGGACTGCGGTACTGCTCGCAATATCGTTGAAGTTTAGCTCGGTTTCCTACAGGCGCGTATTGTGGGGGGATTTGCCAGTGGTCAGATGTAATTAGCAGGCATCTGGCTAGGTCTTAGGCAGGTGTCTTGTTTCCAGTAAATAGCTGTCCAGCTTCCACAGTGGTGAACGGAACTATCGAAAAGCTGCGAAGTGTGATACAAGTGCGAAATGTATGATGAGGCTGTATGCGGCACGTTGTGCAATACGGGGGCGGTTATTGCGGCGCTGTCCCTTACTGAGAAACGGACAACAGCCTGGGCGTATGACGTCACGTTTGTCGTGCTTGACTGTTTCGACAACTGTGCGTTGGAACAAGAGTCGTCGTGAGAGCCTATTCTTTTGATCGTGGCCTAATACAAACCGGAACCGGAAAGGGACAGCATCGTAGTACAGGGCCCTTTGTTTCCTCGTTCTTGTTGTCGAGGGGGCCACACATTTCACTCGCGACAAAACCTCCTATTATTTCCCTCCCTTACATCTGCTTGTACCACCGCGCTCGGCCCAATCTCAGTATTGCAACCGGTCGAGATGCAGAGTCGATGACCAGTTGCAGGAAATTAACCAGTACGCGAATGCATACGGTGCTGTACGGACATTGTACGTGAGATCGGATCGCTCTAGCTCGTCCGTAAACGGATTGCAGTTTACGGAATACCGAAACACCGAACAGGCACCCGGCGCAGCAGCGCCGGCGGCACCATCTTGTGGCTATAACGTCAACTAAGACATATTTATTATTGCAACAAATTCAACTGCGTGGTGATGCAGTGGCATCAGCAGCAACGATCATTTCGGAAAGCGGCTGTGTAACACCTTCTCGTGAGAACGTTGACGCATGAGAAGATATATTGAAACCTTCATTTCGTGTAATGACCTAAGTGGGCTTAGGGTTTCAGGTGTAGGGAATGATAATGTCTGCTTCTTCAGCGATGGCAAACAGAGCATTAGTTTTTCTCGTAGCGTTTCCTTGCGGTGCGAAACAGTAGTCGAATGACGTCACCCCAATAGGTATTGTATGCTTGTCCCTGCAGCTGGCTATAGCAGGACAGGACAGTATCAAGTGCCTGAAATCGACGTTGGCTGTCTGGAGGCAGTTAGAGCATGATTTTTTTTAACGTGTCATTGTTGAACAAATTAAGCAGCACGAGGTGGCACTGCCGGCTCTGCTAGTGCTGGTGCACGTTCCCGGTGTTTCGGTACTGCTGCGACTGGCTAAAGTCTAAAGCAATGCTGCTTCCATTCTGTGCCCGTGTGTGCGCAACGCTGGTTGCGTTCCTGCGATATGCCGCATGACAAAGCTGTTCACGTTAGTGCTTGTGAACAAGAGTGGGCCATTTTGCTCGATCGTACATTAAAGCTCACTGGTGAGACCTGTGATTGCGTGCTTTCTTCGACAACTCCCTGGTCAGCCTCATGGGCTGCTCTTCCCAAATGCATTTGCTAGCAGCTTGCAACATATTATCCGTAGTAAATTGTTGTGTAAAAAGAGACATTGTGTAAAAGCAGCGGCTCCCATTTGGCCAGTTTGGCAGCTTAGGTTTTGCGTTGCTAAGCTGGAGGATGTGGGTTCGATTTCCGACCACGGCGGCTGTATTTCGATGGGGGCGGTATGCAAGAACCCCACGTAGTGAAAAGTTATCCGAAGTCCACTACGGCGTGCATAATAATCGTAGCGTGCTTTCGACTCGTGAAATCCCAGAATTTATTTGTTAAGCGTTTTTACAGAAAGTGAAAACGTGCGCGGCCTGGTTTTATGGCGGCACATGGCGCCGTAGAGATCAACCAGACACGCAAAGCGGCGTGGCCTCCGCAATCTTCCGCAGGCGATCGCAGCAGGCGGGGCCCCCACCACGATGTTGAAAAGTAAAAACTCGGCTGTGGAGGAGGGTAACCTTTAATTGCCCGCAACTTCCTTGATACAGAGTGTTTCGCTTGAATTATGGCGCGAAGGATTTATTTTGCTTGTAGCCTATAAAAGATTGCATAATTTTAAAAAAAGACCTGTTTTAGGGACTTTTCAACGGGCAACAGTCGCTTCACTTTTTTTTTCGTCAACGCCTTGCAGCTTGTCAATAGCCTCGTGGTATAATGGGCCGACACAGTGAAACAACCGCGTCCCGCTGTGCGTTCACTCGGCGGAGTTCCAAGTTGTTGCAGGCTTTGTTGGCGGGTTGTGTAAGTCGCGCATCGCGACGTCTGAGGGTCGTTCGTCTGCTGCCTGCTGTGCGAGTTATCGTCGCGCGCCTTTCTTGACGAGGCACTTTCCGAACCGACAACGGGGGCCGCTACTCGTTTACGTTGCCTTGACATCACTCTAGGTGCTGCATTCGAAAGAGCGGATAAAGATGCACTTGCTCAACTTTCTCGCAGCATTATCAGATCACAGTGTAGCACTTTTGGTCTGCGTCACATCCATCCAATTAAGCTATTCCTCCTACTCACACACTTAATATCTCGTCGAAGGTACAGCAGCCAGTCATCGCGGCGGACACGGATATCTTGGCAAGAACAACTCTTGCACGATTATTTGCGTGCCTGCATGTGGTCACCAAAATGCATACGCCGACGCTCTCGGTGCACAAAGCCGTTCAGAAACAGTCCCGCGCGATATAGATCAATAGTTCGCGCGTAAGAATTTCAAATGCACACCACGCCAGGTTTAATTTTATTATTTCGATCCCCTGTATGGGCGGTAGCGGTGGCAAGCAAATATTTTGATGGTGATGGGACGAGGAAAGGCTGAGGATGGCAACGACCTAGGCGTAGCGGAAATGACGGGATTAGACGGGTGCGCACATACAGCTGAGTGCTGACGTCACTGATTCTTCCGGCAGTGAGCTAATTAGCTAACTGGTATTGAGTTGCGCTTGTTGCAGACGGACAAAGCGAGGAAAACACAAACGAGAGCGCCGTGTGCCTCGCAGTGTTCGTGTCATCAATAAGCACAACCCGAGACCAGCATGCATTTCCAAGTGACTTAAACGGAACACATTTAAACGGATTCCTTTTACACGCGACAGCAGCACTAATGGCGGCATGTCGACCACGACGCTTGCGTGGATGACGAATAAGGATGACGTCACGGCGACGGCGATAACACCAAGCATAGGTGGAATCTTAGATAACACATAGCTATACGGAGTCACTGTGTATGGCTCTCAAATGTAGAGCTGCAGTAACTACAAACAGCCAAGGGCAGTGAATCGCGAGTAATTTGAGCAAAAGCGCCGCCAAGCGGAGAGCTCGAGAAACAGGCTATAGAGGACCATGCAGCAGACAACATACACTTTCGCCCATGTGATAGCGTCCCTGGTGGATGGATTCGTCAGCAAAGAAAAAAAAACTGCGACACACTCTGCACGTCGGCAAGGTCAGAAAATGGGACAATGTCTTTTCACAAGTTTTCCTCTTTTCTCAATGAACGGCGAAGAGCGGAGCGGATAACCAACCTCCTCATCGGCAAAGTGACTCCGACAAAGGTTTATTCACGGCACATCACGAAAGACTTCTTTCTTTCGGGTTAGTAAGCGTATGTCGCTTTGCCAAAAATTCGTTACACTGTTCGAACCGCGGCATCAACGAATCTTATGATAACACAGGTGGAATGAATCGCAACCTTCGTATGGTTGATGACAGCGTGCTTGCTGCGTGCCGTAGATGTCTTGCGCACGCACTGAGGATGACGTAGAGGCAAGACATATCCTTGCTCCATTAGGACGAACAGTAAATTTGTGCCCTGCCCTGTAGGAGTTGTCTGTTGATTTCCTTGTCTACCGCACACGCGTACGTGTGATAACCAAGCCGGTATATCAACGTATGAGGGAGCTATAAACGGAGTTAGCACCTATTACAAGACACGTACGGCTGTAACAGCAGGTGTGCGCGAGAATTTGAGGGCGCCACAATTCCATTGACGTATTCGGATCAGCTGACAGACATACATACAGACACGCAAATCAGCGAGACTTTCCGCTTTTACAAATATGGTGAACATGATTTCCTCCATCATTCTTGTAGTAGTTCTTTGTCCTGGTATCTCTGCGCCCTCATCTTGTAGCCGTGCTGTATTTGCAACATCAAACATCAATTCGCTCAGTTTACATTCGCCGACTCATCTCTTGGGTTTCAACATACACAGGGACAAAGTAGTCGGCAGACTATGTCGCTACACAACACTGACGTGTCCCCGTGCAGTCAATCAGTATTTGATAAAAGATGCTCAATGCCAACGCCCGACAGCATTAGCCTGCAATCAGTATTTGATAAAAGATGCTCAATGCCAACGCCCGACAGCATTAGCCTGCCTACCTTCAAAACTCGGACGTAATTGGGGGGGGGGGGGGGGTTTCAAACTCTCCCCGAAACTTTTCAATTTTGCATGGGCGTATGTGTGCATACACGCACACATACAAACGAGCATACCAAAAATATAGTTGAACTCCCCCGAGAAAGAAATTTCTGGCTACGTTACTGCTACAATACCACTATTAAACACTGCAGGAGTCAATATCAACCTTGCTGATTTACGTGATGTGTAACAGCTGTATAGCAGTGGATGAGAACGGCTCGTACGTCCTTCGCTAAAAAGGCCAACAGTGCAGGAGCATTGGCCGTCGGAGATCACGCGCAGGCTCAGTAACAACACTTCGCAGCCGCACTGCGATTTTGCGTGGGTCCGAGTCACAGTGGTTCGCGCCAACCAAAATGAGATGCTCGGCGCCAAGGAATCTCTCGCCTTCGAGAAAACACCGCCAACTAACGTCGCAATTAGAAAAAAAAAAAAAAAAACAAGCCCAGTGTTTCTCCCAGCGACAATCTGCACACGAACGCATGAACCTTTTAGCAGCTGCCATCTTCGCCAGTGTTGCCTGACTTGGCAACACCCCCTGGATTTCGTTTTATTCGTGATTGACTGACTTTAGATATACCACATCAACAAAATAGTGCGTCGGTGGAGTTTTATCGGTGTGCATCGAGGTTTCTTCGTCTATTTACCAAATTTAGTTTTAACCCCCACGACGCTAAAAGAGCAGGGACGAGACAACAGCGAGGTTTTTAAAAGAGAGAGAAAAGAAAGAGGACCGTCATGATACATTAGTAGATAGAGAACTGCTTAAATAGCCATGCGACTTTGGTGACGTATAAGCATACGATGGTTTAGCGGAGCGTGCGACGTGGTGCAAGACCTCTTCTCCGTTATGCTATTCAGTCGCTTGTCAAACGTGTATAATATAGTCGAGCTGTGGAATAACCTCAACGTATTGCCAGAAATCCACGCTTTGGGCAGGATTCAAAGTACGATATGTCGCAAGTTCAGCATTCCGAAAAGTAATCCTACATCTTGCACGTACGCGTGAACGACGCCATTAGCAAAATAGCACAAGGAAACGATGTGAACGTTGAGATGACACAATTAGGAAACTGCAGCGAAGTGATCTACCAAACAAATAATCTTTATCGCAGTGGCGCATCGCCGTAGCACAGTGGGGCCATGCCAAAGCGACGGAATTGCGCGTGTCTCAGAAGATATCAGAGAAACCGTTTTAGATACAAGACCTGTTTTCGGACCAAGGCAAGTCTGGCTGACGCAAGAGTCGTCCTTCAGTGATGATAAAAGTACGCTTCCGTAATGTGTCTTGGTTCGAGTTCCTCATTATTCTGCACTTCACTGTGGTCCGCCGCGTTTCCTGGCAGTATACAGTCGCGATCTGGCCGTGATGCGACGCCATGAATAGTGCTCGATAAAACAAAACCTCGCCATAATTCGGCAACGTACTCTTTGATATGTTACAATGGTCGAAGGCACATGTGGGCTTTTTCATTTAGAGCCTCAATTTGCTGGTCATGAATATTAATTAGAACTAACAGACAGGAAAGCCAAGGAAAGCACAAGGGGTGTCATTTTGTAGTAACTGTGAAGTAAATGTGAGGAAAGTAAAGTGGACGAAAATATAACTTGCCGCCGGCAGGAAGCGAACCTGCGACCTTCGAATGACGCGTCCGATGCTCTACCACTGAGCTACGGCGGCGGTCATCCGCCCGTCCACTTTATGGGGTATATATGTGCATTTAAACCTAGGAGTGTTAGTCAGCGCCGCTAGTAGCCATGACAGCCGGTGTGGAACACTCTTTTACTGCCTGCTGGCGCCACGAAGCACGTCATTTTTTTACGAGCTGGCAGCTGACCAATAATCCCTCGCATACTCCCTGATGGCATCCAGGTAGTCCACTTTACTTTCTTCACATTTACACCGTAATTGCTACAAATAACGTCCCCCGCACTTTCCTTGGCTTTTTGTCTGCTAGTTCTGAGAGAGAGAGAGAGGTTTATTTACAGAAAGGCAGAGAGGTCGGCCTGAGCGATATTATGCTCTAGCCTGCTACTCTACACCGGGGGTGGGGAAAGGGGAGAAAAAAGAATGATGGATGACGATGGTAAGTAAGAGAGGTGAGTATGTACAGTCCCGTCTAGGTGGTGCAGTGCTATAGCCGCGCATCCAGTCCAGTGGCTTGTAGGAAAGCTGCAACCGCTCTTATGACCACAGTTGTGCTGTTGGCGTCAGGCCATGGGCCCAACACAACCTCATCAGTGAATGGCCTATTATGCACACCTTCAGTCGAGGAAATCAGTTTCTGTCGTTCGCGTGCGTATGCTGGGCATGTACAAAATATGTGCTCAAGTGTTTCTGGCACTTGACAGTGATCACAGTTGGGACCCGTGTCACTGCAGCCGATGATATGTGCATAACGTCTTGTGAAGGCCACACCAAGACGAATTCGGTGAATCATACTTGTGTTGTGTCGTTTTAATTTACGAGGCATACAGAACCTCATTTCGGGGTCCCATTTGTGTAATCGCCGGTGTCGTCGCTCCGGTTTCGTCCAGTGCTCAAGTGTGAGGTCACGCATTACGTACCGAAGCAGGGCGTTCGTGTCTGGCCGTGAAAACGCAGTGCGCACTTCAGGGCCACTGGTCAAGGCTCCTTTAGCTTCGGCGTCTGCGTCTTCGTTTCCCATTATGCCGCAGTGGGCAGGAATCCATTGGAAGGTGATGAGGTGGCCATTTGTTGAAGCAACCTGAAGAAGCTCCATAATTTCTATGGCTAAAATATAGTATGGACCTTGTCTCATGACACAATTAATGGTTTGCAAAGCGGGTTTCGCATCGCAGAATATTGTCCATGTACGAGGTTGCTCTCCAGAAATGAATCTTATTGCCTCCCGGATAGCAACAAGCTCTGCGGCAGTTGATGTGGTCTTGTGGTCTATTTTGAACCGTCGAGCTATAACCATTTGTGGGATGACAAAGGCTGCAGCAGAGGTACATAGCGTGGTAGATCCATCGGTGTACACGTGCATGGTGCCATCGTACGCTGTATAAATGTGATGTAGGGTCAGTTGCTTGAGGCCAATTGGTGAAACTAGGGACTTCTTCGTAATCCCAGGAATCACAAGGCTAACAGGCGGTTTAGGCAGGACCCACGGCGGTGTTCCAGGAAATCTCGGGGAAGAAAACCTTGATGGTAGAACGTTTTCATGCCGTGATATTGCTCTTGAAAAACTGCAGTTTGGGTGGGTGGCACGGAGTGCTGATAGCGGTGCTGCCTGTGTCGGGTCAACAGGCGAAGATGCACTCGAAGTGGCTCGCAGCGCATGTATACACTGATGGGACAAGCCCGAGCTTCCGCGATGGTTCCATTCGTTGACGTGCAGCGTGGTAGGCCCAAGCATGTTCGCAATCCTTGAGCTTGAATACTCTCTAGCGTGTTCACACAGCTCGGTCTCATGTTTGAGAGCACCGGCATGCTATACCGTATATATCCTACAAACAGCGCATCGTAGAGTTGAAGAAGTGACGATTCTGATGGGCCCCATCTTGCTCCTGCCACAGTCCGAAGAACGAGAACAAAACTTTTCAATTTTGATTTCAGTGCTGCGACGTGTCTCGACCACGATAGATCCCTGTCTATGATTACCCCAAGGAACTTGTGGTGCGTTACAGTAGGTATCGCCGTTCCATTAATAGTTATAGGGTATCTTGACATATCTTTGCGCGTGAATGCAAGCACTGCGCATTTGTCAATGGAAAGAGTGAGACCCTGGCGCCGTAGATATTTAGCTGTTAACGTCACTGCACGTTGAAGTCGAGCACGCAATTGCGGACGAGTAGCTCCGGACGCCCATATGCATATGTCATCCGCATATGCGCTGACTTTTACCGTGCTGGGAAGTTCTGCTGCCAGTCCAATCATAGTAACGTTGAACAGAATTGGGCTGAGAACTCCCCCTTGGGGAATACCACGGTGAATAGTATGTCGATCGGTGTCTCCGTCGCTTGTCGTCATGTAAATTGTACGGTCACTAAGGTAACTTACGATCCAGGCGTACAGTCGTCCGCCGACGTCTAAATCTTCCAGTGCGTCAAGGATCGCATAATGCAGCACATTATCGTAGGCGCCCTTAATGTCTAGGAAGACGGCCGCTACTAGTCTGCGTCGGTTTCTTTCCTCTTCAACATTTGAGATCAAGTCGACCACACCGTCGACTGCAGATCGTCCTCTTCTAAAGCCGTTCATAAATGCAGGAAAGCAATTATTGCTTTCTAGAAGCCACTCTAATCTTGACAGCACCATCCTTTCCATTACTTTCCCGACGCAGCTGGCTAAGGCGATCGGTCTGTAGGAGGAAAGGGCATGAGGACACTTCCCTGGTTTGAGCAACGCAATAATGCGACTGCATTTCCATTTAGCTGGGACATGTCCCGACTCCCACGAATTGTTATAGTGGGAGAGCAGGATATGTCGTGCTTCTGTACCAAGATGGCGGAGTGCAGCGTACGTGATTCCGTCAGGTCCTGGTGCCGATGAGCGTCGGGAAACAGAAATGGCAGCGTCAAGCTCATGCATTGTGAAAGGCACATCCAGGCGCTCATCAGACGATGGGGGTGCTATGGTGGTAAGAGTCTCACTCACAGCATCAGTGGTGGCCGCGATAAGGCTGCAGTAGTCTCCGGCTATGTCAATTTCTCCCCGACCTTGATGTACAGCCACGGCTCGGAATGGCTGACTTTGTTGGGGAATTGTCTGCAAACTTCGTACCACCCGCCAGATCTTAGATAGAGGTTGCCTTGGGTCGAGAGATCCGCAGAATGTCCTCCACCGCTGCCTGTCAATCTTGTCGAGATGCCGAAGAACGTGTCGTTGAGCTCGGCGACAGGCGGAGAGGTCTGACGGGGATTTCGTTCTTCTGTGTCGTCGTTCCGCGCGGCGACGGATTGCACGAAGGGCCTCGTATTGGGAGTCGATTGCTGATCTCTGCATCGGTAGGTTAACCTGTCTGGTTGTGTCACGCAGAGAAGAAGCAATGATATCCTCTATTTCGGATGATACAGTCGTGTGCTGACATCCCGTCTTGACAGATGCCTGGAACAAGGTCCAGTCTGTTTGACGGATGTAGCGTGAAGCTGAGCGGCGAAACCACCTAAACTGAACATAGGTTGGGAGGTGATCGCTACCACGAGTCTCCAAATCCGTGCACCAACATGCAGAAGACAGAAGGCTCCTGGATACAAAGGTAAGGTCGAGGCAGCTGCTATAAGAAGTACCGCGAATAAATGTAGGTGACCCGTCGTTGAGTACGCTTAGACCATAAGTGCACATAAAGTTCGCCAAGTCTCTTCCACGGCAATTCAACGCAGTGCTACCCCAGAGGGGATGATGTGCATTGAAGTCACCAATCACAATGTGTGGACTTCGTGCGGCTTGCAGCACGGTCTTCAGGTGGGAGCAGTCGATCTTCGCGCTTGGGTGGATGTATCCTCCTATTACTGAGAACGTCCGCCTTTTATGCGTTATAGTCAGGCTGACGTAATCGTTGCTAGTGTGCGGCACGATGTCGTGTCTTAAGTACGTCAGATCCCGTCGTATACAAATTAGTACTTTACTTGTACGTTGCTCGCTGCGAGACCACATTTGGACATACCCAGAGATGCGAAAAGTCGAATCCATGTTTGGCTCGCAGACAACAATAACTGGAAATTGGTATTTAAAAACCCATTGTCTGAAATCCGACAAACGGCCACGTAGACCTCGAGCATTCCATTGCATAACTAGCGACTGCCGCAAGCGTTCTTCGAACATCAGTGCCATGTTCGCTTATTGAAGAACCACTAGAAGTGGCTCCAAAACTTCCAGTAGCTGGACAGCAGCCTTAGCAGCGGGTGTGTTTAGGCCGCCAAGAATCTTCCGCATTGTACCCATCAAATTTTTTAACATAGACTTGACGTCTGCATTATCCATCTTTTCATTGTCTTCATTGAGTGCAGTAGCACTATACGACAAGGGCGTACACGCGGCTCGTGATGGTAGCGAAGGCCACTGAAGCTCTGACGTATTCAGAGCCAATGACTGCTTGCCTTGCGCTTGCGTAGACTGTGAAGGTGCTGAATCTTGTGTACCATCCTTTCTGGCCGGCAAAAGCAGGCGAGGAGGTGGTGAAGGCTTGGCTTTGGGTGTTGATTCTTCTACGCGATGAACACTGCTGCTTCGCTTGCGTCGGAGTCGTGAACGATGTCTACGGCGCCGCACAGCCCTTGCAGCTTCTCTGTGAGTGGAGCGGTCTCGAACCATCTTCTTCATAATACTTATTTCATTCCTCATTTTGGGACATTCCTTCGACGTTGCGTCGTGGGCGCCCGAGCAGTTTGGACATTTCGCAGCGGCGTTGCAGTTATCACCATCATGAAGTCCACCGCAATGTTTGCAGGTTACTGCACCCTTGCAAACTGCACTGACGTGCCCAAATTTCAGGCATTTATGACACTGCAGAGGCCTAGGCACGTAAGGTCGCACCGAATGCCTCACGTACCCGACCTTTACATGTGTAGGCAATGTCTCCGACTGAAACACTACTTTTACACATCGGGACCGCCCGAAGCGATGAAAACCAACAATGGGAGACGACGATGACAGCAGTTTCTCAAGGCTAGAGTCTGTGATCTCTTCGTCCACGTCGTAGATAACTCCTGTGGTCGTTTCCTTGTCGTATGCGGAGAATGCGCGAACCGGAATGTTTCCCAGCTGAACGATCGCTTTCAGTGTGTCCAATATACTCTTCGTAGTGACCTCCACAGACAGGATGTTCTTTCGAGCATTTATGCGTATTTCTGCAACTTGGCCAGGGGCGACAAGCTCAAAGTACTCCGACAGGCTCTGCCTGTTCAGCGAGTTCAAGATGTCTGTCGTCGATGTGGGCACATACGAGATCGTGTATGACCGCACTCTACTCGCCTGTTTCGGTGTTTGTCGACCAGTCGGCGATGTCCTTCTGATTTTCCTCTTCAGGCGGCGGCTTGATACGATGGTGAAGTCGCTGTCCGAGGCCATATCTTCTGTGGAAGAGCCATCGGAAGTATCAATGTGGACCACGCTGGGGCCGAAGTGGTCACTCGCGTCGGAGGCACAGTGATGTGGTCGTCCGGGGCCCAGTTGCTGGATGGGGTTTTGGTCCCCCATTCTAAGGGACAACGTCCCTCAGAGTTCTTGTCGTTGAATGTAAGGTCACGGCAGAATAGTTAGAAAACGCACAGAGATCGAAGCTGAAGCTGTTCCCTGTGATCACTTCTTCTAATTAATGTTGTGCCTAGCAAAGAAAAACGAGCCCTTAAAAATTCCACTTCTTTCGTTGGCATGGATATTGGAAGACTAAATTATATTAAATCTTTTCATGCTTCCGGATCTGTAGAGCGCGCATATTATCCACATGAAAAAATAATTAACACGTCAGTATCGTTTTGTCAAGGTACGCAGTTATGACTGGATGTTTTGCCGGAAGGTTGCAGTATTTAATGGGCAATTAGCTAACTATTAATGTTTCTTGTTAATGACTATAGTTAAAATTTTACGACAGTCCATTTGTGGGGTCTCGACTAAGCATATAGGTCATATCAAGGCGGTCAGCATGCTTTACTGAAATACCTCTTAGAAACTCCAGCTAAAATTTAAAAAAAAAAACAGAAAAAGATTACACATCACCTCCCCCTATACGGGTAACCATGGTGGGATGCGAAATCATCGCGGGGGGTGCGCATCGAGTTTCCGTTTCTCATATGTGACATATGAGGCGGTGGTTGTCGAGGCGTTTGAATTACCGCTTGCCGACGCTGACGTTCGGCTTCCCGAGCCTTCCTCTGCTCCGCGACGGTGGCGCTGCCGCTACAATTAGCGCCGACGTTCACGTTGTTCATGGCGTTTCGCACACCGTTGCACAGAGAGAGAATGACGGAAGCACAGCGAACACACGCTTTCGCAGCCTTGCAGGTTCGAGATTCGTTTGCCGGCGTTGCCGTTTACGTTCAACTTCGCGAGCGTCCATAGCGCCGTTGCGAAGAAGAGTGCAACCGGAGACAGCTGTGGCGGAGAGAAAGAAACGGGAGAGGAGAAACGAAGCGGAGGCAGCGCTCACACGAGAGGAGGGAGAGTTGGCGCATGCGCAGTATGGGTGCGGACGCCGCAGAACGGACACTGCCCCAAGCATAAGATGCTTTCGCATCTAGAAACACGTTGACATTATTGAAGAACGTCAAACTATTTCTTTTTGCTTGTGTCTCCTTCTACCGTCTTTTGTTTTCTTGGCCTTCTCTCCACATGGTAGCCAGCCAGTCTACGCACTGGTCAACCGAGTCTTTCCATCTGTTGCTCCTTGAAAAACGTCGTTTCTGAGTAAAGTATATAAATTGTCTACAGATAAATGATCCATGTACGTGTTTCAGTGGACCCTGCAGCTGTCTACAGGTAAGATATCCGCAATATGCTCTCCTAATAAATACACCCTTACTACATAGTCTCGTTCTCTACTTTTTCTTTGAACATGACCCGCCACGGCCTATGGCACTCGTCTGCTAACACGAAGGCCGCGGGATCGAATCCCGGCCACGGCGGTCACATTTTGATGGAGGCGAAATGCTAGAGGTAATGGAGAGTATCTCAGTAACCTGCGATTCACTGATGACATTGCATTGATGAGTAACGCGGGAGACGAGTTACAGCTCATGATTACTGAACTGGATACGGAAAGTAGAAGAGTAGGTCTGAAAATTAATATGCATAAAACTAAAGTAATGTGGAACAATCTTGACAGAGAACAGCGCTTTGCGATATGTGGCGAGACACTGGAAGTTGTAAAGGAGTACGTCTACTTAGGACAGGTAGTAACCGCGGAGCCGAACCACGAGAGTGAAATAACGAGAAGAATAAGGATGGGATGGGGCTCATTCGTCAAGCATTATCAAATCATGAATGGTAGTCTACCGCTATCCCTCAAGAGGAAGGTATATAACAGCTGCACCTTACAGATGCTTACCTACGGAGCAGAAACCTGGAGACTTACAAATAGGGTTCAACTTAAATTGAGGACGACGCAGCGAGCGATGGAAAGGAAAATGATAGGTGTAACCTTAAAGGAGCACTGACATCAAATTCACGCATGTCAAGATTTTTGCATCCACGAGTAGTTATCTACCGCCTAGTAGCGATTCGCGACCGAAAATGCAACTGAGGGACGAATAGCTATCTGTTTTATTGATTTATATCACCGGTATCCAGCACGATTCAAAACGGCCTGCAAGACAGCCATTTTTTAGCGCTGGCAGCACTCCCTCGCGGTCAACTCCAGACTACGGCCCAGTTTACCACTTCGAATCATTTTCGCTTCGACCCTTTGCAAAACAGCGATTCAGAAATGGACGCCGTTCCAAGCAGCAACGAGGAGACGAGGAGGTGCCCGGGGACCACCGGGGACGCACGCTTGGGCCACACTCGCTGGTGTGTCTCAGTTAGCTATATCAGAGAATTTTAGGATTTTAGCGTGCACGGCATTCCGGTATACGCAAAGGGGTCTATGGAATATAGGCATAGCGAATGCACACCAGCGGAGAAATAGAATACGATAGGTTTCTACAATAACAATTCTGTGCTTGTGTGCTTGGCAGGTTCTTCTTTGCGCCGCCAGATGGCCCCACCTATCCGGCCTCTCACGGTAACGGCTCCGGTAACCCGGTATCACGCTAGCGCAAGGAAGTCCACGGACGAACTAACATTCGTATTTAACGCTACATGCGTGTTACTTGTTAGCGATGTTATTTATCTATAATCTACTCCACTTTGATAGCTTGTGGTCGTGTTGGCGTGTACCGTACGTGTAATGAAACGCCACGCAATTTCCGCTTTTTCCGCGCCTCGACGAGCAGGTCCGCACTACGCAGCGGTTCCCCGACATGCTGGCACGTAGTCCCTCCGATTGATCGCACTCGCACTGTGGAGCACACGACAAATTAGTCGATGCGACACGATGAATCGCAAGCACGGATCGGGACAGCAAGGAGAGCCAGGAGAGCCACTGGCTGGGAGTGAGAGCATCGCCTGGCGTCGGCGCCACAATAAATACACTCAGATCGGCGACGTCACTGTTACTAGCGTATCGTCACTCAGGGTAATATTTGCGGAATGTATCACACCTTACACGTAGCACTAGTGTCGATGTCGTAGCGTGATCAATCTTCCGTTCAGCTTTTGTACGCTGTTTGCCCTCGAAATAAAATTACTTCCATGCGACGGACGCCATTCAAATTTGGCCAAGAAGACCCATGCATACCGAGCAATCGAATGAATGGGACATCTCGAATTAAAAGAGAGCAGAGTGGGTCAGGGAACAAACGGGGGTTAAGGATATCATAGTTGAAATCAAGAAGAAGTGGATATGGGCCGGGCACGTCCAAGAGACGGCTAACGCGTGAGGGGGAGACAGAAAATTAGGTGGGTAGATGAGACTAAGAAGTTTGTAGCTATTACGTGGCAGCAGAAAGCAGAGCCGGGTTGATTGGCGGAACATGGGAGAGACCTTTGCCCTGCAGTGGGCAAAGGCCTCTCCAAAAATTATTCTTCGAACCTGCCTTGTTTTATTTACTTATATCAAGGCCACGATAGATGTCAGCTTCGGGTAGTGGTGCATACGTGACCGCCTTGTTGACCGCGAGGCCGCGGGTCGTCGCGAATTGTGCCGACGAGCGCGTGCACCGTAAACGGTCGCAGCAGCAAGCTGATGCCGGCGCCGGC